>NW_026042356.1:120000-720000 GCF_023856365.1 Brienomyrus brachyistius | reverse complement strand
GAATAGTTACAAAGCTGACCAGCCCTGCTAAATTGTTGACTTAATGAAAGTATATTGTTTATACCAATTCTCAAAAAATATGGATTTATGTTTGTATAGAATATCCCTGTTGTTCCAAATAAAATGGGATTGAGGAGAAAAGTTGTGTTTGAATATGAGGGACCAGGAGAGCAACATCTGTTTATGAAAGTTTGACAAGTTTAGGGGGATTCTACTTTAACTTTAGTTTATGTTATCTTCACATAAGGACTTATTAGCTTCTGTTAAAACTTTACAATTTTCAATGGAGTCCAACAAAGAATCGGTCTTTTCACTAGAATAAGTTGAAAAATAAACCATCTTAAAGAAATGTCATGCCCGGCTCGTCCGCTCCTCCTGTGTGCCACGCCCCCTGATTACCCACGTGTGCTTCCCTGATCGTCCTCAGCTGTGTCCGATTATTTTGATCAGTCTTGTCTATTTCAGTCCGTGTCTTACCTCAGTTCCTCGTCTGTCATTGATGTTGCTGTGCGTCAGTGTCTTGTCCTGCCCTAGCCCCGCAATAAACCTCTAGTTTACCCCGACTTTGGCCGTCCTGCCTGATCCTTGCCTGCCTGCCTGCCCGTGCGATTACCCGCGTTCAGCGAAATCGTGACAAGAAATTACCACAAAAGCAAGCAATTGGGTCTATAGTAATGGTACCATCAACGATTAACTAGTGAAGACTTGTAAGATCACACATGCACATATAACAAAGCTTAAATTCCAGGTGGCCTGAGACAAGGCCTACCCTGGTACGAGAGGCACACATTGGCCTAGGCCTCAAAGGGGGTTCGTGACCCCAGAGACAGACACACTTAAACACACACAGATAACAAGGGAGGCCAGCACTCCAACTTTTATTGCTCAAAGTTTTAACGACCTACAGACAGCAGAGTGGACCTCAAGGACAGGGGTCCCTTGACTTGGCACACAACCTCCGCCCCAGACATCCTGCCTTACACACCACTCACCCAACACCCTAAAGAAAGTTTCTTTTAAGTTTGGCTGTTGTATATCTGTATATTTATTTACCCATGACTACTAGTGTCAATATACAGATAGGTTATGTTTGTAATGTGTCCTAACTTTCAAAGATTCTTTTTCTTTGACTGACAAACCTCCCGCCCCCCCCCCCTTTTCTTTTCCACATTCCTCAGCAGCCCTTATCTGATCTTTGTATTCTACCCTGCCTATCTAAGGGTAAGATGTGTTGTTGGAATGAGGATATGTAATATAATGTCTGTATGAAGGGTAACATCTGTTGAGGTGCAACCTAGACCACCTATACCATATACTGGTGTGAGTAATACAACATAATATAATGACATAATATAAGTAATCATTAATTAATCATTACAGATGGGATTCAGTGTGAACCGCTAGGCTGGTATGGCATGTTTGGTATCAAACCGACTGAAAATCACTCCAGTTTCCAAATCTGGTCAGTGAAATCTGGTCATGAAAGTGAATATATCAAAAGTTAAACCAACCTAACGAAAATCATCAATACAAGGGAAATCAGTCTGGTCATAAATCTCAAAAGGACTGATACAGACCCCCTTCCGAAATGGATGGTCAGCCATTGGTCCAGGACTCGAATTCCTGGTCACTCCTAATTACGAACCTTACACTATAAAATCTGGCACCTCAGAACAAAGCCAGGAGAGAGAAAGGTGTAGAACATCAGTGGAGCGGAGGAGAGCGGAGCAGAGGAGAGCGGAGGAGAGGAAACAAAGACCATCAGCCCAGGAGAAGAGAAGCCCACACTGTAAAATCTAACAATCATTTTAACTTATTTCTTTATGTTGACTTTACTTAATGTGGAGTTATTTGTTTACCTTACTGATGTATATGTAGTAATCCTTACTATTTGCCTTCAAAGTCCTATTTACTCAAATATATCTATTTACTGTAATATGATTTGTTTGAGTGCCATTTTGTTCAGAAAACTTTCGGTGTATTTGGTCAGTTTCCATTATACTATCATTTTAGCGTTGGAAGATCCCGACCTTTAAGAACCTACATGGGCTAATCCAAACACAAAAGCTAAATTAATAAATAAAAGTCAGTAGAGGAACTATGAATGAGATATGAATGAGAGTGATAAGAATATGTTCTTTGTTTAAAAAAAGATAGTTTAATAATGAGTATTTTTAAAAGGGGAATTCATCAATGTTCAAGATTCACACTAGATCATTTAAAACCAGATCAAGCAATGTTAAAATGATTAAAAGCGTTTTAAATATCATTAAGAGTAATGGCGTCATATAATATAGAAAAATAATTTCTAAACTTCGTCGTTATTGTACACCAGGACAATAGGTGGCTAAATGGTCTAAAAAAGAGCAAAATAAATAAATAAATAAATAATCGGCGAGCAAGACTCGCGTAAAGCGGCGAAGAAAAGAAGAAGGATTTTAATTGGATGAAAAGTTTTCTACCGCGGGGGGTAACAGCCGTTAGAGAAAGGGCTCGTGCATCGCGCCAATTTCGCTTGTAAAAAGACGTTTCTGTCAGCATTTCAGCAGCAAAGAAGGAGGAAATCGAACGGAGGAGAATAACCAACGAACTGTGACTTCGGGAACATTCTGGAATCCAATGCCGTGTATTTGGCCGTGTAAGTATTGTTCATATCACTCAGATAGAAGAGTGCTTTTACTGAAGCACTACAGATTAAATCATGGAAATTACACTCGTATATCGCCAGTCCCGTGCTTGTATAAAGACTGTTTGTGCACATTTAAGTCTTTTAATGCTCTAAAAGTGCATGTATCCACTTGGCACGCATCAGATTTTGGGAAAGCAATTGTTGAAAAAAAGGTGTTTCACTGTCAGTTATGCGATTTTGCACAACCTTGTACAAAGGCGGATTTTTTTACTCACCTCCGAAAGCATGTAAAACTGCAGCAAAGTGTTGTGTGTCCATTCGAAGGGTGTCATTTTCAAAGTAATGTTTATTCAACTTTTAATGCACATAGATCAAAGCAGCATGACATGAATTGTAAATTTAAGCCCTCAATAGTGAATCATGTTGCTAGTAGCACACTGATTGGTGAAGACACATTTGTGGAGGAACTGCTTCCTGATGAGGATCTTGAAATACCTTTCACTAAAACAGGAGAAGATCTTGAGAGCCAGCTGGAACGTTGCATTGCTTCTCTTTTTCTAAAGATGCAAACAATACTCCACATTTCAGAGACTGCCTTGAAGGAAGTGACAGAACAAATCAATCAGATATTTCTGTTATCTCAGCCACTGCTAAAGAGCACAATTTTGCCAGTTCTTAGGAAATATTGTGGTGATGTTTCAGAAACACTTGTGCGCGAGGTCATCAGTGCCATTAATGAATCAAATGCTTTCCTTAAATGCACTAGCAATGATGGATCATTGTCTACTTCTGCAAAGAGAGAATCATATGTCTTGAGAGAATTCCCAATTGTAATGCCAGTTGAATATAAAATTAATGGTTCGCAAACCGTTGTTTATGTCCCAATTTTGAAGATGCTCCATGCAATGTTAAGCGATGGAAACATAATGGATAAAGCATTATCAACTGAAGTGGGACAGTCACCTGATTATACCTCATACAGAGATGGTTCATGTTTTAAGGAAAATCCATTCTTCATTGAAGAAGAGTTCCGCATTGCACTTTGCTTGTATATTGATGATTTTGAAGTGGCAAATCCCCTGGGAACATCTAAAAAAAAACACAAGATGTGTGCCATTTACTGGTTACTCCACAATCTGCATCCAAAGTATCGTTCGTCTCTCCATTCAATACAGCTTGCCATCCTTTGTAAGACCAGTGTGGTCAAGGACCATGGTTATGGCAAAATTCTCCATCCTCTCATCCAAGATCTTGTAACACTTGAGGAGCAGGGCCTTTACCTGCAACGGATTGGAGCAAGCATTAAAGGCACTGTATTGTTTGTAGCAGCAGACAATTTGGCAGCTCATTCTCTTGCAGGTTTTTATGAGAGTTTTACGGCTAATCATATGTGCAGATTTTGCATGGCCACCAGGGATGAACTGCAGGTCAGTGAAGTACAGTCTGGTTTTTCCCAGCTCCGAACAAAAGTGACTCATGACAAGCATGTAGAAGATGTTGCTGTGAATCCCACCTTGTCCAAAGAGTGTGGAGTTAAGTCTAGCTGCATACTTAGTGAGAATCTGAAACATTTTCATGTAGTGGATGGTTTCCCACCAGATATCTTACACGATCTTTTAGAAGGTCTTGTGCCTTTTGAATTATCACTTTGTTTTCAGAAGCTAATCGACCAAAAATACATTTCTTTGGAGTCTTTAAATAAGGCGATCAAAGAGTTTCCTTACACATTTACAGACAAAACAGACCGGCCTCAGATTATACCCAAGAGTCACACAGCAAAGTCAACAATTTTAGGCAATGCCCATGAAAATTGGACTCTTCTTAGATTACTTCCTTTTTTGATTGGACACAATGTCCCTGAAGGTGACCTGTTCTGGGAGCTGATCATGACTCTTAAAGATGTGGTTGAACTAGCCACATCTCCAAGATTTTCAGAAGACTCACTGGCTTTTTTTGAAATGAAGATCTCAGAACATCGCCATTTGTTTCAGACACTGTT
This sequence comes from Brienomyrus brachyistius, assembly GCF_023856365.1. Lineage (NCBI taxonomy): Eukaryota > Metazoa > Chordata > Actinopteri > Osteoglossiformes > Mormyridae > Brienomyrus > Brienomyrus brachyistius. Next base: position 715,372 of record NW_026042356.1, on the reverse strand, counting down.
TCCCTCTACAAGACTTCGGCCCAAACATCACTACCTAGAGCATTATCCCAAACTAATTCGAATTTTTGGACCATTAATAGATGTTTGGACCATGCGCTTTGAGGGGAAACACAAATTCTTCAAAAAAATTGTCCATGCAACACAAAACTTCAAAAATGTGTGTCTCACACTGGCAGTAAGACACCAAAGAATGATGGGTTTCCACTTAGCTTCTCCATCTTTTTTCAAACCACCAGTGGAAATCCAAAAATTGAAAGCTGCTGTTGTTTCTTCATTCCCTGACAATGTGCAGCAGTCCCTCTTTCAGATGAATGGTCAGCAAAACACTGTTTTGGTAGCATCTTCAGTATGTTTGAATGGGATTAAGTATGTACCAGATATGATTGTTTCAGCTGGCTCGTGCTCCGGTCTCCCAGAATTCAGACAGATTACAAAATTTGTAGTTATTAACACTCATGTTGTGTTTGTCTGCAGACAATTGACCTCATGGTATAATGAACACTTAAGGTCCTATGAGCTTTGTGGCAGTCATTTAAGTCCCCATTCAGTCACTGAACTGTCTGAATTGAATGATGTTTTCCCGCTCTCAGCTTACCCAGCCAGAGGAAAACCTTTTGTCACATTAAAACGGTATATTTTATGCTAAATAATAAATATATGAGAACACATTTCTTAACCAAACATGCCTTTTTTTCTTTTTTTTTAATAGAGGGATGCTCAGCATGGACCGAGGACTAGTTCTCCGAATTATCATTAATGATGGAGATATACGTAAATTAACCTTGCCAGATAAGCCTAGCTCGGTAGAAACTTTTACAATTGAGGTAAAAGAGAAACTTCAGTTGACTTGTGACTTCACATTGCAGTATGAAGATCCTGACTTCAATAATGCACTCTGCAATCTCAGTGATATGAGTGATCTTCCTAACAAAGCAACACTGAAAGTTATTCCTCATGTTACTTTGGTGAATTTTGAAATTAATGAACAGATAACTTGTTCAGCAAATGAGACGCCTAGCAGAGCAGAGTCCACCCACAGCACTTCTGATACAGAAATTTTGTCATCTGCCAGTTCAAACTCGTCCAGCAAACATCAGTGGCCCAAGTCTTTTGAGATTCCTGACTTTTCGGTTGACATTAACTACAGACTGCGACAAGGAGACCTACTTCATATGAGGGATGGAATTTATCTTACTGTTTCAAGAGACATGAAACATGAAATACTGCAAAAGTTGGCAGAGTGCATGTACTCATATAAAGCATACCCTACTGATGAAGATTTTGCTGAAGTTGCAACAGCCCTTATAAACAAGCATCCGTGTCTTCGAGAGCAAGGATCATTAACAGGGTGCGGAGGGTGGAAAAATAGTCTCAAATTTAAGATGGGCAATTACCGGTCAAAACTCCGTAAAGCTGGATGCCTTGATGTCTCTGTTAATGGAGGAAGAAGGGGCAAGTACTCTCCTGAAGGACAGCCTCCAAAACAAAACATTAAAAAACCACGAAGAGATGAAAGAAATTACCTTCCTGATTTTCCTTTGGGAAAGGATAAAATATCTCTTGAAAAAGATAGAGAACTGCTTGTTGAAGAAATGCGAAAAAGATTGCCAAACAAGACCATGGTCGCCCAAAAGATGGACCAAACATTTCCCTTACGAAGGAAAGAAATCGTGGAAACAGAGCCACCAATCAGAACAATGATGGAACGCTGGCCAGCACTTTTTACTGAGCGTGAGGTAAGAAATCTTATTGTGATTGGCTATTTGCATATGTTTCATTGGTTAAATGATTTTCTGTTTTTAGGTTTTTGCAGAATTTACTCGGATTGCCTGCAAGAATCTCCAGAGTGAATTCTTTGATGAACTTGACAGACACACACCTCGTCTAATGAAGATTTTTCGGTCTAAAACTGGAACCCTGGGTCAGACCTTATCAAAATTACTAGAGCAAGTTGAGTCAAGAAGAAACGCCAATCAAACATCAAATCAGGTATGATTATTCATGTGTGAATGAGACTTAATTTCTTGCTGCTACTGCATGTCTTTACTGAGCTTCATGTCATCCCAGATGTATAAGATGCGTTAAAAAAAATAAGGATATTTATTTGACCATGTTAATCAGCCATTTTCTTAAGTGATGCAAAGGGTGGGGGGACAAAACTAATATTCAGAATTTTATTTTTAAATCCAAATCAATGTTTCCAGTATAATGTTATTAGGACGATCACCAAGGGCACATTGTGATGTAAGCAAATTTAAAACTTGTGCAAGAATTGATGATCTTCCATGCTTCCAACATTACTTCTCATACTAACCCATTGACCTAACCTTAACACCACAAACATCATGGGGTCACAACACCCCCCTGCATGATTACTCTCGTGACAGACTGAAAGCATTGATTTTGCAGTTTAAAACTTTACAAATATTACTGTGTTTCTTGCACCCACCTATATTTTTTTCTTTAGAAAGACTATGATTTGTCCATGTGGGTCATATGAATTATTGTCATGATCACTGTGTTATTTAAGCATCAAACTAGTAGCCCATTTTATATATAACCCCCCGAAAAAATTATTTCCTTAAAATCTTTGTATTTGCCTGAAGAAAGTCATATAATTGGACATGGCATGATTGAATAATTTAAATTATTCCTTTAAATTATTGTACTATTCTTCATGATTTTATAAATGTTAATAAAAAAACAGTTCATCAAAATAAGATTTAATGTCATATTTTAATTTGCAAATAAAAATACTAAAATGAAACATGGTTCCTTCAAGAAACTACACTGTTACAAATTACCAGCAATGCCATTTTTTACACACTCTGATTCATAAACGCCTCTGTTTTTTCAGGAAACGGAAGTTACAATTCGACGCACTGTGGTTCTTCGTGGTCTCCCTGTCCTTCTTGGGGACAACCCCTCAGAATTTTTTAAGGTTTGCTTTGTAAGTATAACTGTAAAATTTTATGATTAATATTTAAACTTTTTTTATATGGTTAATGAATTTTGACTGTTTTTTTGTGACCAATACTATAGAAAAATCTAATGTACAGCTCTACTGTCTATTTGATATATTTACTTTATTTATTTTTTTATATTCATATCTATTTAGGACTCAGAAGAAAACAACATTGAGCAGATTCCTGTTGGCATTCTGTTAGTCGACAATGAAGACTCTCCTCACTGCTCTTCGTTGATCCGTGTACGTCCAGTCTCCACTGCTATCATCATAGAGGGAGGTATTGTTATGGATGATGTCAGGGACCTGCCTCTTGCTGTTTGTCTCTTGTTTGGACTATCATATGCACTCCATCTTGATTACCCAAAGAACATGAAGAACACATTCAACTTCATCCAGCAAGTCATGCTTGATCTGGGATCGAAGTCATTGAAACCAAAACTTCAGACTTTGAAGAACCAGTTATTTGCTTAAATCAACACATTTAGGTCAAAATCATCTGACCTGCAGTTCACATAGCCACTACTGGGATGACATGATTCATGTCATCACACATGTCATAGCAAGAAAAAAATTATTTGTTTAATTCTACTTTTTGAATAGATTCAGTTGTGTTCAGCATTAATCTTTGTGTAATAGGCTTAAAATATTTAAGTTATAATTTATATAATTTATTTTCATTGTTTGACATATATTAATGGATCACAGTATCCTTGTATTATTGTTATTGTGTATCAGTCAGCATGGTCTGCTTAAAAGCACTTTAAATGAGGATTGTGCTATACGAATGTAGAGATGTTTAGACAGCAGAGGTTTTTCATTCAACCGTTCTGTTGACTTTATTTCTGGGATGACAGTTCAGTGGAGCTACATAGTTTTCCTAAGACATTCTGCATGGTGTATGGAGTGTTGGATATTTTTTGGTCACAATCTTCAGTATGATCATTTTAAACTTGCATAACTATTATTATACTATTATTATCTCCCTTCTCAGGTTTCCACATTAGACATGTTTTGTGCTTTTAATTAAGACAACCTTGAATTACTACTGCACCCTACGGCAGAACTGATTTGTCCTGATTTTGAAGGTTGCCATTTGCTTTGCTCTTTGCACTTTTGTGTGGTCAATCAAAATAAAAATTGAAAACAATGTTATTGTTTCTTAGAACCAGGTGCAGGAGTGGGATTAGAAATGCTGAGAGAATTTCATCTTTAAAAGTTAATAAATTGTTATTTAGTATTTTGTTTGAAGCAGTTAGCGCTCAGTAAAAAAGAATTCTGTGCATTTGCCAGTGAATCATAATAAACCTATGACTGAACAGTCAATTTTGATGCAGGACTTTTCGTTTAGCACCCAGTGGCAGTCATCCAATAAATGATAGTAATGTGTGTTGATTCAGATTTTCTCAATTGTTTCAGACATTTCTGCTGTAATCAACATTTTGAAAAAATAAATGTTTTGAAGCGATCTAAATGGAGACCTGTGATTTTTACTAGTTGCAATGTATTTGAAACTGTAAATAAAATTAAATAGGAAAATAGCTATAATTTTATTGATAAATTATAATAATTATTGTTATGCTATAGGTTAACTTTACTGGTACCATTCCTCAAATCACAGATTCAGTTAAGTTAATAAAACTTAAATACTTTAAGTAAATGTGACTGGATACAAGTAAGGTATACTTTTAATACGTAAGTAAATATGACTCAAATAACACTTGATATGATGAAGTTAATATTACTTAATTGAATTAAGGCAACGAGTTTGCACAATTTAATTAAGTAAACTTAACAAATTACTTTTTACAGTGCACAAGCAGCCCTCCTGAAGCCTATCAGTGAAGACCCAACTGGACAAAGAACTGAAACTCAGCCCAAGCTTCACCAGGAGAGAGAATCAGAGGGGCTCCACTCCAACAACCGCTGCAAACACCGCGCCTCCCTGAGTGCCATCACCCATCAGCTCATCAGCCACTGCAACCAGCTGCCAAGACCCCCCCCTTTCCTGCAGCCAAGTAAACCAACTTCCTTTCATTTCTAATAACCTAAACTGTCCTATTCACCTGCTATATTCCTTTAGGGTCGTATTTCCACAAACTGCTTGCTTTGCAGAACAGTTTTTCCCTTTTAAGGTTACTCATTTTAAATCTGGTTATTGCATTTTCATGTTTACATTGTTTGTGTCTATTCCGTTATTTCATGTTTATTGTTTGTTAGGTGTAATGTCTGTCTTATGTTAGTTGTAGGAATAAATGCATGTCTTTAACACAACTTCAGCCTCCGTCATTGAGTGCTCACAATAGTCCCTGCCTCTGTGCGATCTGGCTACTACGCTCTGAAACCTCAAACGCGCCTGAAATATCGCGAGACTCTCTCTCGTCGGCCGTGAGGGGAGCTTCGCTACCGATCGTTTACATTACCTGTTGACCCAGCTCGCTGGACGAGCCTACTAACCCAGGTTATTAAGCGATACTGGTTATTAATGAATCCCATTTAAGTCTCACATTAACAGACTCACGGGGATTCGCAATTGAGTTTGGAGGAGCCGACCATTCGGCATAACAATTGGTTAATAATCAGCATTAAATAATAATTAATTAAAAGTTAATTAATTTCAAATCATATTGGTGGAGATATGAAAATTTACCTGAGCTAATAATTCCTACAGACTAGAGGAGTGGAATCGTCTATTCTCCAGTCTGAAAGAATAAGAAGAATTCTGTTCTCCCTCTTCGAGCCATTTATTTCTAGACCTAATATAAGCTCCTGCAGACTTTCTTCTATACATCTCATCCAGCTCATTTTGAAGTTTAGCATTTCGCATTTCTCAGCATCTGAATTCTTTGTTGAGAGAGAGAAGTTAATTTTCTGAAAACCTTTTCTTCTTTTTCTCGTCTGGTTTTTGCCAAATTGGAACCAAATTGTTCAGTTTGAGCTTATGTCCAAAATACCTTGATAAATTCTTTTATCTTTTCATTAACAGATGAAAATTCTAGAAAGGAATTATTTAATTTCCACAACTTTTCATATTTAAGGAAAAGACCACTATCAGGGGTACAGTTCATATTAATTGAAATTGCCTTATGATCTCTTAAGGGGGCACAGGAGATATTAACTGAGACATTGTGTTTTACATATGAAGATATTAACCAATAATCAATTCTTGACCCTTATTGCTCCAAGTATATTGAAGATCATGCGGTAACAGCTCCCTCCAGACATCTATCAAATCAAATTTTTGCATAACATTTCTTAAGGCTGTATTTGCATTAATGGAGGACTTTGGAGGCCATCCTTCAAAAGTATTACTAATAACCATATTAAAGTCCATCCATCCATCCATCATCCACCGCTTATCCAAGGTCGGGTTGCGGGGGCAGCAGTCTAACCAGGGAAACCCAGACTTCCCCCTCCTCGGCCACTTCATCCATCTCCTCTAACGGAATTCCGAGGCATTCCCAGGCCAGCCGAGAGACATAGTCCCTCCAGCGTGTCCGGGGTCTTCCCCGGGGCCTCCTCCCAGTGGGACATGTTCGGAACACCTCACCAGGGAAGCCTCCAGGAGGCATCCTAATCAGATGCCCGAGCCACCTCATCTGGCTCCTCTCGATGCGGAGGAGCAGCGGCTCTACTCTGAGTCCCTCCTGAATGACCGAGCTCCTCACCCTATCTCTAAGGGAGAGCCCAGCCACCCAGCGGAGGAAATTAATCTCGGCTGCTTGCACTCGCGATCTCGTTCTTTTGGTCACTACCCATAGCTCATGACCATAGATGAGGGTAGGAACGTAGATCGACTGGTAAATCGAGAGCTTTGTCTTTTGGCTCAGCTCCTCTTTCTCCTGCCCCCTGGTGACGGTAAGTTAGGCGTGCAAACCCTGACCCTCCTCGGGTTTGGCAGCCTGGCCTGCACTGCCCCCTGCTGACGGTAAGCTAATGGTGCGCTAACAGCTACTATGGTTAGTTTATAAGTTAGTTTAACAAACACTTTATCTCTGCTGGGTCGGTATTTAATGACTCAAATGTAAATGCGTCTGTTCAATGCTCTGCCACTAGTGCAGCTGATGGAAATCTGGAATTGTTTGATTTAATACCTATTTCAGTTGCTCAGGTTTGTCAAACTTAGAAAGACATTGGTCACAAACAGTCTGCAGTCAATCGGGATCCTTCTCTCTTAAAGGTGGCAGCAGATATCATTGCTGAGCCCATTACTCATATTTTTGATTTGTGACTTCCCGGTAAAATAAAAATAAAGGTAACTAAATAACCCCGACCCTCCCTGGGTTTGGCAGCTTATCTTGTACTGCCCTCTGCTGACGGTAAGCTAACGGTGCGCCAATCCTGACCTCCCCCCAGGCAGATGATCCTGACGGGCTGTGTGGCCTTCGCCCGGCACGTGGGCCCCACGCGGGTGGAGGCAGAGCTGCTGCCACAGTGCTGGGAACAGGTACACCCCCCCCCCCCCTCCACCTCTCCATGTGTCTGATGTGATCTTTGATGCATGCAGTACGTTAAGCATCTTTTCCTGATATGAACCTTCAGCCTCTTTAACTGACCTGGCAGCAGCAGGCTGGCGCACGTGTTCAGCCACATCTTTACCATAACGCTCACGTTCATGCCGTAACGCTCACGTTCATGCCGTAACGCTCACGTTCATACCGTAACTCTCACGTTCATGCCGTAACGCTCACGTTCATGCCGTAACGCTCACGTTCATACCGTAACTCTCACGTTCATGCCGTAACTCTCACGTTCATGCCGTAACGCTCACGTTCATGCCGTAACGATCACGTTCATGCCGTAACGCTCACGTTCATACCGTAATGCTATGTTTGGTGATGCCGTATTTGTTTATGTCGTGTTGTGCTGTGTTCAGTTGCAGTGTGTTTGGTTATGCCGTGTTGTGCTGTGTTCAGTTGCAGTGTGTTTGGTTATGCCGTGTTGTGCTGTGTTCAGTTGCAGTGTGTTTGGTTATGCCGTGCTCGGTTGCCAAACTGTCCGTCTGGGAATTGACCCCCCCCCCAGATCAACCACAAGTATCTGGAGCGCCGCCTGCTGGTCGCCGAGTCCTGCGGAGCCCTGGCCCCCTATCTGCCCGTAAGACACGCCCCCACCTGCTCACTGGCGCCACCTTGCTGTAACCCCAGAAGACCCTGTTACCTCTCTGTGTTTGTGACAGACTGTCTCCAGCTTGACCTTACAGTCAATGCCGTCACCTCTGTAACGCCCCCCCGCGCCTCCCTGCCGCTCTCCCTCCCTCGCAGAAGGAGATCCGCAGTTCGCTGGTGCTCTCCATGCTGCAGCAGATGCTGGCAGAGGACAAGGCCCACCTGGTGCGGGAAGCCGTGGTGAAGAGCCTGGGCATCATTATGGGCTACATCCACGATGCCGACAAGTACTCACAGGTATATGGCAACCCCCCCCACCCTCTTTGCCCCCCCATATGCTCTGATCCTGAGGCTCCTGTTGATGATGCAGGGCTTCCAGCTGATGCTGCTGTCACTGGGCGACCCATCCGAGCGGGTGGTCAGTGCCACCCACCAGGTCTTCATTCCAGCCTTCGCAGCCTGGACCACAGAGCTGGGTGTCCTGCAGAGCCAGCTCCTGCCCAGCCTGCTGAAGCGCGTCGAGGGCCTGCTGAAGGTAAGCCGTGTGGTGGGCACGGTCACCATGGTCATTATCGCCATGGTATCTCATCACCTCCCCCCTCCCCCATGCAGGAGAGCGACCGTGGCCCTGACGAACACAAGCTCCACCTGCTCCTGTCTGGCCTGCAGTCCCTTATCTCCCCACTGTTTGCCTTGGTGCTCCAGAGCGCCCCCTTCAGCGGCCAGGTGGAACTGCAGGACAGCACCCCGCCCATCGAGGGTGAGGACCCTGTTTTTACAAGGATGGTCAGATAACAAAGAGCTATACTGAAGCCTTTTAGTCAGTGGAGACAGGTCAGGGTCATTGTGTCTCCTCTGGGGACGACGCCGGACCCTAACACACACACACACACACACACACACCCTCTGTCCCCTCCCACCTCCCTCGCCTACAGTGACACGGTTCCCGCGCCCAGCCTCCATGCTCCAGGACGTGGCCACGATCGTTGGCAGCCGCGAGCGCTTGGCGGTGCTGCTGCAGCTGTATGACCGGCAGCTGGAGCATGAGGGAACCATGGGCTGGGGCAGCCTGCTCTGGGTGGTCAACCAGCTGTAAGTGCCCCCCCCCCCCTCAAATTAACCATGAAGAAGCATCTACACTGGGCTTCTGAATTCATCTAAACCTGTTGGTTGTATAGGTTTTTTATGTAATTCAGCTATTTTTAATTGTAATTGTTGTAGTTTGTAATTGTAACTTTCAATTGTATTTTTTGATGGTACTTAAATACATTTCGTTATAAATCCCCAAAAAAATCTCCATAACTCCATTTCAAATAGAGTCCTTTTAAGATCCAGATGGACGTTAAAGCTTAGCCTTGGTAGGTTTACAGGTGAGTAAATCCAGCCCCCACATGCAGAGCGTTACGCTCAGTGAGATGGTGCTACTGCTCCCCCAGGTTACCCCATCTCATCGGAATAGTGGGTCAGATCAACGTCAGCTCCGCAGCCTGTGTGCACGAGTTCTCCAGGCTTTTCTGGAGGCTGTGCCGGACGTTTGGAAAGATCTTCACAAACACGAAGGTGAGTGGTATCAAGTGTCCGGTTCAAGGTGTTAAGGCCAGTGTACGTTTGGGGATTTGACCCCGGCTGTTTGACCTCTGCTGCAGTGTGGTATCAAGTGTCCGGTTTAAGGTGTTAAGGCCAGTGTACGTTTGGGGATTTGACCCCGGCTGTTTGACCTCTGCTGCAGTGTGGTATCAAGTGTCCGGTTTAAGGTGTTAAGGCCAGTGTACGTTTGGGGATTTGACCCCGGCTGTTTGACATCTGATGCAGTGTGGTATCAAGTGTCCGGTTTAAGGTGTTAAGGCCAGTGTACGTTTGGGGATTTGACCCCGGCTGTTTGACCTCTGCTGCAGTGTGGTATCAAGTAACCAGTTTAAGGTGTTAAGGCCAGTGTACGTTTGGGGATTTGACCCCGGCTGTTTGACCTCTGCTGCAGTCTGCTCTCTGGGTATAATCACCTTGTTAAGTCCTGTTATATTTTCCTTCCAGGTGAAGCCACATCCATCCATCCATTTTCCAAACCGCTTATCCTATTGGGTCGCGGGGGGTCCGGAGCCTATCCCGGAATCAATGGGCACGAGGCAGGGAACAACCCAGGATGGGGGGCCAGCCCATCGCAGGGCACACTCACACACCATTCACTCACACATGCACACCTACGGGCAATTCAGCAACTCCAATTAGCCTCAGCATGTTTGTGGACTGTGGGGGGAAACCGGAGTACCCGGAGGAAACCCCACGACGACATGGGGAGAACATGCAAACTCCGCACACATGTGACCCAGGCGGAGACTCGAACCCGGGTCCCAGAGGTGTGAGGCGACAGTGCTAACCACTACACCACCATGCCGCCCCCGGAGAAGCCACAGTTCCAGGAAATCCTCCGACTGTCTGAGGAGAGTGTGGGTGCATGAAGCTGCATGATCGCTTATGTGCTGCAGACGCTCCTGCCTGCTTTTATGAGGAAGAGCTGGCAGGACGTGGCTGCTGTCAGGCGCCATGACGTATGCTCTCGTCTTTGTCATGTCTCCGCGGTAACGGCAGATGCCACGGATGGGAATGATGTTTTGACGAAGGGTACCGTGCCCATCTACGCCACCGGGGTGCTGACATGCTACAACCAGGTAAGGAGGCTGGTGGAGCAGTGACGGCTGAGAGTGCGCGTGGCCCCTCACCTGAATCACCTCCCCCGCGACCCCCCCAGGAGGAGGACCGCAAGCTGCTGGTGGCCTTCCTGGAGGACGTCATGATGAGCCTGTCTCTGTCCCATGCTCCTCTGGACAGCCTGAAGGCGGCCTTCATGGAGCTGGGGTGAGCAGGCGGGGGCGGGGCCGACATAGTGGGCGTGTCAGGGCATTTGGTGAAGCAGGGGGCGGGCTGGGGGAGCGGCAGGGGCGGGCTGGGGGAGCGACAGGGGCGGGACCGAGGTAGTGGGCGTGTCAGGGCATTTGGTGAAGCAGGGGGAGGGGCTGGGGGTGTGGCAGGGGTGGGGCCGAGGTAGTGGGCGTGTCAGGGCATTTGGCGAAGCAGGGGGCGGGCTGGGGGAGCGGCAGGGGCGGGCTGGGGGAGCGACAGGGGCGGGGCCGAGGTAGTGGGCGTGTCAGGGCATTTGGTGAAGCAGGGGGAGGGGCTGGGGGTGTGGCAGGGGTGAGGCCGAGGTAGTGGGCGTGTCAGGGCATTTGGCAAAGCAGGGGGCGGGCTGGGGGAGCGACAGGGGCGGGGCCGAGGTAGTGGGCGTGTCAGGGCATTTGGTGAAGCAGGGGGTGTGGCAGGGGCGGGGCTGGGGCTGGGCTCAGGGCAGGACTGGCCCCCCAGGGTTCCGTGCTCTATGTTTCTGGTGCCTCCTGGGGGTATGTGTTTGATTACGGTTCTGACATCATGCCGTTAATTTACAGCACAGATGGGGGGGTGGGTCATGTTTCACCTGCACCTTCTCATAACAAAGGTCATGTTAGCTATCCCCACCCTGGGGATACTGCCCCGCCTCTCTGTTACGCATGCTCCTCAAAAATACTCTGCCCTCCTAGTGTCAGTCGGCCTCGTGAAGACACTCCCTCACTGGAGGGTGATCGGCCTGGGCGATTCCAGTGCCGCTCGGACCATAACGTATAACAGAATATGCCTGTCCCCCCCAAAGCGCCAACCCAGCGTACCACGAGCTGTTGCTGACGGTGCTTTGGTACGGCGTGGTGCACACCTCCGCCCTCGTGCGCTGCACTGCAGCCCGCATGTTTGAGGTAAGTGGGCGGATGCTGCGAGACGAGGCGTCAGGTGTGGCAGTAACAGTGGTCAGAATTATGAGAGTAGGAGTGTAGAAAGCAGAGATTAAGGCCAAAGGAGAGCTGTCCTTCCTTCAGGAGGAACTGCAGAGAAAAGCATAACCTTTTACTGTTACTGTACTGTGCAGAAAACACTGTAATACTATGTTACTGTACTGTGCTGTAATACTATGTCACTGTGTTGGATTTGCTTGCCTGCCTGCCTGCCTTATTGAATCTGAAAGCATCCCTCCCCCCCAAACATATCATGAAATCAATGTCCAAAAGTGCCACTTATGGAATCAACACCCCCACATCAGTGGTCTCACATAAATTTGTTCTTGCTTGATCTCTCAGATTTTGCATTGCTCCTTACTTTTGCCTGTGATGTGTGGGACGTGTCCATTTTCACCTCATTATTGATATCATTTCTTTATTCCTCTTTTGTTTCCTGTTTGGATGGTTGTTTATTTTATTGTTATTATTTTTGTCCCTCTCTCTCCGCATCGCCATGGTGCCGTGCTTGCTCTTTCCATGCACACCGTGTGACATCACCCTGATCTGACCAATCAGCTGTTGGTGAAGGGGGTCAGTGAGAGTCTAATAGCTCAGAGGGTTGCCCCAGCCCTTATCGCGCTCTCTGATGATCCTGAAATGTAAGTCCACTCCTGCCTCGTTCCTCCCAGCCTACCCTCCCCACCTTGGTCCATGGCTTTCCAGGAAGTGCCTCACTCTCCGTGCGAGGAGCTCGTGGCAGTGAGAAGCGGCTAACGCTAACGTGCTAACGTGTCAGCTGTAACTTAATCTGGGATGGATGCTTGCTGACCACATGAACCCAGAGCAGCTGTCATCTCCATACCAAACGGGAAACACGGCCCCGTATTCAGAGGCTGCTTTTGGGTAATTATCACGTCTATTCAGGGTGGTCATGTTTTCCCGGAAATGCGAGAGTATTTGCCCCCTCGTATCGCCGCATTGCTCTGTTTGGACCCTTTGAGTGCCGGTGAACGAAGGATCTGCCGCCGCCTGCGGGTCGCGCTATTCCTGGGAAGCCGAGGCAGGGAGGAGGCTATGCTAAGCTAAGACATGCTAACATCGACCTCAGGCTGAGATCCTCGCTGCCCCCACGTGCTCGATTCATCGCATGATTAGGCTCCAGACTCGCCCTCAGGCACGCTGCCCTCTCCGCCCCCCCAGACCCCTGTCCCGTCCCACCCGCTCACCCATTCGTCTCTCTTTTGCATTTTGACCGGTTGCAGGTGATTCTCAGGGGCATGAGCGAGGCCTTAATTGACAAGCGGGTAGCTCCAGCGCTAATTACCTTGTGCAGTGACCCGGAATTGTGAGTCAATGCAGACGTGAGACTTCCGCTCTGTCCGTGTCCATGTCCTCCGTGTCTGTGCCGTCCCTCTGCCGCCATCCGCGCGGATGTGTGTCCCACTCATGCCTGCCACTACTTACCGCCGCACACAGTCACCATCTACCTTCTCTGTCTGTCTACATATTGAATTAGTGGAGACTCTTGGCCTCAGATTGTCAGTGGGTCCGTTTCTGCTTGTGTTCCAGCTCGGTTAGGATATCGACGATACCGGCGTTTGGTACCATAATGGAGACCGTGACCCAGAAAGAGGTACCGTGTCACTTCAGTCATCCAGACCTTTAATTTGGAGATTTAACTGCATGTCAAACTGCATGAAGACCAGTGCAGACCAGTGGATATCTCCCAGTGTGTGTACGCCTGAAGGATAATGTGTCACGTACTTGCGATTTAAGCTTCTGGAGAGAGTGAAGATGCAGCTGGCGTCCTTCCTGGAGGACCCGCAGTACCAGGACCAGCATTCCCTGCACATTGAGATCATCCGGACGTTCGGAAGGGTCGGTCCCAACGCTGAGCCTCGCTTCAGAGACGAGTGTGAGTTTCTGGCCATTTCAAGCCAGAGATATGACACAGCAACTTCTCTTCAGGGAACCGTTCAGTGTGTCATGGTTCATTGCGAATTATGGCTTTGCTGTTCTGTGCTAGTAAACTGGAGGCCTTGTCTTCCTTGCCCGTTTTGTGTGTCTGTGGTCACTGGGCCTCAGCGACCGTCACACACACACACGCAAACCCAGCTCTGTGTTTCAGTCGTGCTCCCTCACCTGCACAAGCTGGCACTGGGCAACAATGGGCAGACGGCCGAGGCCAAGCGGATGGACATCGCCATGCAGCTGTTCGAGGCCTACAGCGCCCTCTCCTGCTGCTGTATCCTTCAGAACCCCGGGGGTCAAAGGTCGCCCGGCCCAGTACCGAATAGCTCAGCTTTTACAGCGCCTCTCAATCGGTTTAATGTTAACGTGGGATATTCTAGCTGCCTTTGCCCATTTTGCTAAGCTGCCTCTTACTGAGGAGACGAAAGCTTCAGGCTTTAACTTCATCCAAGTTGCCGTAACCAAACGACAAAAAACAGGCCTGGAGTACAGCTTTGAAGCGTGTGAATATGCCCTGAAAGTGGAGAAGACAAACCCTCCATCTGGACACCTAATTTCAGGGTAAACATGAACTCAGAGCCTAACCGCTGGGGCTGGGGAGGGCTGACTGTGCAGCAAAGCTGCAACCAAACTCTCCCCAGACCCCCCAATCCATATACACCTGTCAGCTCCGAGCTCCCTGCAGCTGGGTCAGGTTAGCGCCTGAAACTGTTCTCATAGCTACTTTAATGGGCATTTAAAAAGGCAGCCCGCCACCCTTTATTGGGGAGGGGGGGGGTTGACAGACAGCAGTGGGTGAACAGCAGGTCTAGCTGGAGGACCCCATAACTGCAGACACACAGTTATCTCCGAAGACGTGCTGGTGAATCACTTCCTCCCAGGGCTGAGATGCTTAAGAGTTGACATGGAACAGTTCTCTTCTGAATATGAGGTTTGTTAGACCGTCCCAGCGCTGGGAAACCTCACAATACCCAACACTGAAGGCAAACAGAGCAGGCGGGATCTCACTCTTCTGTGTCGTTTTTCCGCAGGATATCCTGAGCTCCATGATTAAGGAATGTGAGCAGAAAGTGGAGAACAGGAACTCACAGGAGCCACAGGGGTAAGAGCCAACTGAACCCTCCGCGTACCGCTGTAGCTCCCCTCATACCACGGTGTGGGCGGTGCCGACCAGCCCCTCGTTTACCGCCATAGCTCCCCTCACACCATGGCGTGGGCGGTGCCAACCAGTCCCTCGTTTACCGCCGTAGCTCCCCTCACACCATGGCGTGGGCAGCACTGACCAGCTCCTTGATTACTGTGGTAATTTCCCTCACACCACGGCGTGGGCGGTGCCAACCAGCCCCTCGCTTACCGCCGTAGCTCCCCTCACACCATGGCGTGGGCGGTGCCAACCAGCCCCTCGCTTACCGCCGTAGCTCCCCTCACACCATGGCGTGGGCGGTGCCAACCAGCCCCTCGCTTACCGCCATAGCTCCCCTCCCACCGCGGCATGGGCGGCACCAACCAGCCACCCCCTTACTGCCATAGCTCCCCTCACACTAGGACGTGGGCGGTGTTGACCAGCCCCTCGTTTACCGCCGTAGCTCCCCTCACACCGCGGTGTGGGCAGTGCCAACCAGCCCCTCGTTTTCCGCCGTAGCTCCCCTCACACCATGGCGTGGGCGGTGCCAAGCAGCCCCTCGTTTACCGCCATAGCTCCCCTCACACCATGGCGTGGGCGGTGCCAACCAGCCCCTCGCTTACCGCCATAGCTCCCCTCCCACCGCGGCATGGGCGGCACCAACCAGCCACCCCCTTACTGCCATAGCTCCCCTCACACTAGGACGTGGGCGGTGTTGACCAGCCCCTCGTTTACCGCCGTAGCTCCCCTCACACCGCGGTGTGGGCAGTGCCAACCAGCCCCTCGTTTTCCGCCGTAGCTCCCCTCACACCATGGCGTGGGCGGTGCCAAGCAGCCCCTCGTTTACCGCCATAGCTCCCCTCACACCATGGCGTGGGCGGTGCCAACCAGCCCCTCGTTTACCGCTGTAGCTCCCCTCACAACTCGGTGTGGGCGGTGCCAACCAGCCCCTCGCTTACCGCCATAGCTCCCCTCACACCATGGCGTGGGCGGTGCCAACCAGCCCCTCGTTTACCGCTGTAGCTCCCCTCACACCTCGGTGTGGGCGGTGCCAACCAGCCCCTCGTTTACCGCTGTAGCTCCCCTCACACCTCGGCGTGGGCGGTGCCAACCAGCCCCTCGCTTACCGCCGTAGCTCCCCTCACACCATGGCTTGGGCGGTGCCAACCAGCCCCTCGCTTACCGCCATAGCTCCCCTCACACTAGGACGTGGGCGGTGTTGACCAGCCCCTCGCTTACCGCCGTAGCTCCCCTCACACCATGGCATGGGCAGTGCCGACCAGCCCCTCGCTTACCGCTGTAGCTCCCCTCACACCATGGCATGGGCGGTGCCGACCAGCCCCTCTCTTACCGCTGTAGCTCCCCTCACACCACGGTGTGGGCGGTGCCGACCAGCCCCTCGCTTACCGCCGTAGCTCCCCTCACACCATGGCGTGGGCGGTGCCGACCAGCCCCTCGCTTACCGCCGTAGCTCCCCTCACACCACGGCGTGGGCGGTGCCGACCAGCCCCTCGTTTACCGCCGTAGCTCCCCTCACACCATGGCGTGGGCGGTGCCGACCAGCCCCTCGCTTACCGCCATAGCTCCCCTCACACCACGGCGTGGGCGGTGCCGACCAGCCCCTCGCTTACCGCCGTAGCTCCCCTCACACCACGGCGTGGGCGGTGCCGACCAGCCCCTCGTTTACCGCCGTAGCTCCCCTCACACCATGGCGTGGGCGGTGCCAACCAGCCCCTCGCTTACCGCCGTAGCTCCCCTCACACCACGGCGTGGGCGGTGCCAACCAGCCCCTCGCTTACCGCCGTAGCTCCCCTCACACCACGGCGTGGGCGGTGCCAACCAGCCCCTCGCTTGATTATTATCTGGTCACTTTGGTCAGCTCTCGCTCTGCACCCACCAAACCGTGCCCCTTGGCTGCTGTATCCAGGTCCATGTCGATAGCTGCCAGCCTCGTGAGCGAAGACACAAAGACCAAGTTTCTCAGTAAGGTGGGTCAGCTGACGACTTCGGGCGCCATGCTGGCCAACGTGTTCCAGCGGAAGAAGTGACCGGAATGTGCCGCCGCCGATCCCACGCTGCCCGGCCCCTCCTACTTGAACCCAATACTCTGCCTTTTCTCTGTGTCCTTTTATCGCCACAAAGTCATTTGAAGCTCCAAAGATATTTGCACTGTGTTTAATTCCTCTTTATTTTGGGTTTTTATCGTTATATATATTATGTAACTGTATTGTACACATTTTCCGTGATTTCCAGTCTTATCTTTGTGTTGTATGTATGTTTTGATTTATCTATATGTTTTTTATATTACTCAAGTAAATAACTGTACAATTTACCGAATTACAAGACCATTTTAAACATGTCCAAGTAATAAAACTGATGAACACTTGTGTACTTCCAGCCGGTCTGATTTACTGGCATTCATCTTATGAATAAATGTCAGCTTTGCAGACAGGTTTGTACGGTGGCCGAGAAAGCCCAATGAAATACAACACAAGAAACTCACGTCTAATAGAAAAACACATTGCAAAGCAACAAAGCACATTATTCAGTTCATAACGCATTTGCAAACACTCTGCAAATTCATAGACGCTGCCCAAATTCGAAAATACTTTCATCAAAATGACACGTGCGAACCACATTTTACAAACGCGCTGCACATTCACAGACGCGCCACAAATGCATGAAACAACCGCAACTTCGGAATTACTAGGCTTAAATAATTACTGAAATACTTTTCTTTCCTGAGCAGCCTCTGTGTGTAAGAAACATAGACAAAACATTTGAATATAATTGATTTCCTAAGTATCAGATATAACCGACAATGCCAATAAGGCCTCAGAAGTTTACCTTCCAGTACAGTTTCTTTTATCCAGCTCTCCTCAGTATATTAATGAGATGTGCAGGAAATATTCAATGAAATAAAAAATTAACAAAACAGTATTTAGGAGACTTTGGATATCTGCGTGTCATGGCGGCAACTGATTACCACAAAGAAACTAAATGCTGTTCATATAGCAGCCGTTCGGAATGATATGAAATGACTTTCTTGTCTTGCGTTATATCTTGACTTTGCTGATTCTCAGTCGCTTCAAAAACCTGGTTAAGCTGGTTCACTCTGCAGGCAGCTGTCAGTACAACGTCTTTATACGGAGTCTCCTATCAGAGGCGTGATTAATCTGCCAATAAAGCAGACCTTTCACAGAGGGGTGGGGATGGCAAGGGGGTCTGGGAACCTGCCCCTCCTGTCTAACGGGGGCGTAAGCAGACCTTTCACAGTGGGGTGCAGGGTGGCAAGGGGGCCTGGGTACCTGTCCCTCCTCTCCGACGGAGGACGAGTAAGCAGACCTATTACAGGGGGGTGGGGCTGGCAAGGGGGCCTGGATACCTGCCCCTCCTCTCCGACGGGGGCGTAAGCAGACCTATTACAGGGGGGTGGGGGTGGCAAGGGGGCCTGGGCACCTGCCCCTCCAGTCCGATGGGGGCGTAAGCAGACCTTTCATAGTGGGGTGCGGGGTGGCAAGGGGGCCTGGGCACCTGCCCCTCCTGTCCGACCGGGGCGACAGCAGACCTTTCACAGTGGGGTGGGGGTGGCAAGGGGGCCTGGGCACCTGCCCCTCCTGTCCGACCGGGGCGACAGCAGACCTTTCACAGTGGGGTGGGGGTGGCAAGGGGGCCTGGGCACCTGCCCCTCCTGTCCGACCGGGGCGACAGCAGACCTTTCACAGTGGGGTGGGGGTGGCAAGGGTGTCTGGACTCATGCCCATCCAGTCCGACGGGGGCGAAAGCAGACCTTTTACAGAGGGGTGGGGGTGGCAAGAGGGCCTGGGCACCTGCCCCTCCTGTCCGACGGGGGGGAAAGCAGACCTTTTACAGTGGGGTGGGGGTGGCAAGGGGGCCTGGGCACCTGCCCCTTTAGTCCGACGGGGGCGTAAGCAGACCTTTTACAGTGGGGAAGGGGTGACAAGGGTGCCTGGGCAGGTGCCCCTCCTATCCGACGTGGAGGTAAGCAGACCTTTTACAGTGGGGTGGGGGTGGCAAGAGGGTCTGGGTAACTGCCCATGCAGTTCGACGGGGGCGTAAGCAAATCTTTCACAGTGGGGTGGGGGTGGCAAGGGGGCCTGGGCAGGTGCCCCTCCTATCCAACGGGGAGGTAAGCAGACCTTTTACAGTGGGGTGGGGGTGACAAGAGGGCCTGGGCACCTGCCCCTCCAGTCCGACGGGGGCGAAAGCAGACCTTTTACAGTGGGGTGGGGGTGGCAAGGGGGCCTGGGCACCAACCCCTTTTGTCCAATGGGGGCGTAAGCAGACCTTTTACAGTGGAGTGGGGGTGACAAGGGTGTCTGGTCACCTGCCACTACTATCCGACGGGGGCGTAAGCAAATCTTTCACAGTGGGGTGGGGGTGGCAAAGGGGCCTGGATCCCTGCCCCTCCAGTCCGACGGGGGCGTAATTAGACCTTTCTCAATGGGGAGGGGGTGGCAAGGGTGCCTGGTCACCAGCCCCTACTATCCGACGGGGACGTAAGCAGACCTTTCACAGTGGGGTGGGGGTGGCAAGGGGGTCTGGGCACCTGCCCCTACTATCCGACAGGGACGTAAGCAGACCTTTTACAGTGGGGTAGGGGTGACAAGGGTGCCTGGGCACCTGCCCTTACTATCCGACGGGGACGTAAGCAGACCTTTTACAGTGGGGTGGGGGTGGCAAGGGGGCCTGGGCACCTGCCCCTCCAGTCCGACGAGGGCGTAAGTAGACCTTTCTCAATGGGGTGGGGATGGCAAGGGGGCCTGGGCAGGTGCATCTCCTATCCGACGTGGAGGTAAGCAGACCTTTTACAGTGGGGTGGGGGTGGCAAGAGGGTCTGGGTAACTGCCCATGCAGTTCGACGGGGGCGAAACCAGACCTTTTACAGTGAGGTAGGGGCGGCAAGGGGGCCTGGGCACCTGCCCCTCCTGTCCAAATGGGGCATAAGCAGACCTTTTACAGTGGGGTGGGGGTGGCAAGGGTGCCTGGGCACCTGCCCCTCCTGTCCGAAGAGGGCGAAAGCAGACCTTTTACAGTGGGGTGGGGGTGGCAAGGGGGCCTGGGGACCTGCCCCTCCTGTCCAAATGGGGCATAAGCAGACCTTTTACAGTGGGGTGGGGGTGGCAAGGGTGCCTGGGCACCTGCCCCTCCTGTCCAAATGGGGCATAAGCAGACCTTTTACAGTGGGGTGGGGGTGGCAAGGGGGCCTGGGGACCTGCCCCTCCTGTCCAAATGGGGCGTAAGCAGACCTTTTACAGTGAGGTGGGGGCGGCAAGGGGGCCTGGGCACCTGCCCCTCCAGTCCGACGGGGGCGAAAGCAGACCTTTTACAGTGGGGTGGGGGTGGCAAGGGGGCCTGGGCACCTGCCCCTCCAGTCCGACGGGGGCGAAAGCAGACCTTTTACAGTGGGGTGGGGGTGGCAAGGGGGCCTGGGCACCTGCCCCTCCACTCCGACGGGGGCGAAAGCAGACCTTTTACAGTGGGGTAGGGGTGGCAAGGGGGCCTGGGCAGGTGCCCCTCCTATCCAACGGGGAGGTAAGCAGACCTTTTACAGTGGGGTGGGGGTGACAAGAGGGCCTGGGCACCTGCCCCTCCAGTCCGACGGGGGCGAAAGCAGACCTTTCACAGTGGGGTGGGGATGGCAAGGGTGCCTGGTCACCAACCCCTTTTGTCCTATGGGGGAGTAAGCAGACCTTTTACAGTGGGGTGGGGGTGGCAAGGGTGCCTGGTCACCAACCCCTTTTGTCCTATGGGGGCGTAAGCAGACCTTTTACAGTGGGGTGGGGGTGGCAAGGGGGACCTGGGCACCAGCCCCTCCTGGCCGAAGAGGGCGAAAGCAGACCTTTTACAGTGGGGTGGGGGTGACAAGAGGGCCTGGGCACCTGCCCCTCCTGTCCGACGAGGGCGAAAGCAGACCTTTTACAGTGGGGTGGGGGTGGCAAGGGTGCCTGGGCACCAGCCCCTCCTGGCAGAAGGGGGTGTAAGCAGACCTTTTACAGTGGGGTGGGGGTGGCAAGGGGGCCTGGGGACCTGCCCCTCCTGTCCAAATGGGGCATAAGCAGACCTTTTACAGTGGGGTGGGGGTGGCAAGGGTGCCTGGGCACCAACCCCTTTTGTCCTATGGGGGCGTAAGCAGACCTTTTACAGTGGGGTGGGGGTGGCAAGGGGGACCTGGGCACCAGCCCCTCCTGGCCGAAGAGGGCGTAAGCAGACCTTTTACAGTGGGGTGGGGGTGGCAAGGGGGCCTGGGGACCTGCCCCTCCTGTCCAAATGGGGCATAAGCAGACCTTTTACAGTGGGGTGGGGGTGGCAAGGGTGCCTGGGCACCTGCCCCTCCTGTCCGAAGAGGGCGAAAGCAGACCTTTTACAGTGGGGTGGGGGTGGCAAGGGTGCCTGGGCACCTGCCCCTCCTGTCCGAAGAGGGCGAAAGCAGACCTTTTACAGTGGGGTGGGGGCGGCAAGGGGGCCTGGGCACCTGCCCCTCCTGTCCAAATGGGGCATAAGCAGACCTTTTACAGTGGGGTGGGGGTGGCAAGGGTGCCTGGGCACCTGCCCCTCCTGTCCGAAGAGGGCGAAAGCAGACCTTTTACAGTGGGGTGGGGGTGGCAAGGGGGCCTGGGGACCTGCCCCTCCTGTCCAAATGGGGCATAAGCAGACCTTTTACAGTGGGGTGGGGGTGGCAAGGGTGCCTGGGCACCTGCCCCTCCTGTCCGAAGAGGGCGAAAGCAGACCTTTTACAGTGGGGTGGGGGTGGCAAGGGGGTCTGGGGACCTGCCCCTCCTGTCCGAATGGGGCGTAAGCAGACCTTTTACAGTGAGGTGGGGGCGGCAAGGGGGCCTGGGCACCTGCCCCTCCAGTCCGACGGGGGCGAAAGCAGACCTTTTACAGTGGGGTGGGGGTGGCAAGGGGGCCTGGGCACCTGCCCCTCCACTCCGACGGGGGCGAAAGCAGACCTTTTACAGTGGGGTGGGGGTGGCAAGGGGGCCTGGGCACCTGCCCCTCCGGTCCGACCGGGGCGAAAGTAGACCTTTTACAGTGGGGTGGGGGTGGCAAGGGGGCCTGGGCACCTGCCCTTCTTGTCCAACGGGGGCGTAAGCAGACCTTTTACAGTGGGGTGGGGGTGGGAAGGGTGCCTGGGCACCAGCCCCTCCTGGCCGAAGGGGGTGTAAGCAGACCTTTTACAGAGGTGTGGGGGTGGCAGGGGGGCCTGGGCAGGTGCCCCTCCTATCCAACGGGGAGGTAAGCAGACCTTTTACAGTGGGGTGGGGGTGACAAGAGGGCCTGGGCACCTGCCCCTCCTGTCCAAATGGGGCATAAGCAGACCTTTTACAGTGGGGTGGGGGTGGCAAGGGTGCCTAGGCACCTGCCCCTCCTGTCCGAAGAGGGCGAAAGCAGACCTTTTACAGTGGGGTGGGGGTGGCAAGGGGGCCTGGGGACCTGCCCCTCCTGTCCAAATGGGGCATAAGCAGACCTTTTACAGTGAGGTGGGGGTGGCAAGGGTGCCTGGGCACCTGCCCCTCCTGTCCAAATGGGGCGTAAGCAGACCTTTTACAGTGAGGTGGGGGCGGCAAGGGGGCCTGGGCACCTGCCCCTCCAGTCCGACGGGGGCGAAAGCAGACCTTTTACAGTGGGGTGGGGGTGGCAAGAGGGCCTGGGCACCTGCCCCTCCAGTCCGACGGGGGCGAAAGCAGACCTTTTACATTGGGGTGGGGGTGGCAAGGGGGCCTGGGCACCTGCCCCTCCACTCCGACGGGGGCGAAAGCAGACCTTTTACAGTGGGGTGGGGGTGGCAAGGGGGCCTGGGCAGGTGCCCCTCCTATCCAACGGGGAGGTAAGCAGACCTTTTACAGTGGGGTGGGGGTGACAAGAGGGCCTGGGCACCTGCCCCTCCAGTCCGACGGGGGCGAAAGCAGACCTTTTACAGTGGGGTGGTGGTGGCAAGGGGGCCTGGGCACCTGCCCTTCTTGTCCAACGGGGGCGTAAGCAAATCTTTCACAGTGGGGTGGGGATGGCAAGGGTGCCTGGTCACCAACCCCTTTTGTCCTATGGGGGCGTAAGCAGACCTTTTACAGTGGGGTGGGGGTGGCAAGGGTGCCTGGTCACCAACCCCTTTTGTCCTATGGGGGCGTAAGCAGACCTTTTACAGTGGGGTGGGGGTGGCAAGGGGGCCTGGGGACCTGCCCCTCCTGTCCAAATGGGGCATAAGCAGACCTTTTACAGTGGGGTGGGGGTGGCAAGGGTGCCTGGGCACCTGCCCCTCCTGTCCGAAGAGGGCGAAAGCAGACCTTTTACAGTGGGGTGGGGGTGGCAAGGGGGTCTGGGGACCTGCCCCTCCTGTCCAAATGGGGCGTAAGCAGACCTTTTACAGTGAGGTGGGGGCGGCAAGGGGGCCTGGGCACCTGCCCCTCCAGTCCGACGGGGGCGAAAGCAGACCTTTTACAGTGGGGTGGGGGTGGCAAGGGGGCCTGGGCACCTGCCCCTCCAGTCCGACGGGGGCGAAAGCAGACCTTTTACAGTGGGGTGGGGGTGGCAAGGGTGACTGGATACCTGCCCCTCCAGTCCGATGGGGACGTAAGCAGACCTTTCACAGGGCGGTGGGGGTGGCAAAGGGGCCTGGTCACCAACCCCTTTTGTCCTATGGGGGCGTAAGCAGACCTTTTACAGTGGAGTGGGGGTGACAAGGGGGCCTGGGCACCTGCCCCTTTTGTCCTATGGGGGCGTAACCAGACCTTTTACAGTGGGGTGGAGGTGGCAAGGGGGTCTGGGCACCTGCCCCACCTGTCCGACGGGGGCGTAAGCAGACCTTTCACAGTGGGGTGGGGAGGGCAAGGGTGACTGGATACCTGCCCCTCCAGTCCGACGGGGGCGAAAGCAGACCTTTTACAGTGGGGTGGGGGTGGTAAGAGGGCCTGGGCACCTGGTATTCCAGTCCGACGGGGGCGAAAGCAGACCTTTTACAGTGGGGTGGGGGTGGCAAGGGGGCCTGAGTACCTGCCCCTTCTGTCCGACGGGGGCGAAAGCAGACCTTTTACAGTGGGGTGGGGGTGGCAAGGGTGCCTGGTCACCAACCCCTTTTGTCCTATGGGGGCGTAAGCAGACCTTTTACAGTGGGGTGGGGGTGGCAAGAGGGCCTGGGCACCTGCCCCTCCTGTCCGACGAGGGCGAAAGCAGACCTTTTACAGTGGGGTGGGGGTGGCAAGGGTGCCTGGGCACCAGCCCCTCCTGGCCGAAGGGGGTGTAAGCAGACCTTTTACAGTGGGGTGGGGGTGGCAAGGGTGCCTGGGCACCAGCCCCTCCTGGCCGAAGGGGGTGTAAGCAGACCTTTTACAGTGGTGTGGGGGTGGCAAGGGTGCCTGGGCACCAGCCCCTCCTGGCCGAAGGGGGTGTAAGCAGACCTTTTACAGTGGTGTGGGGGTGGCAAGGGTGCCTGGGCACCTGCCCCTCCTGTCCAAATGGGGCATAAGCAGACCTTTTACAGTGGGGTGGGGGTGGCAAGGGTGCCTGGGCACCTGCCCCTCCTGTCCAAATGGGGCATAAGCAGACCTTTTACAGTGGGGTGGGGGTGGCAAGGGTGCCTGGGCACCTGCCCCTCCTGTCCAAATGGGGCATAAGCAGACCTTTTACAGTGGGGTGGGGGTGGCAAGGGGGCCTGGGGACCTGCCCCTCCTGTCCAAATGGGGCGTAAGCAGACCTTTTACAGTGAGGTGGGTGCGGCAAGGGGGCCTGGGCACCTGCCCCTCCAGTCCGACGGGGGCGAAAGCAGACCTTTTACAGTGGGGTGGGGGTGGCAAGGGGGCCTGGGCACCTGCCCCTCCAGTCCGACGGGGGCGAAAGCAGACCTTTTACAGTGGGGTGGGGGTGGCAAGGGGGCCTGGGCACCTGCCCCTCCAGTCCGACGGGGGCGAAAGCAGACCTTTTACAGTGGGGTGGGGGTGGCAAGGGGGCCTGGGCATCTGCCCCTCCAGTCCGAAGGGGGCGAAAGCAGACCTTTTACAGTGGGGTGGGGGTGGCAAGGGGGCCTGGGCACCTGCCCTTCTTGTCCAACGGGGGCGTAAGCAAATCTTTCACAGTGGGGTGGGGGTGGCAAGGGGGCCTGGGCACCTGCCCCTCCAGTCCGACGGGGGCGAAAGCTGACCTTTTACAGTGGGGTGGGGGTGGCAAGGGGGCCTGGGCACCTGCCCCTCCAGTCCGATGGGGACGTAAGCAGACCTTTTACAGAGGGGTGGGGGTGGCAAGGGTGCCTGGTCACCAACCCCTTTTGTCCTATGGGGGCATAACCAGACCTTTTACAGTGGAGTGGGGGTGACAAGGGGGCCTGGGCACCTGCCCCTTTTGTCCTATGGGGGCGTAACCAGACCTTTTACAGTGGGGTGGGGGTGGCAAGGGGGCCTGAGTACCTGCCCCTTTTGTCCTATGGGGGCGTAAGCAGACCTTTTACAGTGGGGTGGGGGTGGCAAGAGGGCCTGGGCACCTGCCCCTCCTGTCCGACGAGGGCGAAAGCAGACCTTTTACAGTGGGGTGGGGGTGGCAAGGGTGCCTGGGCACCAGCCCCTCCTGGCCGAAGGGGGTGTAAGCAGACCTTTTACAGTGGTGTGGGGGTGGCAGGGGGGCTGGGCAGGTGCCCCTCCTATCCAACGGGGAGGTAAGCAGACCTTTTACAGTGGGGTGGGGGTGACAAGAGGGCCTGGGCACCTGCCCCTCCTGTCCGACGGGGGCGAAAGCAGACCTTTTACAGTGGGGTGGGGGTGGCAAGGGGGCCTGGGGACCTGCCCCTCCTGTCCAAATGGGGCATAAGCAGACCTTTTACAGTGGGGTGGGGGTGGCAAGGGTGCCTGGGCACCTGCCCCTCCTGTCCGAAGAGGGCGAAAGCAGACCTTTTACAGTGGGGTGGGGGTGGCAAGGGGGCCTGGGGACCTGCCCCTCCTGTCCAAATGGGGCGAAAGCAGACCTTTTACAGTGGGGTGGGGGTGGCAAGGGGGCCTGGGCACCTGCCCCTCCAGTCCGACGGGGGCGAAAGCAGACCTTTTACAGTGGGGTGGGGGTGGCAAGAGGGCCTGGGCACCTGCCCCTCCAGTCCGAAGGGGGCGAAAGCAGACCTTTTACAGTGGGGTGGGGGTGGCAAGGGGGCCTGGGCACCTGCCCTTCTTGTCCAACGGGGGCGTAAGCAAATCTTTCACAGTGGGGTGGGGGTGGCAAGGGGGCCTGGGCAGGTGCCCCTCCTATCCAACGGGGAGGTAAGCAGACCTTTTACAGTGGGGTGGGGGTGACAAGAGGGCCTGGGCACCTGCCCCTCCAGTCCGACGGGGGCGAAAGCAGACCTTTTACAGTGGGGTGGGGGTGGCAAGGGGGCCTGGGCACCTGCCCCTCCAGTCCGATGGGGACGTAAGCAGACCTTTTACAGTGGGTTGGGGGTGGCAAGGGTGCCTGGTCACCAACCCCTTTTGTCCTATGGGGGCATAACCAGACCTTTTACAGTGGAGTGGGGGTGACAAGGGGGCCTGGGCACCTGCCCCTTTTGTCCTATGGGGGCGTAACCAGACCTTTTACAGTGGGGTGGGGGTGGCAAGGGGGTCTGGGCACCTGCCCCACCTGTCCGACGGGGGCGTAAGCAGACCTTTCACAATGGGGTGGGGAGGGCAAGGGGGCCTGAGTACCTGTCCCTTCTGTCCGACGGGGGCGAAAGCAGACCTTTTACAGTGGGGTGGGGGTGGTAAGAGGGCCTGGGCACCTGCTATTCCAGTCCGACGGGGGCGAAAGCAGACCTTTTACAGTGGGGTGGGGGTGGCAAGGGGGCCTGAGTACCTGTCCCTTCTGTCCGACGGGGGCGAAAGCAGACCTTTTACAGTGGGGTGGGGGTGGCAAGGGTGCCTGGTCACCAACCCCTTTTGTCCTATGGGGGCGTAAGCCGACCTTTTACAGTGGGGTGGGGGTGGCAAGAGGGCCTGGGCACCTGCCCCTCCTGTCCGACGAGGGCGAAAGCAGACCTTTTACAGTGGGGTGGGGGTGGCAAGGGTGCCTGGGCACCAGCCCCTCCTGGCCGAAGGGGGTGTAAGCAGACCTTTTACAGTGGTGTGGGGGTGGCAGGGGGGCTGGGCAGGTGCCCCTCCTATCCAACGGGGAGGTAAGCAGACCATTTACAGTGGGGTGGGGGTGACAAGAGGGCCTGGGCACCTGCCCCTCCTGTCCGACGGGGGCGAAAGCAGACCTTTTACAGTGGGGTGGGGGTGGCAAGGGTGCCTGGTCACCAACCCCTTTTGTCCTATGGGGGCGTAAGCAGACCTTTTACAGTGGGGTGGGGGTGGCAAGAGGGCCTGGGCACCTGCCCCTCCTGTCCGACGAGGGCGAAAGCAGACCTTTTACAGTGGGGTGGGGGTGGCAAGGGTGCCTGGGCACCAGCCCCTCCTGGCCGAAGGGGGTGTAAGCAGACCTTTTACAGTGGTGTGGGGGTGGCAGGGGGGCTGGGCAGGTGCCCCTCCTATCCAACGGGGAGGTAAGCAGACCTTTTACAGTGGGGTGGGGGTGACAAGAGGGCCTGGGCACCTGCCCCTCCTGTCCGACGGGGGCGAAAGCAGACCTTTTACAGTGGGGTGGGGGTGGCAAGGGTGCCTGGGCACCTGCCCCTACTGTCCGAAGAGGGCGAAAGCAGACCTTTTACAGTGAGGTGGGGGCGGCAAGGGGGCCTCGGCACCTGCCCCTCCTGTCCAAATGGGGCATAAGCAGACCTTTTACAATGGGGTGGGGGTGGCAAGGGGGCCTGGGGACCTGCCCCTCCTGTCCAAATGGGGCATAAGCAGACCTTTTACAGTGGGGTGGGGGTGGCAAGGGGGCCTGGGCACCTGCCCCTCCAGTCCGATGGGGACGTAAGCAGACCTTTTACAGTGGGGTGGGGAGGGCAAGGGTGACTGGATACCTGCCCCTCCAGTCCGACGGGGGCGAAAGCAGACCTTTTACAGTGGGGTGGGGGTGGCAAGGGGGCCTGGGTACCTGCCCCTTTTGTCCTATGGGGGCGTAAGCAGACCTTTTACAGTGGAGTGGGGGTGACAAGGGGGCCTGGGCACCTGCCCCTTTTGTCCTATGGGGGCGTAACCAGACCTTTTACAGTGGGGTGGGGGTGGCAAGGGGGTCTGGGCACCTGCCCCACCTGTCCGACGGGGGCGTAAGCAGACCTTTCACAGTGGGGTGGGGAGGGCAAGGGTGACTGGATACCTGCCCCTCCAGTCCGACGGGGGCGAAAGCAGACCTTTTACAGTGGGGTGGGGGTGGCAAGGGCGTCTGGTCACATGCCCCTCCAGTCCGACGGGGGCGAAACCAGACCTTTTACAGTGGGGTGGGGGTGGCAAGGGGGCCTGAGTACCTGCCCCTTCTGTCCGACGGGGGCGAAAGCAGACCTTTTACAGTGGGGTGGGGGTGGCAAGGGGGCCTGGGTACCTGCCCCTACTATCCAACGGAGACGTAAGCAGACCTTTTACACTGGGGTGGGGGTGGCAAGGGGGCCTGGGTACCTGCCCCTTCTGTCCGACGGGGGCGAAAGCAGACCTTTTACAGTGGGGTGGGGGTGGCAAGGGGGCCTGGGTACCTGCCCCTACTATCCAACGGAGACGTAAGCAGACCTTTTACACTGGGGTGGGGGTGGCAAGGGGGCCTGGGTACCTGCCCCTTCTGTCCGACGGGGGCGAAAGCAGACCTTTTACACTGGGGTGGGGGTGGCAAGGGGGCCTGGGTACCTGCCCATTCTGCCCGACGGGGGCGAAAGCAGACCTTTTACAGTGGGATGGGGGTGGCAAGGGGGCCTGGATCCCTGCCCCTCCAGTCCGACGGGGGCGTAATTAGACCTTTTACAGTGGGGTGGGGGTGGCAAGGGGGCCTGGGCACCTGCCCCTCCTGTCCGACAGGGACGTAAACAGACCTTTTACAGTGGGGTGGGGGTGGCAAGGGGGCCTGGGCACCTGCCCCTCCTGTCCGACAGGGACGTAAACAGACCTTTTACAGTGGGGTGGGGGTGGCAAGGGGGCCTGGGCACCTGCCCCTCCTGTCCGACAGGGACGTAAACAGACCTTTTACAGTGGGGTGGGGGTGGCAAGGGGGCCTGGATACCTGCCCCTTCTGTCCGATGGGGACGTAAGCAGACCTTTCACAGGGGGGTGGGGGTGGCAAGGGGGCATGGGCACCTGCCCCTCCAGTCCGACGGGGGCGAAAGCAGACCTTTTACAGTGGGGTGGGGGTGGTAAGGGTGCCTGGTCACCAACCCCTTTTGTCCTATGGTGGCGTAAGCAGACCTTTCACAGGGGGGTGGGGGTGGCAAGGGGGCCTGGGCACCTGCCCCTCCAGTCCGACGGGGGCGAAAGCAGACCTTTCACAGGGGGGTGGGGGTGGCAAGGGGGCATGGGCTCCTGCCCCTCCAGTCCGACGGGGGCGAAAGCAGACCTTTCACAGGGGGGTGGGGGTGGCAAGGGGGCATGGGCACCTGCCCCTCCAGTCCGACGGGGGCGTAAGCAGACCTTTCACAGTGGGGTGGGGAGGGCAAGGGTGACTGGATACCTGCCCCTTCTGTCCGATGGGGACGTAAGCAGACCTTTCACAGGGGGGTGGGGGTGGCAAGGGGGCATGGGCACCTGCCCCTCCAGTCCGACGGGGGCGTAAGCAGACCTTTTACACTGGGGTGGGGGTGGCAAGGGGGCCTGGGTACCTGCCCCTTCTGTCTGACGGGGGCGAAAGCAGACCTTTTACAGTGGGGTGGGGGTGGCAAGGGGGCCTGGGCACCTGCCCCTTCTGTCCTAAGGGGGCGTAAGCAGACTTTTCACAGTGGGGTGAGGGTGGCAAGGGGGTCTGGGCACCTGCCCCTTCTGTCCGACAGGGGGGTAAGCAGACCTATTACAGTACATTGGGGTGGGGGGTAATTATTCCATAAAACAAATTTTATTTAATCAAATAATTATTTAATATAATTTTATTTGCTTTAATCCACTGACCCAGAGTAGTAACAGGATATAATTATATTTTCCAGTGTTTTTCATTTCTTTTATGTCTGCAGTTAAATAGTTATTTACACTGATTTACTCTAATTCTATTAGTAAAAAGTGAATGTATTTAACTTAACCCACCAGACTGTGGTTTCATTATGTTACTCAGTCATGCTTTGGGTGACGCTGAACCAGGACATTAATAGGACAGAACAGAAAGACTTTATTGTCATTGTACAGTAATATAGTAAATAGGCATAAATATATAAAATGTACATATACAGGGGAGGGGGAAAGCCCCCCCCCCAATCAGGATTACATTTAGTTACATTTTAGTCAGAGAGAAAAACTTATTTTTGTCAAACATACATTTGAGAGTAAAAAGTATTATAAAGGTTAAAAAGCAGAGATTTGACCTTTTTGCCAGGAGAACCAGCAACACGTCACAGTAACACTGAGGAGTTTCTATAAACAAAAAACCCTGGATAGAGGGACTCAGTGAATGAGGAGGAGAATCTGCACAGGGGGGTCAGTCCATCAGAGGAGACTCTGTAGAAGGACAGAGCACCAGCCCCCCAGTCCAGATACACTCCTACTCTGCGGGAGCCTGAGGGCTCTATGAGTATGAGAGTCTGTTTCTTATTGTGCCAGACAGAGTAACTGTCAGGTTTACAGTACAGACACCATGACTTGTCATTGTGTCCAAGCAGACAGTCACTCCTTCCTTTTCTCTCGATCCCTTTATAAGTCACTCCTATATCAGCTCCATCTCCATCCCACTCAGCCTCCCAGTAACAGCGGCCAGTCAGACTCTCTCTGCACAGAACTTGGGGCCAGTGATCAAATCTCTCTGGATGATCAGGATATGGCCGCTTTGCCCCCCATGTCACCTTCCTGTTCCCCCCTGACAGAGACAGGCGTCTGTTTGCTGTGTTGGGGTCCAGCGTCAGCTGGCAGGAGTCTGTAGGCAGGAGGAAGAATTATTAATACCATCAGGCCGCCTGTACTTTATGTTTCTGTACAATATAAAAACAGCGCCGAACGAAGCGGGAACTGAAGTTTATGAAATAGCTCAGGAAATGTCGGACGGCGCGCGACGCCGGCGGGAAGAGCCGCCAAAATGCGGCGCGAGCTAAACTAACAGCGTAATTACGGGTAAATAAAATTACAAAGCGGCGACATTCATCGGACATATTCATCACAAGCATATTTACCACAAAACGGCACCAGATATTAATACTAAAAGTCAGTGTCTTTCCTTCTAACCGCTAAATCATGCGCGTGCGGCGCCTTGCTGCTCTCTGTCTTTCTACAGGGAGTGTACCTTTGAAAATGGCCATCAATAACAGAATTTAAGTAATTTAAATTTAAGTAATATTATTGCATATTTAAAGCGATATTTAATAAAGGTTTGGACCTGAATTCTGATACAAACGCCTCCGAAGACGATTTCGGCGCCGGAGTTGCGCTCTATGAGGATCCAGTGTTTGCAGCGATTGTCTGACACGGTCTTTAGTCCCAGCAAAGCCGCTCTGAATGCATTTCACACGCATCGGCTTATTTCCGTGAAGCGTGTCTACCGCGCTCGTGACTCTCAGACGTGGCACCGCTGCCTCGAGGCGTGAGCCCCGCATCTCACGCAGGCGTAATTTTTTTTTAGCAGGGTGGGTCCGGAAATCTTATTAATATTCATGAGCTAAGCCCTGCATGATTTGCTGGCTCATTAATATTTATGTAAAAATAAGTGGCGGAAGTGCAAAAATGCTTGTAGCAGAGTATGTGTGTAAAGTGCAGATGTGCAGGAGTCAATTTGTTAGCAGTGCGGGTGTGAATCGATAGTGTTTTGGTGATGATTTCGATGTTTTATTTCTCTCATTTGGATGTTGTCTAAAATGACACAGAAACTCACAGAAACACAAACATGGAAATCCATCTTCACACAGTGCAAAAAGCCACACTAATCACAAAACCTGTGTGAATACAACCATAACATAATATTGATGGTATTATTAATAAAAACATGCAAACACACTTACATTTCTGTAAGCCTGGTCTGGTCCTGCACTCTCCACCGTGATCCACACTACAGGAGAAGCAGAATGACATAGTCCTGCTGTATCCATTTATTTATTGGTGCCTCTTCTTCACATACATGCATAAGTATCTGTAGCGTGTCAGACACACACTCTGTACTCACTTCAGCTTCTCCAGTTTACAGCTGGGATCCTCCAGTACAGCAGAGAGCAGCTTCACTCCTGAGTCTCCTGGGTGATTGTAGCTCAGATCCAGCTCTCTCAGGTGTGAGGGGTTTGACCTCAGAGCTAAAGCCAGGGAAGAACAGCCTTCTTCTGTGACTCTACAGCCTGACAGCCTGCAGAGAGAGAGAGACAGATACTCCCCAATAAATAATATCATCTCACCATTACAAGTATTACATAAATGTGACTGCTCTAATAAATATTTAAAGAATTACAGTTTAGTGTCTAAGAGAAGGTAGACCCCTCCTCCCTTTCCCTTAGCTAATTGCTCACTATCTCCTCTTTATAGTGTGTGTAGCAAAGTGGGAAGTTTGGGTCAGCTTGCATTTTATTGGCTCCCCTTGCATTTTACTGGCTCCCTTTATTGGGAGCAGCAACGCACTGTGATCAGCGAATGCTCCTTACCTCACCTCATAGCTTTGGTTCACTCTGAACAGAAACATGAAGTTTGGCATATTTTGCGTTTGTTGTACCCAAATTAATTTCACTCCAAATCAGTGGGATCAGATAAAAAACAGAAAAAGTAAATAACATTTAAAATGAACCTGATGTCTTTAAAATAAATATTAATGGTGTCACTACAAGATTTTGTGAAAAAGACGGGGTCTTAGACACCCCAGTCTGCAGGACGAGCAAATCAGCAGTAAACAGAAGGGGGCTTTAGCCCTGGTTATCCCTCCACCATCCACTAGGGGGTGTAATTGTTCTTTTCATGTGCTTTTATACAGTCATGGTTACAGACTCTGCACCTCTATACACTCATATTTTGAATGTAACTCATTTGCCAAAAAAAGAGAGGAGACACAATGAACAAATTTAAAGATGAATCTGACTGGTTTCTGCATCATTATAACTATTATGTTCAAAGTTTCACGATATCACAATAACATGATTGCTGTGAATTTGGCCACAATAATCATGAAGTGAAAATCTGATATCGCTGCACGTTACCCTGCCTTCCGCTCCTTTTGTTCTGCTTTCTCTCCTCCCACCTCGCCTGGGAACAGACAGCAGTGTCTCCCTCACGTCTCCCGTCTCTCACACCCAGAGACCCCGACTCGGAATGAGGACGCCGCTGACTGCCACCAGCCGCCCCAAACTTTCCTCTTTCTGCTGTCATTTTTATTTTTAATAAAGTCTGCCTCACTGAGGCTTCAGTCCAGTCACCCATCGCTGCCTGTATGTCCTTAAACTCATACCACACTACAATATAACTGCCCACTGCTTGAAACAGCTGGAATTGTGTTTTGAAACTTAAATTACAGTGAAAGTAAAAATAAATTGATGGTTTCCTGGTATGTGAGTCCAGATATGAGGTCAGGCAGCAGTCAAATACTGACCTCAGTATCCCCAGCTTACAGTGTGGAATACCCAGTAATACTGACCTCAGTATCTGCAGTTTACAGTGTGAATCCCCCAGTCCAGCAGAGAGCAGCTTCACTCCTGAATCCTGCAGGTCATTGTCACTCAGGTCCAGCTCTCTCAGGGGTGAGGAGTTTGATCTGAGAGCTGAAGCCAGCACCTCACAGCATTTCTCTGTGAGTTCACACCAGTTCACCCTTAGGAAAATGAAACACTTTTAATTCCACTTTTTACACTGCCACACTGTATTCTAATGAGGAGAATATGGGCCATTTTTAGAAAACAATTTACTAAAAGTCATGTTAACAATCATCCCAATTCTGATTGCTGTCCATTATATTTTTATAATACTGTAACAGTACTGTTAAATTTGCTGAGCTACACAAATGTATTCCATGGTTTATATAGTTGAATGGATGTTTCCTGCTTCACTGCTTAATTATTTCTAATATGGATCGAGGGCTGATAAGATTGTGGGATATAAGGAAGTAGGATAAGAAAAAAGAAGCTGTTTGTGTTTGTTTATTATGTAACTGCTGAAATGCATTGTGGGTTTTCTTGGTGTCCAGTTACTTTTGTGTAAAATGCATATTCTGTACTCACTTCAGCTTCTCCAATTTATAGCTGGGATCCTCCAGTACAGCAGAGAGCAGCTTCACTCCTGAGTCTCCTGGGTGATTGTAGCTCAGGTCCAGCTCTCTCAGGTGTGAGGGGTTTGACCTCAGAGCTGAAGCCAGGGAAGAACAGCCTTCTTCTGTGACTCTACAGCCTGACAGCCTGCAGAGAGAGAGAGACAGATACTCCCCAATAAATAATATCATCTCACCATTACCAGTATTACATAAATGTGACTGCTCTAATAAATATTTCAAGAATTACAGTTTAGTGTCTAAGAGAAGGCAGCCCCCTCCTCCCTTTCCCTTAGCTAATTGCTCACTATCTCCTCTTTATACTGTGTGTAGCAAAGTGGGAAGTTTGGGTCAGCTTGCATTTTATTGGCTCCCCTCAGTCCGGGGCGGGGTTTAGTCTCTAATATAAAGTGGGCGGCGGGGTAGGAATGGTGCACAAGCTGTTCTAGGTGTATCAGTAATGGACGTTAAGGCCCAGGGAAGTGTACGGTTGTTTTAACCCCGTGTCTCATGTCCCTGCTTGTGTTTCAGGGTTAGTAGCCTAGAGCTGCAAGAGCGGAATCCTCCCTGCTGGTGGTGGTGAATTTCAGTTGTGTGCGTGTGCAGTGCAGATTACCGGCATTAGCTCACTGAGTGACGTGTGTGTGTGTGTGTCTGTGTGTGTGTCTGTGTGTGTGTGTGATCACCAGAATGTTCACAGAGGTCCCGCCTGTGCTGAGTCCCTCGTCCATCCATCAGTTCATGCCCCTTAACTTGCTTAGTTGGCAACATTGGTGCCTCGGCTTGATGCATCTATATTGCCTTTAGTGTAGGATTACTATTCTCCTTTTAAATGTAATAAAATAATTGTATCAAGTCATGTCTCTGGCCCCTTCAGTTGACTAAACCTGTGTGCTTAGTTACTACTCGTATGAGATTTTGGGAATCATCATAGTATTACCCTGGGTGAAACCTCAGGCTTGTGGAACGAATCATCTGAGTTTCCATTATTTCTAATGAGAAAATTCACTTTGATATATGAGTGCTTTGGATTATGAGCACGTTTCCGGAACCAATTATACTCGCAGTCCGAGGTTTTACTGTATCTCCAGCATACAGTGTGGAATACCCAGTAATACTAACCTCAGTATCTCCAGCATGCAGTGCAGAATACCCAGTAATACTGACCTCAGTATCTCCAGTTTACAGTGTGAATCCCCCAGTCCAGCAGAGAGCAACTTCACTCCTGAATCCTGCAGGTCATTGTCACTCAGGTCCAGCTCTCTCAGGGGTGAGGAGTTTGATCTTAGAGCTGAAGTCAGCATTTCACAGTGTTTATCTATGAGATCACAGCCGTTCAGCCTGGAACAGAAAACACTTTAAGACACAGACATATACACATCCTACACTTTAGCTAAATACCAAACATTACAATCTGCATTTGTTTTCAATATAATTAGCAGCACAGCTTACATTTCAAAATGAATTACAGTCTGCAGAGTGTCTTGTGCATCCTGGCAATTTGCTGCAGTCAGATGATCACTAATTGTAAGCGCATCTTAGCTCAAAACTAGAGGTAAAAGCATTAAGTACAAGCTACAGCCAAAAATCACAGAATATATATGAACACATGGACAGCAAGATGCACGTGAACCTCCCATAACAGTCAGACCAGAGCTTCCAGTGCAGTCCTTAGCCATCTCTCTGCCAGGTGTCCCTACACTCGACACGTATCACTGAAAGGGGGAGATGTGAACATCCACAGCAGCTAATGCAGCAGCAACTGGCACTTGGATTCCTGATCCCATGAGTAAAATCCTTTTTGCCTGTATTGTTATACCTGGGATCATGTCAAATCACCAATTAGGTCTGAGTGATATGACGATATTATCGGTAATCAGCGTAATCAGACACGTCATAACATGGTTAAATTTGAGGTTAATCTTAGTGTCCAAAGAGCAAAGTCTAAAAGAAAAGTATACAATGTTAGGAAGGCTAACTTTAATGGTATGAGACTGAAGCTAGAAACTGCAAACTAGTTGGAGTTAAACAGCAAAACCTTTGAAGAGGCATGGGAATTTTTTAAAAGCCTAGAATATTGTGTGCAGTCAATCAATCATAATTTATATAGCTTGTTAAACCACAGGGCTTTACAAACATAAGAACATAACATAAGAACTATACAAACGAGAGGAGGCCATTCGGCCCATCAAGCTCGCTTGGGGAGAACTAAACTAATAGCTCAGAGTCGTTAAAATCTTATCTAGCTCTGATTTAAAGGAACCCAAGGATTCAGCTTGCACTACGTTATCAGGAAGGCTATTCCATACTCTGACTACGCGCTGTGCAAAGAAGTGCTTCCTTAAATCCAGCTTGAAATGTTCTCCCGCTAATTTCCACCTATGGCCACGAGTTCGTGTATTTAAACTAATGCTGAAGTAACTATTTGGTTGAACAGCATCCAAACCTGTTAGAATCTTATATACCTGGATCATGTCCCCCCTCAGTCTCCTTTGCTTGAGACTGAACAGATTTAGCTCAAGTAACCGTTCCTCGTATGACATTCCTCTAAGACCAGGAATCATTTTTGTGGCCCTATGCTGCACCTTTTCTAAGGCCACAATGTCCTTTTTAAGATATGGTAACCAAACCTGCACACAATATTCTAGGTGAGGTCTCACCAAGGAATTGTATAATCTTAGCATTACCTCCCTTGACTTAAACTCCACACACCTGGAGATATACCCCAACATCCTATTGGCCTTTTTTATTGCTTCCCCACACTGGCGAGAATGGGACATGGAAGCATCAACATACACACCAAGGTCTTTCTCATGATCAGCTACCTTTATTTCAGTGACACCCATGAAATACCTGTAATTTATATTTCTGCCCCCTACATGGAGTACCTTACATTTATCGACGTTAAAGCGGCATTCTGGGCCCGGTGTAGATGTGATCCCTGTGCCTGGTGCGTGTTAACACTCCGCCAGCGGCATTTTGGGCCCGGTGTAGATGTGATCCCTGTGACTGGTGCGTGTTAACACTCCGCCAGCGGCATTCTGGGCCCGGTGTAGATGTGATCCCTGTGCCTGGTGCGTGTTAACACTCCGCCAGCGGCATTTTGGGCCCGGTGTAGATGTGATCCCTGTGCCTGGTGCGTGTCAACACTCCGCCAGCGGCATTTTGGGCCCGGTGTAGATGTGATCCCTGTGCCTGGTGCGTGTTAACACTCCGCCAGCGGCATTCTGGGCCCGTTGTAGATGTGATCCCTGTGACTGGTGCGTGTTAACACTCCGCCAGCGGCATTCTGGGCCCGTTGTAGATGTGATCCCAGTGACTGGTGCGTGTTAACACTCCGCCAGCGGCATTCTGGGCCCGTTGTAGATGTGATCCCTGTGACTGGTGCGTGTTAACACTCCGCCAGCGGCATTTTGGGCCCGGTGTAGATGTGATCCCTGTGCCTGGGGCGTGTTAACACTCCGCCAGCGGCATTTTGGGCCCGGTGTAGATGTGATCCCTGTGCCTGGTGCGTGTTAACACTCCGCCAGCGGCATTTTGGGCCCGGTGTAGATGTGATCCCTGTGCCTGGTGCGTGTTAACACTCCGCCAGCGGCATTCTGGGCCCGGTGTAGATGTGATCCCTGTGACTGGTGCGTGTTAACACTCCGCCAGCGGCATTCTGGGCCCGGTGTAGATGTGATCCCTGTGACTGGTGCGTGTTAACACTCCGCCAGCGGCATTTTGGGCCCGGTGTAGATGTGATCCCTGTGCCTGGTGCGTGTTAACACTCCGCCAGCGGCATTTTGGGCCCGGTGTAGATGTGATCCCTGTGCCTGGTGCGTGTTAACACTCCGCCAGCGGCATTCTGGGCCCGTTGTAGATGTGATCCCTGTGACTGGTGCGTGTTAACACTCCGCCAGCGGCATTTTGGGCCCGGTGTAGATGTGATCCCTGTGCCTGGTGCGTGTTAACACTCCGCCAGCGGCATTCTGGGCCCGTTGTAGATGTGATCCCTGTGCCTGGTGCGTGTTAACACTCCGCCAGCGGCATTTTGGGCCCGGTGTAGATGTGATCCCTGTGCCTGGTGCGTGTTAACACTCCGCCAGCGGCATTCTGGGCCCGTTGTAGATGTGATCCCTGTGACTGGTGCGTGTTAACACTCCGCCAGCGGCATTCTGGGCCCGGTGTAGATGTGATCCCTGTGCCTGGTGCGTGTTAACACTCCGCCAGCGGCATTTTGGGCCCGGTGTAGATGTGATCCCTGTGCCTGGTGCGTGTTAACACTCCGCCAGCGGCATTCTGGGCCCGTTGTAGATGTGATCCCTGTGACTGGTGCGTGTTAACACCCCGCCAGCGGCATTCTGGGCCCGGTGTAGATGTGATCCCTGTGACTGGTGCGTGTTAACACTCCGCCAGCGGCATTCTGGGCCCGGTGTAGATGTGATCCCTGTGACTGGTGCATGTTAACACTCCGCCAGCGGCATTCTGGGCCTGTTGTAGATGTGATCCCTGTGCCTGGTGCGTGTTAACACTCCGCCAGCGGCATTCTGGGCCCGGTGTAGATGTGATCCCTGTGACTGGTGCGTGTTAACACTCCGCCAGCGGCATTCTGGGCCTGGTGTAGATGTGATCCCTGTGACTGGTGCGTGTTAACACTCCGCCAGCGGCATTCTGGGCCCGTTGTAGATGTGATCCCTGTGACTGGTGCGTGTTAACACTCCGCCAGCGGCATTCTGGGCCCGGTGTAGATGTGATCCCTGTGACTGGTGCATGTTAACACTCCGCCAGCGGCATTCTGGGCCCGGTGTAGATGTGATCCCTGTGACTGGTGCGTGTTAACACTCCGCCAGCGGCATTCTGGGCCTGGTGTAGATGTGATCCCTGTGACTGGTGCGTGTTAACACTCCGCCAGCGGCATTTTGGGCCCGGTGTAGATGTGATCCCTGTGCCTGGTGCGTGTTAACACTCCGCCAGCGGCATTCTGGGCCCAGAAAAGGTTTTTCCTCTGTCTCAATGTATTTTTTTTTTTTCTTCGTTGTAATTTGGTCTTTGATTTCGCGGGCCTAGTTAAGGGGTGGGAATTAAATACTTTGTGTGTTTGTCGATGGTGTTTTGTTGTATTTTGCCTAGGACCTCGAGTGTTAGTTCCTGTGGGGGCAGAATGTGGGTTGCTGTGTCTATAAGGGTGAAGTGTGATTTAATATAATTTTACTTGTCTATAATATATTCTTCTTTTGTGTTCCCATGAGAACTATAGTGCTGGTTGTCCTAGTGTGATTATTTTCTTAGGTGTGTTTTAGCTTTACGCAAATAAATTTTTCATCAGCCCCAATATTGTTCCTTTATTCAAATAGCCTGCAATGGTAATAGCGTCTATATTGGTGGAGATTCGCTAGGTTAACGGTGGGAGCTGTGTTTCTCGCCCCTTGTGCGGGTCACACGAGGAAGATGTGTGTGTCAGTAACGCGCTCTGGCCCCATCCCTGCTAGGCGAAGCAATGAAATATACAGCAAATTATCGTCGCTACACCGCTGGCTGTCGGAATGGTGCCCAATAAACGGTGTGGGTTATATAGAAAATTGACAAATGTTTGGGGGTAGGCCTGGGCTTTTGAAGAGGGACGGTATTCACCCCTCGCGGGCTGGTGCCGACCTCCTCTCCAAAAGTATAGCTCATAGTTTCCAGGCAAATCGCTGACTAGCCAGAGCAGGCAAACCGGCATAACCGCCTGCTAGTCGCTTAGAGTCGTCACCTATGGTTCATTTTACTGGGACTGTGTCTGTTCCCCTCACTTTTAATCGTGGAGGTCTATTCCACCGTAGTGTATGTGATAATGGGGGCGGCATGGTGGTGCAGTGGTTAGCACTGTAGCCTCACACCTCTGGATCCCAGGTTTGAGTTTCCGCCTGGGTCACATGTGTGTGGAGTTTGCATGTTCTCCTCATGTTGTCGTGGGGTTTCCTCCAGATACTCCGGCTTCCCCTCACAGTCCAAAAACATGCTGAGGCTAATGGGACTTGCTAAATTGCCCGTAGGAGTGCATGTGTGAGTGAATGGTGTGTGAGTGTGCCCTGCGATGGGCTGGCCCCCCATCCTGGGTTGTTCCCTGCCTCGTTCCCATTGCTTCCGGGATAGGCTCCGGACCCCCCGCGACCCAGTAGGATAAGCGGTTTGGAAAATGGATGGATGTCATAATAACTTAATAATAATTAAACCAAATCCATTATTAGATAATAGGTGTAATGCAAAGCTAAAACTTTTGAATGGCTTCAAAACTGGCTTCTAAGGCGCTACTGATAAATGAAATAATTACTGACTTTAGTCTTGGTCCTAATGCCTTACAGAGACCTGACTTAGACCGAATGAATTCATGGCACTAAATGAATCTACTCCAGCTGATTACAGCATAACCCTTGACCAGATGGCAAAGGTGCTGGTGCTGCTGCAATATTTCAGTCTAACATAGGAATGTCTGAGCAAAGTGCTTATAGCTTTAGAACATCTGAAATTCTTCTTCTTAGTCTTGCTGACTCATCTCTTCGTAGTTCTTCACCTCCAATCACCATTGTTATTGTATATAGACTGCCTGGTCCCTAACCTCCAATCACCATAGTTACTGTGTATAGACCGCCTGGTTCCCAACCTCCAATCACCATTATTATTGTGTATAGACCGCCTGGTCCCTAACCTCCAATCACCATTGTTATTTTTTAAAGATTGTCGAGTCTATAGTAATTTTCTTAAGGAGTTTGCAGATTTATTGTGATCTTTCTTCTTAGTCTTGCTGACTTCCTCTCGTCTCATCTAGTCTACTGTCTTATACTTGAGAGACTCTCTCAGCCCTGCTCTCCAAACTACGAAAAACAATGGATTTGATCAGCTGGTCTCTCAACGCAATTGACACCATGTTCTCGACGAGAAGCCTAGGTTCGGGGGAACCTACACGATGGACGGATGGGAGCGGTGGAGGGTCGTGTGCCTGGCAGCTCTTTCCGTGGAGGACATTGAAGACATCTACCTATTCGGAACCATGATTACAGGTATTATGCTGATTGGATTAGGCATTGCCCTGGTTTATCAAAGATTGAAGAAGACGGTGACAGCCGCTCAAAGCCCCACTAGGCTGGCCGGAATGATTGATGGAGTGGGCAGAGCTGTTAGCACTCAGACTGTGAAACTGGATATGGAGAAGCTCACAGCTTTGCAAAACTTATTGGATGGCAGAGACCAGCGTGGACATTAGTGAAGCTGGAAATTACAGCTTCTCGTACAAAAACCCAAACAAACCTATTCTATCAGGTTTTGGCTCCCCCCAATCAGCACTGGCCTCGGCCAAGGCCGCTGCTGAACTAACAACTCCCCCTGAAGAACAAGGCAGTGAGACTCTCTTGCATTCCTCTCCCCCGATCCCAAGGACTTACCGCACCCTCCCCCCCATCCAACACCTTTGCCGCTTCATACCCCCAGCGTGAACAGGCGGGTCTGTTGACCAGCGCTTGTATGGCTGCAGGACCGGATGGCTGTCTGTCTCTGCTGGACTACCTCCACCACCCCTTTCCCCCACCCGTTGCAAGTCGTGTCATTTTTATGTTGTAAGGTGTAGTGACCATGTGCTTATGTTGCTGAGGTGTTTTTTTCGGTTCCCACAATGTCCTCCCCACTGGAGTACAGTCTGGGGGCTGTTTTTTTATTCTCCTCCTCTCTCCTCATGTTATTCTGTTTCTTTTCTTCTCTCTTCCCCTGTCTCCCGACCGGTCTACCCCCTACTGTGATGTTTGTGTATATGTATGGTCGGGTTGATGGCCAGTTTTTTCGCTGGTACCTGTGACTAGTGACATGGTGTATTGCAACAGCAATAAAGGGTTTCATCAAATCAAATCAAATCAAATCAATTCTAGTTCTTCACCTCCAATCACCATTGTTATTGTGTATAGACTGCCTGGTCCCTAACCTCCAATCACTACCTGGTCCCTAACCTCCAAGAACTATTTTTTAAAGATTGTCTAGTCTATAGTAATTTTCTTAAGGAGTTTGCAGATTTTTTTAGCAAACCTGGTGGTCACTACTGCCAAAGCCATGATTGTTGGCTATTTTAATATTCACACGGAGAATGACAGTGATCCTTTAACAACAACATTTGCTGCTATTCTAGACCCTGTAGATGTATGTTAGAATGCAGTCGGCCTACTCATGCCTGTAACCACACCTTGGATTTGATTCTTAGCCATGGTGTCTGTTAGGTTGAAGAAACTGTTATTAATCATTTTGTTATCATTCCTGTATGATTAGCTATGAGTGTAAATATGTATATACAGTATTTTGTCTTCTTCTAACCTCATACTCTAGATTATATTAATAATAGTATTTAGCTGCACATACCCTGAGTATGTGCTCAACAGCTGTACACTTAGGTAAAAAACTTTTCTTGTTCTCACCTCCCTATTCTGCATGACTCTTGCGCCTCCCACTGACTATAAATAAAGGAGTCAA
The DNA here is from genome assembly GCF_023856365.1 of Brienomyrus brachyistius. Lineage (NCBI taxonomy): Eukaryota > Metazoa > Chordata > Actinopteri > Osteoglossiformes > Mormyridae > Brienomyrus > Brienomyrus brachyistius. The sequence continues at coordinate 672,706 of NW_026042356.1, read as the reverse complement.
GGGGAACCACCCTTTGTAACACATTCTGCTGTAGTTTGCATTGCAGAGAGTGTGGGTACCCTTGCAAGTAAAAACTATAAAGTGTGTTGTCTCATAAAAGGTGGAGTTGGGGTGGAAACGCCGGGCGCTTTCCCCAACAGTGTCCTGCTGGAACACATATCTATTATACCACAGAATCCTCTGCTTTCAGATCATTACTTGTTAACGTTTGATATACAGTATAGCCTCCCTTCAGCCCCATCTCCAAAGTACAGTATCAGACGTTAAATTGTCTCATTAACTACAACAACGTTTCTCAACCGACTTCCACAGTCCATCAACCTTACATCTGAAGCCTCGTATGAACTTAAATGGGTAACAACGAACATGGAGAAATCGCCTTGCAGCACCTAGATCTTGTATCTCCACTTAAGAAGATAAAGCATAGAGATATGGAACCTGTCCCCTGGTTCTCTGATCATACACGTGAACTTAAACAGGCTTCATGCAAGCTAGAGTGCAAATGGCTCAACTGAACTAGATTTTTTCAGATCAGCCTGGAAAGAGCCTCTCTAGGTACAGACACTAATGACTGTGAGATCTGTGTATCTCTCCAGACTAATTGAAGAGAACAAAAATAATCCTAAATTCCTATTTGAATTTGTGACTAGGTTAACACAGAATTCTTCAACTCGCAGGTCTCACAAGCTTCTAGGAGTGATGACTTTATTACATTTTTAATGGTAAAATAACTAAGATTAGACAGACCATCTAGTGCACGTGTGTAGCTACATACAGCTGCCAGCCTCCTGCTCATCCTATGCATACTGATAATGTGACCTTTGAATCTTTCCTTCTCATAAAACAATCAAAACTTTTGAGCTTATTTTCCTCCTGCAAATCCTCTGCTAGCCTTCTAGACTCAATTCCTACAAAATTCCTGAAGGAGATTCGACCACTGATTAGCACCACCCTGTTAAATGTCTTAGACTCGTTTCTTAGGCTTGGATATGTTGTTATTAGACCTGTTCTAAAGAAACCAAATCTTGAACCTAGTGATTTAGGAAATTATAGACCAATCTCAAATCTTCCATTCAATTCAAAGATCCTGGGAAAAGCTTGCCAGCTATCTTTTCTCCTACAGAAAAATAATGCTAATGATTTATATCAGTCTGGCTTTAGACCAAACCACAGCACAGAAACAGCTTCAGTCAAAGTAGTGAATGATTTGCTTATGGCTTCTGACAGTGGCTGTATATCTGTGTTGATATTACTAGACTTAACTGCAGCATTCGATACTGTGGACCATAGTATCCTCTTGGACCGGCTATTCGTTGGCATTAAGGAAACAGCTCTTTCTTGGTTTTGCTCCTATTTAACTGATCATTATCAGTTTGTCCATGTGAACAATGAATCTTCAAAGATCACTAAAGTCAAGTATGGTGTCCCACAGGGATCAGTACTGGGCCCCTAACTGTTCACTTTATATATGATACCTCTTTGTAACATTATCAGAAATCATTGTGTTGGGGTTCATTGTCATGCTCATGATAGTACTCTAGTTCTAGCTCTAGCTAACTGCTCACTCCCAGTCAGACCTATAGTGTGAGGTGTAGAGCTGGGTGGGGATCAGTGCTGTTGTAGGACTTGAACTAATGTTAATGTGAATACATTTTCATGCTCCCCGGTTGCGCTGAGGAGGATGGGGTCCCCTTCCAAGTCTAGGTTCCTCTCAAGGTTTCTTCCTGCTAGAGGGAGTTTTTCCTTACCACTGTCACCTCAGGCTTGCTTGGTTGCGGTTCGGGCCAGTTATATGTAAAGTGCTTTGTGACAGTGACTGTTCATAAAAGCGCTATATAAATAAAATTGAATTGAACTGAATTGCTGTCACTCTAGCTTCACACCCCCTTGTGGAATTGGAGTGCTGATGTTCAGGGACCCCCCATGCCAGCGTTCCCACCTGCCTCTCCCTCCTACTTATGCTGCGATAGCCATATCTGCTGGAGCTTACATACTGCACTCACCTATCTGTTTGCACTGCATTGGGTCTCCCCTACTTTGGCTAACTGCACATTTTATTTCCCCTCCTCCTCCTGGGCTGTGCTGCCTGGAGACCCCAAATTATCAAGATATCCTGCCTACCCTGCTGCCTGCGACATCTCCACTACCTGTAACACCTTTCCGGCCTGCTCGCCCTTCTGCCTGTGACGCCCTTCCGGCCTGCTGGCCCTTCTGCCTGTGACGTCCTTCCGGCCTGCTCGCCCTTCTGCCTATGACGCCCTTCCGGCCTGCTCGCCCTTCTTCCTGTGACGCCCTTCCGGCCTGCTCGCCCTTCTGCCTGTGACGCCCTTCCGGCCTGCTCGCCCTTCTGCCTGTGACGCCCTTCCGGCCTGCTGGCCCTTCTGCCTGTGACGTCCTTCCGGCCTGCTCGCCCTTCTGCCTATGACGCCCTTCCGGCCTGCTCGCCCTTCTGCCTGTGACGCCCTTCCGGCCTGCTCGCCCTTCTTCCTGTGACGCCCTTCCGGCCTGCTCGCCCTTCTGCCTGTGACGCCCTTCCGGCCTGCTCGCCCTTCTGCCTGTGACGCCCTTCTGGCCTGCTCGCCCTTCTGCCTGTGACGTCCTTCCGGCCTGCTCGCCCTTCTGCCTATGACGCCCTTCCGGCCTGCTCGCCCTTCTGCCTGTGACGCCCTTCCGGCCTGCTGGCCCTTCTGCCTGTGACGTCCTTCCGGCCTGCTCGCCCTTCTGCCTATGACGCCCTTCCGGCCTGCTCGCCCTTCTGCCTGTGACGCCCTTCCGGCCTGCTCGCCCTTCTTCCTGTGACGCCCTTCCGGCCTGCTCGCCCTTCTGCCTGTGACGCCCTTCCGGCCTGCTCGCCCTTCTGCCTATGACGCCCTTCTGGCCTGCTCGCCCTTCTGCCTGTGACGTCCTTCCTGCCTGCTCGCCCTTCTGCCTGTGACGCCCTTCCGGCCTGCTGGCCCTTCTGCCTGTGACGTCCTTCCGGCCTGCTGGCCCTTCTGCCTATGACGCCCTTCCGGCCTGCTCGCCCTTCTGCCTGTGACGCCCTTCCGGCCTGCTCGCCCTTCTTCCTGTGACGCCCTTCCGGCCTGCTCGCCCTTCTGCCTGTGACGCCCTTCCGGCCTGCTCGCCCTTCTGCCTATGACGCCCTTCCGGCCTGCTCGCCCTTCTGCCTGTGACGTCCTTCCGGCCTGCTCGCCCTTCTGCCTGTGACGCCCTTCCGGCCTGCTCGCCCTTCTGCCTGTGACGCCCTTCCGGCCTGCTCGCCCTTCTTCCTGTGACGCCCTTCCGGCCTGCTCGCCCTTCTGCCTGTGACGCCCTTCCGGCCTGCTCGCCCTTCTGCCTGTGACGCCCTTCTGGCCTGCTCGCCCTTCTGCCTGTGACGCCCTTCCGGCCTGCTCGCCCTTCTGCCTATGACGCCCTTCCGGCCTGCTCGCCCTTCTGCCTGTGACGCCCTTCCGGCCTGCTCGCCCTTCTTCCTGTGACGCCCTTCCGGCCTGCTCGCCCTTCTGCCTGTGACGCCCTTCCGGCCTGCTCGCCCTTCTGCCTATGACGCCCTTCTGGCCTGCTCGCCCTTCTGCCTGTGACGTCCTTCCGGCCTGCTCGCCCTTCTGCCTATGACGCCCTTCCGGCCTGCTCGCCCTTCTGCCTGTGACGCCCTTCCGGCCTGCTCGCCCTTCTTCCTGTGACGCCCTTCCGGCCTGCTCGCCCTTCTGCCTGTGACGCCCTTCCGGCCTGCTCGCCCTTCTGCCTATGACGCCCTTCTGGCCTGCTCGCCCTTCTGCCTATGACGCCCTTCCGGCCTGCTCGCCCTTCTGCCTGTGACGCCCTTCCGGCCTGCTCGCCCTTCTTCCTGTGACGCCCTTCCGGCCTGCTCGCCCTTCTGCCTGTGACGCCCTTCCGGCCTGCTCGCCCTTCTGCCTGTGACGCCCTTCTGGCCTGCCCGCCCTTCTGCCTGTGACGCCCTTCCGGCCTGCCCGCCCTTCTGCCTGTGACGTCCTTCCGGCCTGCTCGCCCTTCTGCCTGTGACGCCCTTCCGGCCTGCTCGCCCTTCTGCCTGTGACGCCCTTCCGGCCTGCCCGCCCTACTGCCTGTGACGCCCTTCCGGCCTGCCCGCCCTACTGCCTGTGACGCCCTTCCGGCCTGCCCGCCCTTCTGCCTGTGACGCCCTTCCGGCCTGCTCGCCCTTCTGCCTGTGACGCCCACCCTTCTGCCTGTGACGCCCTTCCGGCCTGCTCACCCTTCGGCCTGTGATATCCTTCCGGCCTGCTCACCCTTCTGCCTGTGACTGCTGCTGTACTACTGTTCGCCCTGCCATCTAAAGTGGCTCCAGCACTTGCCTGTCATCCCCTGCTTTGTGAATCAAATGTTGAGATTGAGACAATGTGAATTGAGATTTCACCATCTTGATCATTTGACTTCCTCTGCTCCCCCCTGGAGGATGGGCTCCCCCTTTGAGTCTGGTTAGGGTTAGGGCTTCCTCTGCTGCCCCCTGGAGGATGGGCTCCCTCTTTGGGTCTGGTTAGGGTTAGGGCTTCATCTGCTGCCCCCTGGAGGATGGGCTCCCCCTTTGGGTCTGGTTAGGGTTAGGGCTTCCTCTGCTGCCCCCTGGAGGATGGGCTCCCCCTGTTAGTCTGGTTCCTCCTAAGGTTTCTTCCTTCTAGGGAGCTTTTCCTTGCCACTGTTCCCTTTTGACTTTCTCACTGAGCACTTTGCTGTAAAGCACTTTGAGAGAATGTAATGTGGAAACACGCTATATAAATAAAACTGAATTGAATTGAAATTGCATTCTGTGTTTGGGTGGAACTCATTCAATTAATATTTATTATATTTTTAAACCAAAATAATACACATATATATATTTTTCACTTGCCGCCCATCCCTAATCAACAATACACTAATCGGAGAGCTATTAGTCCTGTGAAAAAGGCTTTTAGAAGAAATGTTTGTTTGAATGATTTATGAATAATGATGCTTCATTCATCCCCATGGGGAAATTGTCTTTTCGCCCCTCCCATATTGCTCTCCAAGAGAGACACAGACACATATACAGGTGAGAGGAAGTTTAGGGGTCACAGCGCAGGGTCGGCCAGCATCCAGCCCCCTGCAACTCAAGGAATCAGTGATGACATCACTCTGCCGGCCAGGAGATCTGAACCAGCGACCTTCTGAGTCGAACCCAAAAAGTCACGCACCACACCCAGTATTTACAGAAATGCTTCCTACAGCATCCAGAACTGAAAAGAATATGAGACTTCCCCACTATTAATAAAAACTGGACCATTATGTATGATGCTGCATCTTTGGTTATTTGTTACACAAAGGATGGTCATGGAAATCTTGTCTTTTTTGTTTTTACTACATCAATAACTTCAGTTAATATCCATCCATCCATTTTCCAAACTGCTTATCCTGCCGGGTCGCGGGGGTCCGGAGCCTATGCCGGAAGCAATGGGCACAAGACAGGGAACAACCCAGGATAGGGGGCCAGCCCATCGCAGGGCACACTCACACACCAGTCACTCTTACACACAATTTAGTAGCACCAATCAGCCTCAGCATGTCTTTGGACTGTGGGGGGAAACCAGAGGAAACCCAGGCGGAGACTCAAACCCGGGTCCCAGGGGTGTGAGGAAACAGTGCGAATCACTGCACCACCATGCCGCCCCCCTCACCCTAACCCTAACCACTGCACTACCATGTCGCCCCCACTTCAGTTAATATAAAATCTAAAAATCCTAGTTATTGATACGAGGGTAAAAAATTATACATATATTTTATATTTTAAAGAATCTTAATCTTTATACTGCCAGACTAGATGTGTCATCACACCCTCAGCCAGGTGCAGCTGTGGCCAGCAGAGGCCGCCAGTGAGCAGCCAGAGACAGCAGTCATACAGAAGCTCCCAGCTCTGGGCTCCATCACATGAACACGCCTGCTGACAATAAAACTCACATACCACTTATACACCCTGTGGATAAAGAGCCCTCACTGCTTCTATAGCAGGTTAGGATGCTGTACCTGTGATCAGAAGGCAGCCTGGATGGGAACGGAAAGGTCACTTTTTTGTTTGTTACTACATCACTACCTTCAGTCATTATAAAGTCCGTGGTTCAGATTATCAAACAAACACCACAGTTATTAATCCAAGAGGAGAAATAAATCAGATATATTTCATACAATGTCAATGTATTACTGCCAGACCAGACATGATTTCCCATCCCCACGTCACTTACAGAGCCGTCCTGGAGTTCTTGACCACAGGCAGCAGCCTCCACTGCTCTTCATTTTCTGATCCAATGTATTTCTTCAGATCAAACACATCCAGCTCTTCATCTGACATCAGCATCACAAAGGCCAGAGCTGAGTACTGTGCAGGTGAGAGGTCTTCTGCTGAAAGATGCCCTGAATGAAGGTATCTTTGTACTTCCTCTACTAGTGAATTGTCACCCAGTTCATTCAGACAGTGGAACAGATTGATGGTTCTATCTGGAGATAATTTCTTCTTGATTTTCCACTTGATGTATTGGGCCGGTGAATGATTGGCACCCGATTCTGAATCAGAACCCGATTCTGAGTCAGAACCCCATTCTAGGTCGGAACCCGTTACAGGGTCATTCTCTGCTATGCACTCATTGCTTTGGGGACAAGCTTTGAACCTCCATGGCCCTGAATAGAACACGTCGGTACAGATATTGGTTGGATGTAAGTGTTGGTCTGTTTCCTGAATGTTATGTGACCTGGTTCCTCGCTGTCCCAGTAGTCTTTGTAACAGAGTCTTACTGGAGTATCTTGAGAGGCCCAGGAGGAAGCGGAGGTAGAGGTCCAAGTGTCCATTCTTGCTCTCTAATGCCTGATCCACTGCAGTCTTCAGCAGGTCAGCTGATGAGTTTGACAGAAACACGTATAAAGCAGCGAGATACTCCTGGATGCTCAGATGCACAAAGCAGTACACCTTCTCCTGATACAGCCCATATTCCTCTTTAAAGACTTCTGTGCACACTCCAGAGTAAACTGAAGCTTCAGTGACATCAATGCCATTCTCTGTCAGATCTTGCTCATAAAATATGAGATTGCCTTTCTCAAGGTTGTCAAAAGCCAGTTTACCAAGTTTTAAAAGGAATTCCTTACTGTATTCCTTAAGCTTGGTTTTATAGTTTTTCATATATTTGTCATTTTTTAAACTCGCCTGAAAGATCAGGAAGTGTGTGTACATTTCAGTCAAAGTTCTTGGAATTTCTTCCCTGTCAGTCTCACTAAAAAGCCTCTCAAGGACAGTGGCTGAAATCCAGCAGAACACAGGTATGTGGCACATGATGAAGAGGCTCCTTGATGATTTCACATGTGTGATAATCCTGCTGGCCAGGCTCTGATCACTGAATTTCCTCCTGAAATACTCCTCCTTCTGGGCATCACTGAACCCTCGTATCTCTGTCACCTGGTGGATGCAGTCAGGAGGTATCTGATTGGCTGCTGCCGGCCGGGAGGTGATCCAGAGGAGAGCGGATGGAAGCAGATTCCCCTTAATGAGGTTAGTCAACAGCACATCCAGTGACGTTTTTGTTGTTACATCAAACCAGCTCTCATTGTTCTGAAAATCTAGAGGAAGGCGACACTCATCCAGACCATCAAAGATGAACAAGACTTTGTACCTAAACAGCTCAATGGATTCAAGAGATTTCAGTTCTGGGACAAAGCGGTGAAGCAGTTCAATCAGACTGTATTCATCCTTAATCATATTCAGGTCCCGGAAAGGAAGAGCAAATATGAAGTGAACATCCTGGTTTGCTTTTCCTTCTGCCCAGTCGAGAATAAATTTCTGCACAGAGACTGTTTTCCCGATACCTGCCACCCCTTTAGTGAGTACAGTTCTGACAGGTGTTTTACGCCCACATAAGGGTTTAAATATATCATTGCAGTTCATTGTAGTATCTTCTGTTTGCCTTTTCTTGGATGCTGTTTCAATCTGTCTCACTTCATGTTCATCATTGACTCCTCCAGTCCCACCTTCAGTTATGTAGAGTTCTGTGTAAATCTCACTGAGAAGTGTTGGCTGTCCTCCCTTAGCTTTCCCTTCAAATACACACTCAAACTGCTTCTTAAGTTTACGTTTGATTTCCTGCTGATATTGCAGCATGAGCTGTCCTGAAAAGAAATGAGAGGAAAATGCATTAATTCTCACCGTGATCCTGACTGGTATGAGAGGAAGAATATTTTCCAAAAACACGTTTTTTCAAACATACAAATCCAGATATTTCACTGTGACAAACGTGAAACTCAAAGTTTTATCACACACATTTTACTGGAACACCACACACAGGACGTGCATAAGCCTCAGGCAGCCAAAGGAAATGTTTAAAGCCATTTATCTGGGTAGTAAGTGTATATCTGCTCAGAACAAAAAAAAGACAAAACCCCTTTTCAGCTCCCAAGTCTCCTCAGGACACCACAGCCAGTCCATGTGATCCTTACATTTCACCACCAGCTCACTTCATTTACTAATTAAATTAGTTTAAAAACGAATGAGATATTGATTAGCCACATGAGGTGTGATAGTGGTCAAGTCAAAACATACATGGGTGTATTTGCATGATTTCTGCGAATATTGGGGTGACTTTAGGAAGGTTTTAAAATGGCTAACACACTGTGACATACATGTTACACCAACATGAAGACCATCTAAACATCCTTCTCTCTGGCTGCCTAAGACTTTAGCACAGTGCTGTACATGTACAGAATGTTATGAGGCTCTTACTCTTCTCCAGCATGTCAGCGAGATCATTTTGCTGCATGGTCCTCAGGATGTACAGTGTGATCTTCAGAGCTCCCTCTCTACCACAGGTCTTCTGCATCCGACCATCACTGTCCAGGTCATTGTCCTCCTCCAGCTGAGGCTCAGAGCATTCTGGGTAATTCTGATCTAGGTACCTCACAAACTTCTTCAGCTCATCCTTTAGGAACTTTACGGCTTTTTCCTCTAGTAACTAAAACAGTCACAGTTAATTATTGCTACTTGCACCAAAGCTTTTCAAAACTTCATTTTAAATTTATTTCCTTTACCATGATGAATTTCTTATTATACAGCTGTATAAAATTATAATTCATATAATTCACACAACAGCTAATAAAATATATATCAGCAACAAACACAGACCTTCGATATGGATGATAAACCCGGTTTATCGTGTAGATCTGAACTGCATTCTTCCATTTGGTCTCTGTGAATAAGGCAGAAACATAAAGACCTCAATTCATCTACACAAATGTAACAGAAAGACTGAAAATCTCCCCATTAAACTTGCTGTAACTGCAGATAAAGAATAACCTTGTGGTATATTAGTCTGGAAAGATGTATCTGCCATGTTAAGCTTTATTCACTGGGGCAGCTTCCTAATTTTCTCATGACAGCAGAAGAGAACCAGTGACATCAGGCTCCAGCACACAGAGACACAGCAGGCAGGAAGGACAGTTTTCTATGCAGCCCTTTGTACCCAGTGACATTCAGAGTGATTCACTGGATTAGCAGAGCTAAATACCAGCATTTCATTCAGTCAGTAAACTGGTTAATGTTATAAGTCTTTGACGCCACAAGGACTGCAGCTAATGTCGTTGTACATATTACAATGACAATAAAGATATTCTTATACTTATTCTAATTAGCTAGTGAATTCATGATGGTCTTTTATTGGAAGCTGAATATTAGTATTTTGACAAACATATTTGACACTGAGGTATCCAGCCTTGGCTATAAGAGAAGTGATAACAGACGTAAGTGAGATGTAAAATAGTGTGGATTCGCTGTCCATGATCAGATGATGGTTGTGTACATTACTGATGGTGTGTAAAATCTAAATCTAATGGGCTGAATCTGTCCTTCAGCACCTACAGGCTAATGGGCCGAATCCGTCCTTCAGCGCCTACAGGCTAATGGGCCGAATCCGTCCTTCAGCGCCTACAGGCTAATGGGCCGAATCTGTCCTTCAGCGCCTACAGGCTAATGGGCCGAATCCGTCCTTCAGCGCCTACAGGCTAATGGGCCGAATCTGTCCTTCAGCACCCCATCTCTCGTGGAGTATTGGGGCAGTGTCAAGCCCAGTGCAGGGACAGGAAGAGTACAGCTGTCCTGGTGATGCTGCCACAAATATTCAAAACATTCTTATCCCATTAGGATATGAGGGGGATGTGCTGACCGGGGACAGGGGGAAGCGTGAGAGCAGGTGAGAGGGGAAGCGAGGAGTATAAGGGGAGGCAGGTCTCTCAGCTTACACCACCCAGCTGTCGGGTCCCAGCGCCCCCTGGTCGGTGTCCATTACCACAGGCGCAACCCAAGACAAGCACAGTATCTGCCGGTGCTATAGCGCCCCCCGGTGTCCGTTACCACAGGCGTAACCCAAGACAAGCACAGTATCTGCCGGTGCTATAGCGCCCCCCGGTGTCCGTTACCACAGGCGCAACCCAAGACAAGCACAGTATCTGCCGGTGCTATAGCGCCCCCCGGTGTCCGTTACCACAGGCGCAGCCCAAGGCAAACACAGTATCTGCCGGTGCTATAGCGCCCCCCGGTGTCCGTTACCACAGGCGCAGCCCAAGACAAGCACAGTATCTGCCGGTGCTATAGCGCCCCCCGGTGTCCGTTACCACAGGCGCAGCCCAAGACAAGCACAGTATCTGCCGGTGCTATAGCGCCCCCCGGTGTCCGTTACCACAGGCGCAGCCCAAGACAAGCACAGTATCTGCCGGTGCTATAGCGCCCCCCGGTGTCCGTTACCACAGGCGCAGCCCAAGACAAGCACAGTATCTGCCGGTGCTATAGCGCCCCCCGGTGTCCGTTACCACAGGCGCAGCCCAAGACAAGCACAGTATCTGCCGGTGCTATAGCGCCCCCCGGTGTCCGTTACCACAGGCGCAGCCCAAGACAAGCACAGTATCTGCCGGTGCTATAGCGCCCCCCGGTGTCCGTTACCACAGGCGCAACCCAAGACAAGCACAGTATCTGCCGGTGCTATAGCGCCCCCCGGTGTCCGTTACCACAGGCGCAGCCCAAGACAAGCACAGTATCTGCCGGTGCTATAGCGCCCCCCGGTGTCCGTTACCACAGGCGCAACCCAAGACAAACACAGTATCTGCCGGTGCTATAGCGCCCCCCGGTGTCCGTTAGCACAGGCGCAACCCAAGACAAGCACAGTATCTGCCGGTGCTATAGCGCCCCCCGGTGTCCGTTACCACAGGCGCAGCCCAAGACAAGCACAGTATCTGCCGGTGCTATAGCGCCCCCCGGTGTCCATTAGTACAGGCGCAACCCAAGACAAGCACAGTATCTGCCGGTGCTATAGCGCCCCCCGGTGTCCATTAGCACAGGCGCAACCCAAGACAAGCACAGTATCTGCCGGTGCTATAGCGCCCCCCGGTGTCCATTAGCACAGGCGCAACCCAAGACAAGCACAGTATCTGCCGGTGCTATAGCGCCCCCCGGTGTCCATTAGCACAGGCGCAACCCAAGACAAGCACAGTATCTGCCGGTGCTATAGCGCCCCCCGGTGTCCATTAGCACAGGCGCAACCCAAGACAAACACAGTATCTGCCGGTGCTATAGCGCCCCCCGGTGTCCATTACCACAGGCGCAACCCAAGACAAACACAGTATCTGCCGGTGCTATAGTGAGATCAGCACAAGTCATAAGTAAGTAAGTAGAGCTTTACTGTCATCCAAAACAATAAGTATACGGAATATCGTTCTCCATGAGCATAAGTGTAACATAAAACACAACAGCACACAAGACAGATCACAATGAGGGTGAGAGGGGTAATAATTTACACTACACCTATATACATATATCTGAATGTACATTTATATAGAGAAGACATTAGACTAAGACTGAATAGAAAGACAGTACAATGACATGAAGAATACAGTATGAAAGCAGTATGAATGTACATATATACAGGGTAAGTAAAGGGAGCAGGTTATATTGTGCAAATTAAGACAAGTTGTGCAAGAATGCAATACGTGTGTAAAAGTCCAGGTATGCATAGATGTAGACATATTCATATAAAAGCAGCCATAACGGGATCAAAATGAATAAATATAAAGTGTTACATAGAACAGTACAGAGTCAAGTGTGTGTGTGTGTGGGGGGGGGGCGGTGTGCTGTTCGGGAGCCGGACTGCTTGGGGGAAGAAGCTATTGCACAGTCGTGCAGACCTGCTCCTATCGCACGGTCGTGCAGACCTGCTCCTATCGCACGGTCGTGCAGACCTGCTCCTATCGCACTGTCGTGCAGACCTGCTCCTATCGCACTGTCGTGCAGACCTGCTCCTATCGCACTGTCGTGCAGACCTGCTCCTATCGCACAGTCGTGCAGACCTGCTCCTATTGCACAGTCATGCAGACCTGCTCCTGATGCTGCAGAATCTTCTTCCAGATGGAAGGGTGGGATGGTACCAGTCAGTCACAATGCTGGTGGCCTTACGGATGCAGCGGGAAGTGTAAGTGTCCTGCAGGCTGGGCAGAGAACAGCCGGTGATGCGCTCAGCGGAATGAACAATCCTCTGAAAGGCTCTGCGGTCGGAGACGTGGCAGTTTCCATACCAGACTGTAATAGAACTGGATAGAATGCTCTGGATGGTGCCCCTGTAGAAGGTGGTGAGGATGGGTTTGGGGAGATGTACCTTCTTCAGTCTCCTCAGAAAGTGCAGGTGCTCCTGGGCTCTTTTGGTGAGGAAACTGGTGCTGCTGGTCCAGGAAAGGTCATCTGTGATGGGAACACCAAGGAATTTGGTGCCCTTCACTTACTCCACTGTGATATTCAGCGGAGGATGGTCAGTCTTGGTCTTTCTGAAGTCGATAATCAGCTCTTTTGTTTTGTCAACATTAAGAGTCAGATTATTGTCCTTGCACCAGACTGCCAGCTGCTGTACCTCTTCCCTTTATGCTGTCTCATCATTGTTCTTAATGAGTCCCACAACAGTGATGTCGTCCGCAAATTTAATGATGTGATTTATGCTGGAGCTGGAGGTGCAGTTGTGTGTCAGGAGCGTGAAGAGAATCGGGCTCAGCACACATCCATGGGGGTGCCTGTGTTCAGTGTGGTTGTGTTGGAGCTGATGGTGCCGTTCTGGACTGTCTGGGGCTTTCCAGTAAGGAAGTCCAGAATCCAGTTGCAGGTGGAGGTGTTCAGTCCGAGCAGGTCCAACTTGGCGATCAGCTGCTGAGAGATGATACTGTTGAATGCTGAGCTGAAGTTGATGAACAGCATCTTCATGTGGGTGTTTCAGTATTCCAGGTGTGACAGGGACAAGTGAAATGCAAGTAAGATTACATCATCTGTTGATCTGTTCATGCAGTACGCAAACTGCAGTGGATCTAGCATGAGGGGGCGGTGCTTCTTGATGTGGCTCAGAACTAGTCGCTCAAAGCACTTCATGGCGATTGGAGTAAGTGCTACTGGGCGCTAATTGTTGAGCTTGGAGACGGTGGCCTTCTCTGGAACAGGTCTGATGGTGATGGCCTTGAAGCACTGCAGGACGACAGCTTGCTTCAGGTAGGTGTTGAAGATGTCCACAAGGACATCGGCTAGCCGGTCAGATCAGGCTCTGGGCACATGTCTGGGTACGTTGTCAGGTCCAGTAGCTTTCCTTGGGTTGACTCTAGCGAGGGTCGTTCTTACGCTGACTGCAGACAGGAACAGCACTCAGTCGTCTGGCGGGGGGGTGGTCTTCCATGCTGGCTCATGTTCTGGATCTCAAAGCTGCCGTAGAAGTGGTTGAGTGCATCTGGAAGAGAGGCATCAGTTTCACACACACGTGGCGGGGTCTTGAAGTCAGTGATGGCTTGGATACCCTGCCACATGCGTCGTGCGTCTCTTGAACAGGTGAAGTGTCTGTTGATATTCTTCCTGTATTCCCTTTTTGCCAGCTTCATGCCCCAGTAGAGGTTCATTCTTGCTGTTTTGAGCACCACAGCGTCTTTTGCTCTGAAAGCAGCATTCCGTGTTTTCAGCAGTTTATGCACTTCTGCTGTAAACCATCTGCAATGCATCTGTCAATGTATCCCATCACTTTCTCAGCATATTCGTTAATGTCTGTGTGCTGGCCGGTGGATCCTGCTTCTCTGAAGATGCTCCAGTCTTGCAGGGCCTCAGTCGCTCCCTCCGGCCATGTTCTGACCTTCTTTGTTACAGGTTTTGCGCTTTTCAGCAGTGGGCTGTATGCTGGAGTGAGCATTACTGTAGTGTGGTCTGAAAGTCCAAGGTGGGGGCAGGGGGCTGCTCTGTATGCAGCTTCAGTGTTCGTGGAAACCAAGTCCAGTATATTAGCTCCTCTGGTTGGGAACTTAACATGTTGGTGGAGTTTGGGTAAAACAGACTTTAAATTTGCTTCATTAAAGTCCCCGGGAATGATGAGGTGGAGAGATTGCAGGTCGCTGATGGCTTCATACAGCTCGCGTCGCGCCTCCTTAGCATTAGCATCAGAGAGAATGTACACCACCACAATAACAATGACGCTGGACTCCCACAGCGAATAATAAGGTCTGAACTTCACTGCCACAGATTCCATCAGCGATGAACAGTGATTGGTGATCATACCTGTGTTTCCACACCATTCTGTGTTGTTGTAAACACATAAGCTGCCATGGCGAGCTTTTCCGGATTTGCCGGCGTCTCGGTCTGCACGGATAGCATGTAGACCCCTTAGCTGAATAGCTGCGTCAGGAATGTTGTCGTTCAGCCAGGTTTCCGTAAATATGAAAACACTGCAGTCCTTCATGTCGCGATGTGCAGCTCTCTGTAGTCGGATGTGATCAAGTTGATTTTCCAGCAAACGGACGTTTGCCAGAATAGTGGATGGCACCGCTGGTTTGGTTGGATTAGCCTTTAGCTTAGCCCGGATGCCTCCGCGCTTTCCGGGTGAATTTACACCGCTTGCGGAGTCTCTTTACTGGGATGGGTGCTGCAGCCGATTCAGGGGCAGGAACAGATCGAGCTCGCGGAACCGGTCGAGCTCACGGAACAGGCCGAAATCGCGGAACAGGCCGAAATCGCGGAACAGGCCGAAAACGAGGAACAGGCCGAAAACGAGGAACAGGCCGAAATCGCGGAACAGGCCGAGCTCGCGGAACAGGCCGAGCTCGCGGAACAGGCCCAGCTCGTGGAACAGGCCCAGCTCGCGGAACAGGCCCAGCTCGCGGAACAGGCCGAAAACGTGGAACAGGCCGAGCTTGCGGAACTCCTCTGTTAGCGCGTTTTCGGCTAAGTTATCTTTAAATCTTTCGCTGATTTCCAGATGAGCACAGCGGTTGTATGTGCGTCTTTTTGCATCTTTCACACATGTTCTGATAGCAGAAGACTACAAATATAGTCATTAACAACAAAACAAATGCACACTATGAGATCCGGAGTAGCCGCTGTGTCCTACCGCGCCGCCATCTGCAGTAATCTATGTACACACTATGACGAGCTACAACACAGACCACAACTCGGCCAGGGGCTGATCTCTGCAGCTAGAGGCCCACCGAGTAGGAACAAAGGAAGGGGGGGGCAGTTTGACTTCCTCCTGACCTGACGGACGGGACAGAGTCTGGCAGAGGAACACAGCTGACATCTTATCTGCAGCCGCATAACTGGCCCGTGATCGGTAGGTTTGATTATTATTATTGTTGTTAAAATAATAATAATAATAATCATAATAATAAATGTGAGTTATGAAGATGGAACAAACGCATTATATCGGTTAACATATTGCAATTAGCCGATATTCATTAAAAATCACGATACTGGCATCAGCCTGACCTTTCAGTCTTGGCTGTAATTACTGCCCAATGATTAGACTTAGTGTTCAAAGTTATTAGCAGCAGACTTAAAGACACAGTGTAACGTTATCTGACAAGTTAGCTAGATATCATTAATGCCCTGTGTCTAAATGACAGAGAGGTCATTTTATTAAAAATGAACGTCTTGGAAACAAACATGGGAAAATAATGGAAGCTTTTGAATGACCACAGTGTAGCAGGAGCTGTGATATAAGCACAAGGTTCCCCGTTATTTTGAATTAACACTCTGGGAAAGTGTTACTGTAACATGCCAGTCAGCCTGAAGTTAAGCCTGAAGATTAGCCTGAAGTTAATCCTGCCCCACTGTCCATGCTGAGGACCCAGGGGACCTTGATGCTCAGCTCACAGCTTAATCTCTGAAGTGTCCCTCTTTTTAAGCTGGCACTGTATGCACCAAGGAGCACGGCATGTACCAAGTGCCCCAGTCGGCTGACATGTACCGAGTGACCAAGGTGGCCGCTGTGTACCGAACGCCCCAGGTGGCCGGCGTGTACCGAACACCCCAGGCGGCCAGCATGTACCGAGTGCCCCAGGCGGCCGCCGTGTACCGAACGCCCCAGGCGGCCAGCATGTACCGAACGCCCCAGGCGGCCAGCATGTACCGAGTGCCCCAGGCGGCCGCCGTGTACCGAACGCCCCAGGCAGCCAGCATGTACCGAACGCCCCAGGCGGCCGGCATGTTCCGAGTGACCCAGGCGGCCGCCGTATACCAAACACCCCAGGTGGCCGGTGTGTACCGAGTGCCCCAGGCGACAGGATCTATCCTGCCTGCTGCTGTTAGACAAAACAATGCCTGCTGTCAATGTGCAGCCCCAACAGCGAACCTTAAAGTCTGATTTTAACTAAATTAAATGAAATTTTCTTAATTTATTTATTGGATAATATTATATTATTGTTTAAATTCTCAAAGGTGATGGAATTTGTTAAAGGCAAACAATGAAGCATTTATTATAAGTGTTTTTTCCTCATAGCTTGTATGTGTCTCTGTGCCATTTGACTGAGAGTCTGAGTGTTTTAAACAGTGTTTGTCTAAATGCACATTTACCTTTGATCTGTAGGAAAATGTCCCTTATTGAAGTGGAGCGGGTGTTCCATTGACCAGTCACTCTTCAGGGAAACACAGCTGGGTACAGGGGAGTCTGCTCTCTCCATCAGGACACTGTGGGCAGCGAGAGGAAACAAACCCTCATGGTATAAATATAATTCATACAATAGGGACGGCATCACACTGCTGGGTACAGGGGAGTCTGCTCTCTTCATCAGGACACTGTGTGCAGTGAGAGGAAACAAACCCTCATGGTATAAATATAATTCATACAATGGGGATGGCATCACACTGCTGGGTACAGGGGAGTCTGCTCTCTTCATCAGGACACTGTGTGCAGTGAGAGGAAACAAACCCTCATGGTATAAATATAATTCATACAATGGGGATGGCATCACACTGCTGGGTACAGGGGAGTCCGCTCTCTTCATCAGGACACTGTGGGCAGTGAGAGAAATGAAACCCTCATGGTATAAATATGATTCATACAGTGCAGACGGCATCACACAGCTGGGTACAGGGGAGTCTGCTCTCTTCATCAAGACACTGTGGGCAGTGAGAGGAAACAAACCCTCATGGTATAAATATAATTCATACAATGGGGGTGGCATCACACAGCTGGGTACAGGGGAGTCTGCTCTCTTCATCAGGACACTGTGTGCAGTGAGAGGAAACAAACCCTCATGGTATAAATATAATTCATACAATAGGGACGGCATCACACTGCTGTTTATCCTTCTGCTCTGCCTTCATGTACTTTGATATGCTGAGAGGCTCCATGTAAACTCGCTAGTTTACAGTTAATGTGAAATAAATTCTTGCCTGAAAATTAGATTCCTTCATGAAAGGTTTAGTTTCATTGTTCAAAACCTCCATAACTAGACTTTACTGATGTTACTTTTTACCTGTTTATATATGTTTTTGTTTATTTGTTTAGTTTTGTTATGTGGCCATTTTGTAAAGGAGGGATGGTCTGCTGCTAGCCTCTAGGATAAAATAACTGGCTGATTGTGGAAGAAATGGGCAAAGAAAGAAGATGGCGAGGTCTTTTTATGAAGCTACACATATTACAGTGCTGCCCACTGACCAGCCCTAGCTAGGAGCCCAGGTTACTGTATGTTATGGCCTGACTATAGACCCAGAGAGACATGCATGCTAGTGGGCTGTAACACTGTTACCTCTCAGTGTTCTTTCTCTTACACCCCACAGGGGGGGGCATTTCATATCTTGCACTATAAATGTTGGGACTCACAGCCACTGATGCTCCGAGCCCCCAGAGCACTGGCCCCTCTCGCCCGGTCCATAACCCAGCCGAGACTCCAGGGGGCGCTATCTTGGAGAACCTTCAGCCTCCAGCTCATTCCCCAACTGTGAGCTAAGAAGCGCTACTGGGGATCTTTCCTGCCTGCTGCCGTCAGACACCACAATGCCTGCTGTCGATATGCAGCCCCCACAGCCGGCCTTAACGTCCCATTTTTAACCATTTAAAAAAAATTTTTTATTATTTACTTATGTAACAATATTGTATTTTCAGGATTTTTTCCTTTCTGTACTGTGTACTTCTTAAAATTGTTATCCTACAGAAATTTTGTTTACTTCTAAAAATGTTTACTTACTTGCACTATATCTGCTGTCTTTGCACGTTGTCTTTGATTTACATTGTATGTTTGTGTCTGTGCACTTTGCTGCTGTACGCAAGAGAATTTGCCCCCGTGATCAACAAATCATCTTATTTTACACTCAGGGGATGAGAACCATTGCAGTGTCACATTTATTATGATGTGAATCAGCAAACATTTAAAAGTCACCTTTGGCAAAGTAACCAATAGTCCTTCTCTTCTTTGTCTGATGATACTGGCTCATTATTAAGCCACATGGTTCAATTAAACATGATAAACTGAAGCCATTGTCAGAGCATAATCTGATGAATTCATGAGAGTGCAATTATTTATCAGAACAGAAGCATCCGTCCTACAAGCTGATAATCTACTCTTGAGTCATTCTGTAATGGATATACAGGAGGGATCAGGCAAACCAGTTTCTTTCCAGCTCTGTGATGAGGACTGAAATTCAAAATCCACTTTGCAATTAAATAACGTCCAAGTAACTGCGATGGGCTGGCCCCCCATCCTGGGCTGTTCCCTGCCTCGTGCCCATTGCTTCCGGGATAGGCTCCGGACCCCCCGCGACCCAGTAGGATAAGCGGTTTGGAAAATGGATGGATGGATGGAACTTCCAAGTCCAGCTCACAGGAAGTCAGGTTTTACAGTAATCCTCATCCATTTACCTCAGATGTTATTTATATCGAATACAGATAAAACTATTGTTTAAATCCTCAAAGGTGATGGAATTTGTTAAAGGCAAACAATGAAGCATTTATTATAAGTGTTTTTTCCTCATAGCTTGTATGTGTCTCTGTGCCATTTGACTGAGAGTCTGAGTGTTTTAAACAGTGTTTGTCTAAATGCACATTTACCTTTGATCTGTAGGAAAATGTCCCTTATTGAAGTGGAGCGGGTGTTCCATTGACCAGTCACTCTTCAGGGAAACACAGCTGGGTACAGGGGAGTCTGCTCTCTCCATCAGGACACTGTGGGCAGCGAGAGGAAACAAACCCTCATGGTATAAATATAATTCATACAATAGGGACGGCATCACACTGCTGGGTACAGGGGAGTCTGCTCTCTTCATCAGGACACTGTGTGCAGTGAGAGGAAACAAACCCTCATGGTATAAATATAATTCATACAATGGGGATGGCATCACACTGCTGGGTACAGGGGAGTCCGCTCTCTTCATCAGGACACTGTGGGCAGTGAGAGGACACAAACCCTCATGGTATAAATATAATTCATACAATGGGGACGGCATCACACAGCTGGGTACAGGGGAGTCTGCTCTCTTCATCAGGACACTGTGGGCAGTGAGAGGAATCAAACCCTCATGGTATAAATATGATTCATACAGTGCAGACGGCATCACACAGCTGGGTACAGGGGAGTCTGCTCTCTTCATCAAGACACTGTGGGCAGTGAGAGGAAACAAACCCTCATGGTATCTTCCCAAGTTCTCCCACACCACTCCTTTGCTGCGCTCCCTCCACTGGCTTCCTGTAGCTGCACGCATCAGATTCAAAACACTGATGCTCGCATACAAAGCCAAAAATTCTCTGGCACCATCCTACCTAAAGGACCTCATCACACCCCGCTCTGCACCACAATCTCTCCGATCCTCCAGCACTGCTCGACTGGTCCCTCCTCCCCTCAAGGCACAAGGAAGACACGCATCTCGGCTCTTCTCTGTCCTGGCACCTAATTGGTGGAATGAACTCCCCCTAGATGTCCGAACAGCTGAATCCTTGACTGTCTTCAAGCGACGACTCAAAACTTTTCTTTTTCAGAAATACCTGACGTAGAACTTCTATATTCTTTCTCGACTCTTATTCTGGTGTGTGTTTTTAAAAAAAATAAATAAATAAAAAAAAAAATTCTGCACTACTCAATGGAGTTCTCAGAGATAGTATTCATAGCTTGGGTCCTTATTGAGCTAGCATTGGAAATTCATTGCAGAGTCTCAAAGCACTTATGTAAGTCGCTCTGGCTAAGGGCGTCTGCCAAATCCTGTAAATGTAAATGTACGTAAATGTATAAATATAATTCATACAATGGGGATGGCATCACACTGCTGGGTACAGGGGAGTCCGCTCTCTTCATCAGGACACTGTGGGCAGTGAGAGGAAACAAACCCTCATGGTATAAATATAATTCATACAATGGGGACGGCATCACACAGCTGGGTACAGGGGAGTCTGCTCTCTTCATCAGGACACTGTGGGCAGTGAGAGGAATCAAACCCTCATGGTATAAATATGATTCATACAGTGCAGACGGCATCACACTGCTGCTTATCCTTCTGCTCTGCCTTCATGTACTTTGATATGCTGAGAGGCTCCATGTAAACTCGCTAGTTTACAGTTAATGTGAAATAAATTCTTGCCTGAAAATTAGATTCCTTTATGAAAGGTTTAGTTTCATTGTTCAAAACCTCCATAACTAGACTTTACTGATGTTACTTTTTACCTGTTTATATATGTTTTTGTTTATTTGTTTAGTTTTGTTATGTGGCCATTTTGTATAGGAGGGATGGTCTGCTGCTCGCCTCTAGGATAAAATAACTGGCTGATTGTGGAAGAAATGGGCAAAGAAAGAAGATGGCGAGGTCTTTTTATGAAGCTACACATATTACAGTGCTGCCCACTGAGCAGCCCTAGCTAGGAGCCCAGGTTACTTTATGTTATGGCCTGACTATAGACCCAGAGAGACATGCATGCTAGTGGGCTGTAACACTGTTACCTCTCAGTACTCTTTCTCTTACACCCCACAGGGGGGGGGCATTTCATATCTTGCACTATAAATGTTGGGACTCACAGCCACTGATGCTCCGAGCCCCCAGAGCACTGGCCCCTCTCGCCGGGTCCATAACCCAGCCGAGACTCCAGGGGGCGCTATCTTGGAGAACCTTCAGCCTCCAGCTCATTCCCCAACTGTGAGCTAAGAAGCGCTACTGGGGATCTTTCCTGCCTGCTGCCGTCAGACACCACAATGCCTGCTGTCGATATGCAGCCCCCACAGCCAGCCTTAACGTCCCATTTGTAACCATTTAAAAAAAAAAAATTATTATTTACTTATGTAACAATATTGTATTTTCAGGATTTTTTCCTTTCTGTACTGTGTACTTCTTAAAATTGTTATCCTACAGAAATTTTGTTTACTTCTAAAAATGTTTACTTACTTGCACTATATCTGCTGTCTTTGCACGTTGTCTTTGATTTACATTGTATGTTTGTGTCTGTGCACTTTGCTGCTGTACGCAAGAGAATTTGCCCCCGTGATCAACAAATCATCTTATTTTACACTCAGGGGATGAGAACCATTGCAGTGTCACATTTATTATGATGTGAATCAGCAAACATTTAAAAGTCACCTTTGGCAAAGTAACCAATAGTCCTTCTCTTCTTTGTCTGATGATACTGGCTCATTATTAAGCCACATGGTTCAATTAAACATGATAAACTGAAGCCATAGTCAGAGCATAATCTGATGAATTCATGAGAGTGCAATTATTTATCAGAACAGAAGCATCCGTCCTACAAGCTGATAATCTACTCTTGAGTCATTCTGTAATGGATATACAGGAGGGATCAGGCAAACCAGTTTCTTTCCAGCTCTGTGATGAGGACTGAAATTCAAAATCCACTTTGCAATTAAATAACGTCCAAGTAACTGCGATGGGCTGGCCCCCCATCCTGGGCTGTTCCCTGCCTCGTGCCCATTGCTTCCGGGATAGGCTCCGGACCCCCCGCGACCCAGTAGGATAAGCGGTTTGGAAAATGGATGGATGGATGGAACTTCCAAGTCCAGCTCACAGGAAGTCAGGTTTTACAGTAATCCTCATCCATTTACCTCAGATGTTATTTATATCGAATACAGATAAAACTATTGTTTAAATCCTCAAAGGTGATGGAATTTGTTAAAGGCAAACAATGAAGCATTTATTATAAGTGTTTTTTCCTCATAGCTTGTATGTGTCTCTGTGCCATTTGACTGAGAGTCTGAGTGTTTTAAACAGTGTTTGTCTAAATGCACATTTACCTTTGATCTGTAGGAAAATGTCCCTTATTGATGTGGAGCGGGTGTTCCATTGACCAGTCACTCTTCAGGGAAACACAGCTGGGTACAGGGGAGTCTGCTCTCTCCATCAGGACACTGTGGGCAGCGAGAGGAAACAAACCCTCATGGTATAAATATAATTCATACAATAGGGACGGCATCACACTGCTGGGTACAGGGGAGTCTGCTCTCTTCATCAGGACACTGTGTGCAGTGAGAGGACACAAACCCTCATGGTATAAATATAATTCATACAATGGGGACGGCATCACACAGCTGGGTACAGGGGAGTCTGCTCTCTTCATCAGGACACTGTGGGCAGTGAGAGGAATCAAACCCTCATGGTATAAATATGATTCATACAGTGCAGACGGCATCACACTGCTGGGTACAGGGGAGTCCGCTCTCTTCATCAGGACACTGTGGGCAGTGAGAGGACACAAACCCTCATGGTATAAATATAATTTATACAATGGGGACGGCATCACACAGCTGGGTACAGGGGAGTCCGCTCTCTTCATCAGGACACTGTGGGCAGTGAGAGGACACAAACCCTCATGGTATAAATATAATTTATACAATGGGGACGGCATCACACAGCTGGGTACAGGGGAGTCCGCTCTCTTCATCAGGACACTGTGGGCAGTGAGAGGAATCAAACCCTCATGGTATAAATATAATTTATACAATGGGGACGGCATCACACAGCTGGGTACAGGGGAGTCTGCTCTCTTCATCAAGACACTGTGGGCAGTGAGAGGAAACAAACCCTCATGGTATCTTCCCAAGTTCTCCCACACCACTCCTTTGCTGCGCTCCCTCCACTGGCTTCCTGTAGCTGCACGCATCAGATTCAAAACACTGATGCTCGCATACAAAGCCAAAAATTCTCTGGCACCATCCTACCTAAAGGACCTCATCACACCCCGCTCTGCACCACAATCTCTCCGATCCTCCAGCACTGCTCGACTGGTCCCTCCTCCCCTCAAGGCACAAGGAAGACACGCATCTCGGCTCTTCTCTGTCCTGGCACCTAATTGGTGGAATGAACTCCCCCTAGATGTCCGAACAGCTGAATCCTTGACTGTCTTCAAGCGACGACTCAAAACTTTTCTTTTTCAGAAATACCTGACGTAGAACTTCTATATTCTTTCTCGACTCTTATTCTGGTGTGTGTTTTTAAAAAAAAAAAATAAATAAAAAAAAAAATTCTGCACTACTCAATGGAGTTCTCAGAGATAGTATTCATAGCTTGGGTCCTTATTGAGCTAGCATTGGAAATTCATTGCAGAGTCTCAAAGCACTTATGTAAGTCGCTCTGGCTAAGGGCGTCTGCCAAATCCTGTAAATGTACGTAAATGTATAAATATAATTCATACAATGGGGATGGCATCACACTGCTGGGTACAGGGGAGTCCGCTCTCTTCATCAGGACACTGTGGGCAGTGAGAGGAAACAAACCCTCATGGTATAAATATAATTCATACAATGGGGACGGCATCACACAGCTGGGTACAGGGGAGTCTGCTCTCTTCATCAGGACACTGTGGGCAGTGAGAGGAATCAAACCCTCATGGTATAAATATGATTCATACAGTGCAGACGGCATCACACAGCTGGGTACAGGGGAGTCTGCTCTCTTCATCAGGACACTGTGTGCAGTGAGAGGAAACAAACCCTCATGGTATAAATATAATTCATACAATAGGGACGGCATCACACTGCTGCTTATCCTTCTGCTCTGCCTTCATGTACTTTGATATGCTGAGAGGCTCCATGTAAACTCGCTAGTTTACAGTTAATGTGAAATAAATTCTTGCCTGAAAATTAGATTCCTTTATGAAAGGTTTAGTTTCATTGTTCAAAACCTCCATAACTAGACTTTACTGATGTTACTTTTTACCTGTTTATATATGTTTTTGTTTATTTGTTTAGTTTTGTTATGTGGCCATTTTGTATAGGAGGGATGGTCTGCTGCTCACCTCTAGGATAAAATAACTGGCTGATTGTGGAAGAAATGGGCAAAGAAAGAAGATGGCGAGGTCTTTTTATGAAGCTACACATATTACAGTGCTGCCCACTGACCAGCCCTAGCTAGGAGCCCAGGTTACTTTATGTTATGGCCTGACTATAGACCCAGAGAGACATGCATGCTAGTGGGCTGTAACACTGTTACCTCTCAGTGCTCTTTCTCTTACACCCCACAGGGGGGGGGCATTTCATATCTTGCACTATAAATGTTGGGACTCACAGCCACTGATGCTCCGAGCCCCCAGAGCACTGGCCCCTCTCGCCGGGTCCATAACCCAGCCGAGACTCCAGGGGGCGCTATCTTGGAGAACCTTCAGCCTCCAGCTCATTCCCCAACTGTGAGCTAAGAAGCGCTACTGGGGATCTTTCCTGCCTGCTGCCGTCAGACACCACAATGCCTGCTGTCGATATGCAGCCCCCACAGCCAGCCTTAACGTCCCATTTGTAACCATTAAAAAAAAAAAATTATTATTTACTTATGTAACAATATTGTATTTTCAGGATTTTTTCCTTTCTGTACTGTGTACTTCTTAAAATTGTTATCCTACAGAAATTTTGTTTACTTCTAAAAATGTTTACTTACTTGCACTATATCTGCTGTCTTTGCACGTTGTCTTTGATTTACATTGTATGTTTGTGTCTGTGCACTTTGCTGCTGTACGCAAGAGAATTTGCCCCCGTGATCAACAAATCATCTTATTTTACACTCAGGGGATGAGAACCATTGCAGTGTCACATTTATTATGATGTGAATCAGCAAACATTTAAAAGTCACCTTTGGCAAAGTAACCAATAGTCCTTCTCTTCTTTGTCTGATGATACTGGCTCATTATTAAGCCACATGGTTCAATTAAACATGATAAACTGAAGCCATAGTCAGAGCATAATCTGATGAATTCATGAGAGTGCAATTATTTATCAGAACAGAAGCATCCGTCCTACAAGCTGATAATCTACTCTTGAGTCATTCTGTAATAGATATACAGGAGGGATCAGGCAAACCAGTTTCTTTCCAGCTCTGTGATGAGGACTGAAATTCAAAATCCACTTTGCAATTAAATAACTTCCAAGTAACTGCGATGGGCTGGCCCCCCATCCTGGGCTGTTCCCTGCCTCGTGCCCATTGCTTCCGGGATAGGCTCCGGACCCCCCGCGACCCAGTAGGATAAGCGGTTTGGAAAATGGATGGATGGATGGAACTTCCAAGTCCAGCTCACAGGAAGTCAGGTTTTACAGTAATCCTCATCCATTTACCTCAGATGTTATTTATATCGAATACAGATAAAACTATTGTTTAAATCCTCAAAGGTGATGGAATTTGTTAAAGGCAAACAATGAAGCATTTATTATAAGTGTTTTTTCCTCATAGCTTGTATGTGTCTCTGTGCCATTTGACTGAGAGTCTGAGTGTTTTAAACAGTGTTTGTCTAAATGCACATTTACCTTTGATCTGTAGGAAAATGTCCCTTATTGAAGTGGAGCGGGTGTTCCATTGACCAGTCACTCTTCAGGGAAACACAGCTGGGTACAGGGGAGTCTGCTCTCTCCATCAGGACACTGTGGGCAGCGAGAGGAAACAAACCCTCATGGTATAAATATAATTCATACAATGGGGACGGCATCACACTGCTGTTTATCCTTCTGCTCTGCCTTCATGTACTTTGATATGCTGTGAAGCTCTTCATGGAAACAGACTAGCTTACCGTTAATGTGAAATAAATTGTCTCACCTATAATTTACATTATTATAGGAAAGGTTTAGTATCATTGTTATAAGCTACATCAATAGACGGGTCTTTGGTAGTGTTTTCCTGTTTATATATATTAGTTTGTTTGTTTAGTTTTGTTATGTAGCCATTTTGTATAGGAGGGATGATCTGCTGCTCGCCTCTAGTATAAAATAACTGGCTGATTGTAGAAGAAAAAGGCAAAGACAGAAGATGGCGAGGTCTTTTTATGAAGCTACACATATTACAGTGCTGCCCACTGACCAGCCCTAGCTAGGAGCCCAGGTTACTTTATGTTATGGCCTGACTATAGACCCAGAGAGACATGCATGCTAGTGGGCTGTAACACTCTTACCTCTCAGTGCTCTTTCTGTTACACCCCACAGGGGGGGGCATTTCAGAAGCAGCTCTTATTTTTCCTCTCTCCTCCATTTTTGTACCGATCCAGATCAGATGATTCCTGCTGGAGCCTCTGAGAACATGAAGGGTTAATAGATACATCCTACGTATAATCTTTAAATTGTATTTCATAATAGTGCTGTGATTTTCATTAGTCATTATTACAAAATATTATTTCACATAATGCAAATGTGACTACTTCAATAATTCAAACTGTACTGCACAATAAAACACAACTTTCCACATTGACATTTTATTGCCAGATTCAATTTTTACCGATGTTCAGTCGAACCACTCAACCGTCAGTTTATGTTACGGTAGCATGTTTCGACAAGGGAACACAACTCGTCAGAACATCGGATCCTGCTCTTCCACTCC
Organism: Brienomyrus brachyistius; assembly: GCF_023856365.1. Lineage (NCBI taxonomy): Eukaryota > Metazoa > Chordata > Actinopteri > Osteoglossiformes > Mormyridae > Brienomyrus > Brienomyrus brachyistius. The sequence continues at coordinate 645,636 of NW_026042356.1, read as the reverse complement.
CACTTCGTCTGCACTCCGTTTGCGCGTCCACGTAATAATGTGCCTGCTGCGTGATCACGTGTGACGTATTTTGGAATTTACCCGGAAACACCAAATGCTATTTTTTGATTGGCTGGTAAACGCTTATTAACTCTGTAGCACGGGTCAGCTATGAACTCGGCGAAAACCTCCACTCCGTCTGCCGGCGCCTCGTCCATTAATTGCATATAACGTGACACCTTGGTGGTGGTTGTTCCTTACTTCTCAGTGTGAGAAACACAAGGTGTGGCGTGTGAACTGGCTGAAATGCGTGTGTCTCATGATCAATGTGACAAATAAATGTCAGCGCAACTGGTGCGTTTCGATTACTTCTCTCCAACTCGGAACTCGGATGAAAACATTACGAAAAACGTCGCTTCCCGCTGGAAACACGCCTCTTTTATGATGTTGATGTCGGACAGAATTTTCAAGAAGGGTCCAGCTGCAGACGCCCACCAGAGTGGACCTGCACCAGAAATACGTGATCTCAACTCTGTGTTACAGCGAATAGACCCTAAGCTTAACCTTAACCCTAACCGGAGCTCCACTTTACGTCCTTAAAGATCATCTGTTTCCTGTGGAGCTCCACTCTACAGGCGTCTGCAGCTAGACTCTCTTGGAATTTTCTTGTCCGAGTTGCCCCTGTGACGCAATTTCAACATGGCGGCTTACACACTCAACAGTAATTCTATTTTACAAATCTTTAAAAATGTTTATTTTGTTAAATGTATTAATAATTATAAATGTAATTGCACGTGTTCGATTTAGTGAATACCATATCGTGACCGTAAACAGTATCCTAGCAGCAATATCAGATTTTTACCAGACTTGTTAGTGTTTTTGGTTTGTAGTTTGTTTGCCTCTCGAAAAAAGAATATCGCTATGAATGTACTAAAATATTTTATAAAGCTTTGAATGTGGCTTGACTAGTTCGTGTTTCTTCACCATATAGCTACCCTCTTCACATTTTAAAATTCCATACGTGGGGGGCCTTGGAATCACGCTGATTTAAACAAAAACATTAAGGAAATTCAGATTATATATATATATATATATATATATATATATATATATATTATAGGCCAATCTGTTCCAATTAAAAACATATAAAACACACTTATCCACACCTGGAAAACACCAAAATCAAACTCCATACTTTTCCATACTGCGTAGAAACGCTGTAAATACATTTCTCTATATAATTTCACATGATTTTAATAATGTATTTAGCAGACTGTATTAATCAAAATGACGCATCGTCTCAATCGGTCCGGTGCTAAACCTGTCTTTACCTAAAATAATCAAACTGCTTATAAGCTAAGAAAAAAATCTAAGAAAAAAGTATATAAAGTTTATATTTGTTTATGTATATATACAAACGTTTCGGCTAGTTGCTGCTTCATTAGCACTGTTTGCCTATCTGCGCTGTAGGGTAAAACCCGAGTTAGCCGGTATAGTGATTTCAGATTATTAAAATCAGAATTAAACAGGACTGTAAAGCATGACTAGACTTCGATTAATTAACACCCTTAATATTCGCGAATTCAGCGATGCCGTGGTTTAGCCTTGTTTCATTAACTGTTAAACCTTGAGTTTAACCCGGGTTCCTCGGCAAGCTAGCAGTTATCCCCGACATCTTAAAACAATCTTAATATACCTTCAAAGTATTATAACCTAATACAACTTCAAAGTATTATAACCTAACCGCGGTCCATGTTTAAACAACACTGTACATTAAACGAACTCGTGATTAAAAGTAATTAAATATTATTATTGCTAATTCACTTTATATTCGAAAGCTCAAAATATTCTGTTACGCAGTTACTTATTGTAATGCACTGCGATACATTATATAGTTCTCAACGTCTAATTACGTTAAGAACTATTACATCCCAATATTTAAGTTAAACATGTATGTTTTACTATTGGTTAATCAGGTGAGCATAATCTTACCCGGCAATAAAAATATCTTTTTATTTTTCCAGAATCACATTCGCGTTTCTTGACAAAATGGCGACTCCAGTTTTAAATCGCTTTCACTTTCATTGACAGACAGGAAGTTGTTATATCAGCTTCGTATCAAACGCGGAAGCTGTCAAAGCGGAAATGGACGTGGATTCAATGGCGCGCCGTAGGATTTGTTAGGTGTCTTGGAGGGTAAACGCGGTACATACCTTTTTAATAACACAGCAGCGTTTACTCACTTGTCATTATGCAATTTAAATGATTTCAGTTAAAAATACATTAATAATGAAAACCGAGGCTACGATCAACACCCACCTGGCAAGAATAAGGAGGTTTTTTCCGCTTATTGTGTCGAAATAAAAGTTCAGTTTTCATACGTGATTAATGCATTTAATTGTAAATGATATGCAGGAAAGATGAAAAACATCAGTAAATTTAATAATAGTTAATATAAGTATACGTATTAAATTAAGGACATTAAATGAGACTAAAGAAGAACACTAATAGGCCTAGACGTTTGAACCGCAGAAAAAAGTTTATGGCTCAAACTCGATTCACGCATGTGTACTTTTTAGATGACGTCAGCGTCGGTTTGGAAAGTTGAGAAACTAGCAGCATTTTCGGCTTTTAACAAAGGTATTTATTTCAACGTGACATAATGTTATTGTAAAACTCTATTTTATTGGGGGTTGCATTTTTAAAATGAGTCAACGAATGAGTGCTCGTGATTAAAAGTAATTGAATATTATTATTATTGCTAATTCACATATTCGAAAGCTCAAAATATTCTGTTACGCAGTAATACGATATTCTACTCTGTTACTTAAAATAAGTTTATCATCCAGTTTCGTACATATTGGATTTTTAATCAAATCAATTTGTAAAATATAGGGGCGTGTTTTTGTAATTCATTAGAAAGTGACTGTACTGTAGAATGACTGCTTCCATGTTTCCAAGTACTAAGCTTTTACTGCCTCTTTTGAAGTCTGTTCATGTTCTTTTGAGCTTAATTTGCGTTTTTTCCCCTGTAGAATTACAAAAGATCGTCATGGCTACAGCAATTCGTTTTGCAGTTGTGGGATTTGCTTCTTCGTCAAACCCGTTCACATCCCCATCAACATCATCATTGTGTAAGTAACATTGCGAAGACACATTTAGTTTAACAAATATAATTTTTTATTAAACAGTGTGGCTACAGCGTTACACATTCTTCTCACTCTCACTTTCTTGCTGGAAGAGTTGAAGTTTTCCATTTCAGGTTTGGTGCTGTGGCCTTAAAACCTTACATGGTTTTAACAAAGAATTAGCTTTTTTCTTTAATCACACACATGCTGCAGTGATGTGAACAGTGCTGTGCACTTTCTGACTTGGATGCTTATCCACTGTATCACTGCTGATATCTCCTGCATAAGTGTGATAACTGGACCAAAGATTCTGGTTAAAATTACATGTGGGGAAAAAGTGCATTTAAATGATGGAGGAACCAGCTGTAGTTAATGTAGTGTGCATGTCTCATTTAATCACTTTGGCCTGGATGTTAACTCCTCTTGGTTTTGTCTTTCAGAGGTGGTTTGGTGCCTGGATGACTGGCTACATGGAGGACAAACCTTTTTAATATATCTTTTACAATTTTTAAAATATAAAATTTGTATTTATATATGGCTGTGTTAATAAAACACGCATGCGTGAATCATAATTGAAGGCACGTAGCACTGAACTTGTTCTTGCTCCCTGTGTCTGCTTCTCGGGCTACTTCCTGTGAATCCCCATGCTTCTCGGGCCACTTCCTGTGAATCCCCATGCTTCTCGGGCCACTTCCTGTGAATCCCCATGCTTCTCGGGCTACTTCCTGTGAATCCCCATGCTTCTCGGGCTACTTCCTGTGAATCCCCATGCTCCACAGCAGCAGCCGGTCGCTCTGCACCGTCACAAGCTTCCTGTCCTCCTCTGCATCGTGGGCCTCATAAGTGTTGGATGTGCTGACCAGCTTTCCGAACTGCAGCACCTGACCATCTGCCGGATGGAGAGCCGTCCATGTTAGATTGGCAGCGAGAGTGTTTAACGAGCCGCTATTTTCTGTAAACAAACTGCAGCTATAAACACAGAATGTATATTATGCTTATTTCAGATTCTCACGTTTTACATGCAGCAAAATAATCATCTGGGCAAAAAAAATCTATTTTACAATAAAACTCAAAACTAGATATAAATATAACCTTGGATGAAAATAATGCTGGTCATGCCATCGTGGTCAGAAATATTTTATGAAAAAACAGTGGCAGTGATTCTTGTCATTCTGGGGAGCCCATGCTGCACAGCACTGGGTGGGTATGTATGTATCTATGTAAATACATACATATATCACACGGCACACCTGCTCAGTTCTGATGGCGCACTGCTCTTTTAAGGGACATGTGATACGTACAAAACGTAGGAACATGTTTACCGGCAAAGGCTATACAGACTAATGTAAGGGCATGGCTTTATGTCATAATAATTAAAATTATAGTAAGGCTCAATCCAGTGACCTTTTGATCACAGGCTCAAAGGCTCGGCCTGCTGAGCCACACACTCACCCAAGCTTGAAGTCTGGAAGTTTGAAAATAAGAAAAAAAAAATGGACCAATGTGATAATGTCACACAATTAAGACTGAGGAAATGTTGTGTCTGTCCCCGGCCCATTGAGCGTGCGTATGTATCTTTCCCCGGCCCACTAAGCGTACGTATGTATCTGTCCCTGGCCCATTCAGCATGCGTATGTATCTTTCCCCGGCCCACTAAGCGTACGTATGTATCTGTCCCCGGCCCACTGGGCGTGTGCATGTATCTGTCCCCGGCCCATTGAGCATGCGTATGTATCTTTCCCCGGCCCACTAAACGTACGTATGTATCTGTCCCCGGCCCATTGAGCATGCGTATGTATCTTTCCCCGGCCCACTAAACGTACGTATGTATCTGTCCCCGGCCCATTAAGCGTGCGTATGTATCTTTCCCCGGCCCATTGAGCATGCGTATGTATCTTTCCCCAGCCCACTAAGCGTACGTATGTATCTGTCCCCAGCCCACTGGGCGTGCGTATGTATCTGTCCCCGGCCCACTGGGCGTGCGTATGTATCTGTCCCCGGCCCACTGGGCGTGCGTATGTATCTGTCCCCGGTCCATTGAGCGTGCGTATGTATCTGTCCCCGGCCCACTGAGCGTGCGTATGTATCTGTCCCCGGCCCACTAAGCGTACGTATGTATCTGTCCCCGGCCCATTAAGCGTGCGTATGTATCTGTCCCCGGCCCACTGGGCGTGCGTATGTATCTGTCCCCGGCCCATTGAGCATGCGTATGTATCTTTCCCCGGCCCACTGGGCGTGCGTATGTATCTGTCCCCGGTCCACTGGGCGTGCGTATGTATCTGTCCCCGGCCCATTAAGCGTGCGTATGTATCTGTCCCCGGCCCACTGGGCGTGCGTATGTATCTGTCCCCGGCCCATTGAGCATGCGTATGTATCTTTCCCCGGCCCACTGGGTGTGCGTATGTATCTGTCCCCGGCCCACTGGGCGTGCGTATGTATCTGTCCCCGGCCCATTAAGCGTGCGTATGTATCTGTCCCCGGCCCATTAAGCGTGCGTATGTATCTGTCCCCAGCCCACTAAGCGTACGTATGTATCTGTCCCCGGCCCACTGGGCGTGCGTATGTATCTGTCCCCGGCCCATTGAGCGTGCGTATGTATCTTTCCCTGGCCCACTAAGCGTACGTATGTATCTGTCCCCGGCCCACTGGGCGTGCGTATGTATCTGTCCCCGGCCCATTGAGCATGCGTATGTATCTTTCCCCGGCCCACTGGACGTGCGTATGTAGCTGTCCCCGGACCACTGAGCGTGTGCATGTATCTTTCCCCAGCCCACTAAGCAGACGTATGTAGCTGTCCCCGGACCACTGAGCGTGTGCATGTATCTTTCCCCAGCCCACTAAGCAGACGTATGTATCTGTCCCCGGCCCACTGGGCGTGCGTATGTATCTGTCCCCGGCCCGTAAAGCCTGTGTGTGTATCTGTCCTCGGCCCGTAAAGCCTGTATCTGTGTCTATGAGAGTTTTTAACGAGCCACTGTAATCAGGTTACAGCTGCGAACATGGAATGTATATATGTTAATATATATGTTAATTTCAGATTCTCAAATATTTTAGGAGGTTATGCACAGATGTAACCTAATTAAAATGTAACTTTGTGAATTATGAATTAATTCTGTAAACGTCACTTGTGATTTAAAAAGAACCGTGCTGTGTGAGACTCATAAGTGCTGACAAACCTTGTTTAAAATTATTTTTAATTATGAAAATGTTGTATTTCGAAAATCCAATTGCCACACACAGGAAGATGCAGCACATGTAGGCCATATATTACACTAGTAGATGCTGTATGTCAGTCACAAACGAGGTACGATTCTCTCATTCCAGAGAACGAGAGCCAAAGGAGTGACCGAACTGGTCATTGAGTGAGTGAATGAAAGACGCTTGGTCATTCCTTCACTGTAGGGGTATATGTTAAGTCCCAGGTTTAGTTTCCTACCAATCATATGAACACTTACTGCACAAACTTACAGATACTGGGAAATTTGTTTGTACCCTTATGTATAAATCTGTCCCTTTGACATGTCATCAAGTAAAGCAAAGTATGTTAAAAAGCAAACCAAGAGCACCATCTAGTGGCGTCACAAAATACGACAGATGGCCCATGAGGCGTCGTTTTGGCAATCATGCTACAAGACCAAGCAGCTTCATGCTCCTGTTGTAAATATTACTAAGAGGATGACGGTTCATGGGAAGAACTGACACTAAGAGGAGAACTGACCCGAGACTGGGCAGAACTGACCCGAGACTGGGCAGACGGTAGTGAGAATGGAGACGAAAAGCCAAGGACACCTTCCAAAGAGATATAAGCTGAACTCCCAGGTCAAGGTTCATCATTGACTGATCGCACCATCTGTCACCGTTGGAGTGAAAATGGAATAAGATCCAGTAAGACTCCACCGGTGAAAGAAAAACCAGAGTAGAAATTGCTGAAATGCACACTGACAAGCAAGAACACTTCTGGGAAAATGTCCTTTGGAGAGATGAGACAAAACTGGAGCTTTTTGTCCAGTCACATCAACTCCAGATATGAAAAAATGAAGCTTTACAAGGAAAAACACCATAGCTAGTGTGAAACAGGGAGGGTTTGGGTTTGGGGCTGATTTACTGCGTCTGGCACAGGGAGCCTTCAGTCTCTGCAGGGCACAATGAAGTCTCAGGACTACCAAGGCGTCCTGGAGTGAAATGTACTGCCCAGTGTCACAAAGCTCTGTCTCAATCGCGGGTCAGGGGTCCTCCAACAGGATAATGACCCAAAACACACAACTAAAAGCTCCCAAGAATGGCTGAGAAAAAAACACTGGACTGTTCTTAAATGGCCCTCCATGAGCCCAGATCTTCATCCTAATCAGAGAAAACGGGAAACATTTTCTAACGAAACTGTTTACATTGCTTTGTAAAATCTAAAGACAACCGTTTAAAGCATAATGGACAAATGATGTAATGAAAATGAACGTAATTACGGATCATTCTGCCCTCACTAGATAATTGAGCTGATTAATTTGGCACATCGCTAAATAGATTCCAAACAGACAACTTCGTTGTTCTTGAAAGACTTTTATCAATGTTAGTTGATACTTGTGAAACTGTAAAAATACAATAAATACAATCAGAAACCATGCATACAGACAGAAATAAACGATTAGCATATGCTAACATAACATTGAAATCCCTTAGACGAGCTAATACAGTTAGCCTCCTCATAGCTGTACATTTTGTCGGCTTCTCTAGATGTGTAAACGCTGTCATTCAGTCAAATGATCTGCAATATTGAAGTTCTATTTTTAAACAAACAGCAACAGTATTTTCACCATTACCAACGCCGACATTATGAGGACAAGTAAGCGTTTCATCCATCCATCCATCCATTTTCCAAACCGCTTATCCTATTGGGTCGCGGGGGGTCCGGAGCCTATCCCGGAAGCAATGGGCACGAGGCAGGGAACAACTCAGGATGGGGGGCCAGCCCATCGCAGGGCACACTCACACACCATTCACTCACACATTCACACCTATGGGCAATTTAGCGACTTCAATTAGCCTCAGCATGTTTTTGTTTTTGGACTGTGGGGGGAAACCGGAGTACCCGGAGGAAACCCCACGACGACATGGGGAGAACATGCAAACTCCGCACACATGTGACCCAGGCGGAGACTCGAACCCGGGTCCCAGAGGTGTGAGGCAACAGTGCTAACCACTGCACCACCATGCCGCCCCTGTAAGCGTTTCAAATAATATGAAATAACGCTTACAGACATGAACTTTCAGGTTCTCAAATGGAAAAACTGACGAGAATATTAACAGCTATGTAATATTTATAGACTTTTCTTTATCAAATAAACTGAACATAATATAATGAATAAAATATTTTAAAAAAGTAATAAACCTTTGACACCGACAGGATAAACAGTTTCCTGCGGGAGCAGCACACAGGTATTTGCTAATTAAACTATATGAGATGATTGCAGGTAAGTAGAACTAACTGCTGGACTATAATCTAACTTTATCTGCGAATACAGCAACAAACATTCACAAGATGCTGAAGAATTTCTGCGCTCTGGTGTTAGATGGCTTGACTAAGGTGACCTTTTCAGATACGTATGAAAATCACAGCCAGAACTGGCATCTAAACAAAGGACAGAAACACTAACAGGAAAGATAACAGCCATTAGGAGCCTTTCAGTCCGAAGCCCCAGTAACAGAACCACGGCATTCGAATACACAGGCTCCTCCCACTCTATGGCCGCATCCCATCACTCAGCATCACCGCTGTGACACCAGCACGACTCTCGCTGGGATCGGGCTCGGCCCATTAGCCGGGACATTGTTCTGTTTTTGCCCGCGGCACTTGCTCGCACATGCCATCTTCTCAGGATGCGGCATACGCCCGGGGGGGGGGGGGGGCATGTGTCAATGACTGCTGACACCCGGTCGATAACCATTTCACGTTGCCGGCTGGCTGCCTTGCCCTTTGCTCGACCGCGATACTGACCCATCCATAATATCCATGGTCTACTTTCACAATTGAGGCAGCATGATGGTGCGGTGGTTGCACTGCTGCCTCACACCTCCCTGACCAGGACTCTCCATAAGACCAGAAGTCTCCACCCTGGCTCCCTGTGTGTGGAATTTACATGTTCTTCCCGTGTCATCATGGGGTTTCCTTCAGGTTCTCTGGTTTCCCCCCAAAAAGCACAGAAAACACGCTGAGGTAAACTGGAGTTATGGAGTTATGGTGTGTGAGTGAATTGAGTATGAGTGACTGGGGTGTGTGTGTATGGTGTGCGAATGACCGGTGTGTGAGTGTATTATGTGTGAGTGAACTGAGTGTGTGTTTGACCGGTGTGTGAGTGAATGGTGTGTGTGTGATCGGTGTGAGTGACCGGTATGTGAGTAAATGATGTGGGAGTGTATGGTGTGTGAGTGAATGGTGTGTTTGTGTGTGAATGGTGTGTGAGTGTATGGTGTGTGTGTGCCCTGTGATGGTAATTATCCTGGGTTGTTCCCTGCCTTGTGCCCATAGGCTCCGGACCCTCCGAGACCCTGAATAGGACCAGAAATTACAGAAAATAGAGAGATGCTATCAAGATCCTTCCTATCAGGATGAAATGTACTTAATGTACTTTGAATTTAAATATAAAACCAACCATGTAACTTCATAAGACTCTAATTTTTTTCAGAATTGTCTCCTGAGAGGTGATGTACTTGTATAATTACGGCTTACGGGTCCCGGTGGAATGCACACTGAAACTGTGCTGCTGTCACGGAGAGACGGCCCCATCACGGCTGGTTCATTACTGTTATTATTATGGCTTTAAGGTTCCTGGTGGAATGCACACTGAAACTGTGCTGCTCTCACGGAGAGGCGGCCCCATCACGGCTGGTTCATTACTGTTATTATTATGGCTTTAAGGTTCCTGGTGGAATGCACACTGAAACTGTGCTGCTCTCACGGAGAGGCGGCCCCAACACGGCTGGTTCATTACTGTTATTATTATGGCTTACGGGTCCTGGTGAAATGCACACTGAAACTGTGCTGCTCTCACGGAGAGGCGGCCCCATCACGGCTGGTTCATAACTGTTATTATTATGGCTTTAAGGTTCCTGGTGGAATGCACACTGAAACTGTGCTGCTCTCATGGAGAGGCGGCCCCATCACGGCTGGTTCATTACTGTTATTATTATGGCTTTAAGGTTCCAGGTGGAATGGACACTGAAACTGTGCTGCTCTCACGGAGAGGCGGCCCCACCACGGCTGGTTCATTACTGTTATTATTATGGCTTTAAGGTTCCTGGTGGAATGCACACTGAAACTGTGCTGCTGTCACGGAGAGGCGGCCCCATCACGGCTGGTTCATTACTGTTATTATTATGGCTTTAAGGTTCCTGGTGGAATGCACACTGAAACTGTGCTGCTCTCACGGAGAGGCGGCCCCATCACGGCTGGTTCATTACTGTTATTATTATGGCTTTAAGGTTCCTGGTGGAATGCACACTGAAACTGTGCTGCTGTCACGGAGAGGCGGCCCCATCACGGCTGGTTCATTACTGTTATTATTATGGCTTTAAGGTTCCTGGTGGAATACACACTGAAACTGTGCTGCTCTCACGGAGAGGCGGCCCCATCACGGCTGGTTCATTACTGTTATTATTATGGCTTTAAGGTTCCTGGTGGAATGGACACTGAAACTGTGCTGCTCTCACGGAGAGGCGGCCCCATCACGGCTGGTTCATTACTGTTATTATTATGACTTTAAGGTTCCTGGTGGAATGCACACTGAAACTGTGCTGCTCTCACGGAGAGGCGGCCCCATCACGGCTGGTTCATTACTGTTATTATTATGGCTTTAAGGTTCCTGGTGGAATGCACACTGAAACTGTGCTGCTGTCACGGAGAGGCAGCCCCATCACGGCTGGTTCATTACTGTTATTATTATGGCTTTAAGGTTCCTGGTGGAATGCACACTGAAACTGTGCTGCTCTCATGGAGAGGCGGCCCCATCACGGCTGGTTCATTACTGTTATTATTATGGCTTTAAGGTTCCTGGTGGAATGCACACTGAAACTGTGCTGCTCTCATGGAGAGGTGGCCCCATCACGGCTGGTTCATTACTGTTATTATTATGGCTTTAAGGTTCCTGGTGGAATGCACACTGAAACTGTGCTGCTCTCATGGAGAGGCGGCCCCATCACGGCTGGTTCATTACTGTTATTATTATGGCTTTAAGGTTCCTGGTGGAATGCACACTGAAACTGTGCTGCTTAAGATTCCTGTGATCAAATGGCACAATTTCCCTGCAGTATCAGTTATGGATGCAGCAATGACCGTCAGGATTTTTAGAGTTGATTTGAGTAGATTCAGCTTTACTGTCATTGTACAGGTGCAGAGCCAATGAAATGCAGTTAACTTCTAAATAGGTGCAAAATATACAAATACAACAAATACAATAGATTATAAATAAATGATAAATTCTGGGTAATATGATGCATGAGGTACCTCACAGTAACAGGCACAGACAGGGAGTACAGAGACATTGTAGCACCTGAAACGACATGTGTGTCTGGACCCCTCGGGGTGCCCTCTCTGTGCCTGAAGAGTCTGCAGGCAACCAGAGGGACGGAAGCAGCACCAGGAGCAAGGAATAGTAATGACAACCCTGATGAAAAGCAAATCAATAGAGGGCTATGCTGTTTATAGCGCCATCTGCTGGAAACCTCTGTGTTTTACAACACGACTGCAGATGCCTGGATTTAGCCAATGAATGGCAGCATAAGCAGGTGTACGTTCTGTCAGGTCTCACTTCAGGCACGAGCTGAGGCCACTCTAGGAAATATTACCACACCAATGTTCTATTAACACAATAATTACTGTTCTGTGTGGAAGCTATTCTGTAGGTTACACTCACACAGCAGTGGGATTACAAACAAAAATCCTGGACTTTAATGTTCAGTTAGCAATTTATAAACAAAAACATCATACCAGCACTTTAGGGCTCATGGCTTAATGAATGAAAGCATTAATATTTCAATCAAACCGCGGTATGGTGGCCGTACGGCAGGACACACCGTGGGTGAGATGGTGCAGGGCACTCAGGTCATTTTGGGGTCACCCCATACCCCAAACACATGCAGAGGACATGGAGGCTTGTGGGCACCCAGAGGTGTGGTTCTGATGTACGACTTCAGCTGTGAGTGACAGCGTGTGCAGGCGCCTCACGACGGCCAGGTTAGCCTGACACTCCGTGTGACGCTCCGTGTGCAGGCATGCGGACTGAAGGCAGGAGCACGAGTGCTGAAATGCATGACCTTCTTCATCATTAATGTATGAGACGTAGCTCTCGATATTACAGTGAGGCGTCATAGGTAAGAATAAGACAAGCTTATGTCAGAGGAATTTCATGAACAGTCTGTGATACCACAGCGCACCATTAGATGGTGCTACATCACCGACGTTCTAGCCGCTACTAATAACTATTTTGGTTTATTTGGGCCAATTCTTAGAAGCAACAGAGCCTCGAGTTTCAGGGAAATTTCATTAACTACTGATGGCCACCTGCAGTGGGAGTTTACTGAAAAACAGAGACCCAGATTAATCCACGCAGAATCGAACGGAGGTGAAATCAAACGGAGGATCCCTAGATCCTATTTTCTGCCCACAATCGGGAAGGACTTCCCTTTCCTGTAAAGTTCCAGTGCTCGCAATATTCCAGAAGAGACAGTGAAGCCCCTTCAGAGACACGGCCGTAGCACTGAGCAGAGGATAAAGAGTAGCGGCAATACATGGCTACAGCAGGGCGCTCGGCGCGGAGCTCACAACGCGGGAAAAGCCCGGAAAGGACAAGCTGAGAAAACCCCGCAGGATTCCTCTACCGAGTGCCAAAAATGCCAGCGTGTCAGGGATCCCCACAAGGGCGCCCTAACCACCTCAATCGCTGCCTGCTGCACTCTGAGTAAATAACAAAATGGGGATGATGGGAAAAAACATTTTTAAATAATAACGATTGAGAGGACGAAGGAGCACGGTGATGAATTCCACCACAGGTAAAGTTCTATATATATGGGGTATATTCTCAGAAGAGAAACTACCTTCATGGATCATTATGTTCTGCCCTAGTGACTGGCAGGATGCACACAGATTTCTCCAATGGCGGCTGTCCATCCATCCACCCTGAGGTCACTCCTCCTTGTGAGGGTCTGTGCTGTGTGAACTTCTGTGTCGCTGAACGGCTTGTTCTGGGAGCATGTGATGACCGTCGCATCTGTGTCTGAGGACAACAGAAACTCCCATCTTCAGACGTAACCCAGGTGAACCTGCCAGTGTCTGTCGATTCACTGCAGGGGATGGGGATAGGATCACCCAGCGGTTACACAATTCGCAGCATAGAGCAGATCACTGGGATTTTGTTCATGCTGTATACAGTGTCGACCCTTTTTTAAAAGCCATTATGCGAACGTGGCCGTTTAATGGCATGTTAATTTCACGAGAGCTGGGAGACAAATGAAATACAGCTGAGAAGAAGGAATCATTGATCTTCCCATTACCACGGTGATGGTGCGGCTTTCCTGAAAGCATATGGCTGGATTTCATTGTGCCTGCGATGTGCCCCAGGTCAATGCGAGAAACCATGTCCTCACATGGATGCTTTTCAGCTGTGCTTCTAAAATACACCTTCTCCACTTTTCGCTAACAGTAATTTGTTTAATTTTGAGACACACGGCAAAGCAGCAGCAGAGAGACTGAGTCAGTAGCCGGATGCAGGTACATTGAAAAGGTAACACAGTCTTTCATGCTATTTACTCTCAGTCTCGGACTGAAGCTGAGATCCGGACTTGAGAGGATTGGTTTAACGGGCAGCAGCCGATTAAAGAGAGAGCACGACCCCCAGCAGCCCCCATTAGCGCCACAGTGTGGTAAACACTGTGGAGGCCTGGATTGCAGTGCGCCCTCTTGTGGTGTCAAGTATCCACAAGTGCTTCTTTTTGTATTGAGCTCAGAATTTCAAGAGACAGACAACCTTTCCGGTGTACTTTTTCCTGGCACACATTCCCACTACATTAGCTAACATCTGGGAATATGCACACAGATATATACACATTATATATATAATATATAATATCATACTGTATTCTTCATATACTCTCTATCTACCTGCCATCATATCTCTGTATTCTGCTTACTTTAGGGCTCGTGGCTGGTAGATGCGAGGGATTTATGGCTGCTAGCTGGCTCTGGGTCTCTATGGAGATCCTCAATGCTACCCCTGAGGCATGCTGGGAGACATGTGGCAGTCGCAGCTTGTGACAGCACTGTAGGGGGCCGCCAGCCCATTAGGGCGGCCCAGTCGAGGGGATGCGAGTATTTTGCAGCCTTCCGTTGAAGGCTTTGCGTAAACCATTGTAGGCTGAGTCAGGAATCGGGGCTGCATACAGATGTGGCTCCTCTGCTGCTGGCTGGAGGCCAAGGAGGACAGGAAGCCACATGGTGTTCCTGATCGTCGTCTGCACCGCAGTCGCCTAAGCCTCTCTGCCAAGGCCTGAGGCTCAGTGGCTTACGGGGACCCTGCTCTATGCTGCGCCTCCAAGGCCTGAGGCTCAGTGGCTTACGGGGACCCTGCTCTATGCTGCCCCTCCAAGGCCTGAGGCTCAGTGGCTTACAGGGACCCTGCTCTATGCTGCCCCTCCAAGGCCTGAGGCTCAGTGGCTTACGGGGACCCTGCTCTATGCTGCCCCTCCAAGGCCTGAGGCTCAGTGGCTTACAGGGACCCTGCTCTATGCTGCCCCTCCAAGGCCTGAGGCTCAGTGGCTTACGAGGACCCTGCTCTACGCTACGCCTCCAAGGCCTGAGGCTCAGTGGCTTACGGGGACCCTGCTCTACGCTGCGTCTCCAAGGCCTGAGGCTCAGTGGCTTACAGGGACCCTGCTGTATGCTGTCCCTCTGAGGCCCGAGGCTCAGTGGCTTACGGGGACCCTGCTCTATGCTGCGCCTCCAAGGCCTGAGGCTCAGTGGCTTACGGGGACCCTGCTCTATGCTGCGCCTCCAAGGCCTGAGGCTCAGTGGCTTACGGGGACCCTGCTCTATGCTGCGCCTCCAAGGCCTGAGGCTCAGTGGCTTACAGGGACCCTGCTGTATGCTGTCCCTCTGAGGCCCGAGGCTCAGTGGCTTACGGGGACCCTGCTCTATGCTGCGCCTCCAAGGCCTGAGGCTCAGTGGCTTACGGGGACCCTGCTCTATGCTGCGCCTCCAAGGCCTGAGGCTCAGTGGCTTACGGGGACCCTGCTCTATGCTGTGCCTCCAAGGCCCGAGGCTCAGTGGCTTACGGGGACCCTGCTCTATTCTGCCCCTCCAAGGCCTGAGGCTCCGTGGCTTACAGGGACCCTGCTCTATGCTGCGCCTCCAAGGCCTGAGGCTCAGTGGCTTACGGGGACCCTGCTCTATGCTGCGCCTCCAAGGCCTGAGGCTCAGTGGCTTACAGGGACCCTGCTCTATGCTGCCCCTCCATGGCCCGAGGGCCTCTTCCAGAAGTTCAGGTCCAAGCTGAGCCTGGAGCACCCATGCTCATCATCAACGGGCAAATGACATGTTTCTCCACCTTCACCGGACTCTGAGCGGCAGACTGAGTATAACTGGGCTGGCAGAACCTGATTTCGCAGCCTTGTTTCTGTACGGCACCAGCTGCAACTCAGTGATCCCCGTGTCTCTCTAGGGCTTGTGAGATACTTTATGTCTGGGAAGTTCTGCGATAAAAACATGCTCTGTTAAATTATTCATCAGCCAAAGAGCTGCATCTTTTTTACGAGATCTCCAACCACCCTCACTTCTGCCTCCAACTCATATCTTGTTTCCATCTGGCAGGAAGCCCTGAGACGGTGGGATGTGGAAGCTCAGCATCCCATGATTAAGGATAGATGGAGATGACAGTGTCTGTTTTGGATTACAATGGACCAAATAACAGCAAATCTTTGCTGTAAGAGGGTCAGTATCAAAGGAAACAGTATCAGAGGAAAGATATCCAGCAAAGGAACAAACTCACTACAGAACATCTCAGTTTGACAACAGGGCATGCTGCTACGAAACCCAAATTAAAATGGATTCCACATGCATGAAGAGTCACAAAGGAAACAAAAACAACCTGAACTGACATCCATGCAGAAAATAAAATGAATATATAGAGTATATGGAGTATACTGCATGAGTATCTGCATGAGTATCTGTATGAGTATACAGGGAGCCGGACAGAGTAGTAACTCTAAAATCAGAAATCACACCTGATTGGTCACTGATCCTGATGATCTGCCTAGACAGCCATGGTCTTATATCCAGTACTGGGGTAACTTAATTCTGTGTTATGTAAACATTTAAATTGCAATGTAAGACTGATGTTTTTTTTCATGTTAACTTCCCAAAATGCGTATATGAAAAAACACAAAACTAACAAACCATGGGAAGGTAGACAGGCCTTGCTCTAAGACCGGAGACCAAAGGTCCAACACAGGATACCTCACAGAACAAACCAGGCCAGACATTTTAATCCTCCTGCATATCCCATAGGGTCTCTAACTATTAATGATTATAAATAAACAGACTGCATGTTGGACTCTGCAGAGATGGACTGACATCCCCTCCAGGTCGTACGTCTGGCCTCTTCACATGTTACAAGTTACGCCAAAGTCCCCTGCCACTGTGCAGATAAAAAAAGTTCCATATACCAGTTTTGGTCCCTTCAAATATCCGGCAAAGGAAGAAACTCACTACAGCCCATAAAGTATATTCCCATCAAATCGATTGTGCACAATGGGCTTTTAAGCGCTATGCCAAAATACCGGCGGCCAGATAAGAGCAGCTAAACTGTCCAGAAAGCAAATGGACAATCTGCATCCGATATCATGTGTACTCCACCTCAATACAGCACAGCCTTCACGATAAAAGTGTCTGCACATTTAAGAAAATGGTATCATATTGTTCACCGTTTCATAGTAGATCTAGGCTGCTATGAAACAATCAAATGGTGAATTTCTTCGTTTGGACCAGTTCAGACTGACTGTTTTAATTTGCCGCGTATTTTTATTCTGTGCAGGATCACTATTCGCTCACACCTATGATAATAAGCCTGACAGAATGTCATCATTATAACACACGACGCTGGCAAATTCGTACATATTCACAACAAATGGCAGCTGCCCCAAGTGATGCCCACAGGAATCTTAAAATTGCGTCTGTCCGTCTGCTTGTTTAACTCCCTCCATCAATCCCTCACAAGGTTCCAGGAACCAAAAGGCATGAGGCTGAGGAACTTCCAGGACAGAATGTCTGTTCCACGATATCGCATTTTTTTAAAAATGGACTTCGTAAAGTTTAAGCATATAGACTTTCATGAAAATACATTTAAAATTATTTCAGAATTTATAAAAATGACAAAAGTCTTAATGTCTATTCTTAGGACAGTTAAGACTTTAATAAATAATTCCTCATCACCTGCCTGCCTTCCTCGCTTCTCCTGTGTAACGCGGGACCTACATGCGTGTCTCGCGCAGACATTGTCACGCAGGCCTGCGGATTCCGCGCGCTGGGTGCTCGCGGCTGCCGGTGCTGATGATGTATGAATATGCAATGGGGCGCCGTGCAGAGGCGCGCCCCCGTCCCCCGCTCTCCGCTGGCGCGCCACCGCGCACCCAGTCTCGTCTCCTGCCCCGTTCCGACGGCTGGGGAGAGTTTCGCAGGAAAGACCAGGTGTCTTGGGAGGGGAGCTGAGCAGTGAGCCGAAATAAACATCTTGCAAGTTACGCTAAACAACGGGATCGCTAGGGGCTGGTGACGTCAATAGCAATTCGATAACACCCACACTGCAAACAAACTTTTAATTTATAAAAGTTTTTCCTTTATTTGGGCTTGCAGGCGAAAATGCAGCACTCCAGGACTCCTTAGATTCCGGTGAACTGCTCGAGAAGAGAAGATGGAAAAACCTCGAAGCGTCGACCCTGACCGGGGCTGCCAGCCACGCCTCCACCTGACTGCGTGTGGCTGCAGGTGACGTCGCCGCCTGCACGGACGCGGCTCCGCGGCCGAGTGGCTAATCGAGACGCATCCGGCCGTTTGTGCGCTCGTTAGCGCTCTGCCTCAGTCTCTGCTTCGCCCAGCCTCTGGCAGTCAGGGGGCTTCCAGAACCCGCAGATTATGCAGCTGCTGGTTCTCATTTTGACCGAAGAACCTCGAATCACTCGAACTCAGAATGCAGCTCTTAGTCTAAAAACAGGAGCAGAGTGACGTGATGTTTGGGTTTGAATCCTGAAATATGCGCCTAGAAGGACCCTGTATGTGTGTTACTTCCATCTTAACCAACCCATTAAATAGTCATCAGTATAATATTATTTATTAGACTGGACTTATTTTCCCATTAGAGAAACTATTTAGAGATTCTGGAGTTTTTTAATTCAGGAAAATATTAAATTGCTTATGTATTATTTATAGTTTTTGCCTCTCAATTAGTAACACGATGTTAAAGTTCATTATGATCAATTAATATAATTTACTTTATTGATCACTTCATTTTATGTTTGCTTGAGTTATTAACTAATGAAATGATTATTAAGGTTCATTTAAGCAGAATATTAATCTGTACCTATTTTTTAGAGGGCCAGAGTTAAGAGGACATAGTATCTTATAACATCTGTAAGTAACATTTAAATATGAACACTACAGCACTAAGTGCATACGTGCATCAAGGAACAAAGTTGAATAATAAACCTGAAGCAGCTTTAAATTCACTGCTTGCTGTTTATGGTATAAATGATCCTTAAAAGATAAACACTTGATACTGAAGCTAAAAACCACTGGAACTGATTAATTGTCCTGAACCTGTGCTGCTTCTCGTCGACTAGGTCAATGTCTGTGGGTGAGCACTGGTTAAGTGCATTAACAACTAAAATATGCAAAGCACAATCCAAAGTGATTATTAAATGTATGCAGTTTTAACAGTTATTGCATAGCTTGGAATCCCTGCAGAGATTTTCCCAGCTTTCCTTTGACGCCCTCTGAGCTAAGCCCCCGTTTATTGACGCACTGGGGATGCCTCCCCCATGTCTGAGGGATTTCACGCTTCCCACGCTGACGGGAGATTGGCATTCCGCAGCAGCGCCAGCCCGTAATTCCCGTGACGGCCTTTCAGCTGGACTCAGGTAGGACAGACGCAATATCACAGCGTGTCAGATTGGAAAAGCCGTGTCACCAAGGAGAAGCTTCTCCAGTCACACTCCAGACTGCCCCCCCACCCCCACCATGTCTGATCAATCACAGTACTACTGTTATTTTTTTAATTTAAAGAAAGAATCTCTAGGTGCCTTTTAAATACTTTTAAACCACCTCACAGAATGTCTCTCTCCCTCTCAGATCAATAAAGTTCATCTTAGCTTTCAATCACATTATTACCACAGACAAAAATCAACATAAGACCCCCATTAAAGTTGTTTCTCTCTCTGCACATGCTCATAGAGTATTTGTCAAGGCAGGTGAAAACAAATCTTGCTTCAATGCCGGTCTGCTACAACAGAAAGATGGACAATCGGACAGGTACCGCCATCGGACAGTCACCGCCAGCGGACAGTCACCGCCAGCGGACAGGCGCCGCCATCGGACAGGCGCCGCCATCGGACAGGCGCCGCCATCGGACAGGCGCCGCCATCGGACAGGCGCCGCCATCGGACAGTCGCCGCCAGCGGACAGGCGCCGCCATCGGACAGTCGCCGCCAGCGGACAGGCGCCGCCATCGGACAGTCGCCGCCAGCGGACAGGCGCCGCCAGCGGACGGTCACCGGCATCGGACAATCACCGGCATCGGACAGTCGCCGCCATCGGACGGGCACCGCCAGCGGACGGTCACCGGCATCGGACAATCACTGGCATCGGACAGGCACCGCCATCGGACAGTCACCGGCATCGGACAGTCACCGGCATCGGACAGTCACCGGCATCGGACAGTCGCCGCCATCGGACAGTCGCCGCCATCGGACGGGCACCGCCAGCGGACGGTCACCGGCATCGGACAGGCACCGCCATCGGACAGTCACCGCCAGCGGACAGGCACTGCCATCGGACAGGCACCGCCAGCGGACAGGCACCGCCATCGGACAGGCACCGCCAGCGGACAGTCACCGCCATCGGACAGGCACCGTCCAAGGGCCTGATTTGGCCCCAGCTGCATAGGAAGTTGTGTGTAAAAACTTGAGGCAATGAGGCATTCTTTGGATAACAGGCGGGGCAGAGACTGACCAACCATGATGCTCCAAGTCATTAGGGGGCTTCTGTGATTGGCTAGAGATCATGCATTGGCTGTCACGTGCTACGGAATCAAAGGAAACTAATGTTTTTTTAATCTCCACTTCTTCCTCCAAGTGTTCAAGGGGAAAACTTTCAATACAGAGTGAACCGACAATGTTCCGAGACATCTGGTCAGATTAGAGCAGTAAAATGCTGTGGGGTGGATGTACAATGTACATGTTCAGACCCATTCATAAGCAGCACCTACAACTTTAAATGTGTCCGTTTGTAACACCATCAGTCTACAGCCAGAACTGCAGAAGCGTGTAATTCGACAGCGTCCTCTCTCACCCCACAAAGCCTGTAGCTTCGCTGCTGCCTTGTTTCCGTGGAGTTCTGGCAAATGGACACTTATTTTCCTCTCCTTTGGCTTGAATTTCTTATGGATGCATTATAATCATCCCTGTTAAATATATGAATCCCATAATAAAACATCACCATTCCCCACAGTAGGCTACTTATTCTGAGAGTCATCAAGCTGAGCGACGGCTCCTTTAACAAGCCACTTGCTCACCGAGGTTCCACTTGAGTCCCGTGGTTTTGGTCACACAGGGCCCCCCTATAGGAATCAGGCTGCACCAATCCCCCTCCAGGCCCGTGTTGACGTCCAGCTGGTGCCGCACGCCCTGCGAAGGTGAAGACAGTGTCAGGCCAGTAGGGGGCCGGGGGAGCCAGACCCCCCCATCCATGCTACCGGAAACTGGAGAGCAATACACACTGTAGTCCTTTCACAGAAATTACAGGTTTTGCTTACTTTAAGAATGAACACTTCCTTTAATAACAGCTCCCTCTGAATAAATAGTGGCTAATATTAACTAGCCTTTCCCGAAGACAGTAAAATAAAACATACACTTATAAAGAAACAATTACCCAAAACAATTACTAAGAGACTGGATTGTTGACCTAAGTAAAAGACCTCATTAACGTACATATTTATGAATGCATGAAACTTCATTTGTTCTGAGGACAGTATGTGTACAGTGGAAGCCCTCTTTCCTTCCCTGGGTGATAGATAAGCTGAAGAAGCAACATTTTCATGAGGTGACATTAAAAGCGGCTGGGCCTTTTACTTGGTCCGTCAAGAGGCCCACAGCACAAGCTGGGTACGAGGCCTGCTGGTAGGAGGACGCCTTGGAGCACAGAACAGCCAATTCACAGAAGCAGGGGTGACATTAAAAGTGACAGGGCCTTTCGCTGGGTCTGTCAGGAGGCCCACAGCACAAGCTGGGTAAGAGGCCTGCTGGTAGGAGGATGCCTTGGAGCACAGAAGAGCCGATTCACGGCAGCGGGGGTGACATTAAAAGCGGCAGGGCCTTTCGCTTGGTCTGTCAGGAGGCCCACAGCACAAGCTGGGTAAAAGGCCTGCTGGTAGGAGGACGCCTTGGAGCACAGAAGAGCCGATTCACGGCAGCGGGGGTGACAATTTCAGCACCCCTGACACCCAGCTCGGTTGATTCGGGCCCCGCATACTTCAAAGGAAGGGATGGTGCAATCTATCTTCAAAGCACGAGGTGGCACGATGAACCAGGTGATGCCAATTAGAGTGACCGACTGTATGCGAATCCTGCTGCCTTGCTGTAACACTGAACAAACGCGCATTCGTTCCATACCCATACGTGTCTTACACCACTGACGGCTGGCTAATTGTTTTGATTGTATAAACAGTTTAATCCCAATACGGAAGCGCTGCATTAGAAGCTTTGCCTTTAACACAGTGTACAGGCAACCTTTATTTTCCATCATATTTATATTTCACTGTTAATTGAAAAGAAACTGCACAAACAGATCATTTGCAGGTCTGGGTCTTGCTGAATTCCCCCTGAATTCGCTTTAAGTAAGTCATCGTATCCGCAGAATTACTCAGTCCTCTGTCTGAGGTGTATATTGCATTATCAGCAGGGGAATCCATTCCTCTACAGTCCATTTTAAATATTTCCTATTATGGTGGAAATTACTGTACGAATTGTATGTACTGCATGAATTGCATACTCTTATTGACTTTTCAAGCTTATTTGCACAGACCACAAATTGGTCTGTACCCTACATTTTGCAGTAAAACCTTCCTTTATATGTCTACATACCTATTTATTGTTTTTATTTCTGTCTCTATTTTATTTTTATTCTATAAATAGTTTTTTGTACTTTTGTCATGATTGTATGTTTGTCTCCTTCATGACGTCACCAGCACCAAAAAAAAACTCTTTGTACTTTTTGCACTTGGCAAGTAAAAGGATTCTTATTATGAAATCGATTGTGGCGACCTTTAGCTTATTATGCTTTAGACTTAAGATAAACGCAATACGACTAGTGACGTCCACGGTCACAAGATCAGCTTTGCAAACAACACTAGAAACAACAGTGACTCGATGCTAACGGTGGTTGATTCTAATTTCCCTTTTGGCAAATATGCGAATAATCAGCGTAATGTGTTAGCGTTTGCTCCCGTGGGGATGGGAGAAAACAAGCATGTTGAGTGGCCATAACACTGCAGAATTAGTTTATTTAAAGTTCCCTGAGAGTGATAATCATACATTGTAAAGATACGCCGCTACATCCGTGAACATCAGCACACTGCTAAAGAAACCAGCCAATTTGTATGTCACAACACTTTGAAAATCACTTAAATTTCATGTTTTCCTGTTTGCTAATGCAAAAAAAGTCATGGATGCATATATGAAAAAATATATCTGGACTCATTGCTTTGAATCACGTTGTAGGAGCACCCATAATGAAGTGGTGAATGGGAGATAAGTGGCACCCCCTTACCGCCCGGAGGAGGTAAGCCAGGGAACACCCTTGGATGATAATGATAGGCAGCTCCGTCATGTTCTGCGCATGGAAGAGGGTCTCGATGGAGGCCATGGTCTGGTCCAGGCGTCCAGCCAGGCCGCCAAGGGTCACAACTGTGTCCACCTGCAGAGGGTCACACCACACAAACCATTAACTCAGCTATAACAACATGACAGCATTCTGTAAGCATGGCAGAGGCTGTGTAACTAGAAGTCATGTGACCCATTTAGTCTCCATACGTACATATAGACTAATGAGCTGAAGCATTATAAGCACACCACAGCAGAGCACGAGCACCTCACAAGCCTTGCCTTTTTGGAGATGCTCTGACCCAGTCGTCTGACCATTTTGTCCCCTGGCAAAGTCACTCAGATCTTCTGCATTCACCATGTGAAATATGTGCAGTGAACCTTGGCTTACTGCTTAATGTATCCCAGATACATTGACTTGCACCCTTATTCTCTTCATATGGAAGCGGTCATAATGTTTTGACTCATCAGTCTATGTTTATATGTAGTCTGTTACTAGAATATGATACAGGTCTAGACATCTGCAATACACTACTACAAAGCTAGATGCAAGCACTCCCAACCCTTTAGGAACAGAAAAGTGGTCCCCCAGCCAGGGAAGAATCAGCCTGCTAAAAAGTGGAGGGACGAGGGTGTGGTTCGAGGGGTAATTTCCCTTTGCAAAAATGATCATCTTTAACTTGCTGTATTTCTACACTTCCTTCTGCATTAATAGTATGTAAATGTCATCACATTTTAATGTTCAGTGTGGTGTATCAGCATGTCCTACTACTAAATACTGTTAGAATCTCACTAATGTAACATTAACTACCGTACTTCAGGGGACTTCTGTCTCAGCCAAACCCCCCCCCCCCCCCCCCCCCCCCCCCCCCGCCCAACCCTTAGCACCCCTGGACTGACATGAGCATCATACTGGTCCACACTGTCAGCTCTGAACCACATCACAGGTCAGTCCTCGGGGCTGGAAATGGGGTCATGTTCTCATTCCTCCCCATTTACCACAATCTGGGACTCAAACTAACCATCATAACCACTCTATGTGGGGGTGACGTGAGGGTGCAGTAGGCAGCACTGTTGCCTCACACCTCTGGAACCAGGGTTTGAGTCTCTGCCGGGATTCCATGTGTGTGGAGTTTGCATGTCCTCTCTCGTCATCGTGGGGTTTCCTCCAGGTGCTCCGGTTTCTCCTCACAGTCCAAAAACTCCAACATTAATTGGAGTTACCAAATTGTCAGTAGGTGTGACTGGTGTGTGAGTGTGCCCTGCGATGGGTTGCTGCCCCAACCTGTGTTGTCCCCTCCCTTGTCCCCATAAGCTCCGGACCCATGTGATCCTCCGGACCCCTGTGATCCTTTACCTATATATAAGAGGTCTTAAGGCTGACGGAGATACGGCACTCACAGAAAGTCCTGGGATAAAAGCTAGATTCAGTAAAAATACAGAAAATTTATTTGAGCTGTAACAAGAATCATTACGATATTCACGCGTTAAAATAATTATACATCACATTAGAAAACTGCAATAGTTTTATGTAACACATTCATTCCAAATAGTAATAAATTGAAACCTAAATTACAGTTCAAAAAGTGTTGGGTGTTTTTAAGGAGTAACACCTTTGCATTAACATGAAACACCACGCATCTGTATTTAGCATCTCTTTGGGAGCCAGTGACTATAATTACAATTAACAGCAAAGTGGCAGGAATTGAAATGAATGAGTCATTAATAAAAAGAAAATGTCTTGGCGGAAGATATGGACAGAAATGCTCAGCAGCGTTTGTCAATAGACTTTTGTTATGAAACCAACAAATATGCAGCATTTTAGAGAATTAAGCAAGAACCACAGGACTTCTCAGTGAGAACTATACACATGTATTTTCTTTTTGCATTTTTGCTGGTTAACTGTGAATTAAATTCTAAATAGCTGCCATGTTCAGACCAGAGCCATTATTAAAGCATGCAGGAGCGATATGCACTAGCTTTCAATTAAAGTACTAATGAAAGCTTCAAAGGTTCTTCAGAAGGACACAAGAGGGCATTTGCTATTTACTGAGACAACCTGAGACTGACATTAACAGGGACAACAGGGACAGCATTCAGGTTAATGAATGAGCAGACGCGGACCAGACGATGTCAGATTCGGCATTCCTCACTTTTAGTAACTAAGCAGATGGTAATATATGACAAACGGTCAAAGTCTGTCCCCTGTGTGTTACCATTAATTCATACAATAAAAAGGTAGGAAATATCTTAAGGGGGTCAGAGTGACAACTGAGCCTGGAACAGAATCCTTTCAAACAACCTTTCAGCAGATCAAAACCGTATAACTTGGCAAAATGCCATCTTTTGCAGTTACAGAAGCTTTAATGAGTTTCCCATTTGCAGATGTGTGGGGAGACACAGAGCAAAGGGCCTTGATGTCAAACATTTAGAGTGTCGAGGGCAGACGCCACTCTGGTGTGTGTGAGATTAAAGCCGAGCCCAGAAGCTCCTTATTTGCACAGCTCTGACACCCGACATCAGAAAACCCACTTCAGAATGCACGTGCCCCTTAGCCACTCACCACAACCTCACAAGTTTGCTCTCTTAGCAGGTAAAGAATATTCAGAGATTGATACCCCAAATCAAAGCAATGTCATTTCGACATGCAGGTATTCTTTAGCGTGCAGCGGCCGTGTCTGCGTGTTGCCGTGGCGTTAGAATGTAGTGGCTACGTGCACGATGGTTACATTTCAACAGAAGCCTGGTTCGAGTTCAAAAACTTTATCATCCCGTGCATGAGATTCGTCATGGCTGACGACAGCTTGAAATGCAAAAGTGGTTTAGTTGTTTTGCAGGGGGAAGAAAAACAGCGGCTTCAGGATAAACAGGCCTCTTTACTCGAAATTCATCTTCTGCATCCCCCACCCATCCCATTTAGGCCCCATCATTTCTGTGTGCGGTGTCCACCACCTGCAATGGAGCACCAGCTGCGCCATCCCTGGGTGTTTTTACATGCTAATGTTTTCAGAGTGGGACATTGTCCAAGGACGGCGGCGGGGGGGGGAGGAGGCTAAGGCTGCCCTGGCAAAGGATTGATTTCCCTGCGGATGGACATCTCGGGGGCGGTGAAGTGAGGCGGACACCCCCCCCCCCCCCAGGGCAAACCTGCAAACGGCGCTGCTTAATCTCCTCCAGGAGGATGACCAGGCACTTGGTGAAGTCAGTCAGGTCCTGATCTGCCGTTTCGATCAGTCTGCACTTCTGTTTCGGAACAGAAGGATGACCCACATCAGGAGGGAAATCACAGACATTCCCAGAACACACGCAAGAGTTCATTTCCGGTACATGGTATTACACCGTTATAGTGTAATGCACTTTTGTGGCTGTCAAGAGGAAGCTCGTTATATATAAATTCCTTGATTATAATGAATACAATTCAATTCCATTGTTTTTTATTGCAGACAGCTATCACCTTATCGCATTACAATGTACAGTGAACATTGCACTGCATCTACAGGAGTAACAACCTCTTATCCTGGCTAATTTTTGATACCTGCTTGTTCAAAAATAATGAAACTGTAAATGTTTTCAGGTGTCGAGTGACTGTTTTCCCCCACAAGTCGCAGGCAGATAGCTGTTAATGCAGAACATTACGCGACTCGGACTCTGACCTACTGGAAACTTCCCGAGTCATCTGCATCATATCCAGTGGCACTTCCCAAGCCACAGTCTTTCGACAAGTGAATTACACGCAGCCTGTGGCTGTCAACCCCTGGTACCTTCTATGTCAGGGTACTTATACTGATGCCCCAAAACAGTATTTCCCCAAAAGAATTTGCTTGTATTGGCACAGTTGGCAAAAAAAACAATAGCAGTACATCTGAAAAAGTCCTCAGTGGTAGTGAGGCTGGGGGGAGCCGCGCTGTAAAATACCTTTCCCTCATAGAAAGCTTTGACTTCAGGCGTAATGGAATCGAAATCCCCACTGATGTAGTCAGGCAGGAAGCTGAAAGGAGGAAGGAAAAGAGAAGGAGAATCACTTCAGCGATTTCCAGCAACCTGCTGAAGAGACAGCTAACGGATTCACCACATATTAAAAGACGTTTTTCTGTTTTTACAGTAAAAAGAATCATACAAGCATCAATGCTTAAGTTCAACTTGTATATTCCTAGTCAGAATTTCCTATGATACCCATCCATTTTCTGTAACCTCTCATCCTGAGCGAATGCCCTGAACCCATCCCAGGAAGCACAGGATACAGGCAGGGATACGCAAAGGTCATGCAAAAATACAGCCATTTTTAGTCTTGCTTAGCTCAAGCATTTGTGAACATATGCAGCCATCAAGGCCTAACAAATACTGCAGAAACATGCAGCAATCTTGCATTTAGAGATTTTGATCACATTCTTCTGGAGCCTGCTTGGATTCCCATTCTGGCTGGTAGAGCCCCTGGGCTGCTTGGATTCCCATTCTGGCTGGTAGAGCCCCTGGGCTGCTTGGATTCCCATTCTGGCTGGTAGAGCCCCTGGGCTGCTTGGATTCCCATTCTGGCTGGTAGAGCCCCTGGGCTGCTTGGATTCCCATTCTGGCTGGTAGAGCCCCTGGGCTGCTTGGATTCCCATTCTGGCTGGTAGAGCCCCTGGGCTGCTTGGATTCCCATTCTGGCTGGTAGAGCCCCTGGGCTGCTTGGAATCCCATTCTGGCTGGTAGAGCCCCTGGGCTGCTTGGAATCCCATTCTGGCTGGTAGAGCCCCTGGGCTGCTTGGATTCCCATTCTGGCTGGTAGAGCCCCTGGGCTGCTTGGATTCCCATTCTGGCTGGTAGAGCCCCTGGGCTGCTTGGATTCCCATTCTGGCTGGTAGAGCCCCTGGGCTGCTTGGAATCCTATTCCGATTGGTAGGTCCATGACCCGGTTGGTTTCCCATTCTGGCTGATAGGACCCTGGGCTGCTTGGATTCCCATTCGGGTTGGTATGCCTGTGACCCGCCTGCATTCCCATTCGGATTGGTATGCCTGTGACCCGCTTGGATTCCTATTCAGGTTGGTACTGACATGGTGTGGTCAGAGGACCTTTCATTGACAGTGTACTGACACAGCACATCTCCGTGTGGTCAGAGGATCTCTCATTGAAAGTGTACTGACATGGTACATTTTGGCGTGATCAGAGGATCTCTCTGTACTGACATACTGCATCTCTATGTTAGCATTGACAGTGCTATCCACTGCAACACTGTGCCACCTACTCCCAGAGGTGTGAGGCAACAGTGCTAACCACTGCACCACCATGCCACCCCTATACATAAAATATGAAATATTATAAATATATTTAATTACATACTGCCTGGGGTCACATAAGGAAAACATATAATGGTTGCGTATTGTAGTATTTCTGTATTAGCTCTTCTGTTGTGTAGCGTGGTAGTAGCTAGTGTGCAGCTCTGTGGGTTTAGAGCGCCTGCTTGTAATCGGAAGGTGGGTGGTTTGAATCCCATGGCTGGGCAGTGATTTTGCCGCCGGTCTCATGACTCCAATTGCTCCATGGATATTGGTTGACCCTGCTCTCTGATCCTCAACTGTTCTGCTAAATAAATGTAACGCGATGCAGCTGAACCTTCGCCCCATCTATATCTTGTATGTATTGAACTGCAGCCAGATGATTGGCTGTTTGGAGTCACCGGCTGTTTGCGTTAATGAGCGTGCGTACCTGATATGTTGGTCATTCAGTGTGTGTGCACAGAGATGCAGTATGTCAGTACATATATATATATATAATTTATTAATAAAATATACCAAATTTCCACCAGAGGTTAATAAAGTATCACCTTATTAAAAAAAACTATTTTAATTAAAAAAATAATAAGCTGGCCTGCACAGTGTTGCTCCCTGAGCTGCACAGATGAGGCCTGCTATGGAGCTAGGTAGTGCAGAATGTAACGGAGAGCGCTTGTTGACATGTTTTAACTGCGGGGTACCGTGGTCGCAAATCATGTCACAACAACAAGCGTGGCAACCGGCAGAGAGACGGCTGGCACCAGCGGCGAGCGCCCAAGCCGGGCCGCCTGCTAGCGGCACCTGGCCAGATTCACTCCATTCCATAAAAGTTGCTTCCGGTAGCCAATTTTCATCACGACATCACGCTGTCCCGGAACGCATGCATAAAACGTTACAACCTCGTGCAACATGAGACAGGGTGCAATGAGCAGCATATGTGGAGCCGTAGCTCAAACCTCACTTACAGCCTGCAAAAAAGCATCACGCCCTTAGGATAATGATCATTAAGTTTACAGATACGTATGGCTGGCTTATTCAAGAATTATAATGCATTATTACGCATCACAATGCTGTATGACCACACTGACACACTGGAGATCAATATAGCCTGGTGTTAAAAGGTACATACTGTTCAGGATTTCACTGAAACATGCTACATGTTGACAGGTACACTTTCATTGCATGCCACACTGCGTGTGACAGCATTGTCACCACAGCGATGCGCCAAAAGGCTCGCATCAGGCCAGCACGGCGTCAACCATTAAGACTACACGCCTTATTAAGCAAGGACACCTGAAAAAGGGCTGAAATTAGGACTAAACATACGACTATTAAACAGCCCATTAGCTGTCTCTCTTCTCGGGACTAAACCATTTGCTTTTGATGCAAATAGTTCCCAGATTTTTCCTTTTGAATGCAAACCCTCCTCCGTTTTTCTGTAAGATTCTCCACAGGCTACATCACCATTCAACTTATAAGAAAGAAGATTCGTAACATACACTACCCAATGCCACATGGTAGGAATAAGGAAAATACAGGCATAAAAAATGTATACCATCTATCCTGATAAATATAAGTACAACTATTCACTAGGGAACGGGAAATAAAAGGAGACTAAGGGAGGAATACTTATCCCTTACCCAAGCATTTCAAAGTCACTATGTAATGAAAGATTTCTCACTGCTCAAGAAAAACAGCCAAGTTCACAATTCAGCCTTGAAAAGAGGGAAGGACCAAAAAAAACAGCAGCAATTCCTTCAGGGGTCCCCTAACTCCTCTGTGCTAAGAAGCATTTGCAAGGCACCAGCTCCAAAAGGTCTAAATAAAAGCCACTTCTGAGGTTTTCAGGGGCTTCAAGGCCTGTGCCTCGCTGGCCAGCCCATTGCCTGGAGCGTCTTGGAGACCGCGGGGAGCGCCAACGACTCATCCGTGCCCGGGGCCTACATAACGGAGTGAGCAGTAAACACAGGCTTCCAGGCTGCTTTCCACTCCTCTGTCATATATCACACCGCTGATTATACCTGCAGCAGGCAGCACTGTCCACTCAGTGAGGTCCCCCCACAGGAGATACTATGGTGGGGGGGGGGGGGGTTATTATCAGGGGCAGGGTTTATCAGATGAAGGCTCAGTAAGCTCATTGTTATGTATTTTTAATTATGCAATTTTTCATTATATTTATTAAGCGCTGCTTCCCTGGTTTCCTTTATAAAATTTGTAAGGGGAGGGGGGAGAAAGCTAAAATAAAAAAATTAACAGGTAAATATAACTGGTATACCCATAACTAGCCTGTGAGTAGCTTGTGAGTAACCTTGAGTCCTTCCCTCATTTCAGAAATGCCAAACGTCAACTTAATGGTCACTCATTACATAGTTGAAAGGCAAAGTAATGAAGGACAGCAGCACTATTCTGATGACATCGTAAGCTCCAGCAGCCTCCTCACTTGGCTTTATCCCAGGAGAAACCCAGGAGCCATAGGGCCAGGTTAACCTGGGAGAAACCCAGCAGCCACAGGGCCCAGTTACTCAGGCAGAAACCTGGCGGCCACAGGGCCTGGTTACCCAAGGAGAAACGCAGTGGCCACAGGGCCTGGTTACCCAAGGAGAAACGCAGTGGCCACAGGGCCTGGTTACCCAAGGAGAAACGCAGTGGCCACAGGGCCTGGTTACCCAAGGAGAAACGCAGTGGCCACAGGGCCTGGTTATCCCAGGAAAAACTCAGCACCACAGGGCCAAGTTACCCCAGGAGAAACCCAGCAGTCACAGGGCCTGGAAAAATTACCTTGGGAAAAATTGGGCAGCCAAAGGGCCGGTTACCCCGCTAGAAACCCAGTGACCACAGGGCCCAGTTATCCCAGGAGAAACAGCTCCACGGGGCCCAGTTAACCCAGGAGAAACCCCATGGCCACAGGGCCTAGTTACTCCAGGATAAATCCAATGGCCACAGGACCCAGTTACCCCAGGAGAAACCTGGCGGCCATGGGGTCTGGTTACCCAAGGAAAAACCCAGTGGCCACAAGGCCTGGTTATCCCAGGAAAAACTCAGCACCACAGGGCCAAGTTACCCCAGGAGAAACCCAGCAGTCACAGGGCCTGGAAAAATTACCTTGGGAAAAATTGGGCAGCCAAAGGGCCGGTTACCCCGCTAGAAACCCAGTGACCACAGGACCCAGTTATCCCAGGAGAAACAGCTCCACGGGGCCCAGTTACCCCAGGAGAAACCCCATGGCCACAGGGCTCAGTTAATCTGGGAGAAACTTGGCAGCCACAGGGCCTGATTACCTAGGGAGAAACTCAGTGGCCAGAGAGCCCGGTTACCCCAAGAAAGACTCAGCGCCACAGGGCCCAGTTACCCCAGGAGGAACTCAGCGGACACAGGGCCCAGTTACCTCGGGAAAAAATCCGGCAGCTAAAGGGCCCGGTTACCCAGGGAGAAACTCAGTGACCACAGCGCCCAGTTACCCCAGAAGAAACAGCGCCACAGGGCCCAGTTACCCCAGGAGAAACCCCCCGGCCACAGGGCTCAGTTATTCGAGGAGAAACTTGGTGGTCACAGAGCCTGATTACCCAGGGAGAAACTCAGCGGTCACAGGGCTCGGCTCTCCAGCAGACTGGACATGCATGCGCAAACCAAACCGGCAGGAAAGGCGGTTAGAATATGAGGTTTATGATTCTACACTAAATTCTGCAAAACTTAAAAAGGAGGCAAGTCAAAACCAAGTCGAACATTGTGTGCATTTAAAAACTACATAACTACAGCTACAGAGTGCAGAATCTACTGAACATGTATACATATTTTAGTACATTATTAACAGAACAAGCCAGAAATAAACATTTGCATTTGACTGAAATCAATTATGGCCCATAATATGATAAACTGACTATTCAAACCTTGAAAAATAAAACACGTATACCTCAGAATGGGTTTTAGTAAGAATTACACGCTTTTGACCTGCCTGGAACTGTGCACAGGCTTTCACTTAGGGTAGACAATCTTACTTACGTAAGTTACTTACATAAGACAATTTAGCAACCATATAATCATCTAAATAAAGTAGCCAAATTTAAACTTTCCTCTGTTCCTTCAGTCAATCACTTCAGAAATTAACAGTGCAAAATCATAGGGTAAATTTAATGATTCGTTGAATGAGTGTTTCCAAAGGATATTTTCGTCCTCCTAAGTGCTTGCTAACTTTAAACTCATTCAATAACTGCTTACTTTAGCGATAACACCACAAGAGGACAAGAACGTGTCCGTGTAGTAAAAACCGGTTTGAACCACCCACCTGAAATTTTTTTCTTACTGATATGGGACATAGCTCTCCTCAAAATCTGCTTCCGCACCTTGGCCAGCGAAATCTATGGAGGAGACCCCAGCCCCCAAAAGGCACATGTCCATTTGCTAGGGGCGCCAGACAGACCTGTCAGAGCTTATTCTAGGTAAAAGGACATTACTGCTTAAGGGTAAGGTGGCAGGAGTCCCAGATAGGACACTGCCACTGGCTGATTTTACAGTTTAATCCGGGAAAATAGAAAGAAATTAAAAATTCTAATTAGACTCAAAGCAAATGAAAAGGCTGGAGTTAAAACTAATCCCTATTCTCACGTGAACCCGCAGCAACAGTCAGGAGAACCCTAAGATGATTATAAACCCTGGATGATTACGCTTGCAGTGACTACAGGACACTCCGCTCCTCACAGGAGCAGAGGGCGGAGATAACGGAGTGTCACTCACCTGTCCCTGTGGCCGTCGGTGGCGCGGTACAGCTGGTTGGCCGCGCCATCTGCACACGCCCTTATCACGGCTGAGGGTACGAGGGCAGGGCGTGAGGAAAAGGCAGTTTGTAATGACAGCATTACAGCTCTTAGTGCAGACCTGCAGTGAACTTCATGTTTTCAAAGCGGGTGACACCGTGACGAGCCTATCCATCTTGAGGAGAGTATACGTTTATAGCTTAAACTGTCTGAATGATTCCTTTAAAAATCAGACTATGTGTCTAACTTGCAGCCTGCAGGAGATCAAGATTGAGCCTTAACTAAACTGCCCCATAAGGCAATTTTGTTTAGGTTGCGACGGACAGAAGATCCTGGAATTACGCTTCACAGCTGGGATGTTTTGCACAGATTTCATGCAGATCAGGATACTATTATAACTTCTTGATTCAGTCTTGATCTGGACGGTACCCTCCATGCTTTAAACATTTGGCTCAGGTCCTGTCAAAGCCTCAGGGGCCCCGCTGAGCTCCGCAGGCTCGTGTTCCGGCAGCGTTCTCCATGATCTGTATCACATTCTCCCCGGTCCTCGAGCACTGAGAGGGACACGTCGGCCAGAGACGGGCCCCGCTCTCCCACAGCAGGAGACGACTCACCAGTCAAGGGTCTTTAAAGGGAAAAGGTCTGGGGCCCCATTTCATAAACCCGCATTGGGGGCCCTGCGGTGACATCAGCACGTGACCCGCAATTCAGAGACAGTTCATCAAGGACGCTGAAGCTGGAAGGTAACCCTGATTTACCAGTCAGGCGGACCCACAGCCACAGGGTTTTTGTACGTGTTACATATACATCTGTTTTCTTATATATCTATTATATATACTTGTATACACACACATATATATTATTGTGCAAGTGTCTCAGGCAGTTAAAGAAATCTGGGTAGCAAGTATATTTTTGCTCAAAAACACTATTTAACACCAGAATGCATGCAAATGAACCAATGGCACAAAAAATCTGAATTTCTTGTTTTCTCAAAAAAGCTTTATCTTTATCTTGATGGATGGCTAGACGAACGCCGCCTCAGGCCCCAAACCCCAGACAAATGCTGCCTCAGGCCCCAGAAACCCAAACCCCAGACGAACACCACCTCAGGCCCCAGACAAACGCTGCCTCAGGCCCCAAACCCCAGACGAACACCACCTCAGGCCCCAGAAACCCAAACCCCAGACAAACGCTGCCTCAGGCCCCAAACCCCAGACGAATGCCACCTCAGCCCCCAGACGCCAAACCCCAGACGAATGCCACCTCAGCCCCCAGACCCCAGACGAATGCCACCTCAGCCCCCAGACGCCAAACCCCAGACGAATGCCACCTCAGTCCCCAGACCCCATACCCCAGACGAATGCCACCTCAGCCCCCAGACGCCAAACCCCAGACGAATGCCACTTCAGGCCCCAGATCCCAAACCCCAGACGAACGCCACTTCAGACCCCAGATGAACATCCAGCCACTCCATGCCTTCCTTATATTTCACCACCTGCTCACTTAGCTTAACATGATGAGGTATTGATTAGCCAAACATGGTTCGCTAAAGATCAACCAACACAGGGCTATTCTGGATGGTTACTTCAAATGCTTTTGGAGAGGCTTCGAAAATGCCAAACTAACACACTTCGACAGGCATAATATCACAGTTTTATACCAACATAAATATCATCAAACATTATTCTTTAGTACTATGCACAGTTCTTTATAAGAAAGTACAGTGCTCACAGAATGTCTTGGGACACGCTTAATTCTATAAAAAGGTTGCGTATGGATTTCATAACAAAAATGCATTGAAAGGCAATGTTTAACATACCTGCACATCTCTTCCGCACAGACATTATCTTTTTATTTCTTTATATTGTCATTTTTAATTCTGACAATGGATAATAAACACAAATATTTGGTGTTATTAATTAAAAAGAATCCAGTGAGACTGCTTGTCAATGAACTTTTTAACTCAGAACAGCTGTTTTAGAACTATAATTTGAGTTTCAGTTGAGTACTTGAAATGAATGTTTTACTTAAAATTACTAGATGTTTCTAATGTGATATGCATTTTTTAGACTGATTGCAAACAAATGAATATGATAATGATTTTTTTTTTATGAATATATTTAGAATATGGGGTGGCATGGTGGTGCAGTGGTTAGCACTGTTGCCTCACACCTCTGGGACCCGGGTTCGAGTCTCCGCCTGGGTCACATGTGTGTGGAGTTTGCATGTTCTCCCCATGTCGTCGTGGGGTTTCCTCCGGGTACTCCGGTTTCCCCCCACAGAACAAAAAAATGCTGAGGCTCATTGGAGTTGCTAAATTGCCCGTAGGTGTGCATGTGTGAGTGACTGGTGTGTGAGTGTGCCCTGCGATGGGCTGGCCCCCCATCCTGGGTTGTTCCAGGAAAATGGATGGATATTTACAATATTTTTTTTACTGAATTAAGACTTTAATGGCGTCACAAATGGCAACAGGGGGAGGAGCACCGGGGTGATCGCTCATGATGGGATGGCTGTCATACTGCTTCCCACCAAACCAATAAAAAATCTAATAACACCCAGTAATGGGCTACAGGGGAATCGCTTTTAGGATGTTCCATACCTTGATCATCCAATAAATTTATGGAAGAGGTTGCATTCTGGCCCCTATTTCGCAGGCCTGTGTAAACACCTTCAGAGAGGAGACTGCATTACTGTCATGCTTCCTCAGGACCCTGGGCACCAATTAGCCACAGAGAGAGTGACAAAGAATAATGAAATGAACCACAGGAGTGCCGCCTGGCTCACCTTCCAGCACAAGCGTCAGGACGACAAATGTTTGACGAACTGACGGAAATTTCTTACTAATGGCAGGACATGCCAAAGCCCCCGCACCACGCCGAAGCCCCCCATCCTCGCTCTCCTGCCCAGGAACACCACGCAGCATTGCGGTCACAGCACCTGGTAACCCCAGGATATCACTTTCCAAACAGGACAGCTTTAGCCTGGAAGGTCCTCCATCTCAGTTATTGCTGCAAAATTCCGGCTGCAAAATTGCAGTGGACAAAGGTGTCCTCTGAGCAAATAAATATTTATGCTGGCTATGGATGGTGATGACCCAGCCTTGGCAGGGCGTCGCAGGGCACATTCATACACTATTCGCTAAAACATGTTTTTGGGCTGTGGGGGGGAAACCGGAGAACCCAAAAGAAACCCCATGATGACACGGGGAAAACATGCCAACTCCACACACATAGAGCCATGGCAGAGACTCGAACCCTGGACCCAGAGGTGTGAGGCAACAGTGCTAAGCACTGCACCACCCCTAATAAGCCAAATATTAATTTTTAATTCTGTTGCCATGTCTCACATTTTCTGGGGAAAAACCTGTTAAATACATATAGCTCTGGAAATAATTACGAGACCAGTCTATATTTTTAGATTATTTGCCTTTATAAATCCTGGTTTAATCGTGGTTCTGCTGGCAGACGGCTACACTACAATGGCAGAAGTGACTTAATGCCGGAGATGACTTAACTTATTCAACAGTTTCTCATGACTCTTAGGATGACATTAAGTGACCTTCAAAAGGAGTTGGAAACATTAAGTGCAGGTGTGCAGTGCACTGCTAGGACAGTGTGTGTCAGGTTCTTTAGAAGCAGGACTGAAGTCCCATAAAGCAAACAATATATATTATTCAAAGACGCACAGCCTTAAATTGAGAAATGAGTGAAACGAAAAATTGTGGTCTCTTAATTTTTTCCAGAGCTGTATTAATGCATTTCAGTCTATACATTATTTATGTCAGATTTCCCAGACTATTCTGGGAATTTTTAACCAGAAATTTGAAACTTCCCCTCCACTTTTTAGCTTAGCATCAAGCTATCTGATATTTCCTGAAAATGAATGTAACGGTGTACAAAGGCAGATAGTTTACATACCGCATGCCTCACTCAGCGCATGGGACAGTAACCCTTAGAGAATAATCACAGATCTGTTCTCCCCAGTTAGCATTTTGTGTTCCATGCATCACTTCATTGGGTTAGAAAAAATGATCATATTACACAGACAAAAGATACTGGGTAACAATACACAAGAAAACGGGAGGATTCAAAACAGGAGGAATTTCAGTCAGCCAATCACTGCCTCGTTCTTCCCAAAGGAAACCAATAGCGTCACTAAGGGGAATTGGGTTCCTCCAATCAGGGGTGAGCGGGACACAATAGTCCCACCCACTGCTGGTTTAGAAGCCTCATATGTCCACTGGCAGCATCATACAGAAACATGAACAGCTGTTCAGGCAGGCTGGGCTTGTATAATTAGTGCCCCAGGTCCAAAGCAAAATAGACATCATCCCTCTCAAGAAAACCCATGAGTCTGGAGCGAGGGTGGTGCGGGTAGGACGGCAGTGAGCGTCTGACCAGCACTGAAAGGGACCCAGGAGCTTCAGAAGCGCCGTCGGAGAGGCAGCACTTCTGCAAGGTCACTGGCACAGTTCACAGCCCAAGACGAGGACGTCAAAGCCGGCCAGGCCACGCCTTCCCCTGGAGCCGTACTGCGTCCAGCCCGGGCTGCCTGTCACCCAGCCCGCATCAGACGTCTCCTGGTTAGTCCAAGACGAGGACGTCAAAGCCGGCCAGGCCACGCCTTCCCCTGTAGCCGTACTGCGTCCAGCCCGGGCTGCCTGTCACCCAGCCCGCATCAGACGTCTCCTGGTTAGTCCAAGACGAGGACGTCAAAGCCGGCCAGCCCACGCCTTCCCCTGTAGCCGTACTGCGTCCAGCCCAGGCTGCCTGTCACCCAGCCCGCATCAGACGTCTCCTGGTTAGTCCAAGACGAGGACGTCAAAGCCGGCCAGGCCACGCCTTCCCCTGTAGCCGTACTGCGTCCAGCCCGGGCTGCCTGTCACCCAGCCCGCATCAGACATCTCCTGGTTAGTCCAAGACGAGGACGTCAAAGCCGGCCAGGCCACGCCTTCCCCTGTAGCCGTACTGCGTCCAGCCCAGGCTGCCTGTCATCCAGCCCGCATCAGACCTCTCCTGGTTAGTCCAAGACGAGGACGTCAAAGCCGGCCAGGCCACGCCTTCCCCTGTAGCCGTACTGCGTCCAGCCCAGGCTGCCTGTCACCCAGCCCGCATCAGACGTCTCCTGGTTAGTCCAAGACGAGGACGCCAAAGCCGGCCAGGCCACGCCTTCCCCTGTAGCCGTACTGCGTCCAGCCGGGGCTGCCTGTCACCCAGCCCGCATCAGACATCTCCTGGTTAGTCCAAGACGAGGACGCCAAAGCCGGCCAGGCCACGTCTTCCCCTGTAGCCGTACTGCATCCAGCCGGGGCTGCCTGTCACCCAGCCCGCATCAAACATCTTCTGGTTAGTCCAAGACGAGGACGCCAAAGCTGGCCAGGCCACGCCTTCCCCTGTAGCCGTACTGCATCCAGCCGGGGCTGCCTGTCACCCAGCCCGCATCAGACATCTCCTGGTCAGTCCAAGACGAGGACGCCAAAGCCGGCCAGGCCACGCCTTCCCCTGTAGCCGTACTGCATCCAGCCGGGGCTGCCTGTTACCCAGCCCGCATCAGACATCTCCTGGTTAGTCCAAGACGAGGACGCCAAAGCCGGCCAGGCCACGCCTTCCCCTGTAGCCGTGCTACGTCCAGCTCGGGCTGCCTGTCACCCAGCCCGCATCAGACGTCTCCTGGTTAGTCCAAGACGAGGACATCAAAGCCGGCCAGGCCACGCCTTCCCCTGTAGCCGTACTGCGTCCAGCCGGGGCTGCCTGTCACCCAGCCCGCATCAGACATCTCCTGGTTAGTCCAAGACGAGGACGCCAAAGCCGGCCAGGCCACGCCTTCCCCTGTAGCCGTACTGCATCCAGCCGGGGCTGCCTGTCACCCAGCCCGCATCAAACATCTTCTGGTTAGTCCAAGACGAGGACGCCAAAGCCGGCCAGGCCACGCCTTCCCCTGTAGCCGTACTGCATCCAGCCGGGGCTGCCTGTCACCCAGCCCGCATCAGACATCTCCTGGTTAGTCCAAGACGAGGACGCCAAAGCCGGCCAGGCCACGCCTTCCCCTGTAGCCGTACTGCATCCAGCCGGGGCTGCCTGTTACCCAGCCCGCATCAGACATCTCCTGGTTAGTCCAAGACGAGGACGCCAAAGCCGGCCAGGCCACGCCTTCCCCTGTAGCCGTGCTACGTCCAGCTCGGGCTGCCTGTCACCCAGCCCGCATCAGACGTCTCCTGGTTAGTCCAAGACGAGGACATCAAAGCCGGCCAGGCCACGCCTTCCCCTGTAGCCGTACTGCATCCAGCCGGGGCTGCCTGTCACCCAGCCCGCATCAGACATCTCCTGGTTAGTCCAAGATGAGGACGTCAAAGCCGGCCAGGCCACACCTTTCCCTGTAGCCGTGCTACGTCCAGCTCGGGCTGCCTGTCACCCAGCCCACATCAGACGTCTCCTGGTTAGTCCAAGACAAGGACATCAAAGCCGGCCAGGCCGCGCCTTCCCCTGTAGCCGTGCTACGTCCAGCCGGGGCTGCCTGTCACCCAGCCCACATCAGACGTCTCCTGGTTAGTCCAAGACAAGGACATCAAAGCCGGCCAGGCCGCGCCTTCCCCTGTAGCCGTGCTACGTCCAGCCCGAGCTGCCTGTCACCCAGCCCGCATCAGACGTCTCCTGGTTAGTCCAAGACGAGGACGTCAAAGCCGGCCAGGCCACGCCTTCCCCTGTAGCCGTACTGCGTCCAGCCCGGGCTGCCTGTCACCCAGCCCGCATCAGACGTCTCCTGGTTAGTCTAAGACGAGGACATCAAAGCCGGCCAGGCCACGCCTTCCCCTGTAGCCGTACTGCGTCCAGCCCGGGCTGCCTGTCACCCAGCCCGCATCAGACGTCTCCTGGTTAGTCCAAGACGAGGACATCAAAGCCGGCCAGGCCACGCCTTCCCCTGTAGCCGTGCTACGTCCAGCTCGGGCTGCCTGTCACCCAGCCCACATCAGACGTCTCCTGGTTAGTCCTGAAACTCAAGCTCCTTATGGGGGCTGAGCAGGATTCCAGTTTCCATACAGAACTTTGCAAGACCTGCAAGTTTTCCGCTGCAGTCAAAACTGATAAACACCACAAAATTGACACAGGCACCATAATTGAATCCGCAAACCGGGATTTCTGACAAACGCCAAGTGTCCCCCAGTTCGAATCGTCTGGCCATGCAGATAACCATTTCAGCTACTCTGCTCCACTTGCTGCTGCATTATCTACTCCTACCAAGTGCAGAGAGTACCAGAGGATTAATATGGATTAATATCGCGATCTGCCTGAATTACGTTCACAACATCCCATCCGTGATAATTAAATTCTGCGTCCTTTGTGCACTGCAACCTAAGCAAAATTGTGTCACAGGGCAATTTATGGCTTAAGGTTCAGTGCAGTTATTCTCGGCCTTGATCTCCAAAACGGTGATGCTGTTATTTCTGCCTCATGGCTCCGGACATTTGACTGTGAACATACCACACTAATCGCCATAAATCGCCAATCTGCTGTCCTTTGCTGAGAGAACTTAGACTTGCTTGACTGATAATCTTTAGCCATCAAAGACCTCATTGTTAATAATGATGTGAAGGGTTAGGGTTATGATACCTTTCTTCCAAAGCACGTGTAGATAGTCTGCATCCAGTGGCTGGTTAAGGATCAATAAGCAGATCTTCTGTTTTCCTGATGGGAGGAAAAGGAGGATGTAAAGAGATTTTATAACTGCATTCTGTTTCAAACAACATACAAATACAGAGGAAATTAAACACATTTAAATACCACTATTACTAAAAAAACAATTCCCTTACAGTGGCTCCTCTGAGAATTTGCTGTCTTAATACACCAGAGTTAATTCTGCAGAGATACTTCTGCACAAATTAAGGGAATTATGTTTTTTTTAAGAGGCATGCAATGCCCCAAAACTGATGAGTTTTCCCTGAACTGACACTAAATCAATCGCACAATGAAGGGCCTGGAGAGGCTGTAGCCCTGACAGAGCATCTCCTTCGCCTTTTCGGAGTCTGACAGGAATCACAGTACCTCTCCTGACAGGGCAATTTAATGCTTTTACCGCAAACACACATCTAGGTTATTGCCAGAGACAAAAAACCCATCTTATATAACTATTTCAAAGGAATAATCCACATTGCTGTTGGAAATCAGACAAGCGCCAGCATCCCCCCCCCCGCCGCTGACAGGCTCTGAATGGGGTCGCAGGTCGCATCACCCGGGGGCCAATAAAAATTCCCACCAAAAACCTGCTGCAATGCGTCCGCACGTAACCGGCATTCCCGAGAGATGCCGATCCAGACTGACTGCCTTATAATTTCTTAATCGAGATATAAAATAATAAATCAACCCCACTGCAATGTTCAAACAGTCATTCTTGCTCCAGTGGTAACTTTCACTGCTGTTTGCATCATGCAAACTCACACGAGGCTGTCTGATTAAAATTTGCTGATAATTGCTGCCACCTGTAATAATAAAATGAAGATTAACTAACAAAACTAAATAAACACAATAGCAGATTGGGAATTGGGGCTAATTAGCCGGAAGGTCAGAGTAATCGTGACTTGACAGGATTTGTTTGCTTTGATGAAACATAATGAGGAAAATCAATGGATTTTTTAAAAAAATCTAGGCATGAGAAAGGAGAGCAGGCAACACCCCCCCCCCACCCAAGCAACACTTCTCTCCCTCCCTTCTTTCTCCATCTCCCCCTCCTTCCCTCTCTCCTCCATCTAAGCGACACTTCCCTCCCTCCCTTCTTTCTCCATTCCTCCCTCCTTCCCTCTCTCCTCCATCTAAGCGACACTTCCCTCCCTCCCTTCTTTCTCCATCTCCCCCTCCTTCCCTCTCTCCACCATCTAAGCGACACTTCCCTCCCTCCATTCTTTCTCCATTCCTCCCTCCTTCCCTCCCTCCTCCATCTAGGTGACACTTCCCTCTCTCCCTTCTCCATCAGTCCCTCCTTCTCTCTCTCCTCCATCAAAAGCGACACTTCCCTCCCTCCCTCCCTTCTTTCTCCATCCCTCCAACCTTCCCCCATCCCTCCTTCCCTCTCTCTTCCAAGTGAAACTTCCCTCCGCTCCATCGATGTGCCAGAAACTGCTAGGGAAACATTTCTTCTTTAAACAAATGTGTGAAAATCACCCTCGGATGCCAATTAAAGCGAACCATTAATGTAAAACAAGTATTGCTGAAAATGGTGGAGAACCCAGCACCCGGGCCACTCGTTCAGACCCCAAGGACAAGCTTGTATAAACCGTCCCATTAAGTGTCCGCATTCAAAGCAGAGGGCTGAAGTTAAAGCAGAAGGCTGTAAAACAGGCATGTTTCATCCGTGACAATGCCAACGTTATGCAAATCAGGCTCAAAGAAACTCTTTCACACAGCTAAAATTAAGTCCGGAGCATTGCATAAAGCATCATACTCCCCAAAGCTGCTGGGATATACAGTTGATATCCATATCCAAAGCAATATTATACAAACAGCTTTATTTTAGGGGACAAATACCTGGCGTTTAAATAAAGCCGGATACCTGCCGTTTAAATAAAACCCGATACTTGCTGTTTAAATAAAGCCCAGTACCTGCCATTTCAATAAAGCCTGATAACTGCCGTTTAAATAAAACCCGATACTTGCTGTTTAAATAAAGCCCAATACCTGCCATTTAAATAAATCCCGATACCTGCCCTTTAAATAAAACCCGATACTTGCTGTTTAAATAAAACCCAATACCTGCCATTTAAAAAAAGCCCGATACCTGCCATTTAAATAAAGCCCGATACCTGCTGTTTAAATGAAACCCAATACTTCCTGTTTACATAAAACCAGATACTTGCTGTTTAAATAAAGCCCGATACCTGCTTTTTAAATAAAGCCCAATACCAGCCATTTAAATAAAGCCCGATACCTGCATCCCGCATGGCGTTAAGCTTGGCATGGCTGCCATGTCCCTAATAATCCACCTCTTAGCACAAATACCCAGCGGCTCAT
Source organism: Brienomyrus brachyistius (assembly GCF_023856365.1). Lineage (NCBI taxonomy): Eukaryota > Metazoa > Chordata > Actinopteri > Osteoglossiformes > Mormyridae > Brienomyrus > Brienomyrus brachyistius. The sequence continues at coordinate 602,400 of NW_026042356.1, read as the reverse complement.
CCCACCACAATGTGCTAAGGAGCACTACTGGGGATCTTTCCCACCCCCTCTCCCCACCCATAAAACACTTCACGAAGCAGGATTTGTTGCTTAGCCAGATTATTCGTCAGGTTTAATGTAGCCTGAGCTAAATATAAATGAACAAAGACAAACAAGAGTCCATTTAGGTTAGACTACATTGAATCCAAGCAAGCTAAGCAAGAAGTTCTGCTTCATGAGACACCCCCCCAGGACACCCCCCCAGGCAGTACCTAGAAGACCACGGCAAGTTACATGTCTAGTTACAGCTCTGCACATCACATGCACAGCCCTCTGCAGTTATATTATCCTGTCTATTTATTCACCATGTTATGTCTTAGAAATGTCTCTTGTATTTGTTTCTGGGGTTTATGCTCCTACGCTACTGAATGCAAACAGAATTCTATATCTAACCACCTTTCTGCTAAACTACGCTACATGAAAGGTGAAAGCTTTTTACGGTCCTCCTTATGCTCAGGGTCAGGAGGTGGACTCTCCACCTGAAGCAATTTAACCTCATCTGGTTTAACGCAGCAGCAGTTCATTAAAACGCTTTGATAAAAATACCCCGATCGCAGACAGCATGTCGGGTGGCCCAAACGCCCGGCGGGCTCAGAGTGGCCTGCGAACGAACACACTTATTTTGTTAGCACATGGCAGACAGCAGACTCCACGAGTTCCAGAACGTGATGAGGTCGCAGCCCTCCTGGGATTGCCGGAGGGGGAAGAAGGTGAACCCCCCCAATGCAGCGATGGCGTTTCCAGTCCCCGGCACGCATACTTATGGCGTCAGGCTGTCTAAAAGGCATATGTACCTGGGGTTTGCGTTTTAATCATTTAAGGTGATTTAAGATGGGGGGGGGGGAAATATTATAATAATATTCTGGGCTGGACTGGCCATCTAGCACCCTAGGCATTATCCAGGGCCGATGCGTATGTGGGCCAACAAAATTTATCATGGGGGAGCTGTGGGAGGCCCCAAAATCCAAGGCGAAATTTAATCCCAGTCCATCCCTGATAAATGCGATTATAAGTGCGTGGCTGCCTGATGGAGATCCCCAGCCTCACAGCGTGTTCATTACTGCGCGCAAAGCATGCGCTGCTGCACCTGAGCCCTGACCTTGACATTCACAGGTATCTTCTAACAGAGCTTCCAGTGCTCTCGTAATGAGGAGGAAAACATTAAAGCATAACACACCGCGGAGGGTGTTTGATCTCTGTTTGCAGGGGAGATCATTATTCTGCAAAGTCCTTACATAAAGACAACTGAAAATTTACATTTTTTCACATTTGACAGACACTTTTGTCCAAAGCGACATACAACTAAGGCAAATAGCATTAGGGCTGCAAGATATCACATCGTGATATAATTGCGATTGTATGACGCATGCAAAATAGTCACCAGGACTTTAGATGACATTTGCCTTGACGCCAGCTTTTCGGTACTATACGGACCTTCACTTACGCCCACAACTTAGTACGCAGAGTACTGATTAGCGGAGCGCCACATGCTACCGTTTTGGTTTACGATGAAAGTGATAAGCACAGAAGTGGCGGTGAAGAACTGGACAGCCTAGCAAAAACATCATTTAAAAGAGGAGATACTGTGGATGACCAAGGTAAACAGATGTTGGTGGTTTATTATACAGGAAGATACGCCGATTTTATACAGATTTCTAACTTTTGGGCATCACAACGCACCTCTCATTGATATTTTAAGCGTACTGTACTACTAATCTGCTTACCAAATTGTGGGCACAAGTAAACACCCATATAGTACCGAAAAGCTGGCATCCGGGCCAATGTCCCGTCCATCATCTATAGCCCCGGTCCGCTCAGGTTGGGGAGCGTGTGCTGATGCAGCGCGTTGCCACACCCACCACACGGCGACACTCCTCGGGGTCCCGGCCCCTAGTAATCATCTACATTACAGAGTGAGACCTCAAAGGTCATATTCAGACCAAGTACAACCAGACATTTTATATTTCAGAAGGACAAAAAAAACTGACAACCTTTTCTGTTGAATGTGACACGTCTCCAAAAACCCAAAGTCAACCACAGGAAAAATTTACTCTGACAAAATACAGGGAATTAATTTTCAGGCTCAAAATAAATCAGAGAAGTTACCTGCTGGCAGCAAGCAGTCCAGAGGGGTGAAGGTGTCCTCCATGCTTTCCAGGTAACTTCTGGAGAGAAAACATCAGAAACAAACGTTGAATATAAAATAATTGCATGCATTTAGTTCACCCCCTGATTGCATCCCGCAGAGATATATTACTGCCAGGCATCCATCAATGGAGGCAGAGTACAGCTACACCCACCAAACGCAAGCTGCTGTACTGCATCTGGAACATCTGGATGCAGAAAGATTCCATAACACACCAGGTCCACCTCTTTCTGCATTTACGGCAGCATGGAACACGCGCTTTCCAGGGCAGAAAGTGGCCCCTCACCCCCACCACACTGTCTACACCACTGGTTGCACGCTGCCGCGCCCTGTCTGGAGAGCTCAATTCCAGAACTAGTGTCCCAAAATAACCTGCAGACAGCTTCCCAAACATCACTGCATGGGCACTTCCATAAAAACTGCATGCATATAAACCAAAATTCACACCAAAATACACATTCTGGGCTCCGAACTGAAAGACCAGCTTCACAGGGGCTTGGAGGTTATACAAAGACTGCAGGTTTCAGGTCGTAACAGACAGTGCCATTATCCATCAACCCTACTGTAATGCGTCATGGGAACAGAGCAGGGAGGGGACAGGATGTCAATGACATGCCACGGGGAGGCCGTGACACGTCGAGCTGGCACAGTGCACAGGGCTGTAACACGGCAGGAACATGCCACAGGGAGGCTGTAACACGTCGAGCTGGCACAGTGCGCAGGACTGTAACACGGCAGGTTCATGCCACAGGGAGGCCGTAGCACGTCGAGCTGGCACAGTGCGCAGGATTGTAACAAGGCAGGAACATGCCCCAGGGAGGCTGTAACACGTCGAGCTGGCACAGTGCGCAGGACTGTAACACGGCAGGTTCATGCCACAGGGAGGCCGTAGCACGTCGAGCTGGCACAGTGCGCAGGATTGTAACAAGGCAGGAACATGCCACAGGGAGGCCGTAGCACGTCGAGCTGGCACAGTGCGCAGGGCTGTATCACGGCAGGAACATGCCCCAGGGAGGCTGTAACACGTCGAGCTGGCACAGTGCGCAGGACTGTAACACGGCAGGTTCATGCCACAGGGAGGCCGTAGCACGTCGAGCTGGCACAGTGCGCAGGATTGTAACAAGGCAGGAACATGCCACAGGGAGGCCGTAGCACGTCGAGCTGGCACAGTGCGCAGGGCTGTATCACGGCAGGAACATGCCACAGGGAGGCCGTGACACGTCGAGCTGGCACAGTGCACATGACTGTAACACGGCAGGAACATGCCACAGGGAGGCCGTAGCACGTCGAGCTGGCACAGTGCGCAGGGCTGTAACAAGGCAGGAACATGCCACGGGGAGGCCGTGACACGTCGAGCTGGCACAGTGCACATGACTGTAACACGGCAGGAACATGCCACAGGGAGGCCATAACACGTCGAGCTGGCACAGTGCGCAGGACTGTAACACGGCAGGTTCATGCCACAGGGAGGCCGTGACACGTCGAGCTGGCACAGTGCACAGGGCTGTAACACGGCAGGTTCATGCCACAGGGAGGCCGTGACACGTCGAGCTGGTACAGTGCGCAGGACTGTAACAAGGCAGGAACATGCCACAGGGAGGCCGTAGCACGTCGAGCTGGCACAGTGCGCAGGACTGTAACAAGGCAGGAACATGCCACAGGGAGGCCGTAGCACGTCGAGCTGGCACAGTGCGCAGGGCTGTAACAAGGCAGGAACATGCCACAGGGAGGCCGTAGCACGTCGAGCTGGCACAGTGCGCAGGACTGTAACAAGGCAGGAACATGGCACAGGGAGGCTGTAGCACGTCGAGCTGGCACAGTGCGCAGGGCTGTAACATGGCAGGAACATGGCACAGGGAGGCCGTAGCACGTCGAGCTGGCACAGTGCGCAGTACTATAACAAGGCAGGAACATGGCACAGGGAGGCCGTAGCACGTCGAGCTGGCACAGTGCGCAGGACTGTAACAAGGCAGGAACATGGCACAGGGAGGCCGTAGCACGTCGAGCTGGCACAGTGCGCAGGACTGTAACACGGCAGGAACATGCCACAGGGAGGCCGTAACACGTCGAGCTGGCACAGTGCGCAGGGCTGTAACATGGCAGGAACATGCCACAGGGAGGCCATAACACGTCGAGCTGGCACAGTGCGCAGGGCTGTAACACGACAGGAACATGCCACAGGGAGGCCGTAATGCATGAAGCCCACTTCCAAAGGCAGCCACATCATGTCAGGTATATCCACGGAGCCAAAAAAAGCATATATACTCGTGTGGGGTCTTGTCCCACATACATGCACGGCACCTGCCAAAACTAAGGCTGGTTATGCGGTCGTCTCCGGGAACTGGGCTCCCATGAAGCAGCGAGAGAGCAGGCCTCCAGCTGCAGAAGCATCAGGACAGGTTCTCACAGTGCCGGTTTGCAGTGAAACCCGCCAATCAGGAGACAGACACCCCCCTGCTGAGTGCTGGGAAACAGCTCTGAACAAGTCCAGCTCTCTCAGCACTAACATTCACGCCGGTTCTCAGGAAAATCGACTAAATCCATCCCAACCAGTCATCCCGTCCGTGTCTCTCTCTCCACCATCTCTAAGCCGACAACAAAGCCTGAAAGCAAGGCAGAAACACTCAGAATACGGCAGAAATGTCCTGGATCGATAAGAGCTGCTTAATGTTGATGGCAGTCAGGATGTTCACTGTGTAAGAAGGAGAATTTATACCCAAAGAGGCTGTCAGTTAGAGCTCTGGGACATCGGCTGCACAAGCCACAACAGATTTTAAGAAGAAATTGGGCAAAATAGTTACATCCCCCCCCCCCGGACACAGAGACGACTTCTTACAAAGTTACAAAACAAAACTTTGTGAGGAGGAGGAGGGAGATCAGCTTTTGAGAGTAAGAGCAGCCCCTCGATACGACACATAACAGACAGGAAGACAGAGATGATGAATGACCGTATTCCTCCCCCCTGCCAACGGACTCACGGTCAGGGGGGCTACGTTCTGTGTCCAGCGTGGGGGTACACATTCAGCTGGACATGGTTTTAACCGCGGAACCGACCGGGACAAATGCACCTAGAGCAGATGCAGGGCGGGTGTGTGAGAGCATCCACACCCCAAACAGAGACCTACGGCAGGACACTCTGCTTTTCCCTGACTGTAAATAAACCCCGTATGTATCACACAGACACAAACATGTCACATGCAGACACAAAAATTCTAAAATATAAATACATGCAGAAAAAATTCTCTCTCAGGTCATTTTAGTTGCTAAGGAAAATCGCTTTATTCATGTTGCCAACACCGTCATTTGTCTCCTTGAGAGGTAAAGTGGGCTATCCCACAAAAACAAAGTTGGGAGAAAATGAGCTCCAAAGTTGAAAGTTTTTGCAAAAAATCAGTGTGCCTATACCCTATAATTGATATATATCATAGGTAGCACAGAGGTATGACTTAGATAATAACTAATCCAATTGAAAATATTCAATAAAAAGGGGGCAGGGGTCAAAAATGTGGGATAGACCACTTTACTTCTAAAGGGCACATTTATCCACATCAGTTTTCGTATACGCTCGGCTGTGCTTCGTTCAAAGGTCCTTCATTTTCACCTTCTCCAGTCAATCATATAACACAGTAAGGAGACTCGGCAGAAAACAACGCGGGAAAGTTTACCTAGAAACTTTCTTAATTCCAGGAGAAGCATGCGGATAATTAATTATTATACAATAAACCTTAGTTTAGTTAGCAGTCCGCCCACACCGTGCCCAGAATAAATGATCAAACATCAGTACCGGTACACTACTGTGGCTCTAATATTAGCTAGAAATATTTCGGCCATTTATTAATCCGTACAAACATCAGACCATTTAATCATCAGAAGTTTATTATTTATTTTACATTTTTGAGCCTTTTGGCCAGGTTGTGGGTATTACTTAGCATTTCTGAATGAGGTCGACGCCTTACGCACTGGTCCGTACCCGGTGATTAATGCAAACATTACTGTAGGAGGAGATGAAGTCGTTTAAATAAATTCGGTACGCGGGACCGTTTAATAGGTGCAGACATGTGTACAAAAAGCAGAAGAACAGCAACAAACAAAACATTCACGGTAACCTCTCGCCTTAAAGAGAGCGAACGGCACTGTTAAGCCGGTTAAATGGACGAGACCGACGCCACGATGCGCGAACAACCGGGAACACGAGAGACAGACCGCAGCCACATAGCACCGGGCTCGGGATTTCCGCCGCGCGCATGCCCGAAGACACGCAGCCCGTCGCCGGTACTCACCCGCCGCTCCGCCGTTTCCGTGGTCGACGCTGCCAGCGCTGCGCTGCGATGACGCTCACGACGTGTGCGTCCCGTGCGTGCGCTGCCGGCGTCCCACAGCGCCCCCTGTGTTCGTCGGAGGCACAAGCAGGCGTAATGCCTCATTTAATAACTAGTGTCAGGTTGATTTACGTTTCTGCACACACACACAGGTTTATAATTATATCTTTGTGGGGACTCTCCATTCATTTCTTTGGGGAAAAATATTATCCGAACATGACGGCCTTAATCCCTACCAGCCATAACCTTAACCACAAGTAACCAAACAAAATATGAGACTTTTGGCATTTTTAATTATTTATTGCATTCACAGATCTTTGTGAGGACCTGAAAATGGTCCCCACAACTTCAAAAAAACAGGTTACATTGTGGGGGACATGTGCTCCTCACTATGTAATATGAACATAATCCACACAGACACACACATAAATATACCTGATAACCCCCCCCCCCTTTTACCAGAACTTTCTTTGCTTCTGTATGTGTGAAACAGAAACAAAGTATACATTGGGGCAAATTTACTGGGTTTCTCCAATTTCATTTGCACGTTTCCATTCTCTATTGTAGCTGAAGGACAAAGGGTTACACCATTTTTTTGGGCGGGGGGGGGATTCTGTGTAGCGATTCGCCATTCGTTGTTTTGAGATTCTGCCGATGGCTCCTTTCTCTGATAGCAGTTATCGGAATCACCCTGCGCTGCTGTGCAGTGTGTGACCTTTCTCCCTCCCTGTGTAAGGGTGCGTGGTCTCACGCACGGCCCTACACCACAGTTTAAAGTCCACAGTCCTTAGCAATTTATTGACCTGAAATGTTTTTTACTTCACTCGTGTATTTCTGGGAAACCCTGCTTCTGATTTCAGATAAAGGGGATGTTGAACACTACATTTTCACAGAAACAACTGAAAGCACACACGCAAACACAAAATTACTCAAGCAGTTGCATGAAAACTTTTCTTTCGGAGCAGAACTTGCTCCTACTTTGAACATTTCTGTTTGCTCACAGCCCTGTGAGACTCTAATAACAGTGATTTTCTTGTGCTTTAAGCCCCCTGTTCTCCAGGTCATTGACCTTTCCCTCTTCCTGTCCACTAACCGCCTCCTTCTCCTTCTCTGTCACCTGCTCCTCCTCTCTGTATCTCAAGCCCCCCCCCCCCCCCTTCCTGCTCCATCTCCTCGTCCATCTCAGCCTTCTCCTCTCACCCACAGGCTGATTCTCTCTTTCCCTCTCTACCTCCTCTTTGTTCATCCTCGGTGAAGTGGAACTTTCCATACTCGTTCAGTGGGAGGAAAGGACCCTCCACTCCGCTCTCCATTCCCACTTGGTTACCACCTGCCCACTTGGTCTTGGGACGGTGCATATTGTTTTTTCGACACAGCCTCCTCACAGCCATCTGTGTTTTGGCACAGCCGGCTATAACTCCGGTTTGTGGCCCGATGGTCTCATTTTGCATAAAGTTTTTGATTTTTATATTTAGACATCAGCCAAAGCCTTTATTGGACCAAAAAGTGATGTTCAGCCTTGGCACCAAATATTTTTGGTTTTTCAAAAATTGACACAGAAAAGAACTACAGTTGCCAGACATTTTTGTCATCGAATGGGAAAAACTATATTTGCTGATATTTTTGAGTTTCCCATTGACAGTAGTAGCAAACCTGGGATTATAATGTAATTTGAGAAGTAACCCATTTTATCCATTTAGGGAATATTTGAGCAGGACAGTGACGGGAAGCTGGGAGCAGCTGGCCAGAAGGTGCCCCTCAACAGGACCGGCATGACTGCAGAGGTCCTGTTCATCAAAGACATGAAGGGTCTTTATAACAATGGTCACTGATGAGTGCTTTCCGATGCATAATCAGTGTGTCCGACTGATTAGCTGTTGGCTTATCCTGCGCCGAGTCACGGTCACCCGCATCCCGTGATCGCTTATCCTGCGCCGGGTCACGGTCACCCGCGTCCCGTGATCGCTTATCCTGCGCAGGGTCACGGTCACCCGCGTCCCGTGATCGCTTATCCTGCGCCGGGTCACGGTCACCCGCGTCCCGTGATCGCTTATCCTGCGCAGGGTCACGGTCACCCGCGTCCCGTGATCGCTTATCCTGCGCCGGGTCACGGTCACCCGCGTCCCGTGATCGCTTATCCTGCGCCGGGTCACGGTCACCCGCGTCCCGTGATCGCTTATCCTGCGCAGGGTCACGGTGTACCGGAAGCTTATTCCAGCATGCACAGGGCATGAAGCAGGAGACACCCTAGAGGGGATGCATCTGTATGTATGTATGTATCTTTTTATTTGACTGAAGAGTCTTAACTGTCTTCAAAGTCCTTCCATTTTCTCCTGCCGGAGCTGACAGCCATTTGCCTTAGAAAAAGCCGGAAGACCTGATCAGCAGACAAAGAGCCTGGGGCAGTTAGGGATTCGTTATAAATACTGTATATGCAAAGAACTACTTCATAACGGGATGACTGTGGCACAGGTAGACCTCTGTGACACGGACTTCATCGCCCCCCCCTGCTGGTGAAGTCAGGGTACTGCCCTCGCAGTCACGCTCAGTTATTGCAAATCCAGGCACCTCCCAGCTGTCAGAAGCTTGATGGGGAGGACACCATGACAGCATGTAGAGAACAGGGTGAAAAAAATCACGTTCAGATTCTGGTGTGAAGCCCATTCGGCTTGATTGGTCCTCGATGGGCAGGAGTGGAACCCTCTACAGAAATCTCTGACAGGCTTGGTGTCACCAGCTTCCCGTGCGCTAAATGCTGGCAATGGCTGCTTTCATTCACCAACACTCCCATTTCAGTTTTCCCCACCTAGTAAAATATCTCCTTGATAACGCTGTGACGTCGTGGGTCGTGAGGAACATCTCACACCTCATCAGCTTCTTTCACCTGGCAGGCATTAAGCATTAGGGACGTGGACATGCAATGTGAATTGTGTTGCTTTTACACTAAGGACTTTTATTACTGTAGCATCCATCAGCAAGTTACTGTCCTGAATTGCTTCATAAACGATACCCCACTAGAAAAATGTAGGCTGATTGGCACAAAAGTGTCACTCAAGGGATTCAGGGAATCACTTGTGTGTTCATCCATCTATCAGTCTTAGATGCAGCCATCGTCCAGAAGCGCTTATCTGCTACAGGACTGTGCTGGGCCCAGAGCCCATCGCAACAAACAGAGTGGTCACTTTGGACGGCATGTCCGTGCATCACAGATCTGCTAATCTACCCATTTTTCAAGTTGGTGTTTTCGTTAAAACTGAGGACACAATTGTATGATAAACACAGTTTGTCTGCAGTGAGCTGGAGCACTGGCTAAAGTCCTAGTTCAGTTTACTGCAGGAAATATCGTTCCTGACTCCCTGCGATTACATCAGGCTTTGTGTAAGCTGATGTAATCTTAACTGCCCCATTCAATTTTCCCTGTGCCCCCTCAGTACCCCTCAGCCCCACGCTGTAGGCGGAGATAATGCCTTAAATGGGTGATGCGTGTGCGTGTTCAACCTGAGTCTGCATTTCCATTCCCCTGAATCTGATAAAAGACTGGTATGGCTCTTTATGTCCTCTTAAGCCCTCGCTGGGAGGACTGCTGGGCTCTGACAGGGGCAGATGGCCCCGGGCCCCTGTCGGGCCCCATCGGGCCCCGGGCCCCGTTGAGCATCTGTCCTCCTGCTTGTGGGATGCAGTGCTTACCTGCTTTTGCACGCCTCTCCAAAAAGGGTCACAAGGTCCTCTGGCGATCCTCCTCTTCGTGTGGTCTTTTTTTTCCGTTTTAGCAGGTTTTCGTGACACCCGCTCCTTACCATCATAAATTACACAGCGGCCACGAGGGAGGCGAGATCGAATGGCGAATAAATGGAGGTGTGCACGCAGAGAATCGAGCACCTCGGTGAGGAATGGGAATTTTCCTACTGAGATGAGGGGTTAAAACATCAATATTTATGGCATACGGGCAACATTTTGAATAAAGAGTTATATTAAACTTTGGTAAATTTTCCAAGCACAAATAATGTGGCTAAGAATGAACAATTTAATCACCAACAATGCTAATTGATGGAATAATCAATAGCGGTAACCTCTGACGCTTGCCAGCCTCCCTGCGCCGGAACAATTTGCTCTCACAGTCTGTGGTCTCACTCCCTTATGAATTATTAAAGCGAGAGAGGAGCGAGTAGGAAGAAAGTCACAAATAAGAATCTGCCATTCTGCTCGTGTGCAGAGGAGCTTGTGGCATCTGATGCGACGTGTGTCGGTGGGCCTTACAAATCCACATGTTATTATTCTTAGTCAAGGTAGGGGGCGCAATAGTGCGGTGAAGAATGATTCGAGGCTCCGATTCGCCATTGATTGAGTAGTGACTGGGATCGTGCAAGGTCTAGTATGGATTTTGAACTGCATGTGAGGCGCAGAGCAGGATGCTAATGTAGCACACGGCTCTCGGCATACCAAGTGCAGGCCAGGGACGTAAAGTCGTCCCATAGAAGATCAGGCAGACACCGTCATGTTGAAAAAAGACGCACACACTCCCTGCCACACCTGAACACTGACATGGCCTGTTGTTAATTAAGCCGTACACGCTCCCTGCCACACCTGAACACTGACATGGCCTGTTGTTAATTAAGCCTTACACACTCACTGCCTCACCTGAACACTGACATGGCCTGTTGTTAATTAAGCCTTACACACTCACTGCCTCACCTGAACACTGACATGGCCTGTTGTTAATTAAGCCGTACACACTCACTGCCTCACCTGAACACTGACATGGCCTGTTGTTAATTAAGCCTTACACACTCACTGCCTCACCTGAACACTGACATGGCCTGTTGTTAATTAAGCCGTACACACTCACTGCCTCACCTGAACACTGACATGGCCTGTTGTTAATTAAGCCGTACACACTCACTGCCTCACCTGAACACTGACATGGCCTGTTGTTAATTAAGCCGTACACACTCACTGCCTCACCTGAACACTGACATGGCCTGTTGTTAATTAAGCCTTATACACTCACTGCCTCACCTGAACACTGACATGGCCTGTTGTTAATTAAGCCGTACACACTCACTGCCTCACCTGAACACTGACATGGCCTGTTGTTAATTAAGCCGTACACACTCACTGCCTCACCTGAACACTGACATGGCCTGTTGTTAATTAAGCCGTACACACTCCCTGCCACAGCTGAACACTGACATGGCATGTTGTTAATTAAGCCTTACACACTCACTGCCTCATCTGAACACTGACATGGCCTGTTGTTAATTAAGCCGTACACACTCACTGCCTCACCTGAACACTGACATGGCCTGATTCTAACTAAGCCGCACACAGCCCCTACCTCACCTGAACACTGAGATGGCCTGTTTCTATTTAAGCCGCACACAGCCCCTGCCTCACCTGAACACTCAGATGGCCTGTTTCTAAATAAGCTGCTCACACTCCCTGCCTCACCTGAACACTGAGATGGCCTGTTTCTAACTAAGCCGCACACACGCCATGCCTCACCTGAACACAGAGATGGCCTGTTTCTAACTAAGCAGCAACCACCCCCTGCCTCACCTGAACACTGAGATGGCCTGTTTCTAACTAAGCCTCACACAGCCCCTGCCTCACCTGAACACTGAGACGGCCTGTTTCTAACTAAGCCTCACACAGCCCCTGCCTCACCTGAACACTGAGATGGCCTGTTCCTAACTAAGCGGCACACACCCCCTGCCTCACCTGAACACTGAGATGGCCTGTTTCTAACTAAGCTTCACACAGCCCCTGCCTCACCTGAACACTGAGATGGCCTGTTCCTAACTAAGCGGCACACACCCCCTGCCTCACCTGAACACTGAGATGGCCTGTTTCTAACTAAGCCTCACACAGCCCCTGCCTCACCTGAACACTGAGACGGCCTGTTTCTAACTAAGCCTCACACAGCCCCTGCCTCACCTGAACACTGAGATCGCCTGTTCCTAACTAAGCGGCACACACCCCCTGCCTCACCTGAACACTGAGATGGACTGTTTCTAACTAAGCCTCACACAGCCCCTGCCTCACCTGAACACTGAGACGGCCTGTTCCTAACTAAGCGGCACACACCCCCTGCCTCACCTGAACACTGAGATGGCCTGTTTCTAACTAAGCTGTACACAGCCCCTGCCTCACCTGAACACTGAGATGGCCTGTTTCTAACTAAGCGGCAAACACCCCCTGCCTCACCTGAACACTGAGATGGCCTGTCTCTAACTAAGGCTCACACAGCCCCTGCCTCACCTGAACACTGAGATGGCCTGTTTCTACCTAAGCCGCACACACGCCCTGCCTCACCTGAACACTGAGATGGCCTGTTTCTACCTAAGCCGCACACACGCCTCGCCTCACCTGAACACTGAGACGGCCTGTTTCTAACTAAGTGACACACTCCCTGCCTCACCTGAACACTGAGATGGCCTGTTTCTAAATAAGCCGCACACACGCCCTGCCTCACCTGAACACTGAGATGACCTGTTTCTAACTAAGCCGCACACACCCCCTGGCTCACCTGAACACTCAGATGGCCTGTTTATAAATAAGCTGCTCACACTCCTTGCTTCACCTGAACACTGAGATGGCCTGTTTCTAACTAAGCCGCACACTCGCCATGCCTCACCTGAACACTGAGATGGCCTGTTTCTAACTAAGCCGCACACACGCCATGCCTCACCTGAACACTGAGATGGCCTGTTTCTAACTAAGCCGCACACACCCCCTGCCTCACCTGAACACTGAGATGGCCTGTTCCTAACTTAGCGGCACACACCCCCTGCCTTACCTGAACACTGAGATGGCCTGTTTCTAACTAAGCCGCACACAGCCCCTGCCTCACCTGAACACTGAGATGGCCTGTTCCTAGGGCATCACATGTACTCTTGATGTCTCTCTCCAGGCCTAACGTCCGAAATGCATTTCTCTTTCTAAGTATAATCATCCATATTTAATACCAATTCAAAATTCATCATATGCAAGTTCATATATTGCAAAATGTATGTCACGGGGTTATCGCATAATTTCTTAAGAGAACCCTATTACATTGTTATGATCCTCTGGTCTTGGTCAAGGTTGAACAGATTGCGTGAGTGAGGTGAAAAGACTGTTTCCTCAACGTCCTATTCGTTGTGGTGCAATCGCAAAAATGCAAACTGATACTTAAAGACAGGGGTTCTCAAATTTTTTGATCAAAAGTCTGCAGCAGATTTTTGTTCAAAGTCAGAGGTTGAATTATACTTCTGCATCGTTGCGCAGACACAGACACCTTCCCTGAATTCAGACACAGACGCCTCCCCTGAATTCAGACACAGACGCCTCCCCTGAATACAGACACAGACGCCTCCCCTAAATATAGACACAGACGCCTTCCCTGAATTCAGACACAGACGCCTCCCCTGAATACAGACACAGACGCCTCCCCTAAATATAGACACAGACGCCTTCCCTGAATTCATACACAGACGCCTCCCCTGAATACAGACACAGATGCCTCCCCTGAATTCAGACACAGACGCCTCCCCTGAATACAGACACAGACGCCTTCCCTGAATTCAGACACAGACGCCTCCCCTAAATATAGACACAGACGCCTTCCCTGAATTCAGACACAGACGCCTCCCCTGAATACAGACACAGACGCCTCCCCTAAATATAGACACAGACGCCTTCCCTGAATTCATACGCAGACGCCTCCCCTGAATACAGACACAGATGCCTCCCCTGAATTCAGACACAGACGCCTCCCCTAAATATAGACACAGACGCCTTCCCTGAATTCAGACACAGATGCCTCCCCTGAATTCAGACACAGACGCCTCCCCTGAATACAGACACAGACACCTCCCCTAAATATAGACACAGACGCCTTCCCTGAATTCAGACACAGACGCCTCCCCTGAATTCAGACACAGACGCCTCCCCTGAATTCAGACACAGATGCCTTCCCTGAATTCAGACACAGACGCCTCCCCTGAATTCATACACAGACCCCTCCCCTGAATTCAGACACAGACGCCTCCCCTGAATTCAGACACAGGTAATTGGCCGGTGATGGCACTGGTGCAAGTTGTGATTAGCGCCTCCTGTAGATATTCCCTCAGTTATCATATATTTGTCATAGTCACCAATGTCACAACATCCCTAAACTGCAAATCATCACATCTAACTGCAAGCCTAGGAACTTTCCCCCACACGTTGGATAGAACCTGTTGGCTCTTGAGCTGTGCAACAGTCTTTAAATTGGTGCTGTCTTTTATTTAGCATGCTGAAAATTTTGTCAAGCTTCCAGGCTGAAGGCTGTCACAGGCTTTTCCGGAATTATGAAGACTTTCCAAAACATCTACTCCCATATGTCACTGTGCCGTCGATTTACAGTTTTTCATTCGATAAGAAACCTGTGCTTGTCAGTCTACACTAGCATGAATAAAAATGAAAAACTGTAGTATGATCTCCAGTTTTCTAATAGGCCTTTGCTATGTCTTGGAGAAATCTCCACTGCAGGTACAGAACCTTTTAAATGGCATAGCTATGCCATCTCAGCTGCTCCTTCCGACATGGACTGGAATAATACACAGTGCTAATTTTTCTCAATAAATTACTTATAACTGGAGAGAATAAGAAATAAAAAGACTAGACTCATTTGAAATATATAAAAATAATTTATGACAAAATAATTAAGATTGTCAAGAACATTAACTTAAATGAAAATTAAGACAAAGAACTCAATGAAGACCGAATCCACAGATTTCAATTGATCAGTGAATCTCTGGCCGATAGTCTGATCACACAAACACACAAATGATATTAAGCAATGTGTCCAAAGCAGTAATGATGCAACAGAATGTCTCAGAATCACTTTTTGGCAGGCATGATTGCAGAAATCTTCTACCTGCTTTGGACTAAGTCTTCTTCTGAATCAGTAACGTCGATGTTTCGGGCCTGGTGACGAGGAAGACGTCTATACATAATTTTCCAAAATAGACTGTCATGCAGCATCAGTAATCAGTAAATGCTGGACCGTCACACGATCTCCCAACGGATGAGTTGCCTTAGTTATTGTCAGCATTACATGCTTTTAATGTATGAATGCAGTCTGTAATTTAGCACTCCATAAAATAAGCCCCGTTTTTTTCTAATGAATATTGACCCTGGAATCTGTCACAGCACACCAGGACATAATGTTGTCAATCATTGACATTTGACATTGTCATGCCAAAAAATGGGTTTGAATCTGCATCAAAGTGTGCGAGCTCACAATTAATCTACTTAGCAGACACTTTTATCCAAAGCGACGATCAAGACTAATTAGGATCAGCCTGTTCCTGTAGCAGTTAGGTTAAATCACTCAGCTGACTCCGGGGATTCAAATCAGTGACCTTTCAAGCATCGGTAACCTGCTAACCAACTGGACCGCACACTGTCCTCAGTGCTACTGAGCGAGGGAGCTGTTCAGTCCCCGTATCTTTTGTCCTCCCCAGAGTGAGGCTTCTCTAAAGAGCAATTCCAGCGAAAAGGTTAAAAATGATTGAAAAGCAGTGAGCTCAGGTACTGTGCAAGGGTGAGCAGTGCTTCATAAAAGCAGACATTGCCCAGAGGAGCCATAAGCAGGGTGAGGCTGCCCCGGCCTCCAGTGAAGTACTGGTATTTAACCGCACGCCGATTACCACTGACCTCGCCAACGTAAAAGCCATGACGTATTAAGACTTTACCAGCATTAGTCTGGTGCATGGAATGGCGCTGAACAACGGTGACCTTTCAAACGAGCATCTGGAAAAATCTTTTTGTTTAATAAAATATTGCCAGACAAAAGGGAAACTTGCACGGTCCCATTTTTAAAAACTATAAAAACTATAAAAAATATGATGAAAGCAGGAGACAGAAAGGTCTTCAGCTGGCAGATAAAACTCGACAACAAACGTAACGCCAAGTTTGTAACAGGCAATGAACACAACAGACTATAATACTCTGTTAGAGTCATGTGCTATGAAAGTGTGGTTTTGGGTGTTTTAGATCAATAATTCAGCTACTCGTCTTTGCTATGTTTTGTAAATACCGGATTTATAGCTTGAACTTGGAGCCTAATTATTGAATTATAAATTAATACTTTTCATGTCTTTCCATTCTGTGTTTAAACACGCTGCATTCCTGCAGTTGCTGCAGTGGTGCTGCTCCTGCTTGCTGCAGCTCGCACAGCTGTTGCAGTGGTGCTGCTCCTGCTTGCTGCAGCTCGCTCAGCTGTTGCAGTGGTGCTGCTCCTGCTTGCTGCAGCTCGCACAGCTGTTGCAGTGATGCTGCTCCTGCTTGCTGCAGCTCACACAGCTGTTGCAGTGGTGCTGCTCCTGCTTGCTGCAGCTCGCACAGCTGTTGCAGTGGTGCTGCTCCTGCTTGCTGCAGCTTGCACAGCTACATTGCTCATTTTAAATCAGCCGCTGCAGACTTTCAGACTGTTATTGCAGCTGGTGCCCTGACTTATACAAACGCAGCACTGATTTTAGGTCTGACGCCCAGTACAGCTGTTGTGTTATATTCTTATTGCTTAGTATATACACATTTGGCTCCTGGGTATTAATTTTGGACAGTTAGACAGGAAAAAACTGCAATGTCTAAGAATCAAAGTTGTACAGAACCTTGTTCCAAAACAAGGAATACTGTCAATGGTAATTTAACACACCCCAAGATGCACACAGATTACAAGGTCTTATGCCTGCCAGGACTGTGCCTTCTTCAGGCTTGTGACTGAGAACTTAGTGCTGACAGGACTGGGGTTGCTGACCAGAAGATGGTTATATGACCATATGGTTAATTGTTTATAAATATGCATACTTGACTGTACTTGTGTTGCATACTAGTTTTACATCATCTTCCACTGCTGAAGACCAGTTCCAATACTGAAAACACAAGAACAGGGGACAGTACAACAACAACAACAACAACAAATGTATTTTTGTATAGCGCATTATCACAACATTACATCCTCTCATAGCGCTTTACAGCATCCGCACCCAAAGCCTCCAGTGAGCAAGCCAAAGGCGACAGTGGCATGGAAAAACTCCCAAGAAGGAAGAAACCTTGGGAGGGACCAGACTCAAAGGGGGAGCCCATCCTCGAGGGGCGGGCAGGGAGAGTCAAATAAGAGAGATGGATAAGTGCCAGGGATGGTTAAGAACCAAGTCACACTGTCCCAATCATAAGATTTGGGAAATAACTGGAGAGCAGGGAGGATGACAAGCCAATGCCGAGTCTTCTTCCAGTCGCCAGGCAACTAGAGGTAAGGCAGCGGGTCAGACATGGAAGATGACACAGGCAGATGGGCGAGCTGGATGCAGGGACGTCACTGATGGTGGCGACGTCACATGTAGTAGGGTATGCTGGACATCTTGATAGATTGAGGTCTCCAGGCAGCACCCCCCAGGAGGAGTAGGGGAAATAAAATGTACAATTCGTCAAAGTAGAGGAGGCTATAAGCAGTGCTAACAGCTAGGTGAGTGCAGTATGAAGTGCAATGTGCAAGCTAGTAAAAGCATCAGGATGTTGTTCTTGCCCTGATCCCAAATATCAAGGGTACATTGGTTGCCTCCTTGCCAAATGAGACCAATCCCGTGATTCATTGTGCCCCACATTCGTTCTTGGGATACAGGTTGGTAAGACCGGTCTTGCCAAGGCTACAAGTATGTTCTTTGCGTTCTTCATATTGAGAAACACGTGGTGTCTCATCACCAATGGAGCCAGAAATACTGAGTTTTAGGAAATCTTGGATTCATTTCTCTCCTGATTGACCCAAAAAAGTGTAGAGTGGCATCATTCCCATGCAGGCACATATCATTTCCATCTGAAAGTCTGAGCCTGGTGTCATTCAGCCTCAACCAATCCATTGATCCCATTAACCTATTAGCAAGTAGCTTTTGATCTCCGGTATTATAATATACTTCTGCAGGTGTCTGAATAAATGACTCATGTGTGGAGTTTGACCAGGTGGGACAGGAGCACAATGATCTTTGAGGCATTAACCTGAATGTAAAGTCGCTCGTGGGTCCAGGTTTGTCAGCAGGGCAGTGAGAGATTTACCTTGCAGTCTGTCTCACATATAAGGGCAGTGGTAGAGTCACCTTGCAGTCTGCCTCATGCATAAGGGCAGTGGGTGGGAGAGTCACCTTGCAGTCTGCCTCACGCATAAGGACAGTGGGAGAGTTACCTTGCAGTCTGCCTCACGCATAAGGGCAGTGGGAGAGTCACCTTGCAGTCTGCCTCATGCATAAGGGCAGTGGGTGGGAGAGTTACCCTGCAGTCTGCCTCACGCATAAGGGCAGTGGGAGAGTCACCTTGCAGTCTGCCTCACGCATAAGGGCAGTGGGTGGGAGAGTTACCCTGCAGTCTGCCTCACTCATAACTACAGTGATGGTAACAGCTACCTTGTCGAAATTACAGATGAAGAGACAGGAGAAGACGGCAACCCCCAGAAACCACCGTATCTGCTTCAGTGTTGTCAGACTAGGGTAAGAGGTGACAGCTTCAATTTTCCAGGGATCTCCTTGAATACCTTCAGGGATGGAATGTACCTATGAAAGGTTACTGTACAAACATGAAACCCACATGTCTCTAGTTTTGCAGGAAGGTGCCTGAGGACACTGAAATGGCATTGCTGAGCATATTTCAGCACGTCATTCACAAATTCCTGGAAAACAGCAGGTGCATTAGCTGATCAAAAAGACATAACTAGGTACTTACCGTGCCCAGATAAGATCTGAAGACTGACTTCCACTCGTAACCTTCTTGTATTCAGAAAGGGGCTGCACCTGGAGCGAGACCAAGCTGCCACAGCTTCCATCAGATGCTCTGTCAGTTATTGTTTTCTGATGGCAGACTTCTGTTGTTCCTACTCTGTTGGACCCATAATTGGCTTAATAGTCTGTACCAGGATCCAAGCAAAGAGAACGACAAAATTTATTTTTCAAACCTAGAAACAAAAGAGAAGTTTTAGAATAATGTTTCAAAAAAATTCAGTCATGGAACACAAGCTGAAACCACTGGTAGGAGGAGAATCATGAGATAAAAACAGGTTAGCCGAACGAACCAAGACAAGCGCGTGATATTTTCACCTGGGCTACATTTTGCTAATATTCTGAGCAAGTAATTAAAAGTGCTAGTTGTTTAAACAGGTAGAGAAAGTTGATTGCTGCTAATTACTTCCTTACGCCTGAGCAGGGAGACTGATATTCTGTAACTGTAACTGACTGTTTTTGTTATTAAGATGTATTTTACGCTCAAACTTTGTTTATGTTTTAGTTTCTGTGTTTAATGGGAGAAGATGCTTCATACTTTACGCAAATTCCTGAACAACACGGTCATCACAACATAGACCTTCTGGATGTCTTCTAAGGAAAAGTCAGGCTTTGGGTTTGGATTTCATTTTCAGGAATAAATAGGAGTCGGTAGATCTTGAGATCCTCCAACTGGAGTTTTATATCTTTTATGATTTGTCATTTAATAAAGAGGCAGCATATTATATGAAGCAGGAGGACCTAATCTTACCATCTGTTTGGTTCTGCAATTTTGGCATTTCATTCACACAAAGTCACAAAAACACTTTCTGTCTTGACAAGGTGGTTTTTATCTGATGAGACCCCTGTCATAGCAAAACCTGTCTGCCTCATTCAAAACCTGTCTGTCTCGTTCAAAACCTGTCTGTCTCGTTCAAAACCTGTCTGCCTCATTCAAAACCTGTCTGTCTCGTTCAAAACCTGTCTGTCTCGTTCAAAACCTGTCTGCCTCATTCAAAATCGGTCTGGATTTGTTTTGGCCTATAAATGGCAAAATAAACACTTATGCAATTGTGCATGACAAAATTAAATTTAGCGTGAAAAATTGTTTTTTGAAATGAATCCCTTTTAGTTGTTTGTTTGAGAGTAAGAATATATTCTTTTTATATTCTTTAGCTATTTTACGGATTAAAATATTCTAACGAATGCCGTAGTTTAATGCTAACTTTAAATGTGAAAACAGTGATGAAGCATTTCTTCACCATATCGTGTCACAAGGAAACGTAACATGCGATTGTTACTTTTTTGAAGAGTTAATATTTTTTCAAAAGTGCTGATAATGTTTATCATCCACACGTTCCCCTGACAAACTTTATCAGTTACTTCTTACTGTCTATGAACTAGCAATTCTCTCTGAAGACCAAGATATTATACAATGCATAATCCAGCGATTTTAGCGCTTAATTAGCAGTTAGACTGATGGACTGTGCTTCCCTTAAATACTTCTCTACTAATGCAAGGTTTTGCCAAAATTAATATTAAGTGTGATAAGATGTATTAAATGCAATCCCACAAATCCCACCTAACTGACAATGTTTTCTCACACCGCGTCAGTTCTGCATTAACGTTCTCTCGCACAGTTCCCCTGAGCCCAAAGAGGAACCTGAAGATGAAGTCATCATACTTCTCCATGTTTCATCATACTATCCCTGCCCTCTACCTGTCAGTACATCTCTGGCACCGTGGAGTGTTTGGTTCCCAATTCCACATTACGATCTCTGTGACTCCGCAGTAATCCCTCATCATACCTGCTTTAACACCAGGATCCCTGCAGCATCATTAACCATATCCAAAAGTGGAGGTCGGCTTGTAGCTGGCGAGTCCTCTAATGAAACCTCAGTGCTGTCAGAGTGAGGGTCACTGATTTGGAGGACAGCGTTACCAGTCAGGGAGACTAATTTAGTAGTTGGTACATTATGATTGACAGATGAAAATAATGGCTTGTTCTTTAACAGCTGGCTTGTCGGTAGGTGAGTCAGCTGGAGCTGGATCCTGCCTTGACTTAATCACCTCTCCATTCAATCTGTCCACATTTTATAGACAATGCATTCAGCAAAACATGTGCCTGTCCACCTTGACAAACAGTTTGCTACTAAATTTACTACTTTCTCTTCCTGAACAGTTCGTGACTTTCCTTGGGAAGAAGTGTGTGTGAGAGCTGCCCAAACACTTCTAGTTCAATAACAAAGCTCGGCGATGCATGAGGCTGCTTGGTGCATTCTCTTTATTTCATAGATTCGCTTCTATAGCCCGGTGTGGGAGATTTCCACATGGTCACAGTAAATATGGAACCATTAACCAATGAGCAGCTCAGCTGGAACACAATCAACAATAACGTGCAGATGGGGAAGGTGGTCAACTTGATTGATCAAAAATCATTTTGATGCCCTTAATAACAGTAAGATGAGACATAAAGACACTTTTACACGCTACTTTAAAATATGCAGAGAAATCATTAATGCACAGGGCAAATGAAGGATACTGCTACCTGCCGGACACATTTCGAGAAGAGACTGTCCGCGTCCTTGTAAACTCTGGCTGAAGTCCTTTTGTAAACAAAGAAAGTTATTCTTAGAAACAGGGTTTCTTTTTCCTCGTGAAATGAGTCACAGCAGAGACGAAGGGGAGTTATTTCCAGCACCCTGTCCACTGTTCATAACCTGCCACTGTGTGCCCTGGCTAGTGTGAAATGAAATGTCAGTGTATCTGAATTTTAATATGCTCGCAATATAACATATTGCCCATATGTCTGTTATATCTTGTGACTATTAAGAGCATGTTTTGAAATGATCTTGTGTGGATACATGAGCGTAAATCCCAGTTTCAGG
Source organism: Brienomyrus brachyistius (assembly GCF_023856365.1). NCBI lineage: Eukaryota > Metazoa > Chordata > Actinopteri > Osteoglossiformes > Mormyridae > Brienomyrus > Brienomyrus brachyistius. The sequence continues at coordinate 580,241 of NW_026042356.1, read as the reverse complement.
GCCGTTAATCACGGCGAGTGTTTTTGCACAGAAGGTTTCAGGGGGATTTTAAAAGACAGCCTAATGAAATATCATGTTCACTGACTTATTCTGAGGAAAGAAGACTATAGCAGTGCTTTGACTTTCAATAATCAATTCAAATGCATCCTTTCTCACAACACACATTCAGCATTTCCAGAATTATTTCACTGTGCAAGCTTTTTGCAACAGAATGTTAATTTTTACAATAGGACATAAATATCCATAGTTTTGCATATACCTGTATATCTGTTGCCAGCTCCGGCATGCTCTTACCGTGTTTGAGTGCTTACATCCAGTGCTGTTAAAGGAGCAGTATAACGAGTCACTCACCGGGACCCATATTCCCTCTCAGCTGAAGATTCCTCCACTGTGTGAAATCAGGCCTCATGCTAGGCCTTTTCCAAGTAGGGCTCCTTGGTGGATGAATGAGCTACATTCAGTAGCTAGTGTTCAGTGATGGCCAAAATGATGCTTCCATGGTCCATGAAGTGCTGCTTTGGCTATTACTAGCAGAGTCCCTTACAATCCTAAAGAAACATCTAACGATCTCTTCCAAGAATGCCTCAGCTAACCTCATCTTACCACTGACCCTCCCCAGTGCTCTTCCTTCGTTGACTTAACTCCTCTGTGGTTAATTTCACTGGCCACTGCTGGATGATCTGGCATGTTTCTCAGTATGCGCACTTCACCATACTTGTGTTCTCGTCTCCCAGTGCTGAAGACTAGATCCAATACTAAGAACAGAAGTACGGAGGACAGTAAAAATCCCCAGATGTCATTCTTGCCTTGCGCCAAATATCAAGGACGCATTTGAATCCTTGCCAAACAAGGCCAATAGCATGATTCATTGCCCCTCCCCTCCCCCCAAGTTATTCTTGGGAGGCACGTTAGCAAGACAGGTCTTGGTAAGACCACAAGTATGATCTTTACATTCTTGGTAATGAGAAACACCCCAGGATACATCAGTTTCATCCTCACCAAACTTGCCCAATCCCATGATTCACTGCAAGACTGCTTTCCCCAAGACCACAGGTACGATCTTTGCGTTCTTAATATTGAGAAACTCCATGGTTTTTATACTGTACGCTTAGAATTAGTTCCTGCTTTGTTCTCTTCTATTGCTTTTTTATATTAAGTCCCAACAGTATTTCTATTAAGCTCTTATTCCCAAATCCATCTTGTACTTGTTACAGGCCCTTAGCCCTTAGCATAGCAGGCACTTGCATACAAGTTGGTGTCTTGACATGTATATTTTTGTGATTGTATTTTGTGTCTCACTTATACATTTTTTTTGGAGATAAGTATATTCTAAACAAACACATGTAAAAGTATATTACCTACAGTCATTTTTGGCATATAAAATACCAAAATGACTTGTGTAACTGGAAGAGTTTATGTTGTAATTTTCTGAAACAGCCCCATCACCTCAAACCTTCAGAGTCCTTCTCCGCTGTGTGTGGCCGTTGCATCTCCTCCTAGTTGTCCATGTTTTTCCTGCACAAATTCTGTTTTCCTCTCACAGTACACAGGCATGCAATTAAGTTAGGTTGCATATACATCAGTGTTTCCCAACCTGGTTCTTAGGAAGCCACAGTCGATCCATGTTTTTGCTCCCTTTGAGCTTCCTGCCTGACAGCCCACATTTTTGCTCCCTCCGAGCTTCCTGCCAGACAGCCCACTTTTCCCTCCTTCTGAGCTTCGTGCCAGACAGTCCACATTTTCGCTCTCTCCGAGTTTCCTGCCTGATAGCCCACATTTTTACTCCCTCCGAGCTTCCTACCAGCCAGTCGACATTTTTGCTCTCAGTGAGGAGCTGGGAGGAATATAAGGTGTCCCCACCCTTGTTCCTTATGTTTCCTGGAACAGGCTTCAGACTCCCAGTACACTGTACTGGAAAATGGGGAATGGGTGGCTGGAAATGCTTCTAAACTGGCCAGTGCAGTGCCGTGACTGCACAGTGTCTCGGGCTGTGCTGCGCAGTGAGAGGATTACATTTATCTGCCACAGTAATAGCGCTGATTTTGGAGCAGTAGGAGACAGAGTGTCCTCCACACACTTCACCGTCAGGAAGATATTCCACTTTTCATATCAATATGCAAATATAACCTTAATAAATGGATTATATAATTAACTTTTGTGCTGTGTGTGTTGATACACTTTTTCCAGCCCACTCCATGCCGAGCCAGACATGCTTTAACAGCAAACCCAGGACAATCTTAATTAGCAGGAGAGCTAAGACCGCTGGCTACGTCCTATGTGTGCTCTTATTAATCTTAATATATTATGATAATTACTTTAATTAAAACACACCTCTCCATATCTCAAATAATAATTCAGTGGCAATTTGATTTGGTGGCATCTAATTTATGAAATTGTCTTTTTGGAACTCCTGGAGGACATTTGAGGCAGCACAGGCCAAAAATAAAAGATTTCAAAGAGCCATTTTTTACTTTAAATACTCTCACTTGAATATCATGACATTTGCCAAAAAAAAGTCAGTCGGAGTCGCAATCTATGTGAGCATGCGGGATATTTTGAAGGTTAAACGATTCATTTTGCACAGAAGATGCCCGTCTGAGCCCCGACACAAAATGAAGCTTCATATAAAGAGCCTCTGGACGTTAATTAGGAGACATCACTCTGGGATGGAGCTCTCCTCACCTGACCTCCTGCTCTTCCTGGAGCTGAGGACGCCGTCCTTTACTGCCTCGAGGAAGTCTGACTATCACAGCCGCATGTTAAGGGAATCGCATTTGTAAAACCAATGTTCTGTCACGCTGGATGTTCTGCTGCCTTTCTTTCGGCTGGACATCTGCAGCCCGATGGAGGATCTGGAGTTTGGCATGAAGAAATACTGCTTCCCCCTTCACTTTGCCCTCATGCCACCTCATTCATCTGAAACAAGTAAGGTTAAAGTCATCATTCTGCTCTACAGACAAGAGTCATCATCCCCGAGGATAAAGGAGAGGGTTCCTGGGCGAGCAGCGTCACCGTCATGCTGGCTGCTGATGCATTGAATCACGCTTGAATGATCATTAACAATGAGAAAAATGTTGTTAGCTTATTTTTGTCAAGTCGATTTACAGTTTTTTTATTTCTGAGTTAAACAATTCTTCAATAGTGACTTTTTATTTTATAACTTACACAGGTTTATAATGTAAATCAGAGGTAGGCAGTCTTACCCGCAAAGAGCCAGTGTGCATGCAGGTTTTTGCGATAACCTTTAGGTCAGCTATCCAGAGCCAAGTGTGAGTGACTCTTCAGCCAATCAGTCCTCTAATTAGTAATCTAATTAGGAAGAAGCAGCGAAAACCAGCATAAACACCAGCCCTTTCTTAGTATATGAAAGCTGTGTCCTTAGAGAGAGCAACAGGATCTTGGAACAGGAATCATATAATAATTCATAGTTATAATTCTTTGAGTCTAAACACGAGTGCGTATGCCAGTGTAAAGCCCTTTTCTACGTTAGACACCTGCTGCTGCTGACCCTCTCTTCGCACTCCTGTCTGAGAGCGCACACTCACTTCAGCCCCACCAGATATCAGCTGTCATCGCACTCCTGTCTGAGAGCGCACACTCACTTCAGCCCCGCCAGATAACAGCTGTCATCGCACTCCTGTCTGAGAGCGCACACTCACTTCAGCCCCGCCAGATAACAGCTGTCATCGCACTCCTGTCTGAGAGCGCACACTCACTTCAGCCCCGCCAGATAACAGCTGTCATCGCACTCCTGTCTGAGAGCGCACACTCACTTCAGCCCCGCCAGATAACAGCTGTCATCGCACTCCTGCCTGAGAGCGCACACTCACTTCAGCCCCGCCAGATAACAGCTGTCTTCGCACTCCTGTCTGAGAGCGCACACTCACTTCAGCCCCACCAGATAACAGCTATCATCTCACTCCTGTCTGAGAGCGCACACTCAATTCAGCCCCGCCAGATAACAGCTGTCTTCGCACTCCTGTCTGAGAGCGCACACTCACTTCAGCCCCACCAGATAACAGCTATCATCTCACTCCTGTCTGAGAGCGCACACTCACTTCAGCCCCGCCAGATAACAGCTGTCTTCGCACTCCTGCCTGAGAGCGCACACTCACTTCAGCCCCGCCAGATAACAGCTGTCTTCGCACTCCTGCCTGAGAGCGCACACTCACTTCAGCCCCGCCAGATAACAGCTGTCATCGCACTCCTGCCTGAGAGCGCACACTCACTTCAGCCCCGCCAGATAACAGCTGTCATCGCACTCCTGTCTGAGAGCGCACACTCACTTCAGCCCCGCCAGATAACAGCTGTCATCGCACTCCTGTCTGAGAGCGCACACTCACTTCAGCCCCGCCAGATAACAGCTGTCATCGCACTCCTGTCTGAGAGCGCACACTCACTTCAGCCCCGCCAGATAACAGCTGTCTTCGCACTCCTGTCTGAGAGCGCACACTCACTTCAGCCCCGCCAGATAACAGCTGTCTTCGCACTCCTGTCTGAGAGCGCACACTCACTTCAGCCCCGCCAGATAACAGCTGTCTTCGCACTCCTGTCTGAGAGCGCACACTCACTTCAGCCCCGCCAGATAACAGCTGTCTTCGCACTCCTGTCTGAGAGCGCACACTCACTTCAGCCCCGCCAGATAACAGCTGTCATCGCACTCCTGTCTGAGAGCGCACACTCACTTCAGCCCCGCCAGATAACAGCTGTCATCGCACTCCTGTCTGAGAGCGCACACTCACTTCAGCCCCGCCAGATAACAGCTGTCATCGCACTCCTGTCTGAGAGCGCACACTCACTTCAGCCCCGCCAGATAACAGCTGTCTTCGCACTCCTGTCTGAGAGCGCACACTCACTTCAGCCCCGCCAGATAACAGCTGTCTTCGCACTCCTGTCTGAGAGCGCACACTCACTTCAGCCCCGCCAGATAACAGCTGTCTTCGCACTCCTGTCTGAGAGCGCACACTCACTTCAGCCCCGCCAGATAACAGCTGTCTTCGCACTCCTGTCTGAGAGCGCACACTCACTTCAGCCCCGCCAGATAACAGCTGTCATCGCACTCCTGTCTGAGAGCGCACACTCACTTCAGCCCCGCCAGATAACAGCTGTCTTTGCCCTCTTCTCTATGAGTGCACACTCACCTCAACCCTGCCATATATATGAAACAGTTCCATGCTATTGCTTTCTCACTATTTTGACTGTTTCTCCCAACACCTCAGTCATGCTGTTGCAGAAACTGGAAGCTGCAGACTTTGGGTGTATGCAGGCTGTCCGAGCCCTTCTGGGTCTGGACAAAAGCCCACCCAGCCTTGGCAGAACCATCAGTACTGAGTGCTGAAGATAGTAACGGGTGTCTGCTGAACCACGGACTGAATTTGCCTTGAAAATTGTATCTGAGTTATTAAATGTTATCACCCTGCACAAAGACCTATTTTTAATGTATGAAATAAAGCAAAACAGTTCAATTGTGATTATGAAGTGGCTTAATTTGCAGGAAAATGTTCCAACTTTGTATACTTTAGGTAGGAATGAATGCCATTTCAGGACACATGGTGTAAACATCATCTCCAACATCAATATTTGAAAATATCTTTGAAAACTTGCAGTATGAAGAAGAAGAAAAAGAAAATATCTCATGTAGCTTGAAGCTGAGGCTGCTTTTGGTGTTTATTCCTACTTTTGTTTCATTTATAGGTCTTACCTGCTTAATTCACATTCATGGTGCTCTATAGAGGTGATTCAAAGCAAAGGATGTTTCACTGAGTAACAGAGGAACTCCAGTTTTAATAAAGGATTTGCTCAGTGATCAGTTAGAGAACATTAACTTTTGCAGCAATTCACTTTGTTTCTCTGCTTCAGATGAGATTATACAAGAGAAAGTAATTAAATGTGCATATTTAACGACATGACTTTGGACTACAGAAGGAAACCACGAACCAGGAAACCCTGAGAGAACCTGAACAGGGAGGGATCCACATCCGCAATCCGAGAGTTTTGATCCCCGAGCAGCCACCGTACGGCAGAACACATCCTTTGTTAGAGAGCGCTGTGCGTTTGCAGAGCTGACGTGGGTTTTTACATAAAGTCAAACCTGTCTTTCGTGCCGAGGTGCAGCCCGTCCTTGGTGGAGTGGGACAGAGCTTACTCCTCTGCTGTTTTATTTCAGCGTGCGGCTTGTCGTTCAAAGTTTGCCGCGTATTTCTATCTAAAGCAAAAGTGCACTGGCGGAATAAAATAATGCATCAGAACTGTCTTCAGGTGGTGCGGCGCAGCAGGTGCATTGCAACCCCACACCTCTGGTCATATTGTGTTCCACACAGGAGAAAACCCAACCACAGTAAGCGACTCCTAGGCGGTCAGAGAGGCTGCTGCTGGGCAGTTATTGAGCTAGAGGTGTGTATCTGGGCTGGTTGCTTTATTTGTTTGTTTGTTTGTTTTTGTTCTGAGGAAATTGCATCAACTGCAATTCCACTGTCTGCCTGATGCGCGCGATCATAACCCCAACCCAGCCCTAACCTTAACCATAATTCATCACGCAAAATACAAGGCTTTTGTTTTTATGTTTGAAATCACATACTCCAGTACTTTAACTAAAAGTATAAAAATTGACTGAACAGCTTTCACTTGCACTGGAGAAGTACTTGACCAGGAGGTAATGGACTTGTGAACTTTGTCCTGGTGGGGTTTGCCTGTTCTCCCCATATCGTGCGGGTTCTCTCCCATGGACAGGCTAAGGGGCGTCTCTGAATTTCCTCGGTTAGCTTGATTGTAGTTCAGGCACTACTGTACAGCTGAAAAATGCTCTGTATGTTTGATCAGTTCAGTTTAAGGACTGAGACCCACGCAACAGATGTTATTACCATATGATACAGTATAGCCGCTCCCTTCCAGTTTAACTGACCCGAGTGATTAGCCAGTAAGGTAGGCGCCAGGTCATAATGGTCACACTCTAGTGTGCCAGTGTCTTCTAATCCTGGCCAGGAATGAAAGTGAACAAAAATTCATCAAAGCAATCTTTTTTGCCGGACAGACATAAATATCACGCATCGATTAAATTCAAAGTACAACTGTCTCTTTCTAGTGGACACTTGACTGCGTAGTGTAACTACATGAAGCCTGTAAACTAGCACAAAGAGCCAGACTTATAAATACCCAGTGTAAGGTAAACACCATAAGACTGAGGGAGATCCGATTACAGATGGGAAATACACACATACTGCGTGCTGAAGCATCCCGAGCGGATTCTGCGTTACCTGAGTCTGGGAAAGAGGACATAAGGAAAAGAGGAGAGGACCCAACACAGCACCGGAGGATCCGTGAGCCCCGGGCCGAGCTGACAGCTCTGCGTGAGCCGAGTCCGAAGGGCAGCAGGATCTCAGCTTCCTGTCAGAGCCAGCAGCCTTATAGCAACAAAAGAAATACGATACTCAGTTCAATGGATAATGGAATATTTATCTAATTATGGAGTTTCAGCAGCCTTAAGACTGCTTATTGTTGCTGGTGCAAAGACAGTTTAATTTAGTTTGTAGGATCACAAGAAAAGCACTAAATGAAATCCATCCATCCATCCATCCGACTTTCCCAGGGCACAGCCCAGGGATCAGCATGGTCACTGGAGCCCTGTGACATGACGGCTGTAAAATGACATATGTGTGTGTGCTCTCGGTGATTAGAAACCGCCCTATTATTTCTGCACGTGTTTGCAGTGAAGCTCAGTGCGGCAGTGAAGCTCAGTGCGGCAGTGAAGCTCGGTGCGGCGCCACACTAACACAGCAAACAAGAGCGAGACGGATCCCGCTGCAGATGCCCAATCTCTCCCGCTTGACAATGACCAACCGAAATGAAAAATCCCTTATCGGCCCCCAGCCGATATTGCGAGGCTTTGGCGTCGAGGCTTAATCCCCGATGCCGGGCCAGGCCTCGCGGTGCCTTTTCAGCGGGAGCCAGGCTCCAGCTGGGAATCCGGCAGGCGTTCATTGCAAAATCATAAGCGAGGCGACCACCTTCCAAGCCGGTTTGGTGCCAACACGTCCAAGGCAAATGTCCTCTTATCACGCAGCTGACCACGTAATTAAAAAGGAGCTGGCAGCCATTAAGATGGAAGGTAATATATCCAAACTTACAAATAACATATTAAATGGTTATTCTTTTTATTGTGATTTATCTGAATGCGGCTGTAATTAAATGTGTTTTTGTACCTTGTGCTCATAATAGCATGCAATACCACATATGTACACTAGAGGGATATGTACACGCTGCCATCCACAGCATGGCTGCTTGCGAGCAAACCGTTAATTCCTCACACCAGACTTTCTGAGCCTACCTGGTAGGCAGATCATATTACCCCTATTTTGCTTCATTCTCTAGCAAGATGATACTTGATTGTGGCTCCCTGGAAGGTTCCTTAATATCCCAGACAGAATGTTTTAACGTCATTATGTTCATTTAACCTAAATCATAATGCGGTTTGGACAGAATAAGATAGTGTGTTTAAACTAATGCGTGATAATCTCTTTTGATGGTCACTATTGGCTGCAGAATATTTCAGTATGCAAGGAGAAAGGTAGAGAAGCACATTTCTACTTATACAACAGGCCCGAGCACAGGACAAGGGGTTACAGAAAAAGGATGGATGGATGGATGGATGGATGGATGGATGACATAATATCTGACACCAATCAACACTCCCTGGATCCACACCCAGCCCTTGCTCACATGAATATTAGACACATACCATAATGAGGCTAAAGTTATATGTGAGGTATTAAGCCTGTGCTTCGTGAAGCATTGTCTTGCTGTGTGACTAATCTGTCTCAGTTCCTGGGCTGCCGCCTGCTTCCTGCCAGTCAGTTGGCCCTGTCCTGCTCCACATTGTGCCCGGACTTGCGTGCCATTATGCCAGGGCCCCTTGGACGCTGTTTGCAGCTTGTCGGTCCTCATTGCGAATCGCAAAAGCCTGTCTGCACTCTGCCTGCACCCCCGAGTCAAGTCATCGCAAAAGGTTTAGAATATAAAACTTGTCATTTGTGATGCAGTTTTTTTGACTAATTTCAGTATTTGCAGAATATATAAAGGCATTTACAATAGACACGTAAATGTATTTGTATAGGTTATAAGTTTTAGCTTATACCAATATCTCTAAAAGTTAAATGATTGTTTCATCCATCCACCCATCCATCCATCCATCCATCCATCCATCCATCCATTTCCTGTCTTATTTAAGGTTGGTGGGGGGGAGTGTCTGGAGCCTATGGATCTAAGGCAGGGAACAACCCTGAATGAGGTGCCTACCCATGGCAGGGCACACTCACACACACCATACACTCACACACCATTCACTCACACACCATTCACTCACACACCATACACTCACACACCATACACTCACACACCATTCACTCACACACCAGTCACTCACACACCATTCACTCACACACCATTCACTCACACCATACACTCACACACCATTCACTCACACACCATACACTCACACACCATTCACTCACACCATTCACTCACACACCATTCACTCACACCATACACTCACACACCATTCACTCACACCATTCACTCACACAATTCACTCACACACCATTCACTCACACACACCATACACTCACACACCATTCACTCACACACCATTCACTCACACACCATACACTCACACACCATACACTCACACACCAGTCACTCACACACCATACACTCACACACCATACACTCACACACCATTCACTCACACACCAGTCACTCACACACCATTCACTCACACACCATTCACTCACACACCATACACTCACACACCATTCACTCACACCATTCACTCACACCAGTCACTCACACACCATACACTCACACACCATTCACTCACACACCAGTCACTCACACACCATTCACTCACACACCATTCACCCACACCATTCACTCACACACCATTCACTCACACCATACACTCACACCTCATTCACTCACACACCATACACTCACACACCATTCACTCACACCATTCACTCACACACCATTCACTCACACCATACACTCACACACCATTCACTCACACACCAGCCACTCACACACCATTCACTCACACCATTCACTCACACACCATTCACTCACACCATACACTCACACACCAATCACTCACACACCATACACTCACACACATTCACTCACACACCATTCACTCACACCATTTACTCACACACCAGTCACTCACACAACATTCACTCACACACCATTCACTCACACACCATACACTCACACACCATTCACTCACACACCATTCACTCACACACCAGCCACTCACACACCATTCACTCACACATTCACGCATACAAGGCATTTTGGCAACTCCAATTAACCCTAATATTAGAGTGAGATCTATGTGTTTGGCAACTAGGTGAATTGAGAATTATTCTTTAGAGAATGAAAATGACAGAGCTTAGCACTTTCACATCACACTGGTGTGACTGGGGTGGCACGGTGGTGCAGTGGTTAGCACTGTTACCTCACACCTCTGGGAGCTGGGATGGCAGGGTGGTGCAGTGGTTAGCACTGTCACCTCACACCTCTGGGAGCTGGGATGGCAGGGTGGTGCAGTGGTTAGCACTGTCACCTCACACCTCTGGGAGCTGGGATGGCAGGGTGGTGCAGTGGTTAGCACTGTCACCTCACACCTCTGGGAGCTGGGATGGCACAGTGGGGCAGTGGGTAGCACCGTTTCCTCACACCTCTGGGACCTGGGGTGGCACGGTGGGGAAGTGGTTAGCACCATTTCCTCACACCTCTGGGACCTGGGGTGGCACGGTGGGGCAGTGATTAGTACTGTTTCCTCACACCTCTGGGAGCTGGGGTGGCACAGTGGGGCAGTGGTTAGCACCGTTTCCTCACACCTCTGGGACCTGGGGTGGCACAGTGGGGCAGTGGTTAGTACTGTTTCCTCACACCTCTGGGACCTGGGGTGGCACAGTTGTGCAGTGGTTAGCACTGTTACCTCACACCTCAGGGACCTGGGGTGGCACAGTGGTGCAGTGGTTAGCACTGTTTCCTCACACCTCTGGAAGCTGGGATGGCACAGTGGGGCAGTGGTTAGTACTGTTTCCTCACACCTCTGGGAGCTGGGGTGGCACAGTTGTGCAGTGGTTAGCACTGTTACCTCACACCTCAGGGACCTGGGGTGGCACAGTGGTGCAGTGGTTAGCACTGTTTCCTCACACCTCTGGGAGCTGGGGTGGCACAGTTGTGCAGTGGTTAGCACTGTTACCTCACACCTCAGGGACCTGGGGTGGCACAGTGGTGCAGTGGTTAGCACTGTTTCCTCACACCTCTGGAAGCTGGGATGGCACAGTGGTGCAGTGGTTAGCACTATTACCTCACTCCTATGAGACCTGGGTTCAAGTCTCCACCTGTCTTCCAAGTGAGTGGAGTTTGCATGTTCTCCCTGTGTCATCATGGGGTTTCCTCTGAGTACTCCGGTTTCCCCCCACAGTCTAAAAACATGCTGAGGTTGCCTGAAATTACCAAATTACATATGTGAGTGACTGGTGTGTGACTGATCGGCGTGTGAGTGTTCCCTGCGATTCGGTTGGTGCCCCATCCTGAGTTGCTCCCACTGGCTAGCCTCCATGATAGGCTCCGGACCCCCAGCAACCCTCAATAGGACAAGTGGTTGCAGAAGATGGATAGATGGGTGTGCAAATTCAGTTCGTAGCTTCCGGGATAGACCCTAAGTAGGATCAGTGGTTGCAGAAAATGGATGGAAGCAGATGGTAGTGGGCTATGTGAGTGTTGGAAGCGTCTGTGCTCAGAAGGTTGCTGGTTCAAACCACTGTGGTCAGCAGTGATATCACTGTTGGGCTCCTGAGCAAAGCCCTTAACCCTCAGTGCCTCCTATGACTGGCTGACCATTCTCAAAAAATATTTTTTTTGCTTTGTATAAATGTATTGGCTAAGAAAATAAAATGTTAGTGCATAAGGCACTGGATGACAGTGAGTGTGTACTAAGGACACAACACTGCTGCTGCATGTCTGTCTTCTTGCTGCCCCATTATCTGCACTGGAGTCACAGTAACTGGCTGCATAGATGCTGTGGTCATTATTAACCTCAGCAATGAAACACAGAGGAGCACAGAACTGTGAGTAAGAAGGAATGATGAGAACTCTGTAGCATTTCATCATCTGCTTCCAGTACCCCGGGACAGTTATTCCCCTCTGTCATACAGGTTGCAGAAAGATAGCTATTTGCAGGACATCATCAGATTTGCCGCCGTAACATTTTATGACCCCATTAATACCTCTTTTCTGTCATTTTTTCTAACGTATTGATTTGGCAGTTTCATTAATTATTAATGCCTCGCTCCTGTGACTTCCAAGTCTTTTGACCAATTATTTTTTTCATTGCTCAAATTCACTGGACCTCCAGTGTTCCTGTGGTAATATCTGCGATAATATCCTCCTGGACTCCTATATGGACAAATGGAGAGGTATAATCATTGTTACATATAAAGTAACACATATAAAGATGACAAATCATCTTCTGTGCAAAAGTTTTATGAGTATCCACAGGGTAAAGCAGTGTGGCACACATAGCACTTTTAAAGTTATTAAAGCATATTTGATTGTGGAAGCATCAAAGTCAATGAAGCCAAAAATGACGTGTATCATGATGCCGAGGAACATGGTTTTCTCCGCCTTAGCTGATCGTTTGTGATTAGTGTTAAGCTGGCCATTCTGGGCCAGGGATAGGCTACCAGGTATTTCGGGTTCTCAGTTGGCTGGGATCTTGGGGGGATCAAACGTGTGGACTGTATGGGGATCCCTGAGGACTGGGTTGGGTTAGGATTAGCTCCTGCGGGGAGAGCTGCCCTAATGAATGGGCTGACGCTCACGGGAAACTCAAAAGCACTTAATGAAACCGATTGAAGCACTTCTGCTCAGAGGTGATTCATCCCGCCTTTTAATTCTTTCACCCCCCCCCCCCCCCCAAAAAAAAAAAAAAAACACATGACTTACAGGGTAATTGAACCTCTCACACCAGCTGCAAATTTCCCTCCAAAATTATATTAAGTTTGAAATTATTGTTAATTACTCATGGGGAAGATGCCAGTGGAAGCATTTGCATCCAGCGTTTAATTGGCGGTTTTTACAAAGAGCTTAATGACTCCGCTGGGCTATTCTGCCTGAGCTTTGCCTCCCCAGGTCATGTTTAAATTCGACCCTAAACCAGACCTGAACCTGAACCTTAACCTTCCATTTAAATGAACAGAATGGGAAAATGGTACAGTTCTGCACTGTTATCTCCTATTACTCTGCATTCTGTTCTTTCTAAATATAAAATCTGAAATTTAATCCCTGTAACAAGACTGCAAAGGCTTTAGTTTAGTTTAGTTCTAAATTTTTCTGTAGCACTGCAGTGAAATAGGTGGGCAATCAGAGAGACTCTTTTTCATTTCGTGATAATAGATTGTTACAGAATATTACAGTGGTACAATGATAGAGGTTAATTGTTAGCTACAGTCTTAGATATACTATTAGTAACACAAAGGTCATACTGTGTTAAAACTGATGCTCTTTTAAGTACAGGAAACAATGTTCTAACGTTGTAGAAGGTAAGATGTTGGTATTGGGGCTTGTCAAGGCAGATCTTAAAACGTGCTTTTTAACCTGATACATTCAGGGACGGATTATGGGTTGTGTGGGCCCCTGGGCAAAACGTTCACGAGGGCCCCCCCCCCACCACCACCAGCACCACCACCACAACCACCACAATTCAAGGGCCCTTGGCAGCCAAACACCCTCCCTATAGGGTCAAAGGCACTTGTAGGCAGAGGATCAAAGAATGTAGGCCCTCTAAAATAGACAAACGAAAATACATTGTTGATAAGCGTTGCAAATTGTTTTGGGCTAGGGGCCCCACAGGCCCCCTGTACCCCAAGGGCCCCTGGGCAGCGGCCCCGCTGGCCCGGTCCGTAATCCGTCCCTGGATACATTTCCTGTGAAAACACAGAAGAAGCGGAATGTATACAGCAGGCAACAATAGTCACATCAGCAAGACAGAAACAACGGGATTATTCTTGTCCCAGAGGAAACATACCTGTTTTAATTGCTTTAATTTAATTGTACAGTATTAAATGCACACTTTTAAATGTAAGCTAGCATATGGCAGAGTTCAGCATGTCAGAATACAATCATATTGTTTTTCATAAATGCAACATTAGTCTCTTCAAGGAAAACAAGTTAATTATCCATTTTGAAAAAATGATTCAATGCCTAAGTACATACACAATGAACCCAATATCAGGAATGTACTTTAACAGGCTAAATAGGCTATTCTTTGAATTTCTGGGTAGGTTCTGTAGGCCACAGCATAACTAAATGGGGCAGGAACTGAAAGAGGCTCATATTGAGATACTATATATATATATATATATATATATATATATATATATATATATATATATATATATATATATATATATATATATATATATATATGCACACATACTTTTACAATTACAATTGTAACAGTTACAATTTAGTAACTCCTATTAACTTCAGCATATTATTGGACTGTGTGGGAAAACCAGACCCCCTAAGGAGAACATGCAACTCCACACACGGAACCATGGGGGAGACTCGAACCCTGGTCCCAGAGGTGTGAGTGCTAACCACTGTGCCACCCCCCAATGCTGCTGTTATGATTGTCAAATGTTTAAAATACATATTCAACAAATAAGACTGAAAGGAACATCTGTATGATAATAAAGCTATCATATTCTCACACACCTCAGTTTAACTCGCATGGAATCACCAGTCATTGCCCCTCCATTCCTGCTGGCTCCAGATGGTGTACCCTCATGCACTTGGTTCCGGATGGTGTACCCCCATGCGCCTGGTTCTGGATGGTGTACCCCCATGCGCCTGGTTCCGGATGGTGTACCCTCATGCACTTGGTTCCGGATGGTGTACCTCCATGCGCCTGGTTCCGGATGGTGTACCCTCATGCACTTGGTTCCGGATGGTGTACCCCCGTGCAGCTGGTTCCGGATGGTGTACCCCCATGCTCCTGGTTCCGGATGGTGTACACCCATGCGCCTGGTTCCGGATGGTGTACCCCCATGCGCCTGGTTCCGGATGGTGTACCCCCATGCAGCTGGTTCCGGGTGGTGTACCCCCATGCGCCTGGTTCTGGATGGTGTACACCCATGCGCCTGGTTCTGGATGGTGTACCCCAATGCGCCTGGTTCCGGATGGTGTACCCCCATGCGCCTGGTTCTGGATGGTGTACACCCATGCGCCTGGTTCTGGATGGTGTACCCCCATGTGCCTGGTTCCGGATGGTGTACCCCCATGCACCTGGTTCCGGATGGTGTACCCCCATGCGCCTGGTTCCGGATGGTGTACACCCATGCGCCTGGTTCTGGATGGTGTACCCCCATGCAGCTGGTTCCGGATGGTGTACCCCCATGCGCCTGGTTCCGGATGGTGTACCCCCATGCGCCTGGTTCTGGATGGTGTACACCCATGCGCACCACAGTACTAGGTGGGATAGTTAAATCTTTGGAACTCTCACCCAGTGGCAAAGTTTTCTCTCTCATTCTTGAAGTTTCTTGTTTTGGTTTGAGATTCTCCTGTATGTGTCCCTTTGCTGTTATTCTCGATTTATTTTCTCCATCACCCAGTCAGCACTTAATCATTCTGCACCCGCTTTACACTCAGATTTGATTAGCCATTTGGATTTTGCAATTAAACTCTGGGTCTTCACTTGTGAGTTCCCTGTTCCCATGATAGAACACTTCACCATGGGAAAAGTCCCAATGGAACTGACTTCTTGGCTAGCAGCCATTCGCTGCAGAAGTGGGCTATTGGAACAGCACAAACCCAGCTTCACAGAATGCCTCAGCCCTTAGAGCAGGGGGTGGCCAATTTTACTCAGAAAGGGCCGCTGTGTGTCTGGGTTTTCGCTGCAACTCCCTAATTAGATTGCTAATTAGAGGAGTGATTGGCTGAAGCGTCCTCACACCTGGGTTTGAACAGCTGATCTAAAGGTTATCCCCAAAGCCTGCACACACACTGGCCCTTTGTGGATAAGACTGTCCAGCCCTGCTTCAGATGAAATATCAAAATTGCTGTGTGCAAGATCCAGACGAGAGTGTCACCAGCTGAGCCGGCAGCCCTGGGCATCCCAACTGCACTGTGTGCTTCATTACGAGCCAGGTGGGTCCAGTCAGATATATACAGTGTATGTATGGGTATCCTACTGCAGTGCCCGCGTTATTTTTCCAGTCAACCGGCAGCTGGTTTCAGTGCTGCTGGTTTCCCTCCTCACAGGTAAAGCTTTGGTCTCAACTAGGTCCGATCACCAGATCCCTGTCCGTCTTTGTTAAGCATTTTTCCAAGGTGTTTCATCATCTGGCTAAATGGAGGAGTGTCAGAGGACCTAAGCTGCGACTGAACAGGCCAGAGGCTGGAGCGATCAGGCCCAACCACGGTGTTTCAGCCCAGACTTAATCCAGAGAGATTGCTTTCTTAACATCACTTAATAAGACTTAATGACGGTAATGATGACAGAAACCAGACATCACTCTGTGTGCCTTCGATATGCAGGCTGTCTAGTAACAGACTTGGAAACCACAGAATATGCTTTTTACCATGGTGATGAATACATATTAACGAAAGACTGCAGACAATGTTCTTAAAATGAAACTAACAGTTAAGTGTCTGAATTGCTTTTCATTAAAGATTAGAAGAATTTTGTGCAATTTATCTCCTGCCCCCCTGTGCCTCTCTCATGCCCCCTGTGTCCCTCTCATACCCCCCTGTTGCCCCCTATGCCCCTCTTGTGCCCCTTTCATGAAAATAATCTGGTGCTGCCACTGACTTAATTAAAGCCCCCGATCCAAACTCGCATATCAGGATGACAATTTATAATTTATGAACTTATTTACACCATTACTCAGTGAGATAATCTCCAAAGAGGGTTCCCGGGCACTGTATCGCCAGCTATCCCTCTCGTCCAAAGAGGGTTCCTGGGCACTGTATCGCCAGCTATCCCTCTCGTCCAAAGAGGGTTCCTGGGGACTGTATCGCCAGCTGTCCCTCTCGTCCAAAGAGGGTTCCTGGGGACTGTATCGCCAGCTGTCCCTCTCGTCCAAAGAGGGTTCCTGGGCACTGTATCGCCAGCTATCCCTCTCGTCCAAAGAGGGTTCCTGGGCACTGTATTGCCAGCTATCCCTCTCGTCCAAAGAGGGTTCCTGGGGACTGTATCGCCAGCTGTCCCTCTCGTCCAAAGAGGGTTCCTGGGGACTGTATCGCCAGCTGTCCCTCTCGTCCAAAGAGGGTTCCTGGGCACTGTATCGCCAGCTATCCCTCTCGTCCAAAGAGGGTTCCTGGGGACTGTATCGCCAGCTGTCCCTCTCGTAAAAAGAGGGTTCCTGGGCACTGTTTCACCAGCTATACCTCTTGTCCAAAGAGGGTTCCTGGGGACTGTATCGCCAGCTGTCCCTCTCGTCCAAAGAGGGTTCCTGGGGACTGTATCGCCAGCTGTCCCTCTCGTAAAAAGAGGGTTCCTGGGCACTGTTTCGCCAGCTATCCCTCTCGTCCAAAGAGGGTTCCTCGGCACTGTTTCGCCAGCTATCCCTCTTGTCCAGAGAGGGTTCCTGGGCACTGTATCGCCAGCTATCCCTCTCGTCCAAAGAGGGTTCCTGGGCACTGTTTCACCAGTTATCCCTCTTGTCCAAAAGAGGGTTCCTGGGCACTGTATCGCCAGCTATCCCTCTCGTCCAAAGAGGGTTCCTGGGCAGTGTTTCACCAGTTATCCCTCTTGTCCAAAAGAGGGTTCCTGGGCACTGTATCGCCAGCTATCCCTCTCATCCAAAGAGGGTTCCTGGGCACTGTTTCGCCAGCTATCCTTCTTGTCCAAAGAGGGTTCCTGGGCACTGTATCGCCAGCTATCCCTCTCGTCCAAAGAGGGTTCCTGGACACTGTATCGCCAGCTATCCCTCTCATCCAAATCGCTGTCAGGATCGCCGTAAACCAGGAATCAGTTTGCTGCAATTCAGGCTCCATCTGTCATGGTGTAATCATTCTGTCTCCGTTAGAGCCTCAATCGACTCTGGCTGAGCTGCTAATTTTATTAGTGAAGCCTTAGTTAAACGTTTAAATATTCTGGTCACCCCTGGTCCATCACCCATGACAATGAAGGCCATAAATGTTCAACCATTAAGAACTGGCCATAAAACTCAAATCCCAGTCCCATTACCTTACAGGTCGGGGTACTCCATGTTGAACCTATTTCATCTTTGGTCTTCTAGATCTGAGGTCATGCTAAGCCTTCCTTGTTTGATTTATGAGCAGCCTGATGTCTGATACTTAAGGAAAGAGCTAATTACTCTTGTTTTTTCACAGTATCTCACCCTACTTGCATAACAACAACTGTGTATGTTTTCTGGGGACCTTATTGTACCTCCTGAATATCAAGATTTGGCTATTCAATAAAAAAGTATTCAATAAAAAGCAAGCTGCTTCATTACTGCCATATCAACTCTGGATTGTGCAATCAACCTTCTCCCTAGAGCAACTCCCCATTGGGGCTGTATCTACCCATTATCCATCCCCCTTAAAGCCATGGAACAGGAAGCCCAGGAAGATTTGGATCAGGTACCCAGACCTTGCCCATGGCAGCTAGTGCTAACTTCATTGAGAAGAGTGACGGGGGTCTTCAACATGCATTGATTACTGTAGTTTAAATGAAGTGACATTGAAGTATCGCTTCTCTGGTCTCTGCAGCCCTGGAGCAATTAAAAGAAACCAAGTACTTTACTAAGCTGGACCTGCAGAGCTCATATAATGGTCAGGTTGTGCCCGGGAGATGAATAGAATGGAAGGATGTATGATGTAAGAAGGCATTCCGCACTTGGGTACTGTGAATATTTGCTAATTCCCTGCGGTTTGGTTGATGCACCAGTCATTTTTTTCAGACCTTCACTAATGAGTACCTTGTTTTTTCATTGTTTAAATATGGAATATCCTTGAATAATCAATGCACATTCACCTCATATTGCAGCTACTGATTAAAAATCTTCTCGTTAAGTTAATCTTAGCATACGTACATTCAGTACCTCCAGTATTCAAGGTCTATGGAGGCAGTCGATCTTTGCTAGCACTCATAAAGCATACTGTTTGATGGCTTATCCCTGAACTAAGATGCAGCCTAATTTGTTAAAATCTGTCCTAATTACATTTACGCAAAATCACCTTGCCAACTACCTATGGGTCTCCTGGAACCCCTGCCTGACTGGCCTTAGTAAATATCACAATTGATTTTGTTTCTTATCTCCCCAACTCGCAGAGCTTGGCTGCCATTTTAGTCACTGTGGGCAGATTTTCTAAAGCTTGACAGCTGGTGCCACTAAAGGGGCTGCCTTTTACGCTAGAAACTATGTAAAGTTTACTGCGGCATGTTTTTCGGAATTGAGGGCTACCAGGCCCTCATTTTACTTTTTTGGGTGGGATCTGCCTTTTTCAAGAAGTTTCTGGTATAAGTCAGCTTGTCATCTGCTTCTTACTCTTAGTCCAATGGCTATGGAGCATCTCGAACAAAAAAACTGTTCTATCACACTTATTTCCATCCCTTCGGTGTGATTGGTCTAGGTTTCTTTTGTGAGATGAGTATGTGCGAAATTACCTTACAAGTGAATCAACTAAGGATTCCCCCCTCCAGCACATTGCATGTTAGCAGACCCAGTTGTATTGGTCTAGAGCAGTGGTTCTCAAACTCGGTCCTCGGAACCCACTGCCCTGCTTGTTTTCCAGCTATCCCTGCCCTACACACTGCTGATTACCTGGATCAGGTGTGTTCAGTCAATCAGAAGCTGAAAGACAGTTGGGACTTGTGTGTGGGGCAGAGATAGCAGGAAAACAAGCAGGGCAGTGGAGCCCGAGGACCAAATTTGAGAACCACTGGTCTAGTGTAAGGTTAATAAGTGTACCAGGTGACACCTGTGCATGCCATTCATCACCAAAAGCGTCCCGGGGACCGACGCTAATGGGCTGCTTCACAGTCACACAGGTTTGGTCCTTCACTGGTGACATACGTCTCCGGCTTCCTTCTAAGCTGTGCCCCCAGCTCACGGGTCCTTTCCTCACTGTCAGCAGCATCCTCTGGTAGGGGTGGGAAGGGAGGGAGGTTTCTTTCATGTCCTCAGTGACCTCAGTTTCATCCATGCTGGATCTCCTGCATGCAAAATGTTACCTCTCCTTCGTCGGGTAGTGTGAGTGTTCATTTTGATCCTCGATCCTCTCTCAAATGACCCTTGGCACATTTTCTCTCTTTATGACTCCCGGTCATTCTTTGCCTGGCTTTCAGATTTGAGTCTGAGACCAGATTAGCGATTTGGCTTCCGGAATTAAACTCCATAATTTGGCCTTTTGTCTATTTCCTGCGAGTTTTCTGTAGCCGTGAAAAGCATTACTTGTTGTAGCTAAAAGTTAACAGTGTTTCATATATAATAGTAGTTTGCACATTCTGCTTGAGTGTAGAGCTGCACAATTAATAATACAAAACACCTCTATGTGATTTAATTTCTAAATTACAATAGCTCTTCTAGCACCCCTACTTTTCCCCAGAGAGTCTCAAGCATCCCATAATTCCGCATGGTCTTTAAAGGGTGCTTTTCCACTGAACCAGGTACCTTACTTTTAGTACTTCAAGGTGGTTTTCCATTGGCATAGAAACCGGTACCGGCACTGAATGACATCACAGTACAAGGTGGGTATTTTGCATTTTCAGTTCTGTACGGACATCGTAGCGCAGAAAAGAAACATCAAGTTTTGCTATTTTAATTATTCAAGATTATTTAGCACATGTTGAAAAATCTGATTAAAATTGACCTCCGCTGATTTTGAATGAGCGATGCACGCTTTCTCTGAGACAATCATAAGCATTTTCATCCTTGCTGTTTAAATCACATTGCAATACTTAGTTATTGGGTTCAAGATGGTGGTTATATTGTGTTTCAGAAACAATGTATTTGTTTGCCACAGTCATGTTTTGTTGTGTTTCCGTTCGCAGTTTAATGAGCAATAAACGTTTAAATTTAAGAACAAAAAATTGTTACAGAGAATTGTAATCTCTTTTGTAAGCTAAAGAATGCCGGTTCGCATGCTTGTCAGAATGGTGCTGTCCTACTGGCATGTTGCAGTCCAGAGACATGCATTTATGTTAAATGACCCTCTCGTCCATAGTCTCTAAATTTCCTCTACGGTGTGATTTTCTGAAGGGCTCATTCTTCAGGTCCCCACAAAGATCTGTAAAGTTTTGTATTTTGTTTGGTTACTTATTGTTAAGGTTAGGGCTGGGTAGAGGTTAACATCTTCATGTTCAGAGTTTTCCCCATAGAAATGAATGGAGAGTCCCCACAAAGATATAATTTCAAACCTGTGTGGGTGTGTGTCTGTCTGTGTCTGTGTATCTGTCTGTGTGTCTGTCTGTGTGTCTACGCATGTGTGTGTCTGTCTGTCTGTGTGTGTGTCTGTCTGTGTGTGTCTGCGCATGTGTCTGTCTGTCTGTCTGTCTATGTGTTTGTGTGTCTGTCTGTGTGTGTGTCAGTCTGTGTGTCTGTCTGTCTGTGTCTGCGCGTGTGTGTGTGTGTCTGCGTGTGTGTGCCTGTCTGTCTGTGTCTGCGCGTGTGTGTGTGTGTATGTGTGTGTGCCCTGTCAGAGGCTGGCAGCAGACCCCTGCCTTGTGCTCCATGCTGCCTGAGACGTTGCTCAGGATAAGCGACAGCGAGATGGGTAGAGCACAGATTGAGAAAGCTGGTCCCCTAAGTCTGATCTTTCTGTTATCGCTGTCTGACTTACTTTATGCTTTTTTGAGGTCTGCTTCAGTTACCTTTTTCCTGAGAACAATCTTTTCTGTTCCATAGCACCAATAACCCTTTAAAACAATGTTTCCTATAATGCAGTATGTGACTATGTTATGAAATATGAAACTCACAGAATTCTATGAAACAAATCACTGACATTACACTTTTTCCCATGTAATTCTCAGGCAAGAGCTTTTCTTACATTTTCTGCAGTAAAAATAAGTATCCAGTTCATATTTATTATTCTTTAAAATGTCATGGTCGGTACCCTTCCACACTGTTTGGTCTGGCTTTCACACATTTTCTAACTTGCGTATAAATAAATCATGTACTTTTGTCCACTTGAGACTGTGCACAGTATGTATAAGATGATGATTACAGTATATTAACCTCTATGGTACACTGATATATTTATGATAGATCACACTGCTTTAGCTACACTGCCAGATTGTGCCCAAGTTCATTTTGCAGTATGGGGGCTGGAATGGGCCTGGACCCTAAACAAACCATAAAGGACCCTCCAGGTAATGAACATTTCATGCTATGCTATGTGACCTCACCTTTTAGGAGACCCCCCCCCCATCAGGCACAAATCACAATTAGTAATTCCAGAGATTACGTCGTCCTGAAAATAACAGGTGTAATTGCATTCAAGCATTTATAAAAAAAAAAAAAAATCAAAATACTTAAAAGAAATTCAGCAACTGCTTTTCTAAGGGAAGTGCTGTTATTGACACACTGTACAGCCCCCAAAATCGGAAGCGGTTCCATTCTCAAAGGGATCCCAAGGCCTACAGCGTGAGTACAGACACCCAGCCGATGACACCCCAACCCCAACCGACATCATAAACATGTACGTGTGGTGCGGCTATTTCTACATAAAGAAATGCTTTTACAAGCTAGTATTTCCATCTTTTGTTATAGATTTTTGGTGCATTTTAACAATAAACTGAGAATTATTCTTTTATTCCCATTGTTTTCTGTCAGCTGATCTCACTGTTTACCGTCGAGGTGGGGGCCAGCAGTATGTATGCACACCCAGCCCGCCTCTCTCTCCTCAACTCCTGTCAGAATCATTTACATAAGAAAATGCTTTTAAAGATAATATTTGTATTTCTGTTATTGATTTCAGGTGCATTTTAACAACCAACAACTGAGTTCTTTTTTGTTGTTATTTTCAGGCAGTTGATCTCGCTTACAGCCAGCATTGGTCCTGTGTCATTATAGCACTAATACTTATGCACAAATTTAGTAAATTGGGTAAAAGTCAGACTAAAGATAGGAACTAACCTATGTACTGAGGCAAAACTTGAAATTCTGGCACAATTTTTAATTTTGCAATTATTTAAAGAATTTTTTAATTTGTTGGACATGCACATTCGCATCTTTTAAAGTTTGCATCCTGAAGGTCCATATGTCTGAATGCGGAGGATATTCTGTAATGTTGTGATAAAAGCATCAGAGATTTCAGTTGCCAGTTTGCCCAGGAAATCCTGCATGCTCTGTGCATCTGAATAAACGGCATATCAAAGTGTATAAAGTAAGGCAAACAGCGAGTCCGCAGGACGACTGGGGCCGACAGGCAGTTAGTGCTGAACTGCAGTGCAGTCCAAAGGTCTTCAGCCTAATCCACTTAAATCGAAAACAATGTATCTGCATTTAGGTTTATGAGAAGTAATAATTGAAATTGTATTCATGGGTAGTCTGTCGCTTTTATGGGATCAGTCCTTCAGACTTTAGGCATTTTATGAAACACAAAACCAATTCTTTAAAGTGCCATTTTAAGGTGATGTACTTAGAGGCTATTTTCTGTGCTGTTTTGATGAAGGAGGCTTTAATGAACATTAAAACCTACGGCTACGAGGCTTTCAGATCACACGCAGGACACTGCCGAGGGGTACGCAGGACAACGAGGTAGGTGTTACAACACGGTGTAAAACTGAGGTTTCAGATTTACATATTTAACATGGGACCATCCATCAAGGTTAATTAAGAAAATGTGTGATGCTCATTTAACCAAAGAGTCCCGCTGTTATCACCCCCACGGCACCTAGGGTCCGAAATTTCCCTTCCCTGTCGAACAATTGACATTGTTTCCGCAGCAGCTACAAGCCAGAACCCGCTACCTTCATTTAAAATAGGTCAGGATTAATGAGTTTTGTATAGCTGAGGCCAGCCTCTGTGGGGGGCGGGGGAGGGGGGGGGGGGGCTGGGGATTGGGGGCCATATTGGCAAATCTCTTTTGTTTGGGGAAGCGGGCGCATAAAATTATTATTGGTGTGGTAATTTAAATTTAATCTCACCTCTCAGGGACCGCTTTATAGTCAAGAAGACAGCGAAGAAGCCTGCATCCATATGGTAATGCAGGACACAGCGAACATCGGCACATGGCGACTGGTATCCAGGGCTCCCATTAAGGGAAAGGCAAGGCACTCAGGATGGAGCACAGTACAGGCAAACGAACACGGCCTTCGGAACGCGGCTCTTTGTTCTGACCTGCCTCACTTTCTGCTAACTGCTTGCACATTTGATATATTGAATGTGGGTAGATTTGAACAATCCATATCAAAGGCACCAGTGAGTTTGTAAAAGTCAGCGTGAAATCAAGCTCCAAAATGATGCTTCATTCGGCATCATCAGTCAGCAGCAGAATGGAATCATAAGCAAAAAACCTCAAGATTGATAATGGTTTATTCTTTAAAGTTACAATTCCGATGAGCGTCACCTGATTTCACAAAGTGCTAAAAGCTCCGTGTGACATTTAGAAATGTCTGTTTGTGCTCGGGCTTCAACACACAATAACTGGATGATTTTATTAGAATTTGGTGTATTGTATTCTAAACAGTAATAAATTGTGGCCATTTATCCCCTATTTATATAGGCCTACTTACCACGGACCTGTTGTGATTATGAAGTTGTTTGTTAACATTAATGTTACAATAGACCGTTTAGAGCGTTTGGGTTTAAAAAGCTGATATTTATATTTATATTTAGTTGGCAACCACACTTTAGTGTAGCCACATTAAAGTCTAACGATTGTTTGTCGGTAATTGGTTTGTTTTTCGTTAAGCAAGTACCAAATAAATAAAGGCCTCAGTGAATGATTAAATGTTGCATTTTATCTAAACGGCCATTTAATACTGTCGTAAACAAAAGGGACTTCACAAAGGACGATGTGCTTAATGCGCTGATCACAGAAAAAAAGGGCAACTGGTAATGTATGTATTATGAAGAAAAACTGATACACGATGAAAACATTCCGATAAACAGTAAGAGAACAGGCCTCACTGAAGCTGGTTTGTACAGGGAAAGCAAAGCATTTTACTAGGGTATAAATATAAATCATTCACATAGGCTTCCATGCCTCCAACACGCAGAAACCTTGGCTTGCAGTTCCCTAATTTGTGTCTCGCGGGGGTTATGATTGCTGGACCGTACCAACTCGGCACAAGGAATGGGGGTGCGGATGAGCGGAAGATGGACTGCGGGGGGGGGGGGAGGGCAGAGGAAATGCTCGCCGATAAGTTCAGCACCTGGACAGCGACCCGCAGGAGGCTCGTCTGTCCTGCGGTGACTTTTCAGCTGCGTGTGGAGGAGCGATGCGGATGAGCGGCGCGCGCTGAGGCCCGTCTGCTGGACCGCGGCTGCTGTCGTCTTGCTGGGCGCTATATTAGTAGCGGTTCGCACCGCGTACTGCTGCAAGAGAGCCTTCGGATCAGGGCGCAGAGGCAGCGTCCCCTTCGCTCGCTGCCTGCAGGACTGATCGGGACCGTGTTTTTGCTAAGCGGGGGGGCTCTTTGGGGGAAAACGGAGCGGGGGACTCGCGTATTTCTTTGTTCCGAAGTGAAAGTGCGAAGATGCCGTGTCTGGGATGGAGGATTGCGCTATTGCTGTGGACGCTGAGCCGCATCCGCAGCTCCGGCGCGGCGCTTCCAGCATCCCGTAAGTGCAGATCGGCCGCCGCACTTTGCGCTTTAATGCGTCGCAGGATGTATACGAGGCAGCCATGGGTCCCGGCACCACTGCTCGGGCTCTTTCTTTGTTATACGTGCGTGGATGCCTGCTCGCCTGAATTAAACCTGCCACTTTTATGCACTTCGCCGTTTATTATTATTATTATTATAATAATTATTATTATTATTAAGAAGCCCAGTCCAGTGTCGGTGCCGCCGTGAATGAAGCTGAATTGATTTTTACGAATCTGATTTTAGATTTCCTGACATTTATTTATTCTTTACAAAACACTCTAATTTTGCATTGGCAAGCCTGTCTTGGTTATGTGATGTATAAGGTGCCCGCATGAAACATATTTATATTAGATTGTTATTTGCCTTCTTAAAGTCAGTTTTATTTAGAGTTTTGTTGCTAGATAAATATAAAAGGTCTGTTTTGATGTTACATGCATCCCAGTGTGGAAGCGCAACTTTCTACTAGCGGCCAGTCAAACCTCACACTCGCGTCGCCTGAAAGACGCTGATTTACAGCCGCTTCTCTCATAAACTTGGTTTGTTGTTGTACAAGCAAGTAATTAACGTGGCATTTCAAACACATTAGCTCCGTGCGAAACGATATCGAAACTTTCAATGATTTTGATATTTTATTACATTGTAATAAACGTGGGTGAACATTTGGGTAGATCTTTTATTTATTGTTTCCATTGCTGTTCATTGCATCCTTTCCCAATCTGTTGTGTATTAAAAAAACCAACAGCTGCTCCTATCTGGGGACCAAGAGAAGTGGGTGACACGTTTGTGACTGAGCATTTTTGTACAATATGACCACTAATTGCAAAACATGACTGTAACACCTGGGGCGTCGTTTGTAACCTTAAAAGCACATGATATCATACATTTATAGCTTTTGTTTCTGTAATAAATGTGTCACAGGTCTTCCGGTTTCGATGTGCTACGTGGTCTTTGAGTTTTAAGAGATATACAATGTTAAAATATATTACAGGGGAACGTAATTACTAAAATCGCGATTATAGCTGAAGCATGGTCCCTCCTTTCATTTGGATATAAGCAGATTTCTCGAACTTTAAAAATGTTTGATCTTTTAAAACGCACCTCTCCAAACATCGAGATCCTCCTTTTGCACACCAAAGCGACTCTCTGCGTGTAACTTAATATGACTAAAAAGCAAAGGGTAACTGAATGGGATACGCGCTCGCTGTTAGTTCTGTGCCTTATAGAGTGAGACGCAGAATGCGGGCTTCACCGCTTGCTTTGCGGGTTTTGTGCTGCTGCGTTTCATCGCGCCGTATTGCTCTGCGTTATGATCTGCCATGCATCACGAATAGTCGCCTACATTGCTCATTTAATGAATGATACGCTTTTTTTTTACAGCCATCTAAGCAAAACTATGTAGCAAATGCTGTTTTATCATTCAGCTTGTTTCCCTGCACCTGTCTCCTTAGTGTTTGAGTTGTGCATATTGATTTATGTTTCAAAGCACTTTATGGCCCGCAAACACGTTGGGTATTCAGGAGCCCCAGACGCCAATGGAGCGTTTCCTGCAAGGCTGACCAGCTCCACACCACTTCCCATCTGCTGAGCACCTCAGTGTTCGTGCCAGGCCGGCTGGAGGCTTGTTGATGCCGGAGACTGGCATCCGCTAAAGCACCTACAGGTTTTACCAGCGAGGTTGCTCCTTGCGTCCCTTTCGATATCACCTTCCTAGAGACGGTGGCATTACATAAACCTGTTATTACGCGTGTGTGGTCTGCCAGCATTCGCAGTTCATATTATTTTATATAAATCATTACCACAATTCTGTAATTTTCAATATGAACTATTTTTTAAATAATTATTTGTGTGTTTTTGCATCACGCAAGGAAACGAGGTGCTGACGGCTTATCCCGGACAGCAGATCGCTTCTTTAAAGTGGCGTTAATATAAGGGTGGGGGTGGGTATTGTTTTGTCTGGGGAGCTGTGTCACCTCACCCCACCCCAACACACCGGAGGCACCGCGGTGGCAGCCCGAAACAGGGGACCGAAAGGAAGCCGAATGTGGATGAGGAGCGGTTCCGCCATCTGTTTCCTGCGTCGCAGGTCACCCTCCGACCCCCGTGTAAATTGAAAAGCTTCCATCCACCTGGTCCTCTCAGAATATAAAAAATAAAACGTTGCACGGCATTATGAGGGACGCCTAAAACTTTCTTGCTTTAGAGAACTTCCAGGACTCATTTCCTTCAGTTACAGACACACCTTAGACAGAGGCAGCAGCTGGCTGGACTGTCCTGCAGACAGAGGACAGACATGCCCGTCTTTACTTACAGGTCAATGTTTTGCTTGTTGTCTGTTTTCCATCAATTTTCCAAACAAATATGTTTATAAGATTCTCTTAAGATCCACTAGAGATTTTGAGCCCCATGAAAGCATATCATATGGGCCCCCCCCAACCCAACAAAAGCAATCATGATCTTAATTTTTAATCTCAATTTTTGTAATCGTCCTAACACCCCTCCCCCCCTATACAGCTCATCTGGTTATCATTACAGATAGCCTAAATTAATTAATTACCATGATGAGTGTAGTGAGCATGTTTCATATGTCCAAATAGCGTACTGTCCTGTGATTGTGACTGTGCGTGATGGTGTGAGACTGTGTGCCTGTGCGTGACTGTGTGAGACTGTGCGTGACTGTGTGAGACTGTGCGTGCCTGTGCGTGACTGTGTGTGACTGCTTTCTGCTTTGTTGAGATTCGCTCAGGCAGAGCTGCGGTAATGCAGTTGACAGGGTCATTGTATTACCTGCATGGGGCTAAAAGGGCTTCCCGTGTCACTGCAGGAATGACCTAAGAGAGCCCAATCCGGACGGGACGCCTGTGGTCTGGTCCATGTCTAAGACTGTTCCATTACATGCTGTGTGCGGCCGCCATCTTCGCCTGATTGCAGCTGTGGTCTTGCACCCCAGGCTGTCATGATTTCCAGTTTTACTTTTGTTAAATTACAGTAAGGCACTTTTTAAAGTTAATTGCCCATTGTGTGTCCGCCATAAGATTGATTTATTGCTGCTGTGAGGAGCCAGGTGTTTAGCTGGAGCACATTAAGACAGTGGGACCCACAGCCATGTGACTCCGGCCTCTAACATGCAGAAAAGTGCACGCTGAGTGCAAACGTCGGTGCTGGCATGTAATTGGCATGTCATTTTCTAAAAGCAATTACTGGCTGCCATCCCATGCAGGGTGAGCCCCAGCCTTGTACTTGCTGCAACGTCCCATGCAGGGTGAGCACCAGCCCTGTGCTTGCTGTAATGTCCCATGTAGGGTGAGCCATAGCCTTGTGCCTGCTGCAACGTCCCATGTAGGGTGAGCACCAGCCTTGTGCTTGCTGCAACGTCCCATGTAAGGTGAGCACCAGCCCTGTGCCTGCTGTAACGTCCCATGCAGGGTGAGCACCAGCCCTGTGCTTGCTATAACGTCCCATGCAGGGTGAGCACCAGCCCTGTGCTTGCTGTAACGTCCCATGTAGGGTGAGCACCAGCCCTGTGCCTGCTGTAACGTCCCATGCAGGGTGAGCACCAGCCCTGTGCCTGCTGTAACGTCCCATGCAGGGTGAGCACCAGCCCTGTGCCTGCTGTAACGTCCCATGCAGGGTGAGCACCAGCCCTGTGCCTGCTGTAACGTCCCATGCAGGGTGAGCACCAGCCCTGTGCCTGCTGTAACGTCCCATGCAGGGTGAGCCCCAGCCCTGTGCCTGCTGTAACGTCCCATGCAGGGTGAGCACCAGCCCTGTGCCTGCTGTAACGTCCCATGCAGGGTGAGCACCAGCCCTGTGCCTGCTGTAACATCCCATGCAAGGTGAGCCCCAGCCCTGTGCCCGCTGTAATGTGGGCTAGACTCTAGGTTTTCTATAACCCGGCCAGGATAAATAGGTAGGTGTTGGACGGAGAGAGGGGTCTGTCTGCGGATTGTGTCTCAGGTGCTTTTCTAAATCGCATAAACCAGGTCATTTTTCTCAGGATAGCTCAATGGCATAAACCTACTTAGATTATAAGATAAAGACTGGTTATTCTTGCAGCTTATTTATTATCTCAAATAATTATTTTCTGTTCTATTCGATGTTATTGGATAAATTCTACCTGGTTATACATTCATCATGGCGTTTGTCCTCAGTTCATTTCTTGTTGAAGAGTTCAGTCGATGTTAAACGTCTCTATTTGTGGCATGACGTCACTATGAAGTGGGCGTGTCTAGTAGTAGGTGTAACTTGTACTGGGCATTTCTTGTAGTCTTGCTGGCTGCAGATGGACACTATTGTGGATGGATGGATGGATGGATGGATAGGTGGATGGATGAATGAATAGGCAATGAACAGAGAGGAGACTCAGAATTACAGGTCGGAAGTGCAGGGCTTTGAGCTGATCTTCTGACAGTGATAGTGAGTCGTTTCACAGAATACGCCCACTGATCTAACTGAACTTTATTTTTAACACATCACTCTGTAAGATTGTGTTTTATCACATACACACACAGTAAGGGAGAGAGTGAGAGACCATGCTGGCGTTTCAGTGTAAAGGTTTATTAAACCGCCAGCAAACGTGTCTATATGCTGCATGTAGTCGTAGGCTTAAACGTCGGAGGTGGGACCATATTGATTTCTGAATAAATTACAGTACATGAAATGTTTTTAAAAATACATTGTATTATTCTAGAAAATTCATTTACTTCTCAGACACTGTCAGTATAGACTAAGCGATGTCCCCATTATGTCCTAATTACATCTGTACTGCTTTATGTACATATTCATTGGTCTGGATTAACTTATCGGATGGTGTACCTTATAGTTAATAGTATCAGGATAAGCATGTATTGCCTTTTTTTGGAAAATGCTTCATTTCTTCTTTAAAATGTACATTGCTTTATTAACTTAGATAAAATTCCATGCTGTGATTTTGTTATTTCATATTCCTACCGAGCATTTACCGACAGTTCTGCTTAGAGACAGGGAAGTTTGAGCCGTCGTTTTTCATTTCACCGCGCTGCTCCCAGCCTGGGCGCTCGAAAGTGATGCGTATCGGATGGCTGATGTCTCGCGGAGATTGGCAAGGTGGCTGAATCCTGTCAAGCTACATCTACTGCATATACCACAGAAAAGATAGTGAGAAAAATGTGAAAATATGGATAAAATATGCGGAGCGCAGTACGGTTAGGAGTCCACCTGTCTGCTAGAGGGCACCGCCTCTCAGTTTCAGGACTTTTCAGTGTATCTTAGGCTTAGGGGGCTTTTGAGATCCGCTTTTAACATGCATGGAGCTCAATATTAATCCTCAGCTTCGGAATCTGTACCTTAGATTTGGAAAGTCAGTGTTTCCTTGCAGTTCTTGAGTTTCTCTAACTGGCTACGGCTTTCAGCCAAACAGACCGGCTCTCCAGTTCTCAGTATTTAAGATATGCTCTATTGACATTACCCATGCAATTATATATGCTAATGAATATTGTTTGTTTGCAGTAAGAGGGGGACCAGCGGCTGGGGGTCACCGGGAACCGGCGTTAGCTGACATTTCTTTGCCTCCAGCTTAAATCTTGCATGGGATTGACTAAGAGCTCCCAGAAAAACAGCATTAAATGATTTAAAAACAGAAAGACATTAACCTTTGCTGGCATCTCCCAAGCGCTGGCATCTCCCACACCGAAGATGCTCAGCAGAGCGGCTGTCGGTCTGCAGCCCCGGGGCTGATTTACCTCTCGGGTCCCTCATCGCCAAACGAACTGCGAACCAGCCCGACTGAATATTCATGGCCAGGATTGTGCCGGAACATTATAAGGCGGCTCCTGCAGCGTCAGCCTGGTCGCAGAACCGGAGCGAACTAATCATCGGATAAAAGCCTGGCTGAAAGGGTTTTAATATATTTATCTAATATCTCTTTAACGAACTGCCCGGTGTTGCACTTTGCAGTGAATTTTGCTAAACTTATCATTTTTCTGGACCATGAACTAATTTGTCATTTCCTGCCAATGCGGCGGCAGCTGGTAACACCGGCTCAGGCGCGTTGCCGACACGCTCCGGTTATCTCCGCGGGAGCGCGCCGCCGACACGCCGGCCGCCTCGCCGGTATCAGCCCGGTCCAGCCGTGCCGACCGGCCACCTCGCTGGACGCCGCGGTGCCGTTCGCTAACACCGCCTCCGTGCCGTCATTGATCCTTTTTATTGCAAAATTCTCATTAACTGCTTGTGTTCGGATTTAGCCTTTCCGGCTTTGCCAGGTGCAGTTTGTATTGGATATAAACGGCTTAGCTGACCGCTGCAGGTCCGAAGCAGAAGGAAACCTTGGATTTATTTTGCCCCTAATCCCTGTCTGGAAAGACAACCATAATTTTTTTCGAAATATTTATAACACAATATGAAATAAGCGGTAGCCATTTAAACGGCATCACTGGCTCTGGGTAGAGATACTCGCACCAAAGACAAGAAAGTGAGCAAAGAGGAGAACAGACGAATCACTCCGGACCCCTTAATTAAGGTGCCTTTAGGTTGACCCTTAAGTTATCACGCTCTGCACAGATGTATATTCACTTTGGTCCTTTTCCCAAACTATCGCTTTTCACACATATTCCATTCAAATTCATTTTAATTAAATGTCCAGTGTTTTAAGAGAACATCCTGATTCGTGCCTCGATGTGCTGCTACCTGTCCACGGTACTTTCTTATCAGCAGCGTCCAGCTCGCATATGGTGGTGAGTTTTCCAGATTGAGGATCCTTATTGGCCGTATGCAGTAGCTGCATTGAAACTCCCGCTCATTCAGCCACACTCGGGTTCAGAGAGAAGTGCAGAGTATTACAGATCAGCCAAAACAGTGAAAAAACGAGACAGTGTGCTGATGAAATGACCGCGCTCCTTAAACTGAGAGTAATTGTGTGTTTTGCTTTGTGGAAGACGCCTCTCCAGTGGACCCCTCTGAAAAGAGGCATCATTTAATTGGCAAGCAAATAAACAATGAAAAGAAATTTACAGAAGCTGTACCTGGAGAGAGACTTAAAACTCTCCGCCGTTTAATTGGGGATAATAATTGTTTCTCCTGCTTAAGTTTAATAGGTAGCAGCCCCTAGAATGAAGGAGGCCTTTAGCCTTCCACGAGGACATCTGCGGTAGCAATTTTCCTCCGAAACTCGTGCTTTTCTTCCTGCTTTATGTGTCATTCGCTCCGAGGCCTTGTCAGTCCGCTCATCCAGACCTGGGCTTTATCTAAGGCAGACAGGTGGCCTCTCGATAGTCGCAAGGTCTGTTGCAAGCATTAATCAAGCAATAGGACAGAATTAACCGGGCCTCTGCCGCGAGCTCTCCATCGCCCTTTCAAACATTTGAATTCCGTCCATTCATCTTTGTACCGCTTATCTCGGTCAAGGTCGCAGGGCTGTTCCAATCATCAAGTCAGACATTTCTAAACAATCAATGAAAGAAAGAAACATTTCTGAGCTGTCGCTCTTTAGCAAAGTTCTCGGCAGCTCCTGGGAGAGTGGACCCTGCTGCTCCGCATCACTCGGGTTTCGCTCCAAGCCCGCGAGACCTTTTACCGGTGACACCGCTGTGGAAGAGGGATGTGGAAGGAACTTTTCGTAGCAGAATAGAACTCAGTAAGTTTCTACACAGAAAAATAAAATAACTTTTGTATTGTTTTTATACCAATGAATACAATTTATTTTCTGTTGAAGAATTTTTAAACGATTGTATGTTTTCCTTTTTTTCAAACAAAGTCACGTACAGCTTTGTAACAGAGCAGAGTACATCTAAGCAGTCGGGGTCTAAATGGCGTTAATGGCTTCATGTTGGTTCCTTAGGTTGTATGGGAGCCGCCCATTAACTCACTGGCTACCCTGGGAAATTAGTGGGTCTCCTCTCTCACACACGGGAGGCGAGATTCCGGAAGGAAGCCGTCGTCCTGCGCCGGGTTTCCCGTGCAGGCTGACAGAGGGGCTCACTATTTTTAGCTCTCAGCACGGCAGTATTGGGCCGAGGCGTCTGGCGGGCATAATGGGAGCTGCGGGGCCTGGCGGCGGGGCGGGCGGGATCACCTGTGGATCAGCAGCGCAGCGCCCCATGGGCTGCGGGACACCGGCTTTGCTGGCATGCAGCTCCGCTTGCTAATATGCCAACGACAGGCTATTAGCACGCATTTTGATGGCCGCTCTGGGCCGGCTCTAAAGGTGGGGGTTTCCCGGGCGCCGGAGTGCCGCCCAGGGACCTGACAGCTGTGCCCGTGTACAGGGGGCGGAGGTGCAGTGGCTGCTATTTTTGCCCCATACTTTTAGGACTTAGGTTCGCGTCTCAGCGCCCAATCTTTGTGTGAGGAGTATGTAATTGTGGGGTTTCCTCTGGGTCTCCCCTACCCCCAGGTGTGAATGGTGTGTGAGTGTGCCCTGCACCGGTTTGGTGCCCCATCCTGAGTTATTCCCTGCCTTACACCTGTAGCTTCCTGGTTAGACAGCAGACCTCCATCACCCAGCACAGGACGAGCGGGTACAGAAGGCAGAGGGGCACTGAGCGCATGCAGCGTGCCTCTTGTGGTTCCTGTTGCTGTAACAGATGACGAGGAAGCCAGAATTGAGCTCGTTGTGATCCCATCTCAACAACAACAATAACAAAACAAAAACTGACGAGGTGAGTTTGTGAAATTTGCTTTTCAGTTACATCTGGCTGCAGCATTTGATGGAGCCGCATTGATGCTGTTCATATCGTACGTTTAATAAATACATTCGTAAATCAACATGCACGTTGCATTATGGGCATGAAGAATTAAGCAGATGTAAGCATGGGAGAACAATCCCCCTTTGAAGGAGCGTGCAGGAGCGTGAAGGGGGCTGTAGTTATTCCGCAGCGATGGGTCCTGCGAGCGCATGCATTGCTGTGTGCTGCCATTAGGCGGCGAATCATCTCCTACGGCAGCCTCGCCAGGTCGCTTTCATGCGACTAGATGGCAGCTTAAATAATGGAAAAGGACTCAAGTTGAAATGATTTGTTTTGCCGTCATTGTACAAATCGCACATTCGCGGATCGCGACTAGCACCACAAAACAAAGTGATAAGGCAGGGGGTGTCGGGGGAGAAGGGTCAGGCAGGGGGTGTCGGGGGAGAAGGGTCAGGCAGGGGGTGTCGGGGGAGAAGGGTCAGGCAGGGGGTGTCGGGGGAGAAGGGTCAGGCAGGGGGTGTCGGGGGAGAAGGGTCAGGCAGGGGGTGTCGGGGGAGAAGGATCAGGCAGGGGGTGTCGGGGGAGAAGGGTCAGGCAGGGGGTGTCGGGGGAGAAGGGTCAGGCAGGGGGTCGCGACCCGAAGCGTAACGCCCACGAAAACCTGTTGGTAGGTAAGGGGGAGGGGGAGGGCGAGCGAGCCGGTGATGGTGACTCACACGGAGCGTTGCTGTCGCGGGGGGGCTGAGAGCGGTGAGGTGGCTTGATTTCACCGCCTTGCTTTCAGGACCTGTAATTATCACCCCAAAAGCCATTAACATCACTTCTGCTTAATTAATATTTTGCCAACTTGGGCATCTTTGGGCCCACTGTGATTTGTAGGCTGTGGCCCCTATGGACACCCCCCCCCCCCCAAGTTACTTGGGCATTAGAGGTTACTTTTCAACAAAGCCGGGGGGTGCTCACTGAACACCATATTAATCAGAAAGACAAAAGTCCGCCCCAGCCTTTGGCAGGTGTCCACGCTCGTGCAGCAGTGCGAAGCAGTGCGATGCAGTGCGAAGCAGTGCGAAGTACATCAGCCGGCCAGAGCTGCATCCTTCACCCTCTCCTCCTCTCAGCCACTGAGGAACTTCTCATAGCTGGTCAGCGCCCACAGGACACTGTGCTTCAGATTCCTGAGTGAAGTCACCACTGGGCCCTTCGCCCCGGTCGCACCGGGGACTAGCTGTCCCTGTTTTTACGCTTAAATTCAATGAAAAGCAGTATTGACCCGATGTGCTGAGACCAATAACCGTCCAAGCGACTAGCACCTTCCGCCGCTCCATTGCAGCCGGACCCGGCGTCTGGGATGCTGTGACACTGTCTGCCGTCGCAGCGTTTGGCGTGACATTCCTGCGAACGATTGCTGTCTGACTGCAAATTAATGCACAACACAAACCTGTTACCGACAGTAAATCCAGATTGGGGGCTTAAATGGTCCTCATCTGCTATAAATGTGCCCCCCCCTCGATTGGGTCTCAGGTGGTTGATGAGCATCACGCTGGAGACGGGGAGCTTTCGACGGGAGAGGATTGGCCCTGTGAACGACGGAGCAGATTTCATGGCTTTAATGCTAATCTCATTCTACCTGAGGTGTGAAACTAATTAAAATGGCCCTTCTGAAAATTTGGTTTTTGCAGAGAAACAAAAGTTAATAAAGTAAGTCATTCAAATTATGTTTGTGATTTCAATATCTCAGGCCTTCGGGGTATCCCGGCTAATTATATTTCTGTGACTTACAGGTACCACTCAAAATTAATATGAGCAGTACATCATTTATATATTTATAGCAAGCAGACGGTTATCTGATTTCAGATGGAAGGGTGACGCGATAAGGGTGGACGGAGAATCCGGGGAGGAAACATTTCAGCGACGGTGAAATTAATTAAGATGACATGGTTTATATAAAATTTCTGAACTCTGCTTTTCTAGGAGATTAAGAGAAATTAGATGTGTGCACTTTAATTAGTTTAATTAAAGTGCGTTAGTGGTGTGTGTGACATTCTGTTAGTGGTGTGTGTTATTACATTAGTGATGTGTGTGACGTTACATTAGTGGTGTGTGTGACATTGTGTTAGTGGTGTGTGTGTGTGTGTGTGTGCGATGTTATATTAGTGGTGTGTGTGTGTGATGTTACATTAGTGGTGTGTGTGTGTGATGTTACATTAGTGATGTGTGTGATGTTACATTAGTGGTGTGTGTGACATTGTGTTAGTGGTGTGTGTGTGATGTTACATTTGTGGTGTGTGTGATGTTACATTCGTGGTGTGTGTGTGATGTTACATTTGTGGTGTGTGTGATGTTACATTTGTGGTGTGTGTGATGTTACATTCGTGGTGTGTGTGTGATGTTACATTTGTGGTGTGTGTGATGTTACATTCGTGGTGTGTGTGTGATGTTACATTTGTGGTGTGTGTGATGTTACATTCGTGGTGTGTGTGTGATGTTACATTTGTGGTGTGTGTGATGTTACATTTGTGGTGTGTGTGACGTTACATTTGTGGTGTCTGTGATGTTACATTCGTGGTGTGTGTGTGATGTTACATTTGTGGTGTGTGTGACATTACATTTGTGGTGTGTGTGTGATGTTACATTTGTGGTGTGTGTGATGTTACATTCGTGGTGTGTGTGTGATGTTACATTTGTGGTGTGTGTGACGTTACATTCGTGGTGTGTGTGTGACGTTACATTTGTGGTGTATGTGACGTTACATTTGTGGTGTGTGTGTGATGTTACATTTGTGGTGTGTGTGATGTTACATTCGTGGTGTGTGTGTGACGTTACATTTGTGGTGTATGTGATGTTACATTTGTGGTGTGTGTGATGTTACATTCGTGGTGTGTGTGTGATGTTACATTTGTGGTGTGTGTGATGTTACATTTGTGGTGTGTGTGATGTTACATTCGTGGTGTGTGTGTGATGTTACATTTGTGGTGTGTGTGATGTTACATTCGTGGTGTGTGTGTGATGTTACATTTGTGGTGTGTGTGATGTTACATTCGTGGTGTGTGTGTGATGTTACATTTGTGGTGTGTGTGATGTTACATTTGTGGTGTGTGTGACGTTACATTTGTGGTGTCTGTGATGTTACATTCGTGGTGTGTGTGTGATGTTACATTTGTGGTGTGTGTGACATTACATTTGTGGTGTGTGTGTGATGTTACATTTGTGGTGTGTGTGATGTTACATTCGTGGTGTGTGTGTGATGTTACATTTGTGGTGTGTGTGACGTTACATTCGTGGTGTGTGTGTGACGTTACATTTGTGGTGTATGTGACGTTACATTTGTGGTGTGTGTGTGATGTTACATTTGTGGTGTGTGTGATGTTACATTCGTGGTGTGTGTGTGATGTTACATTTGTGGTGTGTGTGATGTTACATTCGTGGTGTGTGTGTGATGTTACATTCGTGGTGTGTGTGTGATGTTACATTTGTGGTGTGTCTGACACCTTTTCTGATGCTCAGAGATTGGGCAGAGATTCAGTAACATCCGAACTCATTGTGAAATATGGAGACATTTCAGCTATAAAGTCGATGAAGACGTGAGCCCTAAACACAGCAGCACCGTTGTGTAAGTGCTGTGTTAAAGTGTCTCTTGCACAGGGACATTCAGATTTGGTCAGACATCCCAACCTATTCAAGGAATTCAAAGAGCAAAAGGTGACAGTTGACTAGTTTATTCTCCTGACACACTATAGAGACAAAAGTATTGGGACACCTGGCCATTACACCCACAGGAACATCCCATTATAAATCCACAGGCATCAATACAGAGCTGGTCCCGCCTTTGCAACTATAACAGCTGCCACTCATCTTTCCACAAGTATTTGAAGGGTGTCTGTGGGAATTTTTGCCCATTCATCCAGAAGAGCATTTGTGAGGTCAGGCACTGATGTTAGACGTGAAGGTCTGGCTCACAATCTCTGCTCTAATTCATCCCAAAGGTGTTCTATCGGGCTGAGGTCAGGGCTCTGTGCAGGAGAGTCAAGTGACCCAAATATCTTTTAAAATATTTTTGCTTGAAATAAAGCACACTAATTACATCTGAGATGGTTACCCCAGTTAGGAAAAATAATGAAAATTCTTGAAACTCATGACAAAAATTTGGGATTGTGACAAAACTAGTCATAAGAGTAATTCCCTCCCCCTCTTCTAGAACCTGGTCGGCACTATCTAGCCCCTCCCCTTTTGTCATTTTGCATCTGATGGATATCAATAATCGGACTCCTCTTTCCGACCC
Source organism: Brienomyrus brachyistius (assembly GCF_023856365.1). Classification (NCBI taxonomy): domain Eukaryota; kingdom Metazoa; phylum Chordata; class Actinopteri; order Osteoglossiformes; family Mormyridae; genus Brienomyrus; species Brienomyrus brachyistius. The sequence goes on along the minus strand of NW_026042356.1, from coordinate 541,471 downwards.
CTCCCCACCCGCTGTTTAAGAGCTAGAAGCTCCAGCGGGCGCTATGAACCAGCACGCGATTGGTTCTCACTTCCCACAGAGATTTACGGGCTGGTGCACAAACAGCTGCAAAGCTCTTGGTGTCTGTGAGTCCCCACCCCCGTTTTTTTGGGTAGAGGGGCTGGTGTTTGAAAGGGCGACCTTCCCCTTGTTCCCGCACCGTAGTTACCATGTAAAACTGACATTTACTCGGCCGATAACAACACCACACGTCCAGCATCTGGGGTATTTGCCCGCACGCTCTCCACTTACGGACAGACTTTATGGATCTGGGATCGTTCGCTTAGGTCGTTCTGAAAGAATGGCTCCCTTTCAGCCCCACGCCTGATAGAGTCTGATAGACGGCGTTAATGCACCTCAGCATGAGGCGAGGGATTGATCACCTGCCGCCTTATGCAGAACCGCAAAACAAGCTCTGCAGCTTTGAATTTACCGTTACCATTACGTTTAATCTAACGTCATGTTTCAAATTAGTATTCCGATAATTTAAACGTGTTCTTAGCTAAAAGCAGACTTTATATTTGCCTGGTTTGTCACGTCTTTAAAGTCCAGGATAAGCAGCACCTTCCGCTGGCTGTCGGAATGCAGCGATTTCGGCGCCCAGCACGTAAAAGAGCACTGAACCGATTTCTGCTGGGGAAAGTGCATTAAAAATGTTTGAATAGGCAAATCAAGCCAACGCCCAGTGCTCACATCAGACAAAAATTAATCTCATGCTCAAAGCCTGAAAGCATTCTATGGCTCTGAAATGAAGCAAGCAACTCTAAATCAAGGTTCGTTAAGTTCAGTGTTTATTTGTTTAGAAAGATTCAGCGCGAGTTGTGCTCGTGCTGGGTGCTGTTGTAACGGTACGGTGAGAGCGTGTCCGCCAGCCTCGAGCCCGTGGCTGAGCTGGGCTCTTGATTTGCAGTGTCTCGCTGCATCGCTCTCTCCTTACACCACGACACACTTCATTATGTCTCCGGGTCCTTGGATGTCGGGGGTCTTTCAGTGCATCCGTGTGGGTTTTCTTACTGGGCAACATACACTGCCATACTCTCATCTTTAACTGTTTCCCTGTCCAATTACCAGCGCTTTTGACGAGCGACGTACGCACCGGACGGAAAATGATTTCCCCCTGCATTGTCCCAAAATTCACGCTGATAAAATATCGAATTTTGCAGCAATTAAGATTTGAGGTGCTAGAAGTATTAAAAGCCAACAAACCTGTCCAGTCCTAGCTGTCAGTTCCGAGCCACCCCCCCCCCCCCCCCCCGACTGTCTCCTGCTCTGCAGATAATGAAAATGTCCCTGTCTGGCCCGCTCCGCCTGAGGCGACGTGCACGGCCGGTGTTTTTGCCGGGCGGACCTCGTGCGCGGCTGTGACATGCACCAGCTTTTTGGGCAAACAAACATCTGCTGGATTTGCCATTCATGTTGCGCCTGTCCTCTCCGGCTGCTGTCTCCGGGTCCCTGGTGTCTGTCCTCTCTGTGGCTGGGATAGGATGAGGAGGGAGAAAATAGCACATTACTGAGGCCAGGATGCACACATGTGTGGTATTTATAGCCTTTTGACGGCATTAACATTAATGCACAACCTGTCAGATGTGCCTGTTTGTCGGTACTTCGCTTCCCTTACAGAGATTTCAGGAAAAGAGCCTTCCTGAGTCCTGAAGTACAGCTGGGATTCTGTATCCCGAGCACTGGAAGGTCACACACTGCTAAAATACTGCCAAAAAGTGAACATTCTCATTTTCTGCAGACGTGGATTAATTTACTCTACAGACATGATTGGCCAGAGTATTTTTGCACAACTTGGCTCTTACGAGCTTGGAATCTCTTACTGTCTGCTGCTGCCAAATTTTTCTATTAAAAAGGACTGAAAAAGTTGACTCTTCTCCCAAATGGATCGTTTAAATGTTCTTAATGTGAAATGGCAGAGCTGGGTGTCACATTACTGATGATTAGGGCTGAAAAGTGTATCGGATTAAGTGTATCATTTTATTTCAGTCGATATCGATAATGATTGATTATTTTGAAGATCAGGAGAAAAAAAAAGTTCAAATTAAAATGCTTTATTTTGATATATTATGTTTTATTATGCTGAATTTAACCACCTTACTTTGAACTTTACCACTTTATTGTGAAGGAACTCAGGTAATAAGTTTAATGTTAACACAACAAATTGATAAAACAGGCTTGTATTTATGCTCTTGATCGGGATATTTTTCTTGCAGTTTACACACAGCACTATTCTGAAATCAGTCGTCATTTTCAATCAGCAGTTTTCCTCACTCATTTTCTCACTCCACACTATTTCTGTTGTTTTGCCGCATGCTGTTGGTGCAACAAGCACCTGTTAAATGATTAGCTGTTCTGCATGTCACTCATAGTACACTCCGTTATCAAGGGATATGATAGGCTGTTTATGAACTAGGGCGGGAGCACGCTTGGGGTTTGTTCATGTAACTGAGCTTTGCATAAATGTTACCTGCTATCCTAGCAATTTGAATTTAATGCATTTAAGTGAAACTGTCGAACATTCTATGGAACAATTTTCATGTCACTGTTGATCTTTTTATCACCTAGGCCTAGTAGGAAGTAGACTAGTGCAACAAAAGCATCTTCAAAGGTGACTTGATTTTCACAAGGACTGGAGGCCTCCTCGTGTGTACGTTTGGCATGCATCCAGGTGTTGTATCCCTGCGCTGTTGCGCTCTAGCGTTAGCGGGCGCATGTTGAATGTCATGTGACCTGTTGCCATGGCAGTGATGAGGTCCCAGGATGGCAGATGGAGATGCTTGAGCTGATTGCTGAGTCCGTCTCCGCTGTTCAGATGCCGCTTCCTTTCCCCGCTCTCTGTGACATAATTCTGCGAGTCATCGCTTGGATACAATGAAAACCTTCCCACTCATTAGTCACATGACAGGGGTGAAGCTTTGACACACTGAAGGTTCTCTCGCTGTCGTTTAAAGCACCGGTAATGCTTAAAGAAGGCCTGCGGTCCCTGCTTTCACAAAGATCTGCCATTCAGGATCTACAGTGTACCCAATCAGGGTGTCAGTGAACACTGTGGCTACTTAGGAACCACTAGGGGGCGCCTCCATCCGATCAGTCTGTCAGAATATAAAGGAAGATGATAAATGGCATCTAGGTTAATAAAACTTCAGATAGGCTGACGAAAAAGGTTGGACCAGCCTTGTACTTCGGGCTAATGCCCAGATATGCTTTCTCCTAATGTGCACCATTTTCATTGTGCGTGCATTTTCAGTGCCAGTCCATCACAGGGCACAGGGCAGGGGACACCCTAGATGGGATGCCAGTCCATCACAGGGCACAGGGCAGGGGACACCCTAGATGGGATGCCAGTCCATCACAGGGCACAAGGCAGGGGACACCCTGGATGGGATGCCAGTCCATCACAGGGCACAGGGCAGGGGACACCCTAGATGGGATGCCAGTCCATCACAGGGCACAAGGCAGGGGACACCCTGGATGGGATGCCAGTCCATCACAGGGCACAGGGCAGGGGACACCCTGGATGGGATGCCAGTCCATCACAGGGCACAGGGCAGGGGACACCCTGGATGGGATGCCAGTCCATCACAGGGCACAGGGCAGGGGACACCCTGGATGGGATGCCAGTCCATCACAGGGCACTAGAGGCGTGTCTGCTGAGTCAGCCTTCTTCCACACTCGCTCTCTCTTCACTTCCCGCTGCTGCCACTTGACTCTAATGCCATGACTTCTTTCTGTGGCCGTCAGCAGCCTCATTACCATTTCGTTTACGACTCCATGAAATATCACTATGACAACGATTTAATCCATTTATGCAGACTAAGAACACAATACACCGGTGACAGATTTAAGGTAGCATTGTGATTTAAATAAGTTTTACTTTCTTTTCAGACTGAGGAAACAAATCAGTTTGTAATAAGATAAAGGACAAGCCTCACTTTTTCGGTGTGACGGTATAACAGCAGAAAAGTGCCCTAGATTGATTCGCACGCATCACCTCCTTTCATACCGCTCTAGTAGTGTTTATATTATTTATAAAAACCTCAAAGCCTTTGATAAATGGGAATTTTTGGGGCGTTTGTAATAAAACCTCAAAGGAATCGAGATGCATTGCTGATGAGATTTGCAGTGTTTGTGTAACGTGTATTCCGGGTAAAAATCACAAAGTGATACGATGACTCCTGCAAGCGCTCCACAATTTATTATGAAATATTATTTGTCAGCTAATAAGTGAATGTAAATTGGATTATCTTCACTCGGCTCCTCTCCTGCTGCTTAGCTATGCTAATGGCTACAGTACCAGTTTTTGTGTGGGCCTGGAGCTTAGGGGCGGAGCTGCGGGCAGAGCTTGGTGCAGAGCTCTGGGGTGGATGTTCGGTCATACACCACCCCCACCTGCAAGCTGGAACTCAGACGTGCCGCCTCCTCGCTCCCCCCCACCCTCCGGAGTGGAATTTTTAGTCTGCCGCTTCTCCTGCAGTCAGGCCGCCTGAAAGCCTGCCCATAGACGCTCCCCCATTCCATTATCTGCTGCTTTTAGCTACGGAGGCCTTCCTGACAGCGGCCTACTTCCGCTTCACCCTGAGGCTGGCTTTAATCAGAAATGTCAGCGGTGATGTAACCGCTCTCTCAAACCCGAGTCCCCTGGGAAACACACACACACTTTAACACGTGTCCTCATGCCATGCACCCAAGGGGACTCCCATATGCACACGCATGAACATTTACATACTTGGCAGATGCAAACATAATTTTGGACATGAGTTTTCAATGAATGCCCAGGTACCTGTGTGACAGGTCTTTTACCAACAGCCTCGTCCTTGCCAGGACTCGAACCCGGAGCCTCTGGGTCGGTGTTATATTCTAATGCGGCGCAGAGCTGCAGCCTGATGTGGCCGACTCCAGACACCTGCTTTGTGGAGATGGCCCACGTCTTTTTGTGGGCGGTCCATAATGCCAGGATACATCGACCCGTAAACCCCCTGGGGAAATTCGGAATGCCCCCCCCCCATGTCATACTGCCCCAACCCTAAATCTGTTTGCACTTCTGGGGTCATGTGCTCATTGTGAGAGCAATCAGAAAGCTTCTGGGTGGAGACTTTCATCTGTTACTATCCAGTACTTATATAGTTATAATCCAGGACTTATATAGTTAGAATCCAGTAATTATATAGTTAGAATCCAGTAATTATATACAGTAGTTAGAATCCAGTACTTATATAGTTAGAATCCAGGACTTATGTAGTTAGAATCCAGTACTTATATGGTTTGAATCCATTACTTATATAGTTGGAATCCATTACTTATATAGGTAGAATCCAGGACTTATATAGTTAGAATCCAGTAATTATATACAGTAGTTAGAATCCAGTACTTATATAGTTAGAATCCAGGACTTATGTAGTTAGAATCCAGTACTTATATGGTTTGAATCCATTACTTATATAGTTAGAATCCAGGACTTATATAGTTAGAATCCAGGACTTATATAGTTAGAATCCAGAACTTATGTAGTTGGAATCCATTACTTATATAGGTAGAATCTAGGACTTGCAGTAGAGCATTTCATGGCATAGCTGCAGCATTTGACCTGGGAATCTAGCATAATGAGGAATTTTAATAAGCTAAGGTTTATGAACCATTTTAATAAGCTAAGGTTGACACTTTTTGCCCGTTAATTGACTCCAAATAGTTTTTCAGATAGCTTGACATAGTGGAAAATGCTTCCTTCCTGTTCCAATTTTCCATAGAGCGTTGTTTTTTTCCAGAGATCACTTCGCCGTAACTCTGTTTTGCCAGTTCAGTGTGGGGATTCAGTGAGGTTCCCATTTGTCCGTGTCGAGTAGCAGAGACTGCCGAGCATCTTCATGTCTGTCCATCTGTTGCGGTCTGAGTATGTCACCCTGATGACGGAATGACATCTGACAGCAGTGCTGGATGGTGGATAGATGGAGATGCACGGATGCATGCATAGCAGAAATGCACATCTGTGCTGTGTAGGCTGCTCTCACCCTCATCCTGTAGATGGGGACCAACAGGCTCTTTGTGCTCTGACAGGCTTCCTAGCATCATAGTACTGCAGTAAAAAACGAGAGGCATTGCATAGATGTATCTGTGGACCCGGTTTTACAGGTAAATAGCTCAGTAACTCCAGTGGAGGAAACACCGCTGCCCAACGATTCACTGATCCCTTCAATATGACACATGGCTGCCATGGCTGAGCCACAGGCAGGATGTTTAATGGAGTACCGCTGCTCAACCGATCACTGATCCCTTCAATAAGACACATGGCTGCCATGGCTGAGCCACAGGCAGGATGTTTAATGGAGTACCGCTGCTCAACCGATCACTGATCCTTTCAATAAGACACATGGCTGCCATGGCTGAGCCACAGGCAGGATGTTTAATGGAGTACCGCTGCTCAACCGATCATTGATCCCTTCAATAAGACACATGGCTGCCATGGCTGAGCCACAGGCAGGATGTTTAATGGAGTACCGCTGCTCAACCGATCACTGATCCCTTCAATAAGACACATGGCTGCCATGGCTGAGCCACAGGCAGGATGTTTAATGGAGTACCGCTGCTCAACCGATCACTGATCCCTTCAATAAGACACATGGCTGCCATGGCTGAGCCACAGGCAGGATGTTTAATGGAGTACCGCTGCTCAGGCATTCACTGATCCCTTCAATAAGTCACATGGCTACGTTGCTGAGCCACAGGCAGGATGTTTAATGGAGTACCGCTGCTCAGGCATTCACTGATCCGTTCAAAAAGTCACATGGTTGCGTTGCTGAGCCACAGGCAGGATGTTTAATGGAGTACCGCTGCTCAGGCATTCACTGATCCGTTCAAAAAGTCACATGGTTGCGTTGCTGAGCCACAGGCAGGATGTTTAATGGAGTACCGCTGCTCAGGCATTCACTGATCCGTTCAAAAAGTCACATGGTTGCGTTGCTGAGCCACAGGCAGGATGTTTAATGGAGTACCGCTGCTCAGGCATTCACTGATCCCTTCAATAAGTCACATGGCTACGTTGCTGAGCCACAGGCAGGATGTTTAATGGAGTACCGCTGCTCAGGCATTCACTGATCCCTTCAATAAGTCACATGGTTGCGTTGCTGAGCCTCAGGCAGGATGTTTAATGGAGTACCGCTGCTCAGTCTTATCCAGAATGGGCCGTTGTGTTATGCGGGTTTTTGCTGCAGCTCCCTAATGAGATTACTAATTAGAGGACTGATTGGCTGAAGAGTCATTTAAAGAGGTTATCCCCAAAACCAATGTACACACCGACTCTTTGCAGATAAGATTTGCCACCCCTGGCGTAGACTGTGCATTTGGGAGGTCTGGCCTAATGCTGTCCCCCCCCTTGGAGGATATGCAGCTTGGTGTTTTTGCCGTGTGTTTCCGAGTATCTAGGTAATTGAGTATGGAAAGACGAAGACAACATATCAGACTGTGCTGTTAGACCAGTTTTGCTGTTTTTCTTAAATGTGAATTAGCTCCTGGGCAGAGAGCAGGGTAAACTACCATCCAGCCACCCTGGAGATGCTGGCTACAAGGGCCATGCTGATTATTCTGGTAGCGATAGGATTTAATGAGCTTCTGGACATGGGCACTGAGCCACACACCACCCCCTACTGGTCAGTGAAAGAGCACAATGTAACGCAAATCTCCCATTGGCTGAAGTGTAATTTCATACTCGGCATATTCATGCTCTGTGTCATGGTGTAACAATCGGAAGGTGTCAGTCCAAAGAGGAATGTGTTCATTTATCTTAGGTGATTTGCGTGCATTTTTTTGGAAGCAGTCATTTTCAGGATATTTGCTGTAAAAATGAGTGAAGAAGGAGACAGGAATGTGTCTAAGGGGCTGCTGGCGATAAGACGTCAGACACTGAATGTAAAAGAAAAACGTAAAGCACTCAAGAAAAGCTCTTTTAGATAATTAGGTGCGGTGTTTTGATTGGTCGAACCTTGCTTTTCTTGGGCCCTGTTATCCACATTATTGCAGAATCACGTTTGCTAAGGTCCCTTGTAACATGCAAGGTTTCCAAGCCGGTAAAAAAGGTATAACTGGGGATAAAGGATGGAGAGGCAGGGAAGATGAGCTCTGCTGCCCCCCACAGGACGCTGGATGATACGTAACCTCTTTCACCTTACTTTCCTGTTTCCAGCAAACTTTGCTGATTATGGCAGTGAACCCTGCCGTGGATCCGGGGGGGCGGCGGGCTGCTCCAGGAAGGATTAGCCATGATGAAATGAATTATGGAACTGGCCAGCCGTGCATTAGTGCCTTTGCAGTTGACTGATGATGAATATTTAAAGGCTAGCTAAAGATCTAATGACTGAGAAGTTGGGGGGGAGGCTGAGGCTGTTGACATTGAGCTACCTGGGAAACATGGGGTACTTCCGCTTTGTAGATGAGGGGAAGGTCATGTTTGTTTGGGAGTCATGCCCGCCCCCACCCTGTGAGTCTACTGCATGTGCGAGTCTCAGTCCTGCACTCTGAGGCCTCCCTCTGCTTTGACTCATTCCAGGTGGCATCCCCTCATCTTGCACTGGCGCCTGCCCCTAAATATTAAAAGTATCCCCCCCCAACCCCCCCCCCGCACACTCGTCCCCACAGCTACCTCGGGGGGGGGGGGGGGGGGGGATGTTTCAGATTCCTTGTTGGCAAAACAGTGACAAACACACTGGAAGCTTCTGGAACAAAGCCCATTGACATCATGAAACTCCCACCACATTAAGCTGCCAGCGTGTTTTTAACTCATTGCTTGTGTTTATCGGTGAAGCTGTCACTCCCCATCACTCACCAAATTAAAGCGTTTCATTAGCTAATTTTAAGGTCCCCCCCACCTTAACAGACCCTGCAATTGGCCCTGGTGTAAGGAGACACTCGGCAGCTGAGATGGACAGATCAGAGACAGACAAAGGAGGTCCACGGTCTCCTGTCCTCCTCCTGCTCAGCCCCGAAGCCAGTCGGCACGGTAACTGAATGACTGTCATGTGACAGACACTCTCCCTGAACATTAAGATTATCCCAGACACTGTGTTAAGGCACGCATGGCCCTTAAGGAACGTTGCGCATGTGTTTAAGCTCTAACATACCTGCTCCACACATTATAAATCCTTCTGGTGGCTGTGGCTGTAGACAGCAGGGTATAATTTTGTTTTCTTCACAGTATATATTTGATTTTTTTCTGTATTTGGTCTCGACCTGCATGATGGAAGCTGGTGTTCATAGTGCAAAATAGGAGGTTGGAGAAACATCAGATTATTTAACATTTAATAACTCAAACCCACACTGGGGATTTCCTCAGAGCGAAGAAGCTCGCCACATCTGCCGAACACTCGGCTTTCTGGGTAATTTGCTATCGGAATGGGCCGCCTTTGCTTACCGCCGTGTCGTGTGCCATTCCGGCGCCGGCCCACCCCCCTGTCCTATTTTGCGGTGACTCTGCTTCTCACTTGGCATGAGTCCCTCATTAAACTTCCCACAGCTCATCCCTATTTTAAGGTCTAACAATCGCTGCCGCCGCAATGAACCTGTAACTGAGTGTCTGGGTGAGGTGTGTGGTCCGGGGGGGGGGGACCCTCGAGTGATATATAGATATGCAGATTGAGTCTCACCTCCCCCGTGTCACTGACAACTTTAGGTTTGCCTCAACCTACCTGCCGTGATTCCGTGTTGCCACGGAAACCATTTTTGTTTAGTTTTTTTTCTGCCTAGCTACAGAAATGAATGTAGTCCCCGCCCATTTAAAAGTCACGGGGGAATAAACAGGGACGCTGCCCCCCTTTCCCCTCCACCCACGTTTCAGCTGTGCCTCCTGTGTCGCCCACCCCTGAGCGATGCCCGCCACTGAGGTGGCCCCGCGAGACCGGCGCGAAGAAGCCGTTACCGCGCATTGATGCTGCGTAGCGAGAGCCCTGGCCCCACCCTCAGGACAGATAAATGAAAACAAACAGCTCTGATGACTGACTAATAGGGGATTGGGGGGTGGCGGATCAACCCCATGAACGCTATAATTACGATTGATCCGGCGACGAGCACCAGCGGCCTGAGTCATCTAGGGGGTTTGAAGGTGCTATCAGAGGTGGGGGGGCGGGGGGGTCAAGATCAGTATGCAGCCCGCACCCCATACCTGAGATTAATGCGGCCTCCCCTGAGCCCCCGCCCCCGTTCTTCATCCTTAATGGTTCTTTTTTTAAAAAATATTTTATGCCGAAACATTTCTCTGAACTTCTGTACCTTTCTGGGACGTCATTTTGCATTAAAAACACACAGCTGATTATTTATATGGGAAAAAGACATCGACTCATGAAATTGGCAGAAAGGTAGGGAGGGTGTGGGGGGGGGTCCGAACTTGTGATTGGTGGAGCTGCCCGCTTGTTTTGCCCAGTGCTGATTAATGCTGACAGTTTCTGCCTCTGAACCAAGTGTTGAGCATCTCTGTGGGCATCTCACCAGCCATATCGGCAGGCAATTCAGTAGGCATCTCAGTGGGCATCACTATGGGCATGTCGGTAGGCATCTCATAGGGCAGCTTGGCAGGCATCTCAGCAGGCATCTCAGTGGGCACCTCGTAGAACATCTCGTTGGGCATCTTGCTGGACGTCTCAGCAGGCATCTCAGCAGGCATCTCAGTAGGCATCTTGGTGAGGTTTAGTAGGAAAAAGTTGTGGTCGCTAAATGGAATCTGAGGCCATATCCCAGGATTCCCCGCTGCTGCAGTGCCTCTTTCCAACATCACGTTACCTGTGAGCCAGATACTTCGAAGCGTGTCCTTACAAACCACCCCATGATTAATTACCTCTTGCAGCTGTAAGAGGTCTCACAAACACCCCGCTTAGTGTTTCATTGCTTTATGCTGATGGCACTTGCCACACTCAGCTGTGATTAGCCTTTCTAGGTTAGTAGCTGAGGTGGGCAGTTGAGTTCAGCCACTGTCCTTAGCAGCAGTGATACCACCACACAACCACAGATGTATGTGGGGTCGCCGAGGTTTGGGGAGCCACCTGTAAACCGTAAGTACTCACTAGACTGGGAGGGTGGGGACTCATAAGTGATGTTTAGTGAGACCCCAGAACCAGGCCTGCCCCTGCCTTTCTGGTCAGACCATCTCCAGTAGGACCTGCTTTGGTTCTCCCTGCCAGTTCTCCACCTAGACGAGCTGTGTGCTCACTCTCAGACTGGAGCGTACTCTTCATTCCCTCCCTGGCCTCCTTGGAGACAGGCTTTAGCTGCCAACTTGGCCTAATGATCCCTTAGACGTCCCCCGAGATGAGGGGAGGCCAGACAGGTGAAGGTTGCTTTTGACGCGAAGCCTGACTCCTGCAGAAATGGCGGCACACTCGGTGTAAAGCTCCCCTGGCTGATGAAGCTCCCTCTGTCATCCATCCGGCTCTCCGTCGGCCATCGGCTCGTAGCTGCCAGCTTAGCTTCTGCATATTCTCAGGCTGTGAGTTCCCCACTCGAAAATGTGTCACCTTCTGAGGCGACGTGTTATTACTGAGTCGCCGGTATCCCAGCCTCAGCCTGCCCAATCATACGTATAGCTGTCAGGAGCTACTCTTATGCTCTTTGCAGCTGTATCTGTGACCTGTGATTTCCACATTTAGAGACGCAATCTTGCAGGAGTATTACTTTGAAGGAATCAGAGGCTTACTTTCACTTTTCCCCGTGTTGACAGATTGGGGTTTTTCCTCCTCTTTGATTTCCTTGAACGTGCTTGAGAAAATGTGCCATATTAAATAAGATTGAGGCTACTGGTGATTGAGCTGTGGTTCATCCCTGGCAGAGTGGCCCTCCAGCAGTAGAGCGACAGCCTTTACTTGTGTCTTGGACGGGACTCCAGGCTGCAACTTTGCGTACTGCCACACCGGTTAGTTGGTTGGGATTCTGAGGCAGCTGTGCAGACCTTCCTACATCTTCTGCTGGTCCCTTCACTTTCGATAGGCTATGGGATATTTCACTTCTGCCCGTTGGCTATGTTCAGGAGCAATGTGTTGGTCAATGGTTTAGGCCACTATAGCTGTGATTGGAAGGTCAACCGTTCAAATCGAAGAGCACTAGGAGCGGCCGGCACCCCATTGGGCTGTAGCTGAGGACTGCCCAATCGGCATGCTCTCACAAAACCTACCTGTGCCTGGTAGTCCCTTCCTTAATGAAATGAAAGAAGGTTGTTTTAGCACCTTACCATAATGTCCTGTATATTTACCTCTGTTATGGATGGGCAGGGTGAAGGACAGACTATCGACATTGTGGCTCACTAAAAAGAGGTTTCATTTAAAGTAAAACAAAACAAGAAACAGAAGGGGTCAAACAGAGTGTAAAACAAGAACTAAAACAGGGGGTTGCACTGGAACAGTGCATGCAGCAGATACAGTTCATATACAGTACATCATACAGTGCATACAAGACATGCAGCACATACAGCACATACAGTGCATATGACACATGCAGCACATACAGAAGATACAGTTCATACAGCAAATACACTGCATAGAGCATATGCAGTTCATACGGCACATACAGTGCATAGAGTGCATGCACTTTATATGGCACATACAGTGCATACAAGACATGCAGCACATACAGCACATACAGTACATATGACACATGCAGCACATACAGCAGATACAGTTCATACAGCACATACAGTGCATAGAGCGTATGCAGTTCATACAGCACATACAGTGCATAGAGTGCATGCACTTTATATGGCACATACAGTGCATACGACACATGCAGTGCATATGACACATGCAGGAGCATACAGCACATATAGTCAATACATCACATGCAGCGCATATAACACAGACAGCAGATACAGTTCATACAGCAGATACAGTTAATACAGCAGATACAGCATACACAGCAGATACAGTTCATACAGCAGATACAGTTCATACAGCAGATACAGCACCCACAGCAGATACAGTTCATACAGCAGATACAGCACACACAGCAGATATAGTTTATACAGCAGATACAGTTCATACAGCAGATACAGCACCCACAGCAGATACAGCACACACAGCAGATACAGTGCATACAGAAAACCACAAGGCAAGGTATCGCAACTGAACACAATGACTGGCTGATGAGAGGAACAGGGGCAGGTGCCGAAATACATACACAACAAGGAAAATCAAGGACATTTTAACAATCACTAACAAGCCCCTGGCCAGCCTCGAACCCATGACAGAAGGGGAAGCCTGGATGATAAGGCTACCCGCTCAGCCCATTAAATCATGCAGTGGCCTGGGGAACACGATAAACATAAGGTGCTAACACTAAACGGGATGGCCAGTGACATCTGCTGGCCAAACAGGGAACTGACATAGCACAAGGTGCAGGGCAGGGACCGACCCTGGCAGCCTCATGTTGCAGAGGATATTACTTTCAGATAGCCCTCCGTGTTGCTAGTAAAGCACTAGAGCAATTGATTGTTTTCTGAAGGTAGATAGCCTTATAATCACAGTATGAAATTGCCTAACCAGCAAAATTGGATCAGATGTGTTCCTGAGTAAGCCTTCAGAGCCAGTGGAGCTCATTATGGGCGTACGGTCTTATTGACGGTGCCGAGGAGATGCCAGCTTCATGTCGCATCGCAATGCAGCTTAGCGTCTCGTTTTGCAATACTGGCCCAAGGAGCCAGAGCATATGTCCGTTCACACAGTGCATGCGAACATGGCAAATTGTCCAGTGCTTATAAATTGATTGCGCTTATTTATAAATACGAGCACCATCTCCCCGAATATATCACAGCACCAGCTAGTAGAAGAACAGTAACAAAGAAAATGATGTATTTATATTAAAATTCATGCATCTGTTTATCCAAGAAGGCTTCAGGAAGATCTTACTGTGGTTGAGGTGAAGGCTGCACTAAACCTGTATGAGACCTTTTTACTTTGTGGTGGTTCTGTGATCCAGCGGAATAATCTAGACAATTTTGGTGGCAAAATTCACTCTCGGATTGATCCCACGTTTGACAGGCAGAGTCTAAAAAGAATTCGCCTGTGATTTATTTTTTGTGTGTAACTTCCAGTAGCACAGATTCCTTACAAAGTCCCGTGTCAATACTTCACAAACAATATGCTGCTGTTTGTGTCCTGCCGCCTTTTCGGGGGATTTTGGGGGAATTTTCTTTTTGCCCGTAACTTCATTAAGGACTGCGTTTGGGAATCTTCATCAGACTCGACGGTGCTGTTAGAAAGCTGATGCTCAGCTGATGGGGGAATGTGAATCGGGGGGGGCGGGGGGCAGGTGGTGTTTCTAGGCTGCAGCAGAGATTCATGGCCCGGGTTTGTATTCAGGAGTGCAGAAAATATCTGACAGCACTGTGTTTCTGAGCTGCATTGATTCTTCATTCCCCTTATGTCTTTTTTTGTGGGTCTACTGGTATCTTCAGCCCAAGTCAGGCTTGGTAGGGGGTGAATAATGGAGCCAAGCGAAGTAGGGAAGCCCCCCCATTTTAACTTTCCTGTAAACAACCAAGCCTCAGCACCAATTTGCAGATAGCAAATGAGAAATGCAACGTGATAATGAGTTTGTCTCGCCATGTAAATGACTTCATGACACAGTCACAGGAAATGCATGTTGTTGCATGCTTTCAGGTTTTTGTTTAGATATTTGGTCAGCTGTATTTGCTCACTTTGACATGTGATTGGTGGATGCCTGTAACACAGGTCACATGGGCGGCCTCCTTGGCCTGAGACAGGGGGGCTACCTGTAATACCTCACTCCGCTTCCCAGAATCCTCCAGGTCTCCATGAGCTGCAAATAAGAGTGACCTCGCCAACAACGCGGAACCCAGAGAGAAGGCCATTCCAATTTCATGTGGGGGGGTAGGGGTGGCGACCCCCTTCAATATTGTCAGTGAAGGTCACAGCAGGGGCAGGAATGACGCAGATTTGGGGGATGGTACGCGTTCAGCGAGAGCTAAGAGTCTTTCTGGAGTTTCAGGCACTAATGTTTAATCATGTCTTCCCGCAGCGTCTTTTTACATTTCTACAGGTATTTCTGTTTATTTACATTTTTTTTTAAGCAGCACAAACAAATACTGCTGACTTCAATACCCGACTTCAAAGACGGAAAGCAAAACAAAGCCTGATTTCTTCCATTGATATCTGAAGAATGGCAAAAGATGGAGAGTGTTCACATGTGATTATAAGCACCCCAGGGGAGCTGGTTTTAATGTGGTTTTTATTTTGAAAAAGCTTTACAAAAAAAAAGAGTTTTGTAACACAAGAGTTATGCCATGCTGGGGTGAGTCAGCTGCCTCTCCTGGCGTGAGCTCAGGCTTTGGATGCGGACAGACTGCAGCTCTGACAGCTTTATCATGCACACTGTCATATAACTTACAGTAACAGTACAGTCCCACAATCCTGGAAACATGCGGACAAGTGCAGTTAAGGATCAGCGACATGAAACGTGAATCTCTATGATTTTTTTCAATGTTATTTTGCAGTTTTTTACATTTCCTCCCTTTTCTCTGCAATCATGTACGAAATATACCACAGTGGATTCCCACCTGCAGGATTCCCCTCGCTGTACTTACAGAAAGGCCAGAGAGAAGCTGCATTGCAAATGAATACAGACACATTGTACCCATGCATAGTGCATATAACTCACATCTCAGCCTTTATGTAACTAATCAAAGATATAGGCAAACGTTTGCTGCATTTATATTGTTATTACACGTATCAAGCAAAGAGTATATTTCCTTAAATTCTGAATATTTCCTGCAGGCAGGCGTGTAACATGTGCTTGCATGTGCTGTGTTTGCATGTGCCTGAATGTGCCTCCCATGATTCCATTCGGTCGTAGACTCCATTGATGGTGCTGAGTTTCCTGCCGTGCCGGTATCCTGCATGATCCATCACCGCCCAGTCGCTGTGCAGGGACACTGGGTCCCGCATGCCACATCACTGTCAGGGTCTGCTTCTTCCCCACACTGCAACAATACTGCAATAATAATTAGTCCAAATCTCTATGGGGCTTTTCAGCAAACTCGGGGCGTCTCCTCTGTTTGTTCTGACTGATGTTTGGGCGTTCCCGTCCTCGTCGTCTGCCCAGTGTGTGAATTTTCGTGTTCAAACTGCCCAAGCAGGCAGAGGACCAGCCAGCACGATGACTGAGCGCGCCCCAGCAGGTGTGACTGACTCAGCGCATCATGTGAGGGCCCGCGCGCCTCCTACCACGGCAAGTCCGCCCATGGAACGATTATTAATGCTGTTATACTCTCTTAAGTAGTGCTTAATGAGATCTTAATCTCGCCGCGGCAGAGACGTATTGCGTGTGATTATGTCACGTGAGGCTCAAGGGGACTGATGCATCACTCCAACATCGTCGGTCAAATTTCACCCACACACACCTCTGGTTGAAAGGAAATTAAATAAAAATAGACCTCCTGAATTTAGAAGGAATTTTCTGGGAAAGTGAAGAAAATGCTACAGCCGTTAGCGCATCTTGATGTTTTAGCTTGATGTCCCTCCCCTCCAGCCCACTCCGATGAAGTGGCCTGGCTAAGGAGGTCTCCTCAGGTGCCTGTGTGAAAACCCTTTGGGGCATGAATTAGGAATGGACAAAATGACACTTCTTGAACCATTTGCTGTACTTTTTGACCCCACTAGATGGTGCTCTCTGTTCCAAAAAAATTTCACAAAGCATGCCCCAAAGCAAACCAAGAGCACCATCTAGTGGGGTGAAAGAATACGGCAAATGGTTCATGAAGCGTCATTTTGACCATAACAAGTATGAACTGCTGATTGTGAGCCTGCTCCGGTGAAGCGGCGCCTGGCGAGCTGGAAGGCTGTCGGACCCTCCCAGCACTCCGGGGGGAGCAGGAAGGTGGCCGGTTATGGATCTTTGCGCTTCTAAGTCTAAAGAAGGTACACAGTCAGTTACTTAGATGCCCCTAAATTTATGAAATTAGCCTGATAAGCCCTCAGTGCACATGGAGGATATTTCGGAACAATGAACGGGGTTGGGGGGGGGGTAGTAGTGTGAGTGGGAGCGACACTGTTTACTGGGCCGTGGTAATAGGGGCCCACGGTCTGCTGTAATTCAGGCCGGATTAAACTGTCACTGCTTGTTATATGAGATTAATAAAGTGGGGCTCTCTCGGTCCGCCCGTGCCGGGCCACTGCCTCTTCTGCTCCAGGCCTCTTTAAGTCACCGGCCTCATTTTTAAATCATTCCTGCTTCCTGGGGTTGCTCCCTTTCCATTTAATTTTATTAGCCATCTGACATTTTCCCTGCACTCTGGGACCCCTCCCCAGACGGGTGCCGAATAGTGGGGGTGTGCTTTTTGGGGGGGGGGGGGTCATGTGACCCTGGAGAGCGGGGACCACACTGCTCCACTCCATGCCGATCTTGCCGAAACATTGCATCAGTTGTTGACATTTGTGCATCGTTAGTACTGGTTTTATTAGTTCCTGGTTGCATAAGGCAGAATGTTTACATGAAAACTGTCAAAGATTTAAAAAAATAAAATAATAAGTGGTTTACTATCATTGCCTTGATGAAGGGCCTCTCTGATGGGATGCAAAGATTTTCTGGCTGACGTATTATACTGCCCTCAGAAGCTCACGCCGGAGATGTTTAAAAATGGAAGAGAAGAGGGATTTTCCGGATGCTGCTGCTCGACATCAAGCATCACAATTAGCAGAACAAAGGCTCAGGAGGAGCGTGGCTCTGGACCAGAGAAATATAAAAAATAATATTTTTCTAAATAAAAATCGGCACAATATCCATATTGGCAGCAGGTAGATCGTTCTGCACACTGCAGCGATGGGTTATGAGCGTTCCCTAGTTCTCCAAAAGCCGAGTGTCCTTTAATATTTAAAACACTTGATGAAACATCGTCATTCAATTAGTATTTAATTACAGTAAAAGGAGAAAAATGCTTCTGAGACTATACCACAACACTGATGTATGACTGAGCCGCTCTGACATGAGCTCGAACTCAGAGCACAAGCAGAGGCCCTGGCCCCCAGTTCCTCAGCTTTCGGAAGCAATATGAGGCTGGCGTGGGCTCCGGGGGACTGCGGCAGGCCGTCCTGTAACGTGCACGCCTGCTTATGTGTGGTGCAGGACCTGGAGTGACATGATTCCAGGAGACGTAAGTGGAACGCTGCTCTAGAAGCTCCATCTGCGAGTCTGCTTCACCCCTCGACAAAAGCGGTGAGATTGCTCCTGGAGGGGTGGGGCAGCAGGGCGGGGGGGGGGGGTCCCGCATCGGGTAGGTGTCAGGAGGTGAGCGGAGCAGGGCAGGGCAGCCAGCCAAGCGAGACACGGAACTGGCAACCAGAAAAATGACCGGGCAAAAGTCAGAGTGCCGAGTGTTACACGCAGGCAGAGCGGTAAGAAAACAAGCATCGCAAAGAAAGCCTGATGTTCTACTGCAGCACGCCGTGGGCCGGTGGCCACTTTGTGTCACTTTCAAACTTTCACTTGTGACTGTCTTCAGTTAGAAACTGCTATTTTATTGCTTTTGTTTTGAATGGCACAAAATATCATGTGGAGGACCACTCAAGGCATGTTAAATTACAGCATCATCCTGTCATGGGGAGCAGGGACTGGGAATCTGGTCGGGATTAAAGGAAATATGGCTGAAACACTCACTATCCTGTACTGGATACACGACTAGGGGATGGATGGATGGATGGATGGATGGACAGATGATGGATGGATGGATGCACAGATGTACGGACTTATGGAAGGACGGATGAATGGATGAATGGAAGGGCAGATGGATGGACAGACAGGTGGATGGATGGACAGATGGATGAATGGATGGGTGGGCAGGTGGATGGATGGATGCATGGATGGATGGATAAAGCAGTGTGTAGCAAAATACTGCAAGCTTGTTTCAGTCGGATAATATTCTGAAGAAAATACACCTTTCAACTGGTCAGTGACCCCAGGCGTGGGGTCAGACTTCAGAGACACCAGAGCGATTTTAGAATCAAAGATCAGCGTCCCCGAGCGACCCGCTCAAGGTGGGAAGCTGTAGCGTGCTGTGGAAATGAGCTGGCCGGAGTGGGGCAGCTGAACGTCACCCCTGACCCGTGTGCGTGCTCCACTCGCTGCACTTAAGAAGCTCATCCAGTAGCTTCTGAAAACTCGGAAAAGGCAAAAATACTCTTTCCAGGGACTGTAATTGTGTCATTCTGTTGAACTGACTGTAATCACATTCATTTACCATAAAACAAGCAAACATTGCTATCTGAGAGCAACGCTATCTAGAAATATCCCTTAATTAGCACAACAAACAATTACCCAGCAGCACTTGTCTTAAAATATCCCATGCAGCGTGCGACGAGCGCGGGGATGAAGGATAGAGACGTGAACATGTTTTGATGATTATTGTCTTTTTTTCTCTTCACATTCCCAGTAAGTTTCTCCTTAATTAAGAAGAATCATTGTTCTCTAGTGCCGAGGAGAGAAAGCATGGCTGAACGCTGGTATCAGGGAAAGTGGGGCCTATCCTGTGAGTGGGTTCCGCATGGTCTTGGGCACATGCCGCTCCCAAGAGGCACTGCCTGTGCGACGGCCTTGGCCGCTCCCCGCTTTACCGGTAACGGCAGAATAATCCTCTGATACTAATTATATCAATCAGAATGAGGGGAGGAAGCCGAAAGCAGAATTTCAAGTGAATGTTAACAGGGGATCTTAAAGTGAAAGGTGTGGAGGTGGTGCTGGGCCTGTTTCTGTTCGTTAAAGGTAGCTTTCTTAATGAGAGCGGGAGGCAGATTGTGTCAGTCACAGTGCAATTACAAAGGGGAAGTGCTTTTATTTGTGGCATCAAGGGGAATGGAGACAATAATCGGGAATAGACTGTGGTGTGGGTAGCGAGTAGTGGCTAATTTGTTTAACCTTTTGTGTCTTTCATCTACCAAAAGGAAAACATACAAGTAAGATTTTTTGCAGACTGTGATGTTAACCACAAACAGAGGTGTATACAGGGGCGGAGCCTAAGGCCCCTCTGTATGAATTATGGCCCCTCTTATGCCCCCAAACATAAAAATATCCTACAATTGCCCCTGGCGACAATATATTTTTAACATTCTTCTCACACACCAGCATATTTTGCTGTGTGAAAACAGAATCAATTTTTGTTCAAATTTAAGACGAGACCAATATGACTGAGCTTCTGCTTTGTGTCAGGGTGTGTCGTGCTCAGCATCACACTGAACGCCTTTCCCTTAAAATCAGGATGGGCTCAAATCTCCCGGCGTGCATATTCACCCACGGCCCGAATTAGAAGTGTGTGGTCAGGTGGGCTGTGTTACCAAACAGGCACTCGCCGGGGGTGAGCACTCTCACACACAAGCAGGGGGAGCGGCTAAGCAGCCCCTCGCTTGGCGAGAGTGACATTGCCTCGTTGTCACATTTGAGGATGGTAATTGGCGTCTGAGGGCCCGTGATGCCTCTCAGCTTGTGTGCTACAGCGAGTAGCAGCGTGCTGTGCATCCAGGAAGGCCGTTAAAATTTGCACACACATGTTGTCATGTTCCCACCTCTCAGGACCAAAATATTACCCCCACGGGGCTGAAGCCGGGCTTGTCCACATGTGTGAACGAGAGTATCCTGTCGATTTCCATTTTCCCCTTCGATGTTTGACCTAACCCTGCTGAATGCAGTGTTACTTAGCTCCCTGCAGACCTCAGATTGCTTAGCATCCCAAAGTGCCAAGGAGAGAATTTGCAACTGCAGCAGTTACGGAGTAGTATGTATTTCTGCGAGGGAAAAATCCAGTAGGCGATGGAGGAGAAGAAACAAAGATTCCTCTGGGGTCCAAGCAGAGCTGAATTTCTAACCTGCATAAAGCATACTAACCATACGCATACTAACCATACGCATACTAACCATATGCATGCTAAACATATGCCAGCTAACCATATACATGCTAAACATATACATGCTAACCATACGCATGCTAAACATATGCCAGCTAATCATATACATGCTAAACATATACATGCTAACCATACGCATGCTAAACATATGCCAGCTAACCATATACATGCTAAACATCCATTCATCCATCCATTTTCCAAACTGCTTATCCTATTGGGTCGCGGGGGGTCCGGTGCCTATCCCGGAAGCAATGGGCATGAGTCAAGGAACAACCCAGGATGGGGGGCCAGCCCATCGCAGGGCACACTCACACACCATTCACTCACACATGCACTCCTATGGGCAATTTAGCAACTCCAATTAGCCTCTGCATGTTTTTGGACTGTGGGGGGAAACCGGAGTACCCGGAGGAAACCCCACGATGACATGGGGAGAACATGCAAACTCCAAATACAAGTGACCCAGGCGGAGACTCAAACCCAGGTCCCAGAGGTGTGAGGCAACAGTGCTAACCACTGCACCACCATGCCGCCCCACTAGTGGTTGTTTCCAATGTAATATATTTTTTGTAAACAAATGAATAAAATACGTTTTGTTATGAAATCAATTAATTTACAATATTTTTACTGAATTAATGCTAACCATATGCAAGCTAATCATATACTTGATAACATATATATGCTAACCATGTAAGTGCTAATCGTATTAATGCTAATCATATATATGCTAACCGTATACTTACTACCGGTATGCAAGCTGGAAATAAATATGCCTCTTCCTCTCTGGGCTCCCAGCTCTTCTCTTCCTCTCTCAGTGCCCCCGCTCTCCTGCTCCTTCAGACCATGCCTCCTCCACATCGATTCATTGACATCTTTTGCAGCCTCAGAAATCAGATTGAGCTTAACAATCAAGTAAGGAAAATCCGAGAAGGTGCACCAGAGATTCACCATTCTGGGGGAAAGCCTCTCTCGACTGTCAGCAAATCGCTTAGTTTTGTTTGACATGATTTAGGCCATCGATTTCCGTATCTTCTGCTGGGCCACGTGTCTACTGATTTGCAAAAGTCTGTTTAACACCAACACTGGTGTCAATGAGGGATTACTTAGCACTGGGCTTAGCACTGTGCTGTTGTGCTCATTCTGTTCTGGTATTGACTGTGTTGCCTGCGGCTTCACATCATCTTAGCGTCTGAGTAAAAACCGTGACACTAAAGAATTCACAGCAACTTGCACCTGGCAACCAGTGGCTGTAAAGTCGGCCGAAAGTCGTCTCCTCAGGCCCATCGCTCTGGTGATCTATCTGACGCCAGGGAGCTCCTGTTTTTAGCTTCACTGCTGGAGCTGGAAAAGGATGAATAACAAACGCGTGTACATCAAATTTATAAGGCCCCCCTGACCCAGTGATGAAAAACGCTCCACTGGCCTTTGCAGAATTGATACCAGTGATCGTGTTGTGGCCCTGGAGAGCCCGGGCACAGATTATGTGACAGAGCTTTGCTCATTTTTATAGCGTGTTCGTTTTAAAGGGTTTTTTTAAAAGATCTTTAAAATATTTGCTTTACCCAAGGGATATTTAGTAAGCCTGAGGACTCTTGGTTCACACTTCGAAAAAAATAGAAACACTGAGCAGCTTCTAACAAATGTTACTAATAATGACAATATGGCAGATTAAGGACAGAAGCAGAGCTGTGTCAACGTAAATAGAGTCTTGAATCAATGGGGGTTTTAATTATGCACAACACGCCGTCACCCAACTTTCGTTGAGCAAGAGCTTAACAGCAGTTGTGTGTCTCTTCTGTAATTACGCCGGTGTTTCCAAGCCGGTCCTTGAGGCCCTGCAGACGGCCCATGTGTTTGCTGGGGGAGCTGGGAGGGAGTAAAAACGTGGGCCGTCTGTGGGCCCCAAGGACCGGACTGGAACTCAGTGCTCCATAGAGTTTCCCTTCAGGAAAGACAAAGCTGCCCGTAGAGAGCAAACGCCAGGGCAGATTAGGGGGTCACCGCCGCAATGCCCCTCTGACCTGCCCCTCACTGTCTTTCTGCCCCTGCCACAGCAGTATTCATCAATTTTTTAGGCTCACAAAGACTTCATCAAAGTCTCAGTTTATCAATGGTCCGGGTCTGCCCAACTATCGTGTCTTAACCTTTGACCACCACAGACCAATCACGTCTGCCAAGGTACCGTGTTTTAACCTTTCACAGCTGTACACATAGGAAGAATACTAGATCTTACCACACAGTTGTCATCACTGATATTGTTTAGGATAGGAGTGATTTTTATGTTATATGCTTGTATGTTAAGAGGTCTCACTGGAATGAATCCATGCTTAAGGTAAATGGCTCAGAATAACAATACAATCGCTCTGAAAGACACGTCAGGGATGGTACTGTCACCTCACTCCTGCTGAGTTGGGCGTTCGAATCTCATCTCTGTTCCCTGAGTGTGGAGTTTGCATTTTCTCCCTGGTTCCTCTGGTTTCCCCTCATGGCCCAAAGACTGGCAGATAGGGTTAATTAGCATCTCTAAATTGCCCGGACTGTGTGTGTGTCTGTTCCCAGTGGTGGACGGACATCTTACCCAGGGTGCACCTTCTCCTCGCCCCCCCCGACTCTTCTGAATAGGGTAAGTGGTTAAAGCAGGGGTGAGGGACGTGATCCATGTTGGGCCGGTGTGAGTGCGGGTTTTTGGGATGACCTCTCCATCAGCCAATAATAAAATGGTGCTTCTCACCTCCAGTCTTAGGGACCCACTGTGATTGGCTGATTGAGAGGTCGTCCCAAAAACCCACACTGACTCTCCATGGTCCATGTTCCCCACCCCTGGGTTCGAGGATGGATGGATAAAAAGAGAAATGCCTGTATTTCGGGGGCCGGCTGACATTTTCCCTCAGCACATGCTCATAGAGCCTGTAGATCTGTGTTTAATGTATTTATGTTCTCGTGTAGCTTTGAGCCGATATTCTTGTGGAATTTCCTAACGTCGCATCTCGGCAGTGATCAGATTGCCTCTCGAGTTTCCCTGTGTGCAGCTTGGCACTGCCTCCTCGCTCCGCGCGTCTTTGATTGTTAGCATTGCCTAGGTGATAGAAGCAGGTCAGCGATGAGAATGAAGTGTGGTCCTGCCCCCCCCCCCACACACACCCCCACATGCACACGCACAGTTCTCAGAAACAGCACACGTCGTAAGGTGTTAAGAATTTAATGAGCTGCTGTGATCCCGGACCTCACATCAATGTAAGAATGCTGCCTGCGATGTTGCCCTGCCTTCCAGTAGCTGGGCGCTTAGGGGATAAAGCTATCCGCTTCGGATTTCAGCCGCGGAGTGGGAGTCCGGAGAAGGGCTTGCTGGAACTTTCCGCAGGTGCCCTGGCGAATAGCCCCTACTTGTGATGCCTGAGGTTGTGCCATTGGTCCTACAGTCACTCGCCCCTAGATTTATCTGCTTATTTTTCAGTGCACACTTCTATTGCTGTTATAATAACCTCAGCTAATTCGCCAGCAGGGGCTCCATTTGTAAATATTTCTCAGACCCCAGTCTATATATCTTTGTGGTAAAGCACTGATTTAAAAAAATGCAAAGGCGTTTTAATTAATGAGCAGTAAGTAGAGGAGCCTGAGAGTGAATGTGTACCGCGAGGAAAAGCCTGGGAGAGAATGTGTACCGCGAGGAAAAGCCTGGGAGAGAATGTGTACCGCGAGGAAAAGCCTGGGAGAGAATGTGAACCGCGAGGAAAAGCCTGAGAGTGAATGTGTACCGCGAGGAAAAGCCTGGGAGCGACTGTGTACCGTGAGGAAAAGCCTGGGAGAGAATGTGTACCGCGAGGAAAAGCCTGGGAGAGAATGTGTACCGCGAGGAAAAGCCTGGGAGAGAATGTGTACCGCGAGGAAAAGCCTGGGAGAGAATGTGTACCGCGAGGAAAAGCCTGGGAGCGACTGTGTACCGTGAGGAAAAGCCTGGGAGAGAATGTGTACCGTGAGGAAAAGCCTGGGAGAGAATGTGTACCGTGAGGAAAAACCTGGGAGAGAATGTGTACCGTGAGGAAAAGCCTGGAAGCGACTGTGTATCGTGAGGAAAAGCCTGGGAGAGAATGTGTACCGCGAGGAAAAGCCTGGGAGCGACTGTGTACCGCGAGGAAAAGCCTGGGAGCGACTGTGTAATGCGAGGAAAAGCCTGGGAGCGACTGTGTAACGCGAGGAAAAGCCTGGGAGCGACTGTGTACCGTGAGGAAAAGCCTGGGAGCGAATGTGTACCGTGAGGAAAAGCCTGGGAGCGACTGTGTACCGTGAGGAAAAGCCTGGGAGCGAATGTGTATCATGAGGAAAAGCCTGGGAGAGAATGTGTACCGTGAGGAAAAGCCTGGGAGCGAATGTGTACCGTGAAGAAAAGCCTGAGAGTGAATGTGAACCGCGAGGAAAAGCCTGAGAGGGAATGTAAACCGCGAGGAAAAGCCTGAGAGTGAATGTGTACCGCGAGGAAAAGACTGGGAGCGACTGTGTACCGTGAGGAAAAGCCTGGGAGCGAATGTGTACCGTGAGGAAAAGCCTGGGAGCGACTGTGTATCATGAGGAAAAGCCTGGGAGAGAATGTGTACCGTGAGGAAAAGCCTGGGAGAGAATGTGTACCGTGAGGAAAAGCCTGGGAGCGAATGTGTACCGTGAAGAAAAGCCTGAGAGTGAATGTGAACCGCGAGGAAAAGCCTGAGAGGGAATGTGAACCGCGAGGAAAAGCCTGAGAGTGAATGTGTACCGTGAGGAAAAGCCTGGGAGCGAATGTGTACCGTGAGGAAAAGCCTGGGAGCGACTGTGTATCATGAGGAAAAGCCTGGGAGAGAATGTGTACCGTGAGGAAAAGCCTGGGAGAGAATGTGTACCGTGAGGAAAAGCCTGGGAGCGACTGTGTACCGTGAGGAAAAGCCTGGGAGCGAATGTGTACCGTGAGGAAAAGCCTGGGAGAGAATGTGTACCGTGAGGAAAAGCCTGGGAGAGAATGTGTACCGTGAAGAAAAGCCTGAGAGTGAATGTGTACCGTGAGGAAAAGCCTGAGAGGGAATGTGAACCGTGAGGAAAAGCCTAAGAGGGAATGTGTACCGCAAGGAAAAGCCTGAGAGTGAATGTGAACCGTGAGGAAAAGCCTGAGAGGGAATGTGAACCGTGAGGAAAAGCCTGAGAGTGAATGTGTACCGCGAGGAAAAGCCTGAGAGTGAATGTGAACCGCGAGGAAAAGCCTGAGAGTGAATGTGAACCGTGAGGAAAAGCCTGAGAGGGAATGTGAACCGCGAGGAAAAGCCTGAGAGGGAATGTGAACCGTGAGGAAAAGCCTGAGAGGGAATGTGTACCGCGAGCTGGATCAGTATGCATTGGGGCGAAAAATAAAAACAGCCGCCACCGCGGTCTGTATTTTAACCCGGCTGAACGAGATAAAGGAGCATTTATAAAATCCACGGCGTGCCTGGGGAGTCCGAGCAGCTTCCCGCCCCCTGGCCTCTCCCCACTGGCAGATCTCCTGGAAGAACAAAGATATCAGAGCCCTCCACTTCCCCCCCCACATGCCAAGCCACACGTAAGAGGTGTCGTGAAAAGCCCAAGAGAGCGATGTCTATGACGGCCTCCCAGGCACAAGCTCTCCGGAATTTTCCACTCTCATGTGCTCGCACTGAGCTATTACCCTGCGCCGGGCCGCCCGTCACGTTAACATTCTGGCCGGCGCTCGCGGTTACGTGAGATGGCTTCTCACGGGGCCTGGAAGAAAGCAAAGGGACGGACTGTGTGTTTCAACTGCCGAACCACGAGCGATTTATCTTGCTTCGCGATCGCCCCGGCGGTTGTCGGCAAGGGAGGGGGCGGTCCTGCCATGGGTTTGCCCACCAAATTAATTCACTGCCCCTCATCCCACGCACTGCACAATAGACTTGTCACTGGCTTGTTGTTTTGTTGCTGCCACTAATGGGCATGGCTGACAGACCATTAGCACCGAGGACTCCGAACTTCCAGATTAGTTAGAATGTGACCTGCAGCTCAAGGTTCGGACTTCGGCTCTAGTTCCTCCTCTTAGTCTGAGGAAGTCTCTCCGTATCCCGAAGTCACTATTATGCACTATTATTGTCCCTCACAATACGGCATTTCAGCTAAAACTACAAACATACCACTTTTCATTGGCATATGCAGCACAGACACATACTGATTTTTAATAAGACTAATTGAATAATCGTCAGAAACCCTAAATAACTTCTTGGAAAGCAGCTGCTTCGTGAAGCCAAGAGATTTTACGCAAACTGCATTGTTTCCATAAATCCGTCTGTTGTGACAAACAGCCGTTTGCTGAAGTACAGATTTCCGTTGATGCCTGGATACCCTCCCTTAAACCCCTGTGGCTTAACTCCCTAAGGACTTAAAAGGTTGGCCCCCCCACTCCCCAGGAAAATAAATAACTGAGAAGCGTGTGCTCAGGACCAGGAACAATAACTAAGCTAATAGGCACAGTATAATACAAAGAAAGTTGTCAAAAATTTCAATTTGCATTCTATTTATTGCAAACATATTTTTAAAAAATTCAATATCTAAGTTGTTATGGCATTTATTCAAGTGTTAAAACACTTTTCTAAAAATAAGATCCCAATTTCTCAGAACACTAAACAGGGACCACAAAACACTGAGAGTCGTTAACCCCAGTTGTTCCAGGGACGGCCTGACCCTGCATTTGCTATCGGTACTAACCCTGTTTTGGATAAAAAAAAAATAAAAGCAAAGTAAATCTTTCAGTTTAGAGGGGAGCCTGTGCCTCATTTATGCTCAAACTGTTTATACATACACACGCGCACACAGACACACACAAACACAGAGAGAGCTGGGAATCTTTGCATGTAACATTACAAAAAAATGCTTAAGATATTTTTTCTAACTGTTGTTTGAAAGTACGAATCTAACCCGGCTATATGTTGTGACTAAGGCTAATGAAACTATATGCCCGTGTTGCTGGCCTGACTGCACGCCGTTTGAAGCGGTCTGACGCTGCATTTCAGCACCGCGGAAGCCCCCAGCCGCTCGAGCGCGAGGCCCCGCCTTCAGCACACGCCTGCTGCCCCCGCCAGAAAATTTCGTTGATTGCCTTAACAGGGACCCTCTAAATGGTACCACAGCCGAGTAATTTATGAGGATTGCAAAAACATCTCCCATTCTCTTTAGATCTGGAGAAATTGCGCTGGTGAAATACACAAATTGAGGCATTATACTTTAAGATGGCTTTGGTGAATTTCCTTCTAAGCTGAAAATTGAACATCTAGGGGAGATCGGAGAGCGTTCAAAGGTGTGAGGAGGTAAGCACTGAGATTCGCCAGCCGTCTTCCTCCCCAGCCTCTTCCACTACGACAATTAAGCTTCTCACATCCTTCCATCTTCAAAGGCGCCCCGTAACGACCGGGCCGCTCCGGGATTTTGCTCGAATCTGATTCGCTGCGAGTCGCCCCCTCCGAACCCCAGTGACTGATAAACAATATGCTAATTTGGTTTCGCAATAAAAAGCAGACCTAAATCCTGGCCCAGACTGCTGTCCAGACTCCAGATTGTCTGTGCCGTGTAATTCCCTCCCTGGGGAGGATCACTTTTGGTCTTGAGCAGCCAAGACGTTTATGAAAAAGCCAGCTGTAGTTCTGAGTTAGTGTGTGTGTGTGTTTGTGCGCGTGCAGTATGTGCATATGGGGGGAGGGGGGGTGGGGCTTGGCTCAATTGACCGTTATGAATGAGCTCCGAAACTGATAGATGTTCCCGCTCACAGCTGCCAGCGGGACGACAGATGTGCAGCGGAGCACGAAGCCCGTCTGTCTCCAGCTGCAACGCCTAAGCGCGTGCCTAGTGCAGTGCCAGTATTCGCCCGCCTCACCCGGACTGAACGTGCGATCAGTGTGTGATCCTGTGCGCGCGCGTTACCCGGACAGGTGAACATGCGGTCATTGTGTGATTCTGCGTGTGTGCGCATTACCCGGACAGGTGAACATGCGGTCAGTGTGTGATTCTGCGTGTGTGCGTGTTCGCGCCCTTGTGTTTGCGAAATCGAGGTTGTAAAAACACTTAAGCCAATTTTTACGCTCCTGTCGGCGATGTACATAACTAATTTAACAACGAGATGCGAGTTGAAACGGGGCAGTCACGGATGCTAACAAAACTGCCGGCATCCTTCTGAATACTTCCTCTTCGCCTCTCTGTTGCATGCAGCCGCAGTCATGAAATAAAAAAGCGATATTTTCCCCGCCTTCGTCGTAAGCCGCTGGCTCATGCCGCCTTCAACAATGCGCCCGCAGACGGCCCGATTGCAGAATTACCAAAAAGCCATAACGTCATGAAGGCCTGTCGAACAGGGGGATTGTGGGATTACGCCATGCGCAATGTGGAGCATCTGCGCCTGGGACCCCCAGAGCTGTGGTGGAGAGCTAATTTAGGAAAGCCCTGCTAACAAGTGCCCTAATTGGGACACCAGCACTGCTCCTAGGTGCCAATATTCATTGCCTTGGCAGGCGACTGCCTCCCTGGCTCCGAGAGGAGTGATGTCCTCAGGTATAGTGAAGCATACCCGTCTCTGATATTATACATTAAGACAGCTATGAATATTATGCCTACAGAAAAGGAAACTTTCATAAAGGAAGTCAGTTTTTTCAGTTATTTGGGGAACATCTTAATATAGCTATATATAATATAGTTTATACAATGTAGCATAGAATAATTACTTGTACAATGGAGTGAGATAAATGTGTTGAGGGAACAAAGCTTCAATATTTACATGTTAAAACAAAGATATTTCGGTATTAAAGTTGAGTGACTTTGAGAATAAAGATAGAACCAAATAACAGTTAAAATGCAGAAGTTTACAAAGTGTGGCTCTTTAAATCATTTTTTGGTTTGCTTTGAGACCCGGATGGAAAAAGCACCTCGTCCTGGGGTTAAGCTCTGCTGTCGTTCAGGTGATGAAGGTCTGAGTGAGCCCGGAAGAGGCATGTTGGAAAGCTACGTCATTCATGCTAGCTGGTTAGCTGAACTCAGTAGCCAACAATTTCAGTAGCCAGTAACTGTCAGGTTGTTAACCACGCACTACGGAAAGTCTGTCTTCCTGAGGGTTTCTTTATGGCGTTTCAGACAGCACGGCATGCTACGTGGCTAACGACGGTTAGCAGGAAGGCACAGCTGCACTGAGACACTGAGATGTGGATTCTGTGACTGCCGTACAGTCACATGGCATGCTTACTGCGAAAACCAACTATGAAGCAAATATACACCAGAAGGACCACTCCAGTTACTGAAGGCCGATATCCTTATGATTCCTCTCAGAACATTTCCGCTTTCATTTTGAGATGTTTCACTTATAATATTGAAATATTTCTAGTATTTCCTGGACATTTGGATATGAAGAAAATCACTCTGTCAAGATATTCAAGTTTTAATTTAGGGTATAGTTTTGTTTCTGCTTACCTGCTAGTTAATATTAGCATTATATTTTTCAGAATAAGCATTCATTTTGTGGAATCTCCATTTATGTCACAGTTATAAATATTGTACTGCTGTTGAATAAGCAGAGTTTAATGCAGGAAATGTGATTAGTCCATCCCAAGTGATGGATTTAAAGGGCCAGCACAGTAGTGCCAGTGTCTGTTAAGAAACCTTAAGTCCTCACCTTGCCAGGTCATGTGTCCTATAATAATTATGGTGCTGCTGTGTCCCACTGCAGGATCCAACAGCTACTGCTGTAAGCTCTCTCCTACAAGGCGATAAGTGCGATTATGTACATATATATCACGGTGGGCAGTGAATGGTTCAGCGGGTAGGTCTGTGTGTCAGCGGGTAGGTCTGTGTGTCAGTGGGTTGGTCTGTGTGTCAGTGGGTAGGTCTTTGTGTCAGCGGGTAGGTATTTGTGTCAGCGGGTAGGTCTGTGTGTCAGCGGGTAGGTCTGTGTGTTTGCGGGTAGGTCTGTGTGTTAGCGGGTAGGTCTCTGTGTCAGTGGGTAGGTCTCTGTGGCAGCGAGTAGGTGTCAGTGGGTAGGTCTCTGTGTCAGCGGGTAGGTCTGTGTGTCAGTGGGTAGGTCTCTGTGTCAGCGGGTAGGTCTCTGTGTCAGTGGGTAGGTCTGTGTGTCAGAGGGTAGGTCTCTGTGTCAGCGGGTAGGTCTGTGTGTCAGTGGGTGGGTCTCTGTGTCAGCGGGTAGGTCTGTGTGTCAGTGGGTAGGTCTCTGTCAGTGGGTAGGTCTGTGTGTCAGCGGGTAGGTCTCTGTGTCAATGGGTAGGTCTCTGTGTCAGCGGGTAGGTCTCTGTGTCAGCGGGTAGGTCTGTGTGTCAGCGGGTAGGTCTCTGTGTCAGTGGGTAGGTCTGTGTGTCAGCGGATAGGTCTGTGTGTTTGCGGGTAGGTCTCTGTGTCAGTGGGTAGGTCTCTGTAGCAGCGAGTAGGTCTCTGTGTCAGTGGGTAGGTCTCTGTGTCAGCGGGTAGGTCTGTGTGTCAGTGGGTAGGTCTGTGTGTCAGTGGGTAGGTCTCTGTAGCAGCGAGTAGGTCTCTGTGTCAGCGGGTAGGTCTGTGTGTCAGTGGGTAGGTCTCTGTGTTTGCTGTCGGCACATCGCTGGTTCGAGCCCCAGCCTCTGCAGAACAGCCACATGTCTGTGGGCCCTTGAGCGAGGCCCCCCCCCCACCCCCCCAGCTCCTGGGGTGCTGTGTATTTCCTGATCCTATGCTGTGACCCCCTCCCCCCCAGGCTATGGAGAGCAGGATGGGCTTGGGGTAGAGAGGCATTCCAGTGTATCTGTGTTTGTGTACAATAGCAAATGAAGGATTTATCATCAGTCGGTGCCTTTAAAATTGGGGTCCTTTGGCAGGAAGCTGTAGGCCGGGTCCTTGTTGATCTACTCCCTATGCTGCATGGACTCTCATGTATAATCCGAGAGGATCAGAGCGGCCAAGGAACTGGATCCCAGCTGGAGACTTGCTGTCCTGCCCTTATGGGACCATTTCACTTGAACGTCGGCAGTGATAAGATGCAACATAAAAATAAAAAGGCTGTAGAAAACATTTTTCTGACACCCTCTATATCTGCTACGTTCACATGTTTAATTACCCAGGGAGGCTTTTCTCACAGGACACTATGGAGGGCGCCAGAGTTCTGGCCACTGTCGCTTCCCTGGGGCGGAAAAGGAGTGAGAGGAGGAGTGGGAATGGGGGGGCGGCAGGTAAGCCAGCCGTGGGGCAGAGAGAATGGCGACAGCTCCTAGTAGCAGCCGCAACGGACATGTTTACCGTGATTTAAAGCGGAACCCTGCCCTGTCTGCTGAGATTCACCGCGTCGGGCGCTGGGGGGGCGCCAGGGGGGTCCCGAGGCGGGGGCGTGTTCTGAAGTAGGGGACACTTCCTTCATGTTTCAACTGGGAACTCCAGCCTGCTGCCACAGTCCAAAAGCCTGCAGTCATGCGTCTGAGTTAGGGGTGATGGTCTGGAAGTTTCCTGCCTGGTGCTCAGTGCTCCAGCTTCACCATGATTCCTGTAAGGGGTGCAACGGATGGATGACAGACCTCAGGAAACGTTTATGTCATAAAGGGGTTAAGAGGGAGAGACAGAGCCTCATGTGACACGCAGAGCTGAAATATTCCCACTCTCTGGTGTGGAGTGGAGAGAGATTCACACCTTGCCAAACTGACACTGGCTCTCTGCAGCCATTCCTGAGAAAGAGAGAGTGTGAGAGAGACGGAAAGAGAGAATGAGTGAAGGATAGAGAGAGGCAGAGAGTGAGTGAGAGACAGGAGGAGGGAGACAGAGTGAATGAGGGGGAGAGAGACTGAGTGAGAGATAGAGGGAGTGAAACAGAGGGAGAGAGGGTGGGAAACAGAGAGAGTGAGGGAGAGAGAAAGGCAGAGGGAGAGAGTGGGAAAGAGACTGAGAGAGAGAGTGAGTGAGACAGAGTGTGAGGGATAGAGTGAGTAAGTGAGTGAGGGAGAGAGAGAGCAAGGGAGCGAAACGGGAGAGAGAGAGAGAGAGAGAGCCTTTTGCCCTTGCTATTTTTGTCACAGTGCTGTTCTGCCGGTAGTTTACCTTCATCAAGATAATGTCTGAATAATTATCATTCTCAGGGCTGAACTTCGGCCTGAAGGATACCCATGGCCCTCCGCGAATGGGCACATGCTCAGGGACAGTCTCTTACCCCCCCCTCCCCCCCATGTAAGCTAGGGACAGGCGGCGTGTGAAACAGGCCAAGCCATCCATCACTCTCCGGTAACTGTGCGAGTCAGGTGTCTGATTAGCATGTGAGGAGCGGCCCGCGGTAATGGGGCTCTGACTGTGTCATGCTGACCTCTGATGGGGGGGCAAAGCCTGTAGAGTCCAAAGAAACATTCCGGGTTCTGTAGAAAGCTTCTTGTTATTTGCTTGGCAGCCCCAGAGGAAATCAGCAACCAGGATAAATAGAATGTGAGAATGAGAGGGAGGTGGGAGAGGAAGGCCGGGGCCCGGGGCCGTGAGATAGGGCCCCCATGGCATGCAGTGTACGGACCCACTGCTACACCGTTTCATATTCTGCTTTTATCACATTGCTTAGTAGTTAGTCTATTGCGATGGTCTGTAGTCAAGGCAACAACTGTCAGGTGACAGGATGTGCAGCACGGTCATTTTCTTAACAGATACCCAGTCGTCATGGTCTCACAAAAAGTGCACCCAGTGTTTTTTTACACTTTTATACAGCTTTGTACTGTATGCAGACAGCCTAGTTAAACATGGAGGGGGTGCGGGTGCTCTGGGTGGGGGACATGGCCCCCTGCTTGCCAGTAATTAGCCAGCTCATGGCGCATTAGCCAGGCGCAGAGGCTGGCTGCAGCGCTGCATGGCTGCCTGGTGTCACGCAGCCAAACGGGTTAGTTTGTTTGCAGTGCACCTTCACAAGGCAGCTGAGGATGGCAGTGAAATCGCCCCGCTCTCTCCTCCGGTCCCGTGGGATCGGTCTTCGTCAGGAAGAGCCGGGTTTTCACGCTACATATTAAGGAGGAGTCATTAGTAGCAGTTTGTAATGCCTGGCTCTCTGTGTGAATGTAATACCATGCATATTAAATAACCACTGTTTATGGCTGAACACACTGTCAGCTGCGTGTGTCGTATTCCCGTAACTGCGGCTTGGTGAGGCTCTGTTGGGACGTACTGTGTCAGACGTGTTGTATCCCTCTCCCAGTGTGCCTTTCAACGTGACAGTACCTTCAGGGCGAGAAGCTGAATCTTTCCGGTAACACAGCTAATATTATAAGACGGTTGTTGTTGTTGTTCTGGTCTTTCGCCCCTCTGAGGAGACTGGCTCTTCATCTCTTCAGTCCGGATGCTCTGACTCGATATCGATTCAGGGGTGGACCTCGTCTGCTGACTGTATCCATTCCTGGACCCACACACCACTGTCTCTGTTTATCAGACAAACTTCATGCGACTGATCTCCAGCGACTCATGTGGATTAAAGCACAAGAAGGTGCATTTACGGCGAATGTGCTATTTTTTTTTCCTAAAAAGAAACCAGCGAGTATTTCCATTTACCTGACAATGAACACTATGAACATTCCATCATCTGGTATGATGGAAACTGCTTCATATTCCCATTTGACAGACTGAGTACAGCGGCAAATGGATGAGCCTGTGAGACTGTCAGAACTAAGAACGTTTTTCTCCTTTAAACTTCCACAGAAAAACACCGTGACTCCATATTCACACCTACGAGGGCGAAGGCCCGGCCCCTGAACACGCACTCAAGGGAGGCTCTTTGGCTGAGTGGCTCTCGTTAGAATCCCTTTGCATGACCGGGCAGAAAAATCTGTTTATTCAGTAAATAAAAGCTGCCCCCACTAGCCCCATATCTGTCCCCGTATCTGCTTACTGTCGTAGCCGCGATCCCTGCAGTATGGATCCCAACCAGCTTTGCCTGGCCTTTCGATAGAGTCTCCCTCACGGGTGGAGGGCTGTGCAGTTTAGTTTGTTTAGATTGGTAAGTCCTGTGTGCAGACGTAACTGTCATGCCCTGCTCGTTGGATCCTCCTGTGTGCCACGCCCCCTCATTAACCTCATGTGAAATTCAAGTTGTTACCAGCTGTTTCCTGTTATTTCCATTGACTCCTCTGTCTTTCAGTCCTCATTCGAGGATGTTTCCCTAGTCTTGTCATTGAAGTCTGTACCATTTTTGTGCTTCGTTTTGCCATTTGCCTTTTTCCTGATTCTCTGTTTCCCGGACCCTTATTCCCTGATCCCTGCTCATCCCACGGTCTGACAATAACCTGGAATCGCAGTAGGACTGGCTTGCGAGTGAAGAATGATATTGATAATGTGGGAGTCGGTGTTGGGAGGGGCTCTGAGACACGGGTGGGTGTGAAGCTGAGGACAGAAGGACACACTGAGCAGGGCCGTACCCCTTACTCGCCCCCCAGCACCGATTACAGTATGTATCATGGCCGCTCCATGCTAAACATAAATGGCTGACTTTTCACAACGGAAGTTCATTACAGTCCCGTGAGTCTGCGAGTCCTCAGGCCCCAATGCGCAGCGCTACACGTTTGAGTGATTCATACCCTCATAGTGGAGAAATGATCTCACCGGTGCTCCTCCCTCGCTCTCATTTCTGCAATAAGAGAATAAACTCCCCCAAACATAGATGATCATCTTTTAGCCGAAGACAGTTAACCCCTGTCCTCGTTAATGGAGGTGGTATGGAGGTCGGTGGAGAGCGTAACGTGACCTCAAAACATGACCGCGTTGACCCCCACCTCCCAAACCTGGGTGCCTTTGTGTCCCTGTTAGTGGAAACCCCACAAATAAAGGCACACAATTTTTATGCTGTTTTACAAATTTTGGATAAATGTTGCCCACATTTTTCATTAAATTACGCTTGTGTTAGTGTTACACACCGTTACTCTGGGAGGGGAGAGATACTCCGGCTGATTATCTC
Source organism: Brienomyrus brachyistius (assembly GCF_023856365.1). NCBI lineage: Eukaryota > Metazoa > Chordata > Actinopteri > Osteoglossiformes > Mormyridae > Brienomyrus > Brienomyrus brachyistius. The sequence goes on along the minus strand of NW_026042356.1, from coordinate 505,636 downwards.
CATCCAACCAGCTTAGAGTAATTCGGTTAGTGGATTTGCCCATTTAGGTTCAATTGGTGTATGGCAACTGCCATTTAACACTTGAATTTAATAATGTTTTTTTGAGATAACAGTAGTGCTTTTGCAATTATAACTGGGATTTTTTTGGTGCCAATTCAAGAGCTAAAGTGCATTAGGAAAATGTGTGGATTTCTGCGTGTCTTTTTTGCTCACCGTCCCCATGATGGGACTGCTCTCCAAATCAGACATAATAAAATATGCTGGCCAGTTAATGGCTTCATTGTATGTACAGTAAATGCCTTGTTCCATGGAAATAAAACAGCAAATGATATATTTATAGACATGGGTCTTATATGTCAAACCTGTCCCTTTTGGCGGCGGTGTTTGAAAAATGACTTGCTGAACGCCTTATGCTTTTGGGGGCTGGAGGTTTGCCAGGTGGATATCTGGGCACTTCTGAGGGAAAGAGGAGCGTAACCCCTTGCATCTGAGGAGAGTAACCACCTGCATCTAAGGAGAGTAACCACCCGCATCTGAGGAGAGTAACCTCCCGCATCTGAAGAGCGTAACCTTCCGCATCTGAGGAGCTTAACTTCCCGCATCGGAGGAGCGTAACCTCCCGCATCGGAGGAGCTAAACATCCCGTATCGGAGGAGTGTAACCTCCCGCATCGGAAGAGCGTAACCTCCCGCATCGGAGGAGCTAAACATCCCGCATCGGAGGAGCGTAACCTCCCATATCGGAGGAGCGTAACCTCCCGCATCTGAAGAGCGTAAACTCCCGCATCTGAGGAGCGTAACCTCCCGCATCGGAGGAGAGTAACCACCCGCATCTGAGGAGAGTAACCACCCGCATCTGAGAAGCGTAACCTCCCGCATCTGAGGAGCGTAACTTCCCGCATCGGAGGAACGTAACCTCCCGCATCGGAGGAGCTAAACATCCCGTATTGGAGGAGCGTAACCTCCCGCATCGGAAGAGCGTAACCTCCCGCATCGGAGGAGCTTAACTTCCCGCATCGGAGGAGCGTAACCTCCCGCATCTGAAGAGCGTAAACTCCCGCATCTGAGGAGCTTAACTTCCCGCATCGGAGGATCGTAACCTCCCGCATCGGAGGAGCGTAACCTCCCGTATCGGAGGAGCGTAACCTCTCGTATCGGAGGAACGTAACCTCCCGCATCGGAGGAGCGTAACTTCCTGCATCGGAGGAGCGTAACCTCCCGCATCGGAGGAGCTTAACTTCCCACATCGGAGGAGCGTAACCTCCCGCATCTGAGGAGTGCAACCTCCCACAACTGAGGAATGTAGCCTCCTGCAACTGAGGAGAGTAACCCCCTCGCATCTGAGGAGCGTAACCTCTCGCATTTGAGGAGCATAACCTCCTGCATTTTCTGTCCTCATTTGTGTAAAGAGTTGTGATGCTTCTGACCCCATTATTCTGGTTGTCTGGCTGTCGGCTGTCCGTAACACTGCCTGAGAAGAAAGTGCTGGTAGTGCAGATTCAGCAGGGATGACTGCGACTGTTCCTAAACGTCTAACTTCATGTCGCTCTGACTGATCGCTCGATCCGCCGCTCTGGACTGGTGATGCGTCGCTCTGACTGATCACTCGATCCACCGCTTTGGACTAGTGGTGCGTCGCTCTGACTGATCGCTCGATCAGCCACTCTGGACTGGTGGTGCGTCGCTCTGACTGATCGCTCGATCAGCCGCTCTGGACTGGTGGTGCATCGCTCTGACTGATCGCTCGATCCGCCGCTCTGGACTGGTGGTGCGTCGCTCTGACTGATTGCTCGATCCACCGCTCTGGACTGGAGGTACGTCGCTCTGACTGATCGCTCGATCCGCCACTCTGGACTGGTGGTGCGTCGCTCTGACTGATCGCTCGATCCGCCGCTCTGGACTGGTGGTGCGTCGCTCTGACTGATCGCTCGATCCACCGCTCTGGACTGGTGATGCGTCGCTCTGACTGATCGCTCGATCCACCGCTCTGGACTGGTGGTGCGTCGCTCTGACTGATCGCTCGATCCACCGCTCTGGACTGGTGATGCGTCGCTCTGACTGATCGCTCGATCCACCGCTCTGGACTGGTGGTGCGTCGCTCTGACTGATCGCTCGATCCACCGCTCTGGACTGGTGATGCGTCGCTCTGACTGATCGCTCGATCCACCGCTCTGGACTGGTGGTGCGTCGCTCTGACTGATCGCTCGATCCACCGCTCTGGACTGCTGGTGCGTCGCTCTGACTGATCGCTCGATCCACCGCTCTAGACTGCTGGTGCGTCGCTCTGACTGATCGCTCGATCAGCCACTCTGGACTGGTGGTGCGTCGCTCTGACTGATCGCTCGATCCACCGCTCTGGACTGCTGGTGCGTCGCTATGACTGATCGCTCGATCCACTGCTCTGGACTGGTGATGCGTCGCTCTGACTGATTGCTCGATCCGCCGCTTCCCTGTGGAATCTGTTATATTTGTATCTCAGCTCACAGGTGAGACGCCAGGCTGTTGTCATGACAAAGCTGCTTGCCAGCCCCGATGAACCTGACTCTCCAACTGCAAGAGACAGAGATTGTGGAATGCGTGATTCCCCCATGGCCATTTCAAACATTAACCCCCTGGCCCCTCAGGATCTCCCAAAAATGCCAGGAATATTTGGCCACTTCAAAGCCCTCTGCTTCCCTGAGGCGATGTAGCTTTGTGTCTCCAAATGGGCAGGCAGAAGCCCCCAGGTGCTGGTGACTGTGCTCTGCAGGCCGCCCTTTCGTTTGGGGAACTCCATTTTTGATTTTTCCCCTTCCAGGTAGTGTACCCCCCCACCGCATGGCGTCCTAGAGGTACCTCCTGGTGGTGGCCTGCGTAGTTATATATACATGGGCCAAAAATCAGCTGAAATATCAGCACTCTCTGTGCTGTCCTGGCTTGACTTAGCGCTTACTCGGGAACTCGGGAAGAGCGATGTGTTTCCAGTGTAAATGCAAATATAACCATGTTACTGAAATACCAGCATGTCCAGCCCTCGGCTATTGTTTTTTTAAGACGATAAATAAAGGAGAGCTTGGCTGTGATTTAAAATGTCATTGACGGGGGGGGGGGCACTAAGAGGGCAGCTATATGAATCCAAGCTCACTGTGGGTCACCTGGAGTGCATAATGGGGAGGGGTAACAGGGGATGAGGACAGCTGATGAGGATGGGTAATGGTTACAGGAAACAGGGATGGGTAACAGAAATCGGTAACGGGGATGGGTAATGGTAATGGGCAATGGTAACAAGTAATGGGGATCAGAAATGGGGATGGGTAATTGTAATGGGTGACAGGGAATGGGTAATGGGTAACAGGGATGGGTAATGGTAATGGGTAGCAAGTAACAGGGATTGGTAATGGTAATAGGTAATGGGGATGGGTAATTTATAACAGGTAATGGGGATGGGTAATAGGGATGAGCAATGATAACAGGGATGGGTAATGATAATCAGTAATGGTAACAGGTAATGGGGATGGGTAATGGGTAACGGATAATGGGGATGGGTAACAGGTAATGAGATGGGTAACAGGTAATGGGGATGGGTAAGTGTGACAGGTGATGTGGATGGGTAATGATAATCGGTAATGGTAACAGGTAATGGGATGGGCAATGGTAACAGGTAATGGGATGGGTAACAGGTAATGGGGATGGATAATGGTAACAGATAATGTGGATGGGTAAGTGTAACAGGTAATGTGAATGAGTAATGATAACAGGTAATGGAGATGAGTAACGGGTAATGGGGATGTGTAACAGTAACAGCTAATGGGGATGGGTAACAGTAGCAGATAACGGGGATGGGTAACAGGTAATGGGGATGAGTAATGGTAACAGGTAATGGGGGTGAGTAATGGTAACAGGTAATGGGGATGGGTAACGGTAACAGGTAATGGGGATGGGTAACAGGTAATGGGGATGGGTAACAGGTAATGGGGATGGGTAACAGGTAATGGGGATGAGTAATGGTAACAGGTAATGGGGATAGGTAATGGTAACAGGTAATGGGGATGGGTAACAGTAACAGCTAATGGGGATGGGTAACAGTAACAGGTAATGGGGATGGGTAACAGTAGCAGATAACAGGGATGGGTAACAGGTAATGGGGATGAGTAATGGTAACAGGTAATGGGGATGAGTAATGGTAACAGGTAATGCGGATGGGTAACGGTAACAGGTAATGGGGATGGGTAACGATAACAGGTAATGGGGATGGGTAATGGTAACAGGTAATGGGGATGAGTAATGGTAACAGGTAATGGGGATGGGTAATGGTAACAGGTAATGGGGATGGGTAACGGTAACAGGTAATGGGTAACAGGTAATGGGGATGAGTAATGGTAACAGGTAATGGGATGGGTAACAGGTAATGGGGATGGGTAATGGTAACAGGTAATGGAGATGGGTAACGGTAACAGGTAATGGGGATGGGTAATGGTAACAGGTAATGGAGATGGGTAACTGGCCCCTGCTGCCTCTGACATGGTGAGGCATTATGGGTCTAAAAGGGGCCGCTAATGCAGAAGCAAAATAAAACAAGCTACACGTAAATAAGGCACATTTAAAGCCCTCCTGTAATGCAGTCCATCTCTATGGGAAATCATTACTGTCTACTGTCTGCCAGCTACAAACTTCAGGAGTCTGGTTTTTAACAGCCCCCGGTACTTGGAATCCCCCCCCCCCCCCCACACCAAGGTTGCTCATTCTCCTTCATACCCCCCCAACTGAACTGAGCTCCCCACATCTGTCTGAAGTGCTGAGTCGCTTCTCCTTTAGGGTGTCACTAACTAATGACTCCTCGCTCTGCCTGTCTGCCTATGATGCCACTGCCCACCCCCCCGCCCTGAATGCACAGCACTTTACGTACGACCTCTAAATCAACCAGGTTATGGTATCTAAGCTGGGGTTTCGGTGTAATTTTGCTTTGATATCAAAAATGCCAAAATTTAAATGTGTATTTGCATTATTTTACATGGAAAATTGAACAAACTATTGATGCATGAAGCAAAACTTATGGTATTTTGGACTGGTGAAATTTTGTTTTAGATGATTTGCTGGCAATAGGAAGAAAACAAATAACTTAAGAAAATGCTAAAATTTCAGGTCATCATATCACTGACATATATGTCAATGTAACACACTGTATCTTCTCCAAGAGAATAAGGAATATCAGCACATAGCAATGTAATTGATGACAGATGACAAAGTGGAGGCGTTTCATAGCAGCACCCCCTGCAGGCTCCTTTTGGAACAGCAGAGAGGTCCCTCCAGTGTGTCTCAGACACTCGCTGTCAGCCACAGTGACGGAGGTGACGCTCTGGATTCTGATTCCCAAATGTCAGCGCAGAAAGCGATAAAGGGCAGACAGGAGGTAACAAACTGCGTGTCGCTCTGCGAGTCTATTAAACACAGGCGAGCGGGTTCCGGAGTCTCGCTGACGGGACGCTGTCATCCGAATGACCCCCGGGCTCGTCAGACACAGCTCCAAGTCCACGGTTGTTTACCTTCATGATCTGTAAAGAAAAAAAGGGAACAGCTTACCAATGGAGATGTGACAGCTGGCGATCCTGTGAACATTTATGGACAAAGTGCTCCGCAAAGCACAGTCAGTAATCATGAAATGATGACACTGTGCTTTATGTTGCCATTTCTACGTACTGAGTCCAGGTACACTGGAATGCTTTTGTTTTCACATATCCCATAATGCTCCTCTGAGACACCCAGACCTATGCAGATGAGAACAAAGCTTGGGGATTATTGAGTAGGAACGAGAGGTGTCGTGTACTGCTCGAGGCGTCCGCAGTGCGGTGACCTGGGCAATAAAATAAGAATTCTGGATGAATTCGCAACAGAAAAAAAACATTAAAGACATGAGACAAATTTTCTTAAAGTTTAGTATTTTTGTGTTGAAACGCCCTATTTAATACAAAAAAAATCGATCATCTATGCTCATAACCCATAATTTTAACTACTTAAGATTGAATTAACAATAGTTCACATAAAAATCATGTTTCATAATGAGTTTAATTGGATCATTAGTGGGAAAAAACAGACTTAAACACTTCTAATAAGTTAATATTGAAAGCGATTGTGTCTGATTATCAGATGGATTTCTTTTGTTTTTATCGTATAGCACCGAGGGATAAGCCACGAAGTCAATGAACGCCAAAACTGTGGCTAATTAATGGAATGAATTTGCTCCGAGGCTGTTTGATAACTTGCTGCTTCGCAGATTCTCCGCGAGTCATTGTAATCAGAACAAATGCCTGACTGCGCTGCAGCAGCTGCCTCCGTCTGCGCTGCGCCGCTCATTGCTCGGCGCAGGTGCTGCCGCTTTGTTCCCTTGATTTATTTATACCAGCCCGGTGCAGATGTGCCGCTGTATAGTCGTTTCACGCTCTTCCCTCCTCCGGTAATAAAACGGCTGGCCGCAGTCATTTGGGGGGAGCGCTGCGCGTCGCGGGACTGCTTACCGAGATGTTTGGCCGGATTCTCCTGATGGTGCAGAAAGCGCATCCCGGAAAGCCGCGCCATCCTCCCCAGCGTGAAGCCCTTGGCAGGCGCCCTAAGGCGCTGTTTCCATCCAGACTGGCACTTTACAGACCCATGTGAACTGCTCCTTCAAACGCATAGAAGCATTACCATTGGAAACATTCAGAATCGTTAATTATGTCTGATCTCGTAGTGTCGGTTGTCAGTGCTTCATGTGTACAATGAGGCAAAGTGCCGGAGACTGGAAGGCTGTGATTTTAACAGGGAGAAGAATGACCTGACCCGTAAAGCACGATTAATGCTCGATTAATGCTTAATGCGCGAGATGAGACACGCGTTCTCACACAGTATTATACTAAAGGGAATTTCATCTTAACACAGATTAAGGGTACGAACCTAAAGCGGAATTCCTATAAACCATCTTAAGCAGTTTCCACTTTCTTCTTTCCCGAATTCGTCTTGAGAACGTCGTGTTATATTCATGAAAATGACAAAATATATAGAATAACCATAGAAGTTTATAAGTAAATCTTTGTGGTGACACAAACAATAAGGTAAGCACTCTAGACAGCTGTCTTGTTTGGAGAACATTCTAGATGGTATACTTAAGTGTTCGTGTATTTCACAGTATGTAATTATAAATATGATTTCCAATAAGAGGTTCCATCACGTACGGGTTAGTTCCAGTAATAATGAGAATTTCGTGGTACTCAAATTAAAATTTACTAGACGTATTTTCAATATATTTTTTTGCCAAGATTGAGGTTATTTTCCTAAGCCTGTTTCAGGGCTAATTCCTTCCCTCATTACCGTAAAGTGAACCTAACAATGAGGTCATGGAAGGTGCAGTTCCAAAAATAAATACCTGGGGAAAATTATGGTCTGTGGGATTTAAAAGATGGCATGCTCCTCTTAAAACGTGCCCTATCACGTTTAGGAGGCTGCACCCAGACCGGAATTACTGTGCCTTGTGGAGACACGGTTCCTCTCCCCAGCATGGGATTTGATTACGACTGATATCTATATTTCCATTTATATATAGGAGTTTGGATGGCACAGTGTAAAATTCGCCCAGTGTCTTGTGCAGAAAATATCCATGCCTCTTTGCTTGCAAAGAATTTCAAAACAGAAGATGCTCGGATCCCGAAACAGCGCCGGAACACACTTTGCTTTCATCATTTCTAAGGAGGCAACGTGTCCGAAGGATATTCGGCTGTACTCGTTTGGGAAATGCAAACAAGAGAGAGAGAAAGAAAGCGAGGGAACCGGCTGTAGAGTTTCTGCTCTAACACACTTGAATAACAACCTAAAAAAAACTTTTCAGGGAGTTCATTTAACTCTCTCAGCCCCTGTGGTGGCGAATTTCCAGTTATGAGTTCCATTATAATTAAGCTTCATTCGCGTGGCGAATTAGAGGGCTATGTTTTAACGCGCATCGTTATCCACTAATCCAGGGATCATTTTATCACCCATCTGACTTAAAATGTCGTTTATTCTCATTGATATCATTAAGTAAACAGAATCAGGTTGATAAGTGTATGGAAGATGGTCGAAGTGCTGTTTGCTTCAAAATGCGCACGTATGTAAAGTTTCTGACCAGTGGCTTCGTTAGGGTTCCTCGTTTAATACGGACCCGCAGCAGAGAGCCTACAATGAACACGACACCGGCATATCAATTTGATATAAATTCTACGATAAACCTTACGAAACGTCTGAAATCTAATGTAATGCGCAGATACTAATAACAAAACGGACATAATGCAAAATCGATTATCAGCTACAGTTTATGAATAATAAAAACAACAGCCCGTTTGTTTCCACCACAGACATTTGTCACGTGTTTTACTTGTATTTTTGAGTGAACCTCAGCTCACAGGCTGTGATTAATCTCTAAAGGAAGCAGAGTTTGTGCGGAAAGTGGGTTGGTGAAGGCAAAGGAACAGGGCAAAAGTAATGAAGTGTTTTCCGTGAGCACAGTGCCCGGCATGCACGGTGATCCGTCAGACCTTCCCTGCAGCGTGACATCCACATCCCCACGTGCGGAGGAAGCTCTGCTCGTCGTTAGGCCTCCTGCACAAGCACCTTCTCAGTCCACTTAACATTCATAGTGTTACATTGAAGCTCAGTCAGTACTTATCCTTTAACTCAGTATAAAGTCTCATTAACGCACCATCCAGGTTGCAACAGAAGCAGGCTTTTCATTAGACCATTTCATGCAGGCTTGGTAAAGTGAGTCTTACCAGTAATAACCCTAACCTCCAGTAAGGAGCAAACAGATTAGCGATGGACTGGGTTAATGTCACCTGGTCCGGATGCTTGTCCATTAGAGACACAGCATCCTCTGATCATCTTGGTCCCTGCTGATTGGAGGCTGATGTTCGAAATCGGACACGCGGCTCCTCACCATGTGGTCCCATCCGTGCCCCGTTCCCCCATTTCTCTGGGGGGGGGGGGTACCTTTTCACACAGTCTTGTCAGAACCGTGGTCAGGAGTAGCAAGATGTTGCTTTGTCTTTTTTTGCGACTTCCCACAATGCACCAGGACTCCTTTGATTGTCAAAACCTTGCAAAAATGTAGAGAGAGAACAGGGAAATGGCTTTAGAAATACAAAATTTACAAAATATATCCGTAAAAAATACAAAATAAATCCCAAATGGATGGATGGGAATGCCTTTTTAAGTAGCACTACAGCAAAGTCCTGTAATTTGGAGATGGGATGTGTCACGGGAAGGTTCGGGTGGACAGGCGATCGTCGCGGGCGGTGGTTCAGAAAACCAGGCTGATGAGCAGGATCGGGGTAATCGGAGTTTATTCGGGGTAGGGAAACACGGGAGGCTAGGGACGACCAACACCATGTGCACAGATCACGTAATGACGGACAACGATCACAGGCAAGACTCGGACTTAAATACACAGGACTGATCACAGTAATCGGACATAGGTGGAAACAATCAGGGAAACACACGTCGGCAAGCAGGGGGGCGTGGCACACATGAGGAGCCGACGAGCAGGGCATGACAGGATGGTAAGCGCAATATGTTTTATTTCATTTCACTGTATTCGGCAACAGAAAAGAGTCACTGCATATGTATTAACTGCATAAAAAGACTGAGATGTATTGTTAATTACTGAAAAGACATTTGCGCAGATTTCATGAACTAATTGTAGAGCAGAGGGTTAAGGGCTAATCACAGCCAGCACACTTTCCAGCACGTTCATTTGGAGAAAAATAGGAATTTAAGGTGGGGGGTTTTGAGAAGGAAATGCATACAATATCGTTCATGAGGGGACATCAATCGGGGGGGGGGGGGGGGTTTGGGGGCGAAGAGGGTAGGCCAGCAGATGGCACTGGCAACAGGAGCTGTCATTAGCCGGGCTGGTACTCAGATTACCTGGTACTCCACTGGCAGGCCAGCGTGACCGGACCGGTCCTGCAAGCTGAAGGACCGGCTCCATTGTGTACATGGTGAAATGGGCCTGCGGAGCCATGGCCGGAAGCCCCGGGACTAACGTGGACCAGCGAGCAGTGAGGCCAGAGAGGCATTATTACTCCGTTAGTGCTGCGGCCCTCTTCTTTAAGATGTGTTTGGATTCACACAATAGAATCAGATACTGAGCCATAGTCGCATTACACAGAGTCTGCAGTGGTCATTCAGAGCAATAGTCGCATTACACAGAGTCTGCAGTGGTCATTCAGAACAATAGTCGCATTACACAGAGTCTGCAGTGGTCATTCAGAACAATAGTCGCATTACACAGAGTCTGCATTGGTCATTCAGAACAATAGTCGCATTACACAGAGTCTGCAGTGGTCATTCAGAGCAATAGTCGCATTACACAGAGTCTGCAGTGGTCATTCAGAACAATAGTCGCATTACACAGAGTCTGCAGTGGTCATTCAGAACAATAGTCGCATTACACAGAGTCTGCAGTGGTCATTCAGAACAATAGTCGCATTACACAGAGTCTGCAGTGGTCATTCAGAGTCCACATTTTCCCTTCATATTGTAAAGGGATACAAAAAAAAAAACAAAATTTTAAAAATCCCAGAAGAAATTAAACAAAACCCAATTGGACAAATTTGACTGAAAAATAATGTAGTTAAATAATCTGAACATTAATGAGTGAATTAATACCTGATGAAATGTAAAAGTATCCTGCTTATTAGCAGGGCTAATTACAGGGACACATTGAAGCCGCTTGTTACGGCTGACATGAACCGTGAGACGAAGCGTTTCACCTCACTCGTTATCTGCGACCAGAATCGTGCGGCCATTTGTGTTCAGCGACGCCGAATGTGTAACTGCACTGTGGCAGGGTGGTGCCTCGAGCATCGAGCAGCACTGCAGACACACACGTCCAGGGTTGTGGGTTTGAGCACTGCTCTACCTTCTCTGTTTGCACATATGCCCTATCACAGTGTGTGTGTGTATAGGTGTGTAGTACATTGTGGGGACCATTTCTCAGGTCCCCACAAAGATCCGTGAATGCAATCAAAAAAATAAAAATGCCAAAAGTCTGGTATTTTGTTTGGCTACTTATGGTTAAGGTTAGGGCTGGGTAGAGGTTAAGGTTGCCGTGAATGGAGAGTCCCCACAAAGATATAATTACAAGCCTCTGTGTGTGTGTGTGTGTGTGTGTGCGGGTGTGTGCCCTGTGTTACAAGGCACCCTATCATGGGTGTCCCCGCCTTCTGCCCAGTGCTTCCTGGGATTGGTTGTTGGTTTTCTGTGACCCAGTGCTGGATAAGGGGATATGGATGGATGGATGGATGGAGGAATGGTGCAGTAAACACGGCCTGCCTTCCTTTTATCACAGCCTGCTTTCTGCTGGCCTGCCTTCAGCTCTCTTCTCTCCCCAGTCTGAGACACAGAAGCAGTTTGTCCATCAGGTGCAATCACTGGCCAGACGGGCGGGGGGGGGGGGGGGGGGAATAAAGCGCATTTTAGGCAGCCATGTTCAAAGTGAATGGTGAAGGACACGTGGCTTTAGACAGCAGCCTGTGATCGATCTCCTCCTTCAGTCTTCGGCTGTTTTCTAGCCTTCCGCCCTTCTTTGTTGCTTTCAGCGGAGCAGTCAGGAAAGCGCTGTGTTCGCTATCTGGTGTTTTATTCGCTGTTAAAAGTGCCAGGGCTGTGATATAAGCACAGTAGGTAACATTCACTTTCTAACTAAGACAGCTGCGGGGACATGTGTGATTTTCATCTCAGTCAAACAAAAGCTTTTTTATTTCGCATTACCGCACAGGAATAATAAATGTCCCTTGAAAGGGAGACGGGCGGGCCCCTCTGCTGCTAGCCCACTGCTGCTAGCCCTCTGCTGCTAGCTCACTGCTGCTAGCTCACTGCTGCTAGCCCTCTGCTGCTAGCTCACTGCTGCTAGCTCACTGCTGCTAGCCCTCTGCTGCTAGCTCACTGCTGCTAGCCCTCTGCTGCTAGCCCTCTGCTGCTAGCCCTCTGCTGCTAGCCCTCTGCTGCTAGCTCACTGCTGCTAGCCCTCTGCTGCTAGCTCACTGCTGCTAGCCCTCTGCTGCTAGCTCACTGCTGCTAGCCCTCTGCTGCTAGCTCACTGCTGCTAGCCCACTGCTGCTAGCCCACTGCTGCTAGCCCACTGCTGCTAGTCCTCTGCTGCTAGCTCACTGCTGCTAGCCCTCTGCTGCTAGCCCACTGCTGCTAGCCCACTGCTGCTAGCCCACTGCTGCTAGCCCTCTGCTGCTAGTCCTCTGCTGCTAGCCCACTGCTGCTAGCCCTCTGCTGCTAGCCCACTGCTGCTAGCCCACTGCTACTAGCCCTCTGCTGCTAGTCCTCTGCTGCTAGCCCACTGCTGCTAGCCCTCTGCTGCTAGCCCTCGCTCATTTCGGTCCCGAGCCTGTGACCGGCAGCTGCTCTGTCTGATCAACTCACATCCAGAGGCTTTTAATGCTTATAATCCTGGCCAACTTGTGATATTCTCACTTATTAACTCTATTTTCCACCACTTTCCTTCCACCAGCTTCAATCAGGGAACTATGTTCACTTTTCTGTCTATGATGGTCAAATACCTTTTCCAGTTCTTTGATCCCACCTGGTAGATTTGCTACTTATACAGACATATAAAGATATGCTTGTGAAAGCACGGTACACTAACCAGCTAACAAACTAGCTATCTAGCTAAGCATTACCATGTGCCACACTAAGTAACAGCAGATCCAGAAGCCAGCCAACAGTGTGCATCGTTAGTAACACGGCGCCTCATTTGCTTCCATAGTAAACAGTGCCCTGAATGCCTTTCACTTCTATTGTGACAAAAGCTGCTGAAATTAATTTTACAGTCGACCGTGTCGGCTTCGCAAGCCGCCTGACTCAATTAACCGGACTCACATGTCACCATAAGCTCGTTTGGCTGTGACTTTGCTGATTCCTAAAAAAGGCCCTTGGAATCTGCAGTTTATGTGTGAGGTACCCCCCCCCCCCCCCGGAACACACGCCCCGAAACATCCCCTATTCAGAGCCTTGCCATGTTTGTTAAGCACAGCATTACTTATTAATATTAATTAATACCTGCCCCAGGCTTGTGTGTGAGAATCTACGAGATGCAAAGGCTCTAGTTCCACCTTCGTGGCTCTGTTACCCGCCTCTCCTGTGGTGTGCAAACGTGCAACTATGAGGAGCATGAACAGCCCCATTCGGCAGGGGCTGGGGGGCAGGGGCGCGGGGGTGGCATAAAGCGAAGGGTTTTATAGTTGTGATTTGCATATGTAGCTGTTTCTGAGGACGGGACCAGAAGCCACTGTGTCATTGTCATTCGTCACACTGCAAGCGTGGTCACAGCTCACCAGAGGGGGCTGATCAGAGCAGACTCCCAGCAGGAGGAGTGTCTCACATGTTAGAGGCAGCTGATCAGAACAGACTCCCAGCAGGAGGAGTGTCTCGCATGTTAGACCCAGCTGATCAGAGCAGACTCCCAGCAGGAGGAGTGTCTCGCATGTTAGACCCAGCTGATCAGAGCAGACTCCCAGCAGGAGGAGTGTCTCGCATGTTAGAGGCAGCTGATCAGAACAGACTCCCAGCAGGAGGAGTGTCTCGCATGTTAGAGGCAGCTGATCAGAACAGACTCCCAGCAGGAGGAGTGTCTCGCATGTTAGAGGCAGCTGATCAGAACAGACTCCCAGCAGGAGGAGTGTCTCGCATGTTAGAGGCAGCTGATCAGAACAGACTCCCAGCAGGAGGAGTGTCTCGCATGTTAGAGGCATCTGATCAGAACAGACTGCCAGCAAGAGGAGTGTCTCGCATGTTAGAGGCAGCTGATCAGAGCAGACTTCCAGCAGGAGGAGTGTCTCGCATGTTAGACCCAGCTGATCAGAGCAGACTCCCAGCAGGAGGAGTGTCTCGCATGTTAGACCCAACTGATCAGAACAGACTCCCAGCAAGAGGAGTGTCTCGCATGTTAGAGGCAGCTGATCAGAGCAGACTCCCAGCAGGAGGAGTGTCTCGCATGTTAGAGGCAGCTGATCAGAACAGACTGCCAGCAAGAGGAGTGTCTTGCATGTTAGAGGCAGCTGATCAGAGCAGACACCCAGCAGGAGGAGTGTCTCGCATGTTAGAGGCAGCTGATCAGAGCAGACTCCCAGCAGGAGTGTCTCGCATGTTAGAGGCAGCTGATCAGAGCAGACTGCCAGCAAGAGGAGTGTCTCGCAAGTTAGAGGCAGCTGATCAGAGCAGACTGCCAGCAAGAGGAGTGTCTCGCATGTTAGAGGCAGCTGATCAGAGCAGACTGCCAGAAAGAGGAGTGTCTCGCAAGTTAGAGGCAGCTGATCAGAGCAGACTGCCAGCAAGAGGAGTGTCTCGCATGTTAGAGGCAGCTGATCAGAGCAGACTGCCAGAAAGAGGAGTGTCTCGTATGTTAGAGGCAGCTGATCAGAGCAGACTGCCAGCAGGAGGAGTGTCTCGCATGTTAGAGGCAGCTGATCAGAGCAGACTGCCAGAAAGAGGAGTGTCTCATATGTTAGAGGCAGCTGATCAGAGCAGGTGCCAGAAAGAGGAGTGTCTCGCATGTTAGAGGCAGCTGATCAGAGCAGACTGCCAGCAAGAGGAGTGTCTCGCATGTTAGAGGCAGCTGATCAGAGCAGACTGCCAGCAAAAGGAGTGTCTCACATGTTAGAGGCAGGTGATCAGAGCAGACTGCCAGCAAGAGGAGTGTCTCGCATGTTAGAGGCAGCTGATCAGAGCAGACTGCCAGAAAGAGGAGTGTCTCGTATGTTAGAGGCAGCTGATCAGAGCAGACTGCCAGCAGGAGGAGTGTCTCGCATGTTAGAGGCAGCTGATCAGAGCAGACTGCCAGAAAGAGGAGTGTCTCGTATGTTAGAGGCAGCTGATCAGAGCAGACTGCCAGAAAGAGGAGTGTCTCGCATGTTAGAGGCAGCTGATCAGAGCAGACTGCCAGAAAGAGGAGTGTCTCGTATGTTAGAGGCAGCTGATCAGAGCAGACTGCCAGCAGGAGGAGTGTCTCGCATGTTAGAGGCAGCTGATCAGAGCAGACTGCCAGAAAGAGGAGTGTCTCGTATGTTAGAGGCAGCTGATCAGAGCAGACTGCCAGAAAGAGGAGTGTCTCGCATGTTAGAGGCAGCTGATCAGAGCAGACTGCCAGCAAGAGGAGTGTCTCGCATGTTAGAGGCAGCTGATCAGAGCAGACTGCCAGCAAAAGGAGTGTCTCATATGTTAGAGGCAGGTGATCAGAGCAGACTGCCAGCAGAAATATCTTGCATTAAGGAGGTAGCTGATCAGAGCAGACTGCCAGCAGGAGGAGGGTCTTGCATGTTAGAGGTAGCTGATCAGAGTAGACTGTCAGCAGGAGGAGGGTCTTGCATGTTAGAGGTGGCTGATGAGAGCAGACTGCCGTCCAGCCAACAGGAGGAGGTCCTCCTATGTTAGAGGCGGTACCAAGTTAGCGTAGCTCTTGTGACTGGGGTAATGAGACTCTGCCCCCCCTCTCCACCAGCATCTGCTTCACAGTAATTAGTGGTCATTAAGGGCATCCACAGTGGCCTACTGAGGGAGGGGGGCTTGTGGCATTCAGCTGGGGGCACTTATCCTCATATCATAGTCACGTGGTGCCTTCACCCCCCTATCACCCAGTTACAACCAGGGGGAGCTCTCATGGCCTTGATTGGGACTCATGTTGCCTGATTGGTGCCCCCCCCCCCCCACTCTGCACAAGACTGTCTGAGTGTAATGGGCACGGGCGACAGGCTGCCCCAGCTGGAAGGCGTGCTAATTAAACACTGCAGGAGAAGGCCGAGGACCTCAGGAGGAGTGCTCTCCAAAATGCCTGAACAAAAAGCCAACATATGCCTTTCATCTTAGGGAGGCATTTGCTTCTGGCAAAAGATCTGTCTTCTCAAAGCAGAAACTGTTTTATTACACATTCGCAGGGTGCAGAGTCGAGCAATACAGGACACTAAGGACAAAAGACACCATCACATCACAATTTTCTGTACAATATACAGATATGTATATATCAGTGTTTCCCAATCCGGTTCTCAGGGACCCACAGTCGGTCCATGTTATTGCTCCCTCTCAGGTCCCTACCAGACAGTCCATATTTTTGCTCCTAGCAACGAGCTGGGTGGGATGAAAAACATGGCCTGTGTGGGTCCCCGAGGACCGGATTGGGAAACAGTTACAGTTGGTTTCCTTACCATCATATGTATGGAACATTGCAGTTTAATCACCCTCTGTCTTATCTCTACCGTTAAAAATGACTTGCATGTTAAAGTGACACTTGAAAGATGACAAGGGGTATAAAGGAAGTAGAATTTAGTTAAAGCTGTACTCGGAAGAATAAATCTTTTTAATCCTATGACGGTCCATGGCCCTGATTGAGCAGTTTGCCGGTAGTGCCTTTTCAAGATTTCAGGTTTTTATCGGACAGCCCATGCGTTTTGCAATCGGCCCTCCGCCCTTATCGAAGATGAGTACAGTATTTACTGAAGGATTGTCCACAGAGCCCGCCGCTCTGAAATCTGGAAGCACAGATAGCAGCGTGTTGCTCATTATATCGAGCTTTAAACGGCTTTACCATCCGGCGGGACGTCCACGGAAGGGATCATATCGTGCAATGCTTTTAAAGGCGTTTATGCAGTAAGCACCGTGCGAATTGGCGAGGACGAACACGTCTCCGTTACATCGCAGTGGGAAATGCGGCGAAAAACAAGAAAGCGCTAGGCTGCGTTAATTATAGAAAGGATCACTGTGTTAAACAGGTCGGAAGAGTGCCGTGGCAAAGTAAAATAACTCATCAAACTGGTGGTAATCTCACCGCTGAGAACCACAGATGTTTGCTGGCGCCGGAAGTGCACAACAGACACGTGCGAGCGGGGGTGTGGGAGAACCTGAGCACCATCCCCGTTTTGTCCGAATGATTGAAAGTGCCCCTCTGTTAGGTACCTTTTCCATAACCACCGAGGATCACGATCAAGTAAAATTTACCGAGCCCCCCCCCCCCCCAAAAAAAAAAACCTCCAACATCTGCGCGCTGCATAACAGAGCTGATTTTGCGATGAGACGCCAGCACCCTCTCCTCTTTTTAAGATGATCATCATTTTTGGAGGTGAACAGACAGAAATGACGTCGCGAGATCAACTAGAGGGGATGAAGCATCGGAGCAGCTGAGCGTCTCTCTAAACGCAACAGTCAGCCGCTTCTTTGTATTTTTCACCGAGAAAGAAACAAACAAAAAAAAAACGTCTGTTAAGTGTAGTATTGAAGCAGATCGACACTGGCTTGCCCTTTGGTATTTCTGCACTCAGCGGGGGTTCGTTATTTGGGGGCTTGAGAGGAGAGATTCTATGTATTATGGTCTCATAAGTAAGCGTGTGATGTTCGTGGGATTGGGTGCTTTTGAAACTTTGCTGGATGTTGGTTTGCATCCTAGACAAGAAAAACAACAAAAACACGGTTAATGCATGTATATATTTCAGGTCAGGAAGAGGCGGCAACGGCGCTTTTCAGTAGCAGTTCGCTTCGCAGTTGAAGCGTACAGACAGCTTGGAGCGACGCGTGACGTTTCATAGTAGTGCGACGTTCATTATCCGCCATTCTGCTGCTTAATTCCAATACGAGGTAGTAGCCTATATGAGACATTTTTTTGCTTTTTACATTTTACGATGAAATTCAGCTGCTGCGTGCTATATTTTCCACAGTACGTTTTATGTCATGAAGTGAGCATGAATATTGTTGCATTGTTATCGATTTATCATTTTAACAGAGAAGGTGAAAATTGATCATAAGTACTAAATGACAGAAATATCACATCATTGAAATATGTTTCACAAAAATTTTTAAATTCTTTTGGGATTAATATAAGGTATTAATATAATGAGCATATAATGATGGTTGTTAAATTGTAAATAATTTCAAATGTTGTCATGCTTCAAGATCTCCTGTACAGATTTCCTGTAATGTAACATTTCAGAAGCAAATAATTCGGGTTTAAATACATCAGCATAATTTAGCTCATGTGACCAATCGATATGAGCTAACCAGCTAATTAATAGAGTGAAAAAGATAATTTCAGTACAAAACATATCAGGTAAATCACATGCTTTTCACATGAATGTTCCTGCGGACCGAGTGTTTTACGCCATGTGTGTTGTCCATCCATCCGTCCACCCAAACACCCCCCCCCCCCCCGCGGGTTCCTTTCCTAAAAGCCCCCTTTAGCAGGTTACATAGCTCGGCTCATTCAGTTGCGTGGTTCCAACTATGTAAGCAGCGACTATGCTTTTGGGAAACGCAATAGTAGGCCTATTTTCCCAGACAATTCTGCCAGCGCAGAAAAGAAAACACTGGAAACGGCACAGCACTTAAAATGATTTTTTAAAGCTCTCTCAGAGGCATTGTGGTTAATCATAGAGAAATGTAACACCTAAGCATTTAAGGGAAATTGAATGTAATTTCGCCTCGCATCATAACCACTTGTATTTTTGTAGTACCAATCTTTGGCTTTGCGATGTCATTAAAATATTGTTTCGAAGCATTCAGATAAAACTGACGATCATAGATCATCCTTGACGCCCGCGCCCTTTGTGCTTGCTGTGACGGGAGATCGCCTGCTGGTGGCGCGCTGCTGCCACAGGCTTACGTGCAGTTGTTAATTTACAGCAGTTATTTACCCGCAGTACATGGGAAGGGGTTAAGGGGAGGGGAGAGAGATGAGTACAGACCCCTCCATGTAGATGTGACGGGGTATGAAGATGATTGGAGGTGAGTTTGTTATGGACGAGCGATAACAATACCTGGATCTACCCACCCTGGGGAAATCTGGCAAAAAGTTATAAAAACAGGCTGTTTTATACTATGAAAAAAATATCGGAGTGTGACATTCGTTCGTATGCGTTTGATGGCGACTGTTGAGTATCTCGTAAGGATCTGGGAAGACAAGGTGCTGAAAAGCGTCCACCTTTGGCGGGCACATTTACAGAATGGAAAAGATGGGAAAACGTCCAGTATGTCGCCTTCATTGACACTGCACACATCAGGTACAAAGAGATGGAATGAGCATCTCCCTGAGTGATATCTTAATGAAAAGCAAGCAGAAATACACAACGTGTGTAAACGCAGAAAAGCGAATAAACGAGACTTTAAGTGTAATGTTAGAGAAGGATAAAGTTAAATATAATGACTACAGGTGCATTACTCTGAACTGTGAGACAACCAGACAGATAGATAGTTATTAACCAGTCGTGCAGCACTCTTAGCAGATGCCCTCAGCATCATGGCTGTGCCTGTTTATCGTTGTCATTGCTGTTCTAATTAGATTTCGCGGTGTTTTTTTTCCTGCCATCGTTTGATCCTTCACCACAAAACCAGCTCATCAGCATCCAGTCAATCCCGGCTCTTCAGACAATGGTGCGGATTTCAAACGAACCGCAAGCGCCAGTTAAAAAGCTCGTGGCCGCCGAGGTCGGCGCTGTGCTCTGTGTTACTGTACAGCCTGACACTGTGCAGATGAAATAAACGCAAAAGAGAGCCATGCAGCGCGGCCGCTTTAAACAGCCCATCGACGCCGGGCATGGTAGCCGCCCCCGCAAATGTAAATCACCCGCATCTCTCCATTACGTCTGTTTTAGGTTCTACAAACAGCTTTATCACGCCACATTACCCCAGTGCCACGACTGATGCACGAAGTTCATAAAAGATTATGCACCCTGCACCTCCCCCCTTCCATTTCATTACTGCCTTTATTTTTGGTCACCGTCTTTGATCATTACGCTAAAAATAAAGTTTGATTAGCAAAATTCACGCTTTGCGCGTCCTTCTAAAGCCACAGAGCCTCTGTTCCATTAAGAAGTGTCACGCCGCATTAAATAACAAACAGACTGATCTTTACAGGGCAAGAAAACATATTAACATATTAAACTATAAAACACGAGAGCATGCTTATGCTGATTTGGGATTCCCAGTGCGCGATTATGATGTTTTGGGTTGTCTTGCACTGGAAGAGACTCGCGCGTTGTTCCCTCGTTATCTGTACACTGTTGCTGTATGCTTAGATTCAGTTTATATAGTTGACATTTTCTTAGCGAGGCACGTGACCTTTAGCAGCAGCAGAATAGATTAATTGTCATCAGCATATTCACCGATAAAAGCATGTAAAATGTGCCAAGTTGTGTGAAAGAGGCAGTCAGGAAGGAGGTAAGGAATCAACTAGCCTCAGACGGCCTCTGGAACTCAGGGAGGTCAGAGCCGGTCACTGGCTCTGAGCTGAACCCAGCACACGGTCAGGGATGTGTCAAGCGCAGCCCGCTCAGGTGAAAATGATTAAACAGGCTGCAGAGAGAGAGAGAGAGAGAAACTCAAAGAGAGAGAGAGGGAGAGATAGAGAGACTCAAAGAGAGGGAGAGAAAGACAGAGAGAGAGAGAGAACGAGAGAAACTCAAAGAGAGAGAGAGAGGGAGAGAGAGACTCAAAGAGAGGGAGAGAAAGACAGAGTGAGAGACAGAGAGGGAGAGAGAGAGGAAGATTCAGAGAGAGAGAGACAGACAGAGAGGGAGACTCAAGGAGAGGGAGAGAGAGTGACAGACAGAACGAGAGAAAAAGAAACTCAGAGACAGAGAGAGAGACAGAGTGAGAGACAGACAGAATGAGAGAAAGAGAGAGAGAGCTGAGAAATCCTGCCGCTCATCTTTATATGCACTCAAAGGGATTATTCCCCCCCTTTTGTCCTTTCTATTTCCTATTCCATTATTTTGTCCTTTCACCTGAAAATGGCATCTAAAAATGTCACAGCACTGATGTAGCTCTCACCTTTTCAACAGATCAACTCCATTGTTTTTTCCCCACATGTAAGCAGTTGCTTCATTCCACATCTATAAATCTCTTAAAATTTTGCCTTTTAATGCAGAACTGCCCAAAGGGTGTAATTAGGCTTCTGAAAAGGCTGCCTTCAGCCACCATTTCCCGCCCAGTCACGCCGGAGTGAAGAATCCCTGCATCTGAATACAGGTTGGATTCCATGTTTGCATCAAATCCCAGTTTGCGTGGTTTGCGGGACCCGCCAGTCTGCCGCGGTCTGAGTTGCAGCTGCACCTCCGGACTCGGCCAGGGTCGTCCGAGGGGTTGGCGTAGGGTTTGCTGCCCTCTGAGTGCTTCATATCGCATACTGCGCCTCCGCTCCCCTGTAAAATCCAGGTTTACCGCACTCCGCTCTCCCCAAACCACCCGCATGTACAATTAGATTTCTGCTTCGCTAACTACAGAGGCATATAAAACAGTGTAAAACAGCACAACAATGTCGACATTTTTACTGGTCGTTCATGTTTAATGTAGGATAGTGGCTCACTGATGGGCACCGCAGGCTCAGGCCGGTCGCATGCTTGTTGGTTTGAATCCCAGAGCCCGTCCCGGTTTCCTATAGCGAACTCCTACAATCCGAAACACAATTCGGCTGAACGGCATCGGGAAGCCGCCCACGGCGTGAGTTAGCGTGCACATGTGTCTTGCGATGGACTGGCAGGTAGTAAGTCGGCTGTTTCCAGCCTCAGATAGACTCCAGGCTCCTGCAGTCCTGCACAGAGTAGCGCTTGGAAAATGAATGGATGGTAGATGGATAAAAGTATTTTAAAAATACATGGAGTCATATAATGTAAGTACCTGGACACTCTGAAATTGCCCAGGGTAACAGATATTCTTACGAGATTGTACCATTCTCACTTCTATATGTATTAATTATTGGACACCAAGGGAATGCTGTAATAATTAAGTCCTTATTTCCTCTTAGACTAATTCTATAGACTACAGTAAGAAACAGCATTGTGTCCCGCCTGGGTAATATTAAAACTTTCAAATGGCATATTTAATTCTAAAGTCATCAGTGAAATCCTCACTGTCTCCGAGTTCAGGCTGTGTTTGAAATCAGAGTGTACAGGCCACTGCGCATTAGTGTTTAAAAGCTTTCATTATGTTATTGGCAGCGGTAATTGTGTTTTTGAGTTGCATGTATTTGCCTCAGACCCAGATTGAGTCAAAACACCAAACGCTTATCCTGACGTCTCCTTGTCATTATTAACTGACACTTTCCCAATATATCTGTCAGCCATTTTATTGAGTCACCGGTATCTAAGGGACAAGGAGATATTTAGCATGTCAGAGTTGAGCACAAACATCACAGAATGATGGTTTCCTAAGTGGAAGCTTTAATGCATGTTTCTGTGCATGAATAACTTTTTTCCATTTTTTTTACACAATTTGTTCGTACCCTGTGCAGTGCTTTTTCAGGTTGGAGCTGCAGAATCTTTTGGATTCAAATAAACAAGTTCGGATTTTATGAGGCGGAAATAATGTGCAAGACGAAATAAGCATCTTTTTAGATGAAAGAGCGGCTTTAATCTCAGAATGTTAAAAGGTGCAGAAGCCGGTTAGATTCACGGGCACTGCAGGAAGGCAGGCCGCGTGAGGATATGCCTCTGAATGCAAGGTGCTGCCTGATGAAGCTGCTTTTCACTTCGTAAGTTTCACCTCAGAGCGAGTCGCGGAGAAAAGAAATACGGTTTTTGCCGATCTTCAATTCTGATGTTAATTTTTTTTTAATGTCAAAGGAAGTTGCTTGTTTGGGTCAGAAATCTCGTGTTATCATGCAGGAGCCCAGAGTGACACTGTCCTATGGGTCTGTAGGGGAGGTACTGGGTATGACATCATCACGCTGACCATCGTACACAAACTCTTCCTAGGAATAATAATCCGTGGATCATCTCTGGCTTCTTGATCATTTCTACATCTACGCCTATGTTTTCTTAAAAGACCTCTGTCCCCCAGACAGTCCACATTTTTACTCCCTCCCAACTCCCAGCCAATCAGGAACACTGAGTACCAGGTACAGGTCTGCTGGGAGCTGGGAGGGAACAAAAAGGTGGACTGCTGAGGGTCCTAGAGAACCAGGTTGGGAAACACTGCATTAAAATATCAAACCATCCCATCTCTAAAGTAACTGGCATCCTGTCTTTCAGCCCTTGCCCCCCCCATGACCCTGAACTACAAGTACAACTAAGTACTACAGCTAGGAGTATTTTTTCAGTATTTTTTTCATAACACCTCATATGAATCCTTGAAGTTTCCATATTTGGTGGTCAGAATTAAATACATTCTAATGTAAAGACGTGCATAATGAATTATTGAGATGTTGTTGGCTGATTTTACGGAATTTCTCCTATTGGCATATGTGGTTAAGAACCCACCCCTTCACACTGCAAAAGGCTTCGTTAATATATGTTAAAACAAATCTGTGAATGTGCGGTGCCCTCCCCACGATCCTTTAAACATGCTGTTAAAGACGTTGCCTTGTTCCTGGGAAATCTGAAGGTTACTTCTTCAGATTCCACCTACAAAAGGCAGCGTCCTTAGCGCCGAGTCTCAGACGCTGAATCTTCTTGAAAAAAGCCTTTGCAAATTTAATTTAAGTTGCGATTGAATTAAAGCACGCGGGAACACGCTCACAGTCTTTTACGCTGTGTCTAATATCTGGGAGGTCACCGGGGAATATTAATCAGGGGCCTTCGCAGAAAGCGCGAGCAGGGAGCCTTGCAGGCGGAGGCCGTGAGCCCAGCTGTCAGGTCGCATGGAGGCCCCACGTGGAGTGTTTACGGTGACTGAAAGTCGACTGAAATGCCCTTTTTTGGGCATTTCCACTGTACCTGCTCCTTAGTGCATGACAGAAATATGACTTGTGGGTGACAGTAATGCTGAATTGGGAGACAGGCTCTCTTACTTCTGAATAAGAAAATTATTCTCGCAGGTATTTTCTGGGGATGACTTCCCATTGGCCGCAAAAGGGCAATTCTGCCTGAAAAACTGCACTCACTCAGGCATTAGGGTCATACACTATATATAATATATACATTTCTAATAAAAAATGTCTGTTTTCTAAAGTAAAACGTGCAGTGTGCATTTGGTGATCTTTAAAATGTGTTTTCCCTGCACTCTGCCATGCTGCTGAGCAGATGGATGCTATGCGTACACTCCAAGCAAGCAGATGAAAACCTAAATTCACAACACCCACAATCATGTTTTTTTTTTTATGAGCCAATAGTCCTCTCACTTTCTGTCATGATTAAAAAGCTGTATTTACAGCATGGACATTACTAAAAATGTAGGTGTTGTAAGCCTTTTTCTTTACTGAAAAGATTGGTTTTGTTGTTTGAACTTAAGGGCGATCAGTAACTAGTACTAACACCATCCGGCCAGCAGTGGATTGGTTCCATATTTGTGTCCAAATGGCTTCAGGGATTGACGAGTTGTCTGTGTAGAGAGACCATCCTGCACCGCTGCTGTACTAAGCTGGTAGTCATATACTTGTGGTCCTTGTGGTAGCTTTAATGATTCTGCCTATTATCCTCTGACCCCTGTTATTTATCAGGCGTCGTCAGCCTCAGAATCACCTCTGCCTTGATATGTTTTGTTCCTCACAACATTCTCTGTAATCTTGGTACTCTTTACTGGGTGAAACATCCAGTGTGTGCCGGGTGTGTTCTCAGCCGTGGGGCGGAGTGCATCTGCCACGTGTGTTCTCAGGAGCAGGGCCCAGTCCGTGTGCTGTGTTTGTGCTCAGCTGCGGGGCCCAGTCCGTGTCCCGTGTGTGTTCTCAGCCGCGGGGCCCAGTCCGTGTGTCGAGTTTGTGCTCAGCGGCGGGGCCCAGTCCGTGTGCAGTGTGTTCTCAGCCGCGGGGCCCAGTCCATGTGTCGAGTTTGTGCTCAGCGGCGGGGCCCAGTCCGTGTGCAGTGTGTTCTCAGCCGCGGGGCCCAGTCCATGTGTCGAGTTTGTGCTCAGCGGCGGGCCCAGTCCGTGTGCAGTGTGTTCTCAGCCGCGGGGCCCAGCCGCGGGGCCCAGTCCCTGTGCCGTGTTTGTGCTCAGCCGCAGGGCCCAGTCCGTGTGCAGTGTGTTCTCAGCCGCGGGGCCCAGTCCGTGTGCAGTGTGTTCTCAGCCGCGGGGGCCCAGTCCGTGTGCCGTGTGTGTTCTCAGCCGCGGGGCCCAGTCCGTGTGCCGTGTTTGTGCTCAGCCGCGGGGCCCAGTCCGTGTGCCGTGTTTGTGCTCAGCCGCGGGGCCCAGTCCCTGTGCCGTGTGTGTTCTCAGCCGCGGGGCCCAGTCCGTGTGCCGTGTGTGTTCTCAGCGGCAGGGCCCAGTCCGTGTGCCGTGTTTGTGCTCAGCCGCGGGGCCCAGTCCGTGTGCCGTGTGTGTTCTCAGCCGCGGGGCCCAGTCCGTGTGCCGTGTGTGTTCTCAGCGGCGGGGCCCAGTCCGTGTGCAGTGTTTGTGCTCAGCTGCGGGGCCCAGTCCGTGTGCCGTGTGTGTTCTCAGCGGCGGGGCCCTGTCCGTGTGCCGTGTGTGTTCTCAGCGGCGGGGCCCTGTCCGTGTGCCGTGTGTGTTCTCAGCCACGGGGCCCAGTCCGTGTGCCGTGTGTGTCCTCAGCGGCGGGGCCCAGTCCGTGTGCCGTGTGTGTTCTCAGCCGCGGGGCCCAGTCCGTGTGCCGTGTGTGTTCTCAGCTGCGGGGCCCAGTCCGTGTGCCGTGTGTGTTCTCAGCGGCGGGGCCCAGTCCGTGTCCCGTGTGTGTTCTCAGCCGTGGGGCCCAGTCCGTGTGCCGTGTTTGTGCTCAGTCCGCGGGGCCCAGTCCGTGTGCCGTGTGTGTTCTCAGCCGCGGGGCCCAGTCCGTGTCCCGTGTGTGTTCTCAGCCGCGGGGGCCCAGTCCGTGTCCCGTGTGTGTTCTCAGCCGCGGGGCCCAGTCCGTGTCCCGTGTGTGTTCTCAGCCGCGGGGCCCAATCCGTGTCCCGTGTTTGTTCTCAGCCGCGGGGCCCAGTCCGTGTGCCGTGTGTGTTCTCAGCCGCGGGGCCCAGTCCGTGTCCCGTGTGTGTTCTCAGCCGTGGGGCCCAGTCCGTGTGCCGTGTGTGTTCTCAGCCGTGGGGCCCAGTCCGTGTGCTATATGTTTGCTCAGCCGCAGCCACATGATTCGCTGTTTGCAGGAGCAGCAGTTAGCATTAACAAGCCGGTCTGCCTGATAAAGTGGCCGCTGAGTGCAAATACAGAGTCAAATATAGTCTTAGCTGGACATTGTCAGAATCCCTTGGTTCATAATGACGCACAGGAGTACGGGAGAAGGGATTACAGCCCGAAGCTGGGAATATTACAGGACAGGCAAGGGATGGGGAATATCACGGAAAAGCAAACGTGAAAACAGAGATGCCATTTCAGCAGATGAAAAGCACACAAACAGGACAGGCTCAGGCTGTCATTTGTGCTCCTGGAGTCTAAAACATATTTACAGTTTCTGGATTTAATAATGTTTTAAAGGACAGGGGTAGGTGGAGCTAATCAACAGCAAGACCCAAGATGCTGAGCTTATGAGAGTAAGACTGGTATCCTCACTGTGGAGAGTATTTTCCTCATTAAGATCACAGTACATAAGAGTATGGCGTCAGAATGACATCATCACCGTTTCAAGTATTTTCCTCATTAAGATCACAGTACATCAGAGTATGGCGTCAGAGTGACATCATCACTGTGGCGGATATTTTCCTCATTAAGATCACTGTGACTCAAAGCATGACACATTGTACAGTCATTGCAAAAGGGGGGGGGGGGGGGGGGGCTTTTTGCTCACGCGATAGAAAGTGCCCCCCTCCTGAGGTCCTGATCGAATGCCTATTTTCCATCACCGCCAATCATGCAATGTGCGACCCTGGCGAAGTCTCCGGCAGCCCTGGCTCACCGATGTTAGACCGGTATCCTAAAAGGTCTCTCTTCCTACTCCTAAACTGCACATCAGCTCCTCAGCCAGCGCTATCATTGCTGTGGCAGGCGCCTGCTTTCTCACGCCACACAGGAGTGCGCTCCCCAAGCCTCCGGAGCCTTTAACAAGCACGCTGATTTGCCCTCCTGCCAGGCTGGTCTTCAGTCCTGGCATGATTGCTCGGTATTGAAATTCTCTGCTTGAAATTCACATGTTAATTTGTTATATGTGGCCGCTGATGACCTTTTGCCTGGTTCTGCTTGTTTCTCTAAGTCAATCTCCTGAAGAACTGTTTTTTGATCTTCCTCTGGTATGATTTCAGCAGAAGCGCTATGTTTCATCATGAAATAATGAGATCATAATAGACTCTGCTAGCCTGAGACTTGGGAAATGGGATCAGACTAATACCGAAAATGACTCATGCTTCTAACGAGATAAACTGAGGAGGGTCTGGACCAGTGACTTATTTGCCCACATTTACTAAGCAGAAGTAGATCAGCATCACGGAAAGTGAAGTTTTTTTAATAACTCGTTAGTATCTGTTTAATTCTTTTTATTCATAGGGCGTGATTTGCATGTAAAATTGTCCTTTACTGAGCATCATTTGAGATTTCTCTCATGACTTTAAGCACTTTACCATGGAAAAACCAGGAAAACATTCATAGCGCTGCGTTTTCCGCCCGCGAGCCCAGAATCTTCATTATTTAGCACAAATAAGTGGTAAGGAGCTGCAGCGGGGTTTTTTGTATTACTACTTCAAACGCGGGGGTTAATGGCCTGCTGTTGGGGGTGAAATGTGCTTTCTTAACGATGTCCTGAAAGTCTTTAAGCAGTGATGAGGCAGGCTCATAAAGTGCGCGGCTAACAAAGCCCGAAGTGCCGTTCACCTGCTCCTGGCTCCCGCCACCTGCTCGCTGCCCGCCAGTTCACCTGTACCTCGCTCCCGCTCTCCGCCTCCCGCCTGTTCACCTGTACCTCGCTTCCCGCTCTCCGCCTCCCGCCTGTTCACCTGTACCTCGCTCCCGCTCTCCGCCTCCCGCCAGTTCACCTGTACCTCGCTCCCGCTCTCCGCCTCCCGCCTGTTCACCTGTACCTCGCTCCCGCTCTCCGCCTCCCGCCTGTTCACCTGCTCCTCGCTCCCGCCGCCCGCTAGCCGCCTCCCGCCCGCTCACCTGCTCCTCGCTCCCGCTTGCCTCCTCCCACCCGTTCACCAGCTCCTTGCTCTCCACGCCCGCTCGCTCCCGCCGCCTGCTCGCCCGTTCACCTGCTCCTAGCTCCCGCCACCCGCTCCCTACCCGCCTGTTCACCTGCTCCTCGCTCCCCGCCTCCCACCCGTTCACCAGCTCCTTGCTCTCGCAGCCCGCTCGCTCCCGCCGCCTGCTTGCCCGTTCACCTGCTCCTCGCTCCAACCGCCCGCCCGACCGCTCGCCGCCTCCGTCTACAAGGTTTCAGCTTCCCAGACAAACGGCGGCCTTCAGCTCGCCGGGACATCGGGGACCCGAGAATGAAAAGGCTGTCAGTGTGCGCGTTGACTGAGGTTCGTCATTATGAAACACTTCGGACACTCAGGATGCCCCCCGGGGGGGGGGGGGGGGGGGGCGGCTTGCAGACCGCCTGCAATTATCTGGTCGCCACTTCTCTTCAATGGCAAAGATATACTGAATTGCAGCGAGTTATAGGCCTATATGATTAAGGAGTGATTATTATACGGGAAATGACAGCCGTAAATTAAAAAAAAAAACTTTTAAAAAAGGTGCAAGCAATGTTAATCTCATTGGGTAAGAGTATGCTAAGTATATAACTGCTACAGTCAATGTGTGTGTGAGTCTGTGTGTGTGTGTCTGTGAGTCTGTGTGTGTGTGTGTGTGTGTGTCTGTGAGTCTTTGAATGTGTGTGTGTGTCTGTGAGTGGTGTATGTGTGTGTGTGTGTCTGTGAGTGGTGTGTGTGTGTCTGTGAGTCTTTGTGTGTCTGTGTGTGTCTGTGAGTCTTTGAATGTGTGTGTGTGTCTGTGAGTGGTGTGTGTGTGTGTCTATGAGTGGTGTGTGTGTCTGTGAGTGGTGTATGTGTGTGTGTCTGTGAGTGGTGTATGTGTGTGTGTCTGTGAGTCTCTGTGTGTGTGTAGCGTTACATGAGGCTCACATGCTAGGTGTTGTAATAGTAAAGTGACTGATCAATGGTGACATGACTGGTCATAGCAGGTCATAGAAGATGGCGTCT
Organism: Brienomyrus brachyistius; assembly: GCF_023856365.1. Taxonomy (NCBI): domain Eukaryota; kingdom Metazoa; phylum Chordata; class Actinopteri; order Osteoglossiformes; family Mormyridae; genus Brienomyrus; species Brienomyrus brachyistius. The sequence goes on along the minus strand of NW_026042356.1, from coordinate 476,658 downwards.
AGTTTTAAACTCGCATGCAGCCATTTGCAGTGCTATAAATCCAAAACTTAGCCACAAAAAATAAATTGTGTACTTGTTTCTATAATTCCATACAGTTCCCTTATTATTTAATCAAACATGATCACTTTAGGCAGTTAACAAAAAGGGTGATTTTTTAAAGTACAGAATCCTCTCCTGTCAGATGGCCCATAAAGCAGGGTGCTGTAAGTACCATAGAAATGTTACGCCTCAAATAATGAGTCATTCTGAACTGCGCAATATTACATATTATTTTAGCAAATGGACTCCGGATTCTCCTCTCTGCAGCCTGCGATGCATCATTGCCTAATCCAATGCTCTAATGAGATATTCACTATAGAGCGTATTTACTGCAAGCGAACACGGAAGGCTGATTTGCGTCCTGACTACCGACAGGATTACCTAGACCAGTAGAAGGTTTATTCTGTACAAAGCAAAGAAATTTAAGCAATACAAGAGGAAAAGTTTAAAAGTTTTTTACAGTATTGAGCTAATTTTTGTGCCATTTACTGCGGACTTTATTCTGCAACAAGAGCTATAATAATAATGATATTAAGAGTTTGCATTATTATTTGTAGAGAAGCCACGTGACACATCAGCTGTGAGGTTGTGGTATTTATTATTATTTAAGTGTGATAGTCAGGTGCGGTTTCCCCATGCTCACTTGATCAGAGGTAGATAGTTCAGGTTCAGACAGTACAAACCCAGACAAAGATTTTGTTTCAACTAACCAGGTGAGTATAGTCACAATCACAGAGTGCTCGATTGCCTGAAACGAAATGCTGGTTTGTATTTTCTAATCCTGGACTTTCCAGCTCCGCACTTCATGTCTCTTGGCGTGGTTGAGTGGGACTGGGCTGGCTCAGGCCTTCGTGGGCCAGTGGCCGGCTCCCCGCGGGGACCGCAGTCTTGTGTGTTCTCGTTTGCCATCTGCGCTGGGCTATTTCTCTTCCGCTCTCTCAGTTGGGGCTGGTTAGGGGGGCGGGGCTGGAGGCCTCGCTCTAAGGTGGCAGGATGTAATGCATTCTCAGATCGATGCTCTTCCGTTCTCCCTGCCGATTTTCGCACTGTCATGAATAGCCGGCGTCTTCCACAGAACTGCATCAGGTTGTTAGGAAAACACTGGACTTGTTTGTCTTTTGGTTGAGATGCTCACTGATATTTTCTCTCCCTCTCTGTCTCTCCTCTGCTTCTTCTGCGTGTCCTCGTCCGCTTTCTCTGCACCGATGATTCTTCACATTTCGCATATAGGTAAGTCCTCCCACCTTTTCAGTCTTTGCTTTTGATGTCAGTCCCGAATACATTTCCAGCCTATCTTTTGGATAAATAGCCCTAGACCTTAATCTTTAATCCCAGATGAGCTGTTTGGTTTAATCGGTTTGATCGTTTTGGGTCGCAGTGAAGCCCGGAGCACGGCCCGCGCCCCCCTGCTGGACGAGGGCCTCGTCTGTCACAGGACACACACAGTCACATGCAAAGCCGCTTCGGAAAAGCCACATTCCCACCTCCTGAAATCCTGAGCAGCCCCAGGGAGCCGCAGCACCTCCCATGGTTAAATGAATGTTATTTGTGATCAAGATTCAAGAAAACTTTATTAACTATTACAAAGTAACAGAAATCCAATAGGAATACTTATTTTGAAGTATTTCAAGATGCAAGTGGCCAAATAAATGACGTTTTAAATGTAAAATTCCTGGCCAAAGTAATGTAGAATGATTGGGGTAACAGTATGACAGTTAGTATAGAGAGGAATAACCCTGAAAATGCATTTGGCATGAATCGGCAGCCATACCACTAGGTAATCAATCTGAAGCTAAGCAGGTTTGAGTCTGGCCAGTACATGAATGGGAGACCAACAAGGAAGGCTGGGGAACTGCTGGGAGAGGTGTTGGTGTGGCTGACAGGGTAGCCCATGCTGTGGTCTGTGTGGGTCCCAGTGCCCCAGTACAGTGACAGATTAGCCCATCCTGTGGTCTGTGTGGGTCCCAGTGCCCCAGTGCAGTTACAGGTTAGCCCATCCTGTGGTCTGTGTGGATACCAGTGCTCCAGTGCAGTGATAGGTTAGCCCATCCTGTGGTCTGTGTGGTTCCCAGTTCCCCAGTGCAGTGACAGGGATACTGATGTAAAAATTGTGCCATTATTCGGATGAGATGTGAAACTGAAGCTCTGGCTTTCTGAGGCCATAAAAGATCCCGGGACCCTCAGATAGAGTAGAGGTGGTGCCCTGGTGCCCCGGCTAAGATTGCCCACTGTGGCCCTTTCTGGACCAGCCTCCTAATCATCCCCTGTATCTACAGAGTGCTGGTGGAAGTGGCTCTCGTTTTGTACTGTAAAGCCCTTTGAGTGTCTTAAAAAGTATTATTCATGTAATATTTATTCCCAGGCAAATTCCAGTAGTAAAATAATAGCTTTCATTCAAAGAAATGTCTAAAAATCCATCCATCCATCCATTTTCCAAACCGCTTATCCTACTGAGTCGCGGGGGGTCCGGAAGCAATGGGCACGAGGCAGGGAACAACCCAGGATGGGGGGGCCAGCCCATCGCAGGGCACACTCACACACCATTCACTTACACATGCACACCTACGGGCAATTTAGCAACTCCAATTAGCCTCAGCATGTTTTTGGACTGTGGGGGGAAACCGGAGTACCCGGAGGAAACCCCACGACGACATGGGGAGAACATGCAAACTCCACACACATGTAACCCAGGCGGAGACTCGAATCCGGGTCCCAGAGGTGTGAGGCAACAGTGCTAACCACTGCACCACCATGCCGCCCCTGTCCAAAAATCAAAAATGACATACTATTAATTCTCTGGTATTACTGAACATAGAAAATATATCCAGATTTAAATCCATAAAAATTTCAGTTTAGTAAGTCTGTAAATTAAACACATTGATTTAATACTAATCAAATATTAGAATTTACTAATTACCAGTACTGTACGATCTAACAAGGAATCTAATTAATTCTTCGTACAGAATGGAGTATTATAAATCAAATTTAGACCTTCCCAAAATCAATTAACTGCTAATTAGATTCAGTCTGTGAAGAATGGTTTGTTTTTAATTGCTTCAGCTCTGATATCAATGGTCTGATCAAAGCTAACCACCTTTTTGAGGGTTCAGAATTGAAACTGCAATCTATCCAGTTTAAAAAAATCATTAGAAATTTGATTTAAAATGCAACCTAATTATCTTAGGTCTTGGGGAAAAAAAGAACGAAGTGACTGATGGTTCCAATCACGATGCAGTTTCAGGGTCTAATGACAATAAGCGAACACAGATAATTAATACGGTAAAACGTCACATTTGATACTGGAGCAGTAAATATCTAAATTTGCTTCGTTCGTTCATTCATGCTGCTGTCCTTGCAAATCAGCTACATAAGTTCAGTAAGACACAGTCTGATTCTTTTTCTCTCCCAATTCAAATATATGTCCACCGTAATAACAGGGCTGGTCGTGGGCGTCCTCGGGTAATCACAGGGGCATTATCTAATGCCCCCGGGTGCATTTTCGACTTTCAGCCATTCCCTCACGGGAGACCCCGAAGGCATGAAAATGAAATGGCAGCCGGCTCCGCTCCCCCCCCACTGCCTGTCTCCGCACGGTCCCCTTACGGCTGCGGTCTCTGTCCCTGAGCGCGAAGCTCCTAAGGTCACAGCAAACATCACTGCTCCCGTTATTCAGCTGTCAGGCCCCAGAATCACCCTCTCTTTTAATTAGTGGTACAAAGACAAAGGCTTCATTCTGTTCTCATTAATTAACGAACGTGTGTATCTCGCAGTACTGTGACTGGGCTCCGTCTCTCCGTCTTTCTGCCAGTCCGTCCATCCATCCATCAGAGCGCTCGCTACACACCTGCCAGTCGCTTGCGGACTCGCTGCCTACCTGTGCTCCGTCTTTGAGTTTCCTAATGCAGTTTTCCATTGTTTTTATTCTTTAGGAAGATTTGATTTAAAACGGTTCTGCATAGAAGCACACGGTCTTTTATAAACAGCATAAATTGGGTTTTTTTCATCCATAGTATCTGTTCGTTTGGAACCGATTTAGACCAGATATACCCCCATTATACGCGGATGAATGGTACTGTAAGTCCTCGTGATTTTTGTATTCACTGAGGTATTTCCAAATTTTCTGACTATATTCAAAAAACAAATTTGAGAAAATGAAAATGATTGAATAAATGCTCTCTATTGTCATGTGCAAAAGTTATTACAAAATACAGATTCATGTAACACAAAAGGCTTATTTTAGTTTCAGTTTCCTAGCAAATCTGAATAATATAATTGTATTTTAATTGTCATAGTCATTCTCTGCCTTTTCAGACTTCCCAGTAACTGTGCTGGACTCGGTGTTTAAATTCATCGCCATGCCCAGATGTGTTTCTCAGTCCTTACAGGTTACCCACGCTCCTGCAAAGCAGGGGAAGCTTGTAAATTATGGGGGCTAATTGCACCCACGTTTAAGTCTGACTAAACAGATTGTGTGTGCTTTGAGCTGCAGCGTTTGACTTCATCTGCTGTTGTCTGTGACGATAATCTCTGTGATTCATGCGTCCTGGACAAAGAGGCTGGTGAACACTGCCTGAGTATAATTAACCTGGGAGTCGTGTGTGTGTGTGTGTGTTTAATGGTGTGTGTGTGTGTCTGTCTGTCTGTGTGTGTTTAATGGTGTGTGTGTGTGTGTGTCTGTGTGTTTAATGGTGTGTGTGTATGTGTCTGTGTGTGTTTAATGGTGTGTGTGTCTGTGTGTGTTTAATGGTGTGTGTGTGTCTGTGTGTGTGTGTGTGTTTAATGGTGTGTGTGTACAGTATGTGTGTTTAATGGTGTGTGTGTGTGTGTTTAATGGTGTGTGTATGTGTGTGTGTTTAATGGTGTGTGTGTATGTGTGTGTGTGTTTAATGGTGTGTATGTGTGTGTGTTTAATGGTACGTGTGTGTCTGTGTATTTAATGGTGTGTGTGTGTTTAATTGTGTGTATGTGTGTGTGTTTAATTGTGTATGTGTGTGTGTGTTTAATGGTATGTGTGTCTGTGTATGTGTTTAATGGTGTGTGTGTGTGTTTAATGGTGTGTGTGTCTGTGTGTGTGTATTTAATGGTGTGTGTGTGTGTCTGTGTGTGTCTGTGTCTTTAATGGTGTGTGTGTGTCTGTGTGTGTGTTTAATGGTGTGTGTGTGTGTCTGTGTGTGTGTGTCTGTGTGTGTCTGTGTCTTTAATGGTGTGTGTGTGTGTGTGTGTGTGTTTAATGGTGTGTGTGTGTCTGTCTGTGTGTGTGTGTGTCTGTGTCTGTGTGTGTCTGTGTCTTTAATGGTATGTGTCTGTGTGTGTGTTTAATGGTGTATATGTGTGTGTGTGTGTGTGTGTCTGTATAGTGGGGACTTCATGGTTCTCTGCCAGCTGCCTCCTCCAAACACCTATAAATCATACCTGGACAGTCTTGCTGGAAGCTGCATGACACAAATGAGGCCCCGTTATGCACAGATACCTACCAGCATACTGCACCCACCAGGAAGGACAGACTCCAGGCTGCAGCACACATTTTAACGGACACTTCATGGGCTACGGAGCCCAACCCATCACAAGCACCTGTGAGGGCAATTGAGGGCTGTGATGCCGAGGATCCAGACAGGTGGAGCAGAGTCGGGACTCCTACGTACCGTAAGCGTCCAGCCGTCCAGCGCCAGTGGGACGGCAGGAGTGCCGTCCGCAGACGGCCCGGGTTCGAGAGGGCAAGGTGCCACCAGGCTGCAGGTCACGACTCACTGCAGACCCACCGTCATCTGTGACTCTGCCGGGAGCGAGCTGCCCGCCCCACATGGACACGCACACCAACATCTGCCGATACATACGGGGGGGGGGGGGGGACATAATGAAGGATAAGGGACACAGACACACCCCCATGTTCTTCAGCTCTGATTTTTGATGATCACGCTGATCATAGATCCTCTGTGTTACCGATCATGTATCACACTGTGCAGTGCCCCCCCTGCAGGGCACCACTGCCCCCACATACCTTAATTTAGAAAAACGTTTTGCTTTTGGAAGGACCTTGAGTTCTCTGCTTGCCGGTGAACAGCTGAGAATCCAAGCGATTTTTAAAAACCTTTTGTTTTTCACATGTGCCCCGTTCAGGCTGAAAGCCCCCTCGTTCAGGCTGAAAGCCCACCCCCCCCCCCCCCCCCCCGTTCCCAGCTAAGCTGCTTAACAGTCTGCCCGCGACTCGCTGTCACCGATGTCGGAAGTGCTCGGCGGAGGGAGAATTACGTTTTCCGATTTCACAGTGAGTGGACTATTTTGGTGACCGGCAGCTTGAATGACTTCCTGCCATTGTGTAACAAAATCCTGGCCAAAAAGAGTAAAATAACTCGGTGAGGTTCTCTCTAGTGCTGAACCGCGCTGAGGAACCGTGCCGGCGTGTGCGAAACCACCTATGTCTACTGCTGGGCACTAATGGAAGGCAACCTGACAGCTGCCCCGTCTCCAAAAGCGTTTCTAAAGAGGAAATTGATCGTTGGTGTGTGGTCCGATGATTCCCATTAACCTCGGAGGACTTTGCATGACGTTAAGGAAGGATAAAGAGAAGAATTCTCTAGGAACAGAGTACCGTACATCTCGTCGCCAAATCGACATTCGCAGTAAAATGTTTTTGCTGAGCGCAGGTGCTTCTACGTCACGGCTTTGTGTCATGTTGCAAATGGAGACTCTAATGAAGTTAACCAATGAATTTCGGAGGACCCTGCCTCATTCCCAGTAGGATAAGCGACCTGGAAAATGGATGGATGGATGGAATTCAGGAGGATGGACACCGCAATCGGTGGGAATCAGGGCCATGCGTCCTGTCTTTTTGCCAAACATGCCGCCGACCCTCCATTACGGTGCAAAGCTGCGTGAAGGTGATTCCTAAGTACACTTGGGAGTTTGCCGGCTGTTTGCGTGCAGAGATTCGGACTGCAGTGCTGTCGGGAGGCATGAATCATGGTGCTGTTTACCGTTCAGGCTTTTCTTCCTTAATAGTTTAGGCTGGCTCACTTGTCCGGCGAGCAGGCTAAAGCTCGGGGCTCGTAATTCCACCCCTGCACTTTGTGTGAAGTCTACGGGGTCTCCCTTTTGTAGTGTGGGTCACCGCCCAGGCCCAAAACCATGAGCTTGGCCAAAATGCTGAGTGTAAACTGCCCACATGAGGGCATGTGCCCTGCCACAGACTGACAGCCTGCCTAGGGTAACACCTCTGTCTTGTCGTTCCTGGAACAGGCTCCCAGTGACCGTGCTGAATTGATAGACTATTTATGCGGTAGGTTAAAGGCATCTCATTGCCGATGTGTCATTTTTCTGAAATGCCTCCCCCATCTGCATTGTCACCATGACACGCTGTCCCTGCTCTCCTTTAGTCCTCCTGTTGTGCGTCTCCTGACAGACTCGCATAAATCAGGCTTTTGACGGCTGTGTTGTGTGTTTCCTGTGGTTCTCACCCGGAGATACAGTGAGCTTATCGCACGAGGATCCACGTGCCACACAAACAGAGGGCTCCTTCTTTTAAAAGGGCAACAAAATGCATCTTAAGGAAGTTTCTTAATTAGGGGGGCGCCATTATCCCAGGAGCGCGCAGGACACCGGGGGCACCCTGAGGCCCAGCAGGCTTGCATTTCTCAGCTCAGGTGCAGTGCATACCATCTCCCTTCCCCCAGATTGGTTTGTGGCATATGGCTTATCTTAAATGTAATGTACTTCCTTAAATGAGAGCATTAGTTGCGAGGGAGAGATTCAGTTCAATTCAATTTATTTTTATATAGCGCCTTTCACAGCAGAGTCACCCTAGCATGCTTTGCATGGGTGTGTTGTGATACATTCCTGCATCATTTATACAGAGAAATGTAAAAACAAGGGAAAGGGAAGACAGAAATGAAAGACAGAAATGAAAGACAGAAATAGATAGATAGATAGATAGATAGATAGATAGATAGATAGATAGATAGATAGATAGATAGATAGATAGATAGATAGAACTTTATTAATCCCTCGGGAAGGTTCCTCTGGGAAATTCTAGTTTCCAGCAGAAATGAAAGATGGAAATGAAAGACAGAAAGAGCCAGATGACAACAGAGGAGAGGAACCGAAAGCTGCAGACGGTGTGATTTCTGCTTCCTCATGACTCCTGACAAACATGCCGAAGCCTCTTTTCGGGGGTGGTGTATGACTCAGCAGGCTACAGATCTCTGCCCAGTTCTCGAAGGTTGTAGGTTCAAGTCCCTAGGCTCGTAGAGTAATAATATTACTGTTACTGGGCGGGGCCCTTAATCCCAGCTGCAACAGGAGCGCCGGCTGACCTCAAAACCTGCACGTATGTGTGTCTGTGTCACTCACGCAGTGCATGATGGGATTTGTGATAATGGCATTGTTGCCATGGGGATGAAAGAGGTGCTTCTATTCTGTTGTATCCTGTCTGCTATTTCTAGCCATTGCTGGCCAGGAAGGGAACATTATAAGATTCATATCGATTTATCATTCCTGCCGTCCCAGTGTGACTCCGAAAGTCTAGCACAGCGGTTACATTCATAACTTCTGTGTTTGATGCTGGAATTACATTTTTATCCCAGTAAGATAAGACTCATAGAAAATGTGCCTTCCTTGTGTGCCTTTGTACTTTAGTTAATGAATTGGACAGATAGTGGCTGGTGATATTAGTCCCTTAAGGACAGGTGCATGCTGTTTGGTGTTTTGTCATCGCAAAATGTGAACAAAATCTTGGAAACAAAATGTAACCTTGATCTTCACTCTTTGTGTGTCTTGTAGTTTTGGCTCATACTGCAGAGGCTGTATGAATCGCTCGCTGTCCCTGCTCTTCCAAGGCTGTGTAAAATGCATGCGTGTTGCAGACTGGGGGCCATTTGTGCCGCCCTTTCGTGCTGAATGCTCCTGCGTTTTCAGTGACAGGCTGGGAGCAGCACTGGATGTTTCCTGGGTTTCTGGGGAACTGGGGTGGAGCTTAAAAACATGTCAGATAGCTGGTGTACCTCACGGATCTGTGCTCGGAGGGTGTTTGTGCTCCGCCCGTCTGATCGCATATATACCAGAGGTCCCAAGAGTTTTAAATAGAGCTAAGAAATCCTGATAGATGTGGGACACAGCAGACATAAGTGGTCACATGATGCACCATGTCTAGCTGGTGTAAACAAATGCTATGTTCCATTTCAACTGGGAAGTAGGAATTTCCGAGTTTGGAAATTTCAACTAGAACACCCCCTGAAGTCAGAATTCCGAACAATATCTGTGAATGTTCCTACGGTGTTTCTGTGAGCAAAATACCGCCTAATGCAGCTGGTATAACGAACAATGACTAACAATGAACCTGGCTTGAACTGGAGCCCGGATTTGAGCAGGATTTCCCTCTCAGCCATGTAACTTGTCAGATTTAAGGTAGTCTGTGCTAAATGTAAGTCAACGAAGATGAAGGCCATGTAATCTGGGGTACCTTAAATCCAACAAGTTACTGGGCTAAGCAAGAAGTCCTGCTTTTGTAAGCAGTTCCTTGGCGACGCTAAGTGGCTTCCTGACTCGCTGTGCTGTAGCCCAGGTGTGACGTCATTCCCAGCTCCGACTTCCAACCTCCAGGGTTAATGGAATGCAGCAGCATCCCATCTAACCTATAGTACGAATAACACTTAATAGGGATAATAATGCATTTTATGCATTTATTATTTTCTGTACGTTTTATCATCGTTTTAATGTATATTCTCTCGAATATAAAGCATCTTGGCTTTTTAGGGAGTAGAGGTACAGTGTAGGTACACTCCATCGTGTGGGTATGAATGCAGTGCCTGTCATGTATGCAGTGCCTGTCATGTATGCAGTGCCTGTCATGTATGCAGTGCCTGTCATGTATGCAGTGCACTTGATGTCACCATAGTGTCCAAGTTGCCCAACATCCTATTGGACAGAACGCAGTCCGGACCTGTGTTATGCCTGATCTCTCAGTCGGGGGTTTACTTCCCGGCATATGGTACTTAAACAGTCGTTTATCTGTAATGATTTTTTTGTTTATTTTTGTGTTATATGTTCTGTCCCATCCAATACTGTGGGAGTACCGTGTGTGTTGGGGGGGGTGGTGTTGGCTGATTTGGTACCAGTGCAGAAGCCAAAGCTACACTCTTGATTTATTAGTTTAGACTTTAGTTTGTTGGTTTCCATGTGGATTAGGAGCTGAATGTTTTATTTAAAATGCTTTTCTTTTGACTGATTGCTTTATTGTTTTCATGAACCCAGCAAGGATATATTGAAGAACACTTATATTAGCAGTTTAAAATCCTAAAATTAGAAGTGTAATAAAAGAATGGGATTGTTAGACCTATTTCCACTTCTATGTGAATAAAAACACAAATGGTGTCACCCAGTGTCAGTGTCGCGGTGCCATCCTAGGAGGGTCTCTGCACGTCCTTATGGAGAACCGGGACAGCGGGCGTGTCGTCACTCAGGGACCATGGCTGCCTTTTCTGCTGGCGGACGGTTAATAGAACCACGGGCCTGGGCCGCAGTGCATCTTCCGGCCAAGTGTCAGTGTCGCGGTGCCATCCTAGGAGGGTCTCTGCGCGGCCTTATGGAGAACCGGGACAGCGGGCGTCTCGTCACTCAGGGACCATGGCTGCCTTTTCTGCTGGCGGACGGTTAATAGAACCACGGGCCTGGGCCGCCGTGCATCTTCCGGCCCAGTGTCAGTGTCGCGGTGCCATCCTAGGAGGGTCTCTGCGCGTCCTTATGGAGAACCGGGACAGCGGGCGTGTCGTCACTCAGGGACCATGGCTGCCTTTTCTGCTGGCGGACGGTTAATAGAACCACGGGCCTGGGCCGCCGTGCATCTTCCGGCCCAGTGTCAGTGTCGCGGTGCCATCCTAGGAGGGTCTCTGCGCGTCCTTATGGAGAACCGGGACAGCGGGCGTGTCGTCACTCAGGGACCATGGCTGCCTTTTCTGCTGGCGGACGGTTAATAGAACCACGGGCCTGGGCCGCCGTGCATCTTCCGGCCCAGTGTCAGTGTCGCGGTGCCATCCTGAGATGTAGCAGGGTCTGTACCATTGCGGATGCAGACTGCCACCCTACACAGATTGGCGTGGAAAACTGACTCATTGATGGACTTTGGCTTTGCCCTTGACCACAGTTTGCATCTTGCAAGCCCATAGGGGGGGTTGGCCAGGCAGTTGACCTCTGACCCCCTGAGGTTTTTCTTTCCTTCCTACTTGTGAGTTTTTGGTTCCTCTCCTCTGTTGTCACCTGCCTTTCTTTCCTACATTTTTTTTTGTCTTCCCTTTTCCCTGTTTTTGTGTTATTTTCTATTAATGATGTCCAGTCTGCGAAGCCGGATGCAGGAGGACTGAAAGGTCCTTTAGAAAGCAAAATGGCCGTCAGCCCCTCAGTCTGTGGCTTTCTCCTTCAGTGATGGGAGGCAGCAGACCTCAGCCACTGCATTCTGCAGTGGGAAACACTCGCTTCTCAGAAATGTCCGCGCCGGCAGTCGGGATGCTTTCTCTTGTTGTTCTTCGTAGCCCAAGGCGCTGCTGTATGTGGGCAGATCCTCCAAACGGTGTCTCTTCCGCAGTAGCATTAAAGGAAGCAAAGTGATGCTGGAAATGGGCGTTTTTATTAACACACGCGTGAGTCAGGACTGCGGAGCCATTTAACTGGAGCCGGCAGTGAGACGCAGCTGTTACTCTGAAAGCTCAATAGGGTGGCACTTTGTCACGGTTTTGCCAGCCAAAAACATCCCAGTTCCTTTTAAAGTGAAGAAAATTTGCAACAAAATAAATAACATTATACATCTATGACTGAACAGGTCCCATTCAGCCCGTCGTCAAGCTAGTAATTACTGCAGCTTTCTGATCTTTTATAATTTCTAAAGAAAATAAATTAATTATGCTGTTATATAATTAGCTCCCATTACATGTAATTGTGTTTCTCTGATATATTTTCTCATTAAGCGCTAATAGCAGTATTTCGTTTTGCGATTGTTATTTTTATGAACCGTTAAGGGATAAAAGGAATAAATTAACTTTTCTACCGAATCTACAGTAAGTGTATAGTTACTTCTCATCTGTTCCGCAACACGATTAGGTATATTTGGTAAAGAAATACGTCTTACAGTATGTTATATTTAAGTACTGTTTAGTATTGAATTGAATTTGTACTTCCTTCTTTCTAAGCTTATCAGCAAAATACCATTTTCAGTACATTTTAGGGAAGTGTTTCAGATTAAATTTTCAAAACTGTAACTACTTTTTCTGTATGTATCCTTTTTTCCTTGAATGGATTTATATTTAATGTAGAAAATGTATGTTCAGCCATAACCATTTATGATTCTGCTGTTTAATGGAAATGAATCCTCTCACCTCGTAAATGCTGACCCCTGTTTCCAGGGCACAGTGGTATGAGCCACATGCTCTGGGGTCTTTAGGAAGCTCTTTAAGAATGAGACTGTAATGCTGTTTTCCATTTGCCAAGTCACCAAGACCGAAGTCATTAGCAAACACAGCTCTTTATGGGAACAAGACAGTGCATATAAACACGTTAAATCAGCTTTTCTTTTCCTCTATCCCACCCCATAAAATTAATGTAAAATAAAACATAGAGCATCTTATTCATATCCTTTGCTTATTTTGCTTATTTACTTGCTTGCTTATTTATTAAGTACAAAATCTATCCGTCTGTCTTCCCACCACTTATCCAGTAGAGATACAGTGAGTCTGAAGTCTGTCCCAGTCCATCACAGGGCAGGGGACACCCTGGACGGGATGCCAGTCCATCACAGGGCAGGGGGCACCCTGGACGGGATGCCAGTCCATCACAGGGCACAGGGCAGGGGACACCCTGGATGGGATGCTAGTCCATCACAGGGCACAGGGCAGGGGACACCCTGGACGGGATGCCAGTCCATCATAGTGCACAGAGCAGGGGACACCCTGGACGGGATGCCAGTCCATCATAGTGCACAGAGCAGGGGACACCCTGGACGGGATGCCAGTCCATCACAGGGCACAGGGCAGGGGACACCCTGGACGGGATGCCAGTCCATCACAGGGCAGTGGACACCCTGGACGGGATGCCAGTCCATCACAGGGCAGTGGACACCCTGGATGGGATGTCAGTCCATCACAGGGCACAGGGCAGGGGACACCCTGGACGGGATGCCAGTCCATCACAGGGCACAGGGCAGGGGACACCCTGGACGGGATGCCAGTCCATCACAGGGCACAGGGCAGGGGACACCCTGGACGGGATGCCAGTCCATCATAGTGCACAGAGCAGGGGACACCCTGGACGGGATGCCAGTCCATCACAGGGCACAGGGCAGGGGACACCCTGGACGGGATGCCAGTCCATCACAGGGCACAGGGCAGGGGACACCCTGGATGGGATGCCAGTCCATCACAGGGCACAGGGCAGGGGGCACCCTGGACGGGATGCCAGTCCATCACAGGGCACAAGGCACATAAAATGGCATTTGGCTGAAGCACGTTTCTTGGACTGTGGTAGGAAACCCAGGCCACATCTGGAGAACATGAGAACTATACCCACAGAGCAGTGGTGTGAAGCAGCACCGCAGTAGCACAGGATCACTCTTTAATAGTCACACTGTTTGTATCTATTGTTGATTATCTGCTTTTTATGTTGTCACATCTGTGAAATAAACCAATGCTGCCTGTATCAACATTTTGGCAGCACAGCACACAGTAGGTGTATCACATTATGCTGAAAGCAGTGAAGAGGGCAGACTGGCTTGCTGAAACAGGGCCTCCTGTCCCACCCACCTCCAGCTCCGGCCCCGCCCTCTCGCAGCTCCAGCCCCGCCCACTCCCAGCTCCTGTTCCGTCCTCTCCCATGTCTAACCCCGCCCACTCCTAGCTCCAGCCCCACCCACTCCCAGCTTCTGTCCTGCCTTCTCCCATCTCCAACCCCACCCTCTCCCATCTCCAACCCTGCCCCCTCCCAGCTCCAGCCCGGCCCACTCCAGCTCCAGCCCCGCCCTCTCCCAGCTCCAGCCCCACCCACTTCAAGCACAGGTCCCCCCTCTCCCAGCTCCAGGCTGGTTTTAGCCTGAGTAGAGAGAGCAGAGACAACCCTGCCAGCAAGGTTTGGTGAAAGTCATGATGCACATGGGTCTTTTATCTGTGTGAAAGTTCTCCGTTCACTTCATCCAACATAGTTGCATCCTGTAGATAAGGAGCAGCAGAGGCTGCCCTCGCAGACGCAGTATGACAGGGGGGTGGGGGGAGACGGGCAAGTTTGGAAGGTAATTACCAAAGAGCTATGTTTACTAATGACGTTAGGTTGTGTGACCCCGGCGAACTGAAATTAACTACATGCCTTCCCAAGGGGCACCTTCAATTTACAGGTTATGGAAATAAGCCTAGGGGGCTCACTCTTTGTGCTGTGTTGACCGTGGGAGGGGCGACAGCGGCGCAGGGTCAGCTTCCAGCCAGAGAGACCCCAGAGTGTGTGGGTTAAACCACTGCCCCCTGGAGGCAGGGGGGAACATTAGCAGCCATAAACAAAGAATCATGTCTACTTAAGGCCCTAGCATCATTAATTCCTAAATAATTTTTTTTTAACATTTGAAAGTATAACCATTATAAGGCTACTACATTTTTAGTTTAAAAGTTAGTTTTTAAATGGATAAAATACCGTTTGATGCCAAATACAAAAGTTTGGCCATCTTAGTATGAAGTGCATTTTTTATATATATAAATCGATCTGCTCCTCCCCAAAACCGGCTTTTTAAAATGTCAAGTATCCAGCGAATGACGGCAGGTTTTAAATCAGCAATAATGGTCCCCCCGCACACGTGTAAATTGCTGTTGAGTGTCTTCCAATCATTAACGTTATCTGATTTTAAAGCAAACGTACATTGACGAAAGCTGTCAGTGTGCACGAATGTTTCTGTGTGCTGTCATATTCGCCCCAAGTTAATATACTCCTCTGAAGTTGCCATAGCAACTACCATGGGGGTGCGTGATATCTGCCTGTTTCAGTACGGCTGTTCTCCTTTGGAAAAAAAAGATATATAAGAATTTATTTATCTTGCTAAAGCAAATGCTTCCACTTGTCTTTATTAAATGACCTTTGCTTCCCAGAGAATGTTTGCCCAGCAATGGAAAGCTGGCTTGGTAGTACAAAGCCATCTTGTTTGATCATTCAGGGCTCAGATCAAGGAACAGACCAGAGCATTTCCATTGGACTACAGTGGCTGAAAAGACAGCTTCACCAAGGTTACGCAGGTTTTTAGTTTGATGAAAAATTTGTTTTTAATTTTTGAGAAATGTTTTTGAGCCGCATCTAAAGGAAAGGCAAGTACAAAGTAAGTTTGAGGGAAAGTTCAGTAACAATTAACTGTAATGCTCATCTCTATTAGGGGTGGTGCAGTTAGCACTGTCGCCTCACTCCAATGGGACCTGGGGTGGCACTGTGGTGCAACGGTTAGCACCCAGTGGGACCTGGGGTGGCACCCTGGTGCAGTGGTTAGCACTGTTGCTTCACTCCAATGGGACCTGGGGTGGCACTGTGGTGCAGTGGTCAGCACCCAGTGGGACCTGGGGTGGTGCCCTGGTGCAGTGGTTAGCACGGTTACCTCACTCCAATGGGACCCAGGGTGGCAATGTGGTGCAGTGGTTAGCGCAGTGGTTAGCACTGCTGCCTCACTCCCATGGGACCAGAGTTTGAGTTTCTGCCATAGCTCCATGCGTGTGGAGTTTGCATGTTCTTCCCATGTTGTCGTGCAGTTTCCTTGGTGTACTCCAGTTTCCTCCCACAGTCCAAGAACATTTGAGGTTAATTGAAGTTGCCAAATTACCTATAGCTGTGCGTGTGAGTGTGTCCTGTGATGGGTTGGTGCCCCATCCTGGGATGTTCACTGCCTTGTACCCATAGGCTCCAGGCCCTCTGTGACCCTGAATAGGACAAGTAGTGTCAGAAAATAAATGGATGGAGAAGTCTTAATTGTATGGTTTTATAAGGCCAAGCAATCTACAGATCTTGTGGAGGCCAGCATAAAAGAAGCACTTAGGTGTTTTTATGGGGCAATTACATTTGCAACTGAAATAACCTGCTTCTCTTCTATTTTGGTGATTAACTAAGATCATTAACGACGAACAAAGGTGTAATAGCAGCTGTTATCATTCTCCACCTGATACTCTTAGACTAGGCAATGGCCTGTAAAAGCTGCATTCCACTGGCATACATTCCTAACTCAAGGTGTTTCTTTTTGTTTTCAAGTTTTATTTAGTGTTAAGGCCATTCATCACACACGTAGCACCTCCACAACATGTGGCACAATACAACCTGGACTGTTGCTTCTGTTCCTTGAAGCTTCTTTATACTACACTTCTCAGTACGAGCTGATATGTGACCGTGGAGAAAGCGGAGAGTGCTCGTTCATTTGAGCCGCCTTTATTCGCGCTGTGTGCCTGGTATGCGGCGTCCACATGCAATCATTTCGGAGAAGTGCCATCGGCGCTCTCACTTTGGCTGACTGTCTGATTGGCCTGATAAGTGACATCCACACTGGATGCAGCCACTGTTCCCAAAGACGGCAGCTTTGTTGGATAAACAAACAAACAAATAAAAAAAACTTTGTGGACTACAGCATTGGATACTGATAGCAACTGACTTTGGATGTACTTTTGTCAGTGAAATATAAAATGAGCTCCTAAGGATGAAAACCAGTTGGATAAAGTAACATTCTGTAAGATATACGTTTGTTTGTTTTGGTTATACGTAACATTCTGTAAGATATTCGTTTGTTTTGGTTATACATAACATTCTGTAAGATATACGTTTGTTTTGGTTATACGTAACATTCTGTAAGATATTCGTTTGTTTGTTTTGGTTATACATAACATTCTGTAAGATATTCGTTTGTTTGTTTTGGTTATATGTAACTTTCTGTAAGATATTCATTTGTTTGTTTTGGTTATACGTAATATTCTGTAAGATATTCATTCATTTGTTTTGATTATACATGCGACGACACTATTTCAACCTCAACATCCTTCTCTGCCCCTGTTCTGGCATTTTCTGCTGTCACCATGCACAGTGTGTCTGCGTACCTGTGATGTGAGACCATGTGGGAGCCGTTAAGCCGGGTGGCAGTAAATTCTGAGATGTGCATTGTCACAGCACCATTCTTTACTGTTTTACAGTAGAATAAATTTCCCATTTACAGTTTTGGTGTTCAGCATGAATCATGATAAATATAGCAGCACCAGGTCTATGGGTGTTACAGCATGAATAATAAACCAATTATGTAATGCACAGGTGGGGGGGGGACGTCTTTACATTATAATTATTGAGGCCGTTTCTGATAAGTACCTTGGTATATTATGTGACTACAGTGTACCTGTAATTCTAAGGTCTGACTCATAGTGGGTATGTCACTATGTCACTTCCTGTCCGGGCATTCAAACTAATTCATTCTTTACTGGCAATCCTGTAAAGTAGGATTTTATTGACCCCCCCCCTACCCATATGAGAAAATACCTGAGCTAAGGATCCCCTAAAAACTAAGGGTTGGTTCTGGGTATTCCCCCCGGTATTTCTGTCTGTCCCCTTACCATCACCAGGCACCAGGGTTAGGCTGAGGGACTGTGGCTTTTCTGATACTGTGACACTGACAAAATCCGCCCCCCCCACAAACATCACAAAACACCCCCCCCCCCACACAACACACAAACTTGTCACTATGCACAGACTAACTAACACTTTGCTTGACGGGGCGCAAACATTTACTAATAACTCAGTTTCTACTGAATTACAAATTATGAATCATGAACAAATATAGTAGCTTCTTTAGATAAAAGGTGCATCATGATTCATTAATTATGAACAAACATGACATCGGTATTTCACTTGTGTTATTCATTATTTTCCTTTCAGTAGTTCACAAAGGTTCACGGAATTAGATATAGTAACAAATATTGTAACTGCTTGAGACAAAAATGTCACAATTCATTAACGACCAATTAATTTGAGATCAGTATGTAACTGTGACTTAGTTTGTTGTTAATTAATACAAAGTCATAGCATAATACTATATTATTTGTGCTCCGTCAAGTTGGCTGTTACTGACTAATGTTACTGTCACTGTCACACTGCATACCTCCTGGCTGCTCTGCCCGCCCACCTCATTTAGCACATCGTTGCATCTCAGGCTGCACTGTCACATTCCGGCCCACAGTCTGTTTCTGTTTCGGTTTTGCTGTTTTCTTATATTATTATTTAAAAAGCAGCACTTCACTTGAGGGGACATAAATAAATGGCACACTTACTTAATGCATGAATTAAGCATTACCTAAGTGTTAGTTCATCATTCAATTATGATGATTCATGTATTGCATTGAGGAACTATGTTACATTATTAATATAGTTCCTGAACGGAATACAGGAACTGTCATGATTGATTAATGATGAACAAGCATGGGATCAGTACATAACTAACACTTAGTTACTGGTTAATGCATTAATTTAGCGTGTCCTGCTACACTATTTGTGTCCCCTCAGTTAAATTGTGACCATTTTGGGTTTCATTCCTCTGACTTACTTCTCTTGCTGTTTCTTTGTAACGTGCACTGCAATCCAAGGAGACACATTTCGTTCCTATACATTGCACAGCGTGTTGATGTGGGGGGTGGGCGTCCCACGATGAAAACCCCTGACTGAGCAATGGAGATGACATCGCAGTTCCCTAGACTGGTTACTGTATTGTTTACAAAAGAAATACTATCCAAAGGAAGGAAATATGCAACATGAATGGTGAGATATCCAGAGGCTGGAGTTGGGTAAGCACAGCTATGCCATTCACATCTAAGGGACTCAAAACTGCAGCCGCACCCAGATTGGCCAGAGCAGGAGGAGACCCGGGGAGTGTGGGGAGGAGGTTCTCAGCCTCCCTGTAATCGGCCCCACCTCCAGCTGACAGGACGCCAGTGCAGAGAGAGACCCGGGGAGTGTGGAGAGGAGGTTCTCAGCCTCCCTGTAATCGGCCCCACCTCCAGCTGACAGGACGCCAGTGCAGGGAGAGACCCGGGGAGTGTGGAGAGGAGGTTCTCAGCCTCCCTGTAATCGACCCCACCTCCAGCTGACAGAACGCCAGTGCAGGGAGAGACCCAGGGAGTGTGGAGAGGAGGTTCTCAGCCTCCCTGTAATCGACCCCACCTCCAGCTGACAGAACGCCAGTGCAGGGAGAGACCCAGGGAGTGTGGGGAGGAGGTTCTCAGCCTCCCTGTAATCGGCCCCACCTCCAGCTGACAGGACGCCAGTGCAGGGAGAGACCCGGGGAGTGTGGAGAGGAGGTTCTCAGCCTCCCTGTAATCGACCCCACCTCCAGCTGACAGGACGCCAGTGCAGGGAGAGACCCAGGGAGTGTGGGGAGGAGGTTCTCAGCCTCCCTGTAATCGGCCCCACCTCCAGCTGACAGGACGCCAGTGCAGGGAGAGACCCGGGAAGTGTGGAGAGGAGGTTCTCAGCCTCCCTGTAATCGGCCCCACCTCCAGCTGACAGGACGCCAGTGCAGGGAGAGACCCGGGGAGTGTGGGGAGGAGGTTCTCAGCCTCCCTGTAATTGGCCCCACCTCCAGCTGACAGGACGCCAGTGCAGGGAGAGACCCGGGGAGTGTGGAGAGGAGGTTCTCAGCCTCCCTGTAATCGGCCCCACCTCCAGCTGACAGGACGCCAGTGCAGAGAGAGACCTGGGGAGTGTGGGGAGGAGGTTCTCAGCCTCTGTATAATCAGCCGCTGAATCTGATCAGTCCCCAGGTGCAGAGTGATTGCTTAACAGGACTAATAACTGGGAGTCAATTGAAACACTGTATAGAGCAGCATGTCGTCTACATGAATCATTTATATACTCTTTAAACGAGTAACAAGCTTATATAAAATTAAATTTATAACCAATTTCTGGACATTTATGAACTGTATGCAAAGATACAAAAATATTTGGGTAGACAGAGAGAGAGTGTTTGATAGCAAATTTTGTTTGATGAATGGAATTATAAATATAGAGGCTCATGTGACGATAAATGATATTTTATAAATAATCAATTTTATCTCGCTGGTGAATATGTAGAAACTAGCTGTAAATACAATTACAAATGAATGACATTAGACTTTGTAGTGAGCCCCATTTGAAAGCCATTTATTTATGTTTCATTGATTGGTTACTTTCTTTGTGGACAAGTCAGGTAAATATAGGTTTGGCATCAACAGGTAATAAGCAGCCTCCCCTCAGAAAAGGCCTTTGTGGGTCGACTGTCATGACCTACGTGGTGCAGAGCGGAGAAGCAGGCATAGGGAACAGGACTGGCGTAAAATAAAGGGTTTTAATAGGAAACAGAGCAAGACAGACATATAGACTTCAATGACTGGACTTGGGAAAACATACCTAACATGGACTAAATACATTGCACTAATGATAGTAACAGGAAACAGCTGGTGAACACGGAGAATCCACACAGGGTTAACGAGGGGGTGTGGCACACAGGAGGATCGGACGAGTGGGGCATGACATCGGCTGACATCATCGCCATGAAGGAAAGGCCACATGAAAACACAGGCAGACTTACTGCAGTACTGCACACTGCCGGGATTTTGATGGCAGTTATAATGAGTGTCATATGACTGATTTCCTCACATTTTATAACAATGTGAAATGCTTTATGGCTGATAAGAAGGCGTGTGTATTTCATTGATGGTTAGTTTATGTCTGTATTTCTGGTTCATTGTATCAGGATTCAGCAAAGTGAACTGTAATGAAATGAAGATGCCAGATGTGATGGGGGCCATCAGTGCCACATTCAGCTCAGATCCCTGGACAATCTGTTCTTTATCATCAGTAAATAAGACAAACATGCATGCAGTCCCTGGGCGACTGGAGACATTCCTATGCTTACATGTGACTTTTTATGGCTGCTAGACTAATCTACACTCAGTTACCATACTCACTGCATAATCACTGCATGCTCACCATACTCACTGTATATTCACCATACTCACTGCATGCTTACCATGTTCATTACATGTTCACCATGCTCTCTGCATATTCACCATATTCACTGCATGTCCACTATATTCACTGCATTTTTACCATGATCTCTACAAGTTCACCATGCTCACTACATGCTCATCATACTCATTGTATACTCGCCATACTTGCTGCATATGTACCAAACTCACTGTATGCTTTCCACACTCACTGCATACTTGCGACACACACTGCATATTCACCATGCTCACTGCGTGTTCACCATACTCACTGTATACTCAAAATGCTCACTGTATGCTTTCCACAATCACTGTATGCTTTCCACACTCACTGCATATTTACTACACACACTGCATATTCACCACTCTCTGCATGCTCACCATACTCACTTGTTACGTGCCGTAAGGTTTGGGGGGGGGATTGTCCTGATTGTTGTTCGGCTGCCTTCGTCTCCGCCTCCCGGACCTGGCCACGCCCCGAGCCTCGACGCTATTTCCGCGTTCGTGAATTGAAAAGGCCGGCGCGGGAGAGTAGCGGCAGCTCTGCTCATAGTTGGTTTTTGCTGTATTGGTTTGCTTGTGTTCTTTTGATTGATCGTGTATGACAGTTTTTGGTTTTCCGGTTTTCGTCTCTTGCCTTATCCCTCTGTACCTTTGCCTTTGGTTTTGACTGCTTTCTGGTTTATGATCTATTGCCTTCCTCCTGACTCCTCTCTTGCTTCGCCCCTCGGATACTGTGTTTCGGCTTTGGTGTTCTGTATGTCCGTTTCTGTTAAGTGCGTAGGGAGTGACGGCTGTTTTGGTTTGCGTACGTGTTGCTTATTCTGTGTTTTGGTTAGGGAGTTAGGATTAGTCTGTGTCATTTTCTTTTCGTTTAGAGTTAGCTTAGTGTGGGACGTATTCGTTAGTGGTGTTTTGTTTATTGTTTTGCCGGTGTCACTCCCGAAGTCTGTTGCCCTATTGTGTGTGAAGGTCTTTGTGAATAAACATAAAAAAATACAAAAAAAGATCCCTTTGTGTCCCGTGTTCCCTTTTCCCATACCCTGGTTGTCTCGTTTTCCCCTCTCCTTTCCCTTTACCTTTCTGGCGGTCCTCAACCCTAGACTGAGGATCGTAACACACTGTACGCTCAAAATGCTCACTACATGCTTTCCACATTCACTGCATACTTCCCACGCACACTGCATGCTCACCATACTCACTACATGCTCACCATACTCACTACATGCTCACCATACTCACTGCATGCTCACCATACTCACTGTTCTCCACGTCCTGACTAGCCCATCCTGTAACATTATGAGGACTCACTATCCATTGCATCACTGAATTCCTCACTGGTTACTTATACCATAAAAGCAGTTGGATGGCATTGAGGTCAGTGCTGTGGTCCATCTCTCCAAATGGAAGAGGCATGTGATAAGGTGCTCCAGCCTACCTACTGGAGGAGGCGTGTGAGGCGGCCACTTGGGGAGCAGGTGACAGGCAGACTCAGCCGTGAGCAAAACCCACGCAGATTCACAGGCAGAACTCCTGATGTCAGGCTGCAGGGCCTTTTATTAGAATGGTGCAATTTGGGTTCTCTGTAAAAGCTTCAGTACATACTCACTTAATCCAGTCTGGGACCTCAGTCACAGTGTCTCTCCCATTAATTTAGTCAAAGTATTTGCAATAGAATAGAAAAGAATTATGATCACATCTCAAATCCTGTAGCAAATAGAAGCACAATGTAATGCTTGTCTTGAAAACAAATTTGGAATTAGGTTTGGATTAAATAATCTGATAAGCAAGTAGTGTAAGTGGCTGGCCTTGTTCACCCTGGCGAGGCTGAATCAGAGTGCAGCCCTTCGTTATAATGTGCGTTACTTTTGACGTCTCTCTCATTATTTGGGTGTGTTTGAATAACGGTGTATGTCAGTCGGTAATGCTGGCAGACATGATGGTCTGTGTTGTATGAACCAGACTTACTCACATTCAGAGGTTGTTTTGAATTCTGGTCAGCCTCTCCGTTACTTTGTCAAAAGCAGAGAAGTGTGACCTTGCATTTTGAGGTCGGGGGGGGGGGGGGGGGGTGTCCGGCCCAGTCGACCCACTTCCTGTATGTGCTGTGGAGGCTTCGCTCTCTCGTTTCCAAACCGTTTACCTATTTACACGTTTGTCTCTCTCCTGTCTGTTACTCCCCATCCTCCGTCGGTTCATATTTGTACTTTTTTCTCCTTTTTCAGCAAAATGTGATGAGGTCCTGGCCACGCCCCTCGCTCACCACGCATTCTCTGCCTCGTCGGTCTTCGCCAGCGGCTATGCTGCAGGCTACGCCAAGCTCAACCGGAGAGGAGGTACGTCAAATCTTCCGGGGACACAGGCGCCCCCATACGGTGGCACCCCCCAACCCCCACCTTTGTTGTTGGGCCGCTTTTGCTCTGATGCTGCCACACCCACTCACTTCCCATCCACCGTAAGCTCATGGCACCTTGGAGCAAAGCTCGCTCACAGCTCACTCTCACCATTATCTGATATTTTACAAACCAAATGACTGAGCAGAAGCAACAATATCAGCTGCTTTTGTCTGGATGCCTGAAACATCACAAAATAATATGCATGAAGATGCATGAAGATGTTCCCCTTTGGGGGAACCAGAGAACCTACAGTTTCTGATATAATTGGAAAGTTTCTAGCTTGTCTAGAATTGCTTTGGCATCTCTGTATGTCCTGGCTGCTCACGTGTGCGTGTGTGTGCATGTGCGTGTGTGTGTGCATGTGCGTGTGTGTGTCCATGTGCGTGTGTGTGTGCATGTGCATGTGCGTGTGTGTGTGCATGTGCAGTTTCCATGTTCTTCCCGTGCCGAGGAGGTGTCTTGCATGTGGCATCCCATCCAGGGTGTCCCCTGCCCTGTGCCCTGTGATGGACTGGCATCCCATCCATGGTATCCCCTGCCTTGTATCCTGTGTGATGGACTGGCATCCCATCCAGGGTAGCAGAAAAGCCTTCTGAGCACTGGGCGCTAACCTACAAACATCACCTAGTTTAGAGACAGCAGAGAGAGAAAATCTTTCTAAAGGATTTAATCTGGCCAAACAACAAACTATCAAAGACCATGAGCTGCAAGCTGTGAAATGACTTCCTTTCCTCCCCCTCCTTACACTTTATGTCATATTTCATCTCAACAACCGAACAAGAGGATCTTGGCATTTTTTTGACATTGAATTTTTTAAATACAGGAACTTCATAAGCTATATTAAGTACCCAAAATACCAGAAAAAGTGTCATCTCAGGATGGCTCTGCATGTCTCCTGAGAACAGCGTGATTCGGGTGCATGGCCTGACCTGCCACCCGTCTGGGGCTGAGCAGTTAGCTCGGGATTGTGAGGCCGGGCTGTGTGCAGCGCTCCCTCGGCCTGGCTGCGTGCAGAGCTCCCTCGGCCGGGCTGCGTGCAGGGCTCCCTCGGCCGGGCTGCGTGCAGAGCTCCCTCGGCCGGGCTGCGTGCAGAGCTCCCTCGGCCTGGCTGCGTGCAGAGCTCCCTCGGCCGGGCTGCGTGCAGGGCTCCCTCGGCCTGGCTGAGTGCAGGGCTCCCTCGGCCGGGCTGCGTGCAGAGCTCCCTCGGCCGGGCTGAGTGCAGGGCTCCCTCGGCCGGGCTGCGTGCAGAGCTCCCTCGGCCGGGCTGAGTGCAGGGCTCCCTCAGCCGGGCTGAGTGCAGGGCTCCCTCGGCCTGGCTGCGTGCAGAGCTCCCTCGGCCTGGCTGCGTGCAGAGCTCCCTCGGCCGGGCTGCGTGCAGAGCTCCCTCGGCCGGGCTGCGTGCAGGGCTCCCTCGGCCTGGCTGCGTGCAGGGCTCCCTCGGCCGGGCTGCGTGCAGAGCTCCCTCGGCCGGGCTGCGTGCAGAGCTCCCTCGGCCTGGCTGCGTGCAGAGCTCCCTCGGCCGGGCTGCGTGCAGAGCTCCCTCGGCCTGGCTGCGTGCAGAGCTCCCTCGGCCTGGCTGCGTGCATAGCTCCCTCGGCCTGGCTGCGTGCAGAGCTCCCTCGGCCGGGCTGCGTGCAGAGCTCCCTCGGCCGGGCTGCGTGCATAGCTCCCTCGGCCTGGCTGCGTGCAGAGCTCCCTCGGCCGGGCTGCGTGCAGAGCTCCCTCGGCCGGGCTGCGTGCAGAGCTCCCTCGGCCGGGCTGCGTGCAGGGCTCCCTCGGCCTGGCTGCGTGCAGAGCTCCCTCGGCCTGGCTGCGTGCAGAGCTCCCTCGGCCGGGCTGCGTGCAGTGCTCCCTGTGCTTTCCGGCCTACTCTCAATGACAGCCCCTTCACTGGGTGACCCCAGCTGCAGCCCTGCTTCTGCAAAGTGCACATTCAGCACCTCCGGCACCTCCTGCCTGTAAACGTGGGTGAGCTGACTTAATCGCTCTGTCCCTCTGGCATTGGCGTCCGCGTTGTTTACATGTTTGCATGTTAATGGCCTGTTATCCTGGGCTTTAGTCGTTCTGCTTGGCCTTATCGCTGATTAAAATCCACGTGCTTACATTTCTAACAGCGCTAATAAGCTGCCAGCTGCTTCCGCCCTCTCACTAAGCCCCGTGACAGTGTCACCCTGTGGGTTTGTAATGCAGAAATGCCGCCACGCTCTTCTGCTCTGTGGCCTTAGAGACTCTAACTAGTCTCTACTGTCAGTTAACTAGCAGTTGGTAGATTAGAGCGAGCAATGTTTCTTTTTTTTGGGTGGTACAGGTGTGACAGGACCTCCTGTGGGTCACTGTCACCACGCTGACACCTGTCACCATGCTGCCCCCATCCAGCTGTGCTCCCTCCTGCCCCCTTTTAGTCACGGCTCTCGAACCCCTGGGGGGGGACTCCCTACCCAGCCCCTGATAGACATGGGCCCTGTAGGAGGGCCTCCGCCACCCCCGCCTGAACGCCATCAGCGCTGTCACAGCTAATGAACATCCTCTGCCACCACCAGCTATTTCTGACTTCCAGCTCTCCGTCCACTGACACGTCACCGATGCTGCGTTTCGATTGGCTGTATGGGGCTGAAAAATTAGGACAATTCTTCTGCTAACAAAAGTACAACTATTATGACATTTTACAGTATATCAATGTAATAACATTTTTGGTGAGAGGATGAATTCCGAGTGAAGTATTCACATTTATTGGGCTTCTATGAGCACTATTATGAAATCAGAAATCTGACTTTCACATGAATTACTATGCAGTTAATGGGAAAAGGCAGCCATCGGATTACATTGTCTCAACATTACGGAAATAGTACTGCAGAAGGATCACTCCAGACGAGTCACTCCAGGAGGGTCACTGCAGGAGGATCATTCCAGAAGGATCACTCCAGACGAGTCACTCCAGAAGGATCAAAACAGATGAGTGACTCCCGGAGGGTCACTGCAGATGAGTCACTCCCGGACGGTCACTGCAGAAGAGTCACTCCAGAAGGATCACTGCAGACGAGTCACTTCAGGAGGGTTACTGCAGACGAGTCACTCCATAAGGATCACTCTTGAAGGATCACTGCAGGAGGATCATTCCAGAAGGATTACTTCAGCAGGGTTGGGGACATTCCGGAATGCATTCATCAATTCAAGTCCAAGTCAGGAAATGGAACTAGAGTTGGAATTTAAATCTCCCTGAAATCCGAATTCAATTCCAGTTCTGTACCCCATAGTTTCTTTCCAATCCCAACTCCGGTTCCATTTCCCGATTTAGATTCGAATTGATGAATTCATTCCATAATGGCCTCAACCATGCATTCTAGAAGAATCACTCCAGAAGGGTCACGCCAGAAAGATCATTCTAGAAGGATCATTCCAAGCTCCATAAAGTCTGGGCTGCTCTCCCTCTCCATCTCAGCTTAACATAGGAGCTGGAAAATGGCATCAGTAATGCAGCCAAAATCTTACTGCGATTGTTGGAATTACAGTGATATTTGCTTCCATTTCAATTGTCATTTGCATCAAATATTTCTTGACAGTTTTTGTAGTGTATCTTCAATTTTTTTTCATAAACAAACAATATATTTTTAAACATCCTCCCAGATTCTAAGAAAACGATGTCCCATTTCTGTTTCATCATCTCCAAAATGAATTTGACTTTGACGTGCCAGCAGAGAGAGTTTTAGCTGGAAATATCCCATGTGAGTGGCTGCCAGTCTCAGCTTGGCCAGGTTGCCAGGAGTTGAAGAAGAAATGAAAACGTTAGCGGTGATGAGAAGTTTCATATCACAGGAAAGAAGAGCAGATGTCTGAGGCAGCGTGGCATTCCTGAGGCTTACCGATGTTCCTGCGTACTTACATATGTGTGATGAAGGATACCAAGACAGCAGCTCAGAGAGACCTGTGTTCGTGCTTCCTTTGGTGTGATGTCACTGGGGCTCAGTGGGTTAGCAATCTGGGTCCCGGGTTCTGATCCCTCGGCCAGCAGTAATTATATCATGTTGGGTCCTGCATCAAGGCCCTTAACCCCCAACCGCTGTAGGTTCTGGGACGCTGGCTGGTCCTGCTCTCTGATCTTACGTCTTTAGCAGCTTACCTGCTATGGAGATAGAAGTGAGTGTCATCTAAAGTCTAGCATTGCACAAATCATGTAGGATATTTCAGCAATGCAATCCAACGTATCTTTGGTTATAACAGTAGCGGTAATTCTTTTGCATGAATGATAAATGTATTTATGTAGCGTTTGAATTGTGTGCATTTGTGACATTTTGCTGTATAGAATTGGCGGAGAGGTTTTCTTGTAGCCTCTGCCAATTGCCGTGTGAGAACCGGGGAATTTTGTCGGAAATGCCAGTTTATAAGATCTCTGACTGTGTGTTTTCACCATGAAAGTAACATCTAAAGTTTCACGGCACTTTGGTGTGCTGGATGAAAAGGTTCATCCTTTGAATGCGAGGGCTCGGATTCTCCTGAGATCTGTGAAGATGTTCAGCCAAAAATGGTCATTCAGAGCCGAAAGCTGCCCCAGGTTCACCTGCTGGAGAATATTTATGAGGGAAATGAAAGAGCAGAGCTGTTTAAGCATTTAAGAACCCTTCAGTTTGGAATGCTTTTGAAATCCACTTCTCATTTTAGTAATAAAATAGACTTCAAATATTACTGAATTTCATAATATTGACAAAGAACACGGGCACATCTGGGATACTGCAAAAAAGCTGTACGTGATTTTCTCTCTGAAAATGTTAGACTGACCCTCACCTATGCTGATCCGGATGGTCATTTAAGCAGTGAGTGCTAATTAAAATGGAGCGTCATGTGTAAATTAATGAAAAAAGATTATAGTTCATTGCTCAACGAATCTTTTGTTCAGTTTACTTTAATTTTAAAATCTGTCGCCTTTTTACCTCAGTGTTTACCTCAGCAAAGCAGCAAAATATCTTCAGCTTGTAACCCAAAGGCTGTCCTGTGGTTGTCGTACTCAGGCTCCTTAGTTATCAGTTGATTGAGGTGTCATTAAAATATTTAGCTATATTACTGGCTAAAACGTTAATAGGATATCAACAGCTAAAGCTTTCTAGCATTCCATGACTCCACGCTGAGTCCTCTTCAGTCAGACCCTCATCCTGATGCGGAGCTTTGGACGAGGCTTATCTCACCAGTGTCTTTCTGCTGGCCTGGGGTGTGAGCGGTGAATGCGCGTCACATCGTGCCGGCAGGGCGCCCGACACACCGGCAAGCCCCAGCGAGAGGGACGGCAGGCGGAAACGCTGCGCTGTAGCCTGTCGTGTTTCTATTGGCCATTTCCATACAGTGAGATCGCGGGAAGCGCGGAACCGCCGGACACACGCACCTAATTTAATTGGTTAACAACAAAAATTGACTTTACTACAAGCTTATAATAACACATTTATGATTGTTCATGTCCTTCTTCATAATATGCCTGCATTTAATTAAATAAATTGGTATTTTTGCAAAGAAGGTTTATGCTATTAAATAACGCAGATAAAAATTCAGCTTGTTTATTCCTTGAGCAGAAAAAAACATAACTTTCTAACCGTGGTAAACATGTTTATAAACAGAAGAAGTCTTAATATCCAGCTTTCGGGCAAAAAATATCAAAATCGCTTCATCCTAGCATAGCTAACAACATGGCATAGCTATCTACATGTCACTAATATATGTTCTTGGTAAAATGACCCCCTCTAGCCTCACTAAAACAAAATCAAAAAGTTTATTTTATGCGCAATTCACCTCTGGAGATTCTGGAAGAATCTCTAAACACATCTATATTTTAAAGAGTAGCTATGAGTTGTGAGTGCGCTGGCGGATGCCGCCACCACTGGGCCAACGGCGTTTGCTGACCGGCGGTTTGCGCAGTGGGAACTCTGGAGGTAGCTGCGCTGCCTGTGTGCTAACAAGCATCAGGCAGTGCTCCCGGCCTGGGTCCCTGATGGGCGTGCAGTGCGAGGCCAGTCCGCTCGGTGCGACTGGTGATGTGTGACTGCTGCCAGATGTACAGGGGCGGGGCCAGATGGGCATGAGCTCCAGTTGAAAACTGATTGGCTCCCGGTGTGTCCCTTCCCTGACAAATACACTCAGGATATATATATATAGGGGCGGGGACACAGGAGCACTAGTTCCATCTGAAAGCTGATTGGCTCCCAGTGTGCCCCTTCCTCGTCACTTGCAGATTAAGCAAATCATTAGCTAATGATTAGATTGGCCCCTCTGTATGAATTATGGCCCTTCTAATGCTCCCTAAAAATCATAGAATTGCCAATAGGTATGCTCCTGCCCCAGTATTTTAAAGCATGCCTCTCAGCGTTCATCCCTGCCCAAGAAGATGGCTCCCAAAGGGCCGCCTGTGCAATAAGGAGTGCTGGAAGCCGTGGCCTCAGTGGATCTCTTCCTTAGGCTGGAAGCCGTGGCCTCAGTGGATCTCTTCCTTAGGCTGGAAGCCGTGGCCTCAGTGGATCTCTTCCTTAGGCTGGAATATGCAGCCTCAGTGGATCTCTTCCTTAGGCTGGAAGATGCGGCCTCAGTGGATCTCTTCCTTAGGCTGGAATATGCAGCCTCAGTGGATCTCTTCCTTAGGCTGGAAGATGCGGCCTCAGTGGATCTCTTCCTTAGGCTGGAAGATGCGGCCTCAGTGGATCTCTTCCTTAGGCTGGAAGATGCGGCCTCAGTGGATCTCTTCCTTAGGCTGGAAGATGCGGCCTCAGTGGATCTCTTCCTTAGGCTGGAAGATGCGGCCTCAGTGGATCTCTTTGTTAGGCTGGAATATGCAGCCTCAGTGGATCTCTTCCTTAGGCTGGAATATGCAGCCTCAGTGGATCTCTTCCTTAGGCTGGAATATGCAGCCTCAGTGGAACTCTTCCTTAGGCTGGAATATGCAGCCTCAGTGGATCTCTTCCTTAGGCTGGAATATGCAGCCTCAGTGGATCTCTTCCTTAGGCTGGAAGCCGTGGCCTCAGTGGATCTCTTCCTTCGGCTGGAATATGCAGCCTCAGTGGATCTCTTCCTTAGGCTGGAATATGCAGCCTCAGTGGATCTCTTTCCTAGGCTGGAAGATGCAGCCTCAGTGGATCTCTTCCCTAGGCTGGAAGATGCAGCCTCAGTGGATCTCTTCCTTAGGCTGGAATATGCAGCCTCAGTGGATCTCTTCCTTAGGCTGGAATATGCAGCCTCAGTGGAACTCTTCCTTAGGCTGGAATATGCAGCCTCAGTGGATCTCTTCCTTAGGCTGGAATATGCAGTCTCAGTGGATCTCTTCCTTAGGCTGGAAGCCGTGGCCTCAGTGGAACTCTTCCTTAGGCTGGAATATGCAGCCTCAGTGGATCTCTTCCTTAGGCTGGAATATGCAGCCTCAGTGGATCTCTTCCCTAGGCTGGAAGATGCAGCCTCAGTGGATCTCTTCCCTAGGCTGGAAGATGCAGCCTCAGTGGATCTCTTCCTTATTCTGGAAGATGCAGCCTCAGTGGATCTCTTCCTTAGTCTGGAAGCCACAGCCTCAGTGGATCTCCTCCTTAGTCTGGAAGATGCGGCCTCAGTGGATCTCTTTCTTAGGCTGGAATATGCAGCCTCAGTGGATCTCTTCCTTAGGCTGGAATATGCAGCCTCAGTGGATCTCTTTGTTAGGCTGGAATATGCAGCCTCAGTGGATCTCTTCCTTAGGCTGGAAGCCGTGGCCTCAGTGGATCTCTTCCTTAGGCTGGAATATGCAGCCTCAGTGGATCTCTTCCTTAGGCTGGAAGATGCGGCCTCAGTGGATCTCTTCCTTAGGCTGGAAGATGCCGCCTCAGTGGATCTCCTTGATAGGTTGGAAGCTGTGTTCTTCATGGATCACCTCCTTCAGCTGGAAGCTGCACCCTCTGTGGATCTCCTCCCATGGATGACAGCAATAGCCTCTGTGTATATCTTCCAGTATTTTGGGCCTGGTAGAATGTCGGAGCACTGTAGTTTGACATTGTGATGATTGACAAACAGCCCATACTTTCTGCAGCTCTCCTTTACCTCTTTGTCCTATGTACGCTTGAAGGTCTGGAACCTTCTTGAAAATCATGGTATCAGAATCATCTCATGTCCTAATTCTAAATAAAACTTCTTCTTTCTTGTTTTTTTAAATGGCCTTGTTTTTCTGTCAAAGTTGAGCCTCATTATTGAAACACAAAGACTTCACCATTACAGTGGGAGGCAACAGTTCCACAGGCAGACGGCTAGACCGTGCGTAGCATTTCCTAAGTAGGCCTCTTTTGTACTGTCATCTGTAGTTTACCTGGTGTGTGAATAGGGGATGCAGTGCATCTGAGGACACGTATCCGTTCTCCCACAACGATAGTATTTAATGTTTGAAACACAAACAGCCCTCTTGTCAGTGCATGTTGGCTGTGTTCTTAGCAGCATGCTGCTGCAGAAGGTCAGCATGTATCGTGTGCCGTTCAAGGTAATGCATCCCAATGGGAATAAATCGTGGGATGGTAATAATCACTCACTGTGCTGAAGAAACTTCTTAGGATACAAAGCATACGATTCTGCAGCGCATGACGTATGCAGTGACAAATTTAGTGTCACAAGGAACGCACAATTGGAGGTGCTGATGCTGCATTAATTACACATCCTCCTCAGAGATCATACGTTTGGAGGTGTTGGTACTTCATTAATTACACATCTTCATTATGGAGCACATGTTTAGAGGTGCTGGTGCTTCATTAATTACACATCCTCCACAAGGATCACATGTTTGGAGGTGCTGGTGCTTCATTACTTACACATCCTCCACAAGGATCACATGTTTGGAGGTGCTGGTGCTTCATTAATTACACATCCTCCACAAGGATCACACGTTTGGAGGTGCTGGTGCTTCATTAATTACACATCCTCCACAAGGATCACACGTTTGGAGGTGCTGGTGCTTCATTAATTACACATCCTCCACAAGGATCACACGTTTGGAGGTGCTGGTGCTTCATTAATTACACATCCTCCACAAGGATCACACGTTTGGAGGTG
Organism: Brienomyrus brachyistius; assembly: GCF_023856365.1. Lineage (NCBI taxonomy): Eukaryota > Metazoa > Chordata > Actinopteri > Osteoglossiformes > Mormyridae > Brienomyrus > Brienomyrus brachyistius. The sequence continues at coordinate 444,194 of NW_026042356.1, read as the reverse complement.
CTGGTGCTTCATTAATTACACATCCTCCACAAGGATCACAAGTTTGGAGGTGCTGGTGCTTCATTAATTACACATCCTCCACAAGGATCACACGTTTGGAGGTGCTGGTGCTTCATTAATTACACATCCTCCACAAGGATCACACGTTTGGAGGTGCTGGTGCTTCATTAATTACACATCCTCCACAAGGATCACACGTTTGGAGGTGCTGGTGCTTCATTAATTACACATCCTCCACAAGGATCACATGTATGGAGGTGCTGTTGCTTCATTAATTACACATCCACCTTAAGGACCACACGTTTGGAGATGCTGGTGCTTCAGTAATCACACATCCTTCTCCTCAGCTTTAGGAGAATGTTTTCAGGTGTGACATTGCATGTATGCATCCTTAACATGCATAAGTACTTTGTGCTCATTTTGAACAGTTCTATATTCCAGATCAATAGGAAATCATACCTTTAGTAACTAACAGTTTGACTTGATCTGTATTATAAATCTATTGCATTTTCCCTCAACAAACAGTTGAACCTCATGAGTCTGGGACATGATCGAATCGTCCACATGTGAAGCATATCCCTGGGTACCCCTGCCTCCTAAAATGCTTTTGTGTCGGATTCGGAGTTGGGTGTGACAGGCCGGGAAGCAGATCAGACCTCGCTGGTTCATGAGGTCACCTACAGACAGCTCAGGCAGGCAGGCAGGAAGCAGGCTGCTGCAGCCATGACATGATGCCTGTTTATTTCAATGTTTCCTCACCTTTGTCAGCCTGGTGACAGAGGGAAGCTTTAGCAGCCGTCTCTCTCCCTCGCGGCTGTGTGGATTCATTTCAGCTCCCCAGAGCCCCGCTGTCCCGTCTTTCTCCCTCGCGGTCGTGTGGATTCATTTCAGCTCCCCAGAGCCCCGCTGTCCCGTCTCTCTCCCTCGCGGCCGTGTGGATTCATTTCAGCTCCCCAGAGCCCCGCTGTCCCGTCTCTCTCCCTCGTGGCCGTGTGGATTCATTTCAGCTCCCCAGAGCCCCGCTGTCCCGTCTCTCTCCCTCGCGGCTGTGTGGATTCATTTCAGCTCCCCAGAGCCCCGCTGTCCCGTCTCTCTCCCTCGCGGTCGTGTGGATTCATTTCAGCTCCCCAGAGCCCCGCTGTCCCGTCTCTCTCCCTCGCGGCCGTGTGGATTCATTTCAGCTCCCCAGAGCCCCGCTGTCCCGTCTCTCTCCCTCGTGGCCGTGTGGATTCATTTCAGCTCCCCAGAGCCCCGCTGTCCCGTCTCTCTCCGCCGCGGTCGTGTGGATTCATTTCAGCTCCCCAGAGCCCCGCTGTCCCGTCTCTCTCCCCCGCGGTCGTGTGGATTCATTTCAGCTCCCCAGAGCCCCGCTGTCTCGTCTCTCTCTCCCTCGCGGCCGTGTGGATTCATTTCAGCTCCCCAGAGCCCCGCTGTCCCGTCTCTCTCCCTCGCGGCTGTGTGGATTCATTTCAGCTCCCCAGAGCCCCGCTGTCCCGTCTCTCTCCCTCGCGGCCGTGTGGATTCATTTCAGCTCCCCAGAGCCCCTTTGTCCCGTCTCTCTCCCTCGCGGCCGTGTGGATTCATTTCAGCTCCCCAGAGCCCCGCTGTCTCGTCTCTCTCTCCCTCGCGGCCGTGTGGATTCATTTCAGCTCCCCAGAGCCCCGCTGTCCCGTCTCTCTCCCTCGCGGCCGTGTGGATTCATTTCAGCTCCCCAGAGCCCCGCTGTCCCGTCTCTCTCCCCCGCGGTCGTGTGGATTCATTTCAGCTCCCCAGAGCCCCGCTGTCCCGTCTCTCTCCCTCGCGGCCGTGTGGATTCATTTCAGCTCCCCAGAGCCCCGCTGTCTCGTCTCTCTCTCCCTCGCGGCCGTGTGGATTCATTTCAGCTCCCCAGAGCCCCGCTGTCCCGTCTCTCTCCCTCGCGGCCGTGTGGATTCATTTCAGCTCCCCAGAGCCCCGCTGTCCCGTCTCTCTCCCTCGCGGCCGTGTGGATTCATTTCAGCTCCCCAGAGCCCCGCTGTCCCGTCTCTCTCCCTCGCGGCCGTGTGGATTCATTTCAGCTCCCCAGAGCCCCGCTGTCCCGTCTCTCTCCCTCGCGGCCGTGTGGATTCATTTCAGCTCCCCAGAGCCCCGCTGTCCCGTCTCTCTCTCCCTCGCGGCCGTGTGGATTCATTTCAGCTCCCCAGAGCCCCGCTGTCCCGTCTCTCTCCCCCGCGGTCGTGTGGATTCATTTCAGCTCCCCAGAGCCCCGCTGTCCCGTCTCTCTCCCTCGCGGTCGTGTGGATTCATTTCATCTCCCCAGAGCCCCGCTGTCCCGTCTCTCTCCCCCGCGGTCGTGTGGATTCATTTCAGCTCCCCAGAGCCCCGCTGTCTCGTCTCTCTCTCCCTCGCGGCCGTGTGGATTCATTTCAGCTCCCCAGAGCCCCGCTGTCCCGTCTCTCTCCCTCGCGGCCGTGTGGATTCATTTCAGCTCCCCAGAGCCCCGCTGTCCCGTCTCTCTCCCTCGCGGCCGTGTGGATTCATTTCAGCTCCCCAGAGCCCCGCTGTCCCATCTCTCTCCCTCGCTCACCTCTCCTCTGATCCGCCCCTGTGCGTTTTTTTCCACTGGCTGGAGTTGGATGGGAATCCCCCCGTGCACCCCCTGTGGTGTGATCTTTTGCCCCCTCAGACCCCCCACCCTAAACCCCCCCCAGTGTGGTGTACTCTTTTGCCCCCTCAGACCCCCCCCTGCATCTCACAGTGTGGTGTGATTTTCTGCCCCCTCAGACCCCCCCCCGCACCCCTCCGTGTGGTGCGATCATTTGCCCTTCAGCCATCCCCCCCCACTCCACCCCCCAGCGCGGTGTGATCACCTGCCCCCTTAGACCCTCCCCCACCCCCGAGTGTGGTATGATTGCCAATCCCCCTCAACCCCCCCCCGCACACTTCAGTGTGCTTTGATCGTCTACCCCCGCACCCCCTGCATATTTCTGGAATCACGTTCCCAGCCGCCATTTGCTGGTATCGATTCCGCCGCGATATCCTGTATGTATCAGTTTGGGCTGCAGCTCCTGTGACCGGCTAATTGGATTATGCTGGATTTCCCTGCTTCTGATATGCCTGCTAATCAATCGATACCATTTACCTCCTCATCCTACTTTGTTCCTAAACATCATAAGAAAATGGTCCTAACCGATTTAAGGTCTCCTTACTGCAGTGAGGGCACAGGCAGAAGCATATCAATTAACTCCCTGCACTTAAAAACCAATTTGTCATCTAATCTCCAAGAAATAGATTTGTACTGTAGGCAGAGATTATATTTTCATGGTGGTATAATTTTTCAGATTGCCTCGCAGTCACTTCGATTGACAGTAAACAATCCCCTCATCGTCATGGCCGTGTATTCTCCATACAAACCCAGTGGGACGTGATTCGCTTTGCCTCAGGTCTTTAATTTTTGAATGTTTGATTGTTATTAAAGTCTTGCCCAACTGGTTCTTTCTGCTGTCAGTGAAGCTGGAATGTAAACACACATGATTACTATACTGATGATGGGAAATACACCTCGACCTTATCGTGTAATAGCAGAGCTCAGTGATTCTGTCCCAAGCTCAGGGCGCTGTGAGGACAGTTTGGGCAGCCTTGTCCCGCTGTGGCTGTCTGGCTGTGAGGACAGTTTGGGCAGCCTTGTCCCGCTGTGGCTGTCTGGCTGTGAGGACAGTTTGGGCAGCCTTGTCCAGCTGAGGCTGTCTGGCTGTGAGGACAGTTTGGGCAGCCTTGTCCCGCTGTGGCTGTCTGGCTGTGAGGACAGTTTGGGCAGCCTTGTCCAGCTGAGGCTGTCTGGCTGTGAGGACAGTTTGGGCAGCCTTGTCCCACTCAAATTGTCTGGCTGTGAGGACAGTTTGGGAAGCCTTGTAGCGCTCAGGCTGTCTGGCTGTGAGGACAGTTTGGGAAGCCTTGTAGCGCTCAGGCTGTCTGGCTGTGAGGACAGTTTGGGCAGCCTTGTCCAGCTGAGGCTGTCTGGCTGTGAGGACAGTTTGGGCAGCCTTGTCCCACTCAAATTGTCTGGCTGTGAGGACAGTTTGGGAAGCATTGTAGCGCTCAGGCTGTCTGGCTGTGAGGACAGTTTGGGAAGCCTTGTAGCGCTCAGGCTGTCTGGCTGTGAGGACAGTTTGGGCAGCCTTGTCCCGCTCAAGCTGTCTGGCTGTCAGGACAGTTTGGGAAGCCTTGTCCCGCTCAAGCTGTCTCGTCTTGAGGACACAACTGACATGTGTGATTTTATCTTTCTCCTCTGGTCAGGGGCAGGAGGCTGGTCCCCGCTGGATAATGACCATTACCAGTGGCTGCAAGTGGACCTGGGTGGCAGGAAGCAGATCACTGCCATAGCAACGCAGGGCAGGTACAGCAGCTCTGACTGGACGACGCAATACCGACTGCTCTACAGCGACACAGGAAGGAACTGGAAGCCATATCAGCAGGACGGTAACATCTGGGTGAGTCCCCCTCACTGATATCAGTGTCAGTATATGATATCAGAGTCACTGTGTGTTATCAGTGTCAGTTTATGATATCAGTGTAAGTGTATGACATCAGTCCCCCTCACTGGGAAATTGCACCATCAGTTTAACTGTACCCCTGAGCTGGAAAATTGCATTATCAGTCTGACTGTACCCCCAAGCCTGGAAATCGCACAGTCAGTCTGACTGTACCCCCAAGCCTGGAAATCGCACCATTGTACTCTGATGTTGATTGTACTCTGAAGAAACATAAGAAATGATCAGGGCACCGATGATGTTATGCTGTATGTCTGATTGTACCTGTATATTTACTGGTATTACATTACAGCAGTGCTCCTTGTGGGGGGGGGGGTCTTTTGCAGCCATATTGCCTAATTAGTTTGATTTATTTTAAGAGATTTGCCAGGAAACTCAATGCCAGTGAGCTACACTGAATGTCACTTTGATCGATCGATTAATTTTGACCGTCCCGGTGAGGACGGGATCTGTGTGAGGTCCAGATGGCTCATCTTCTGCAGCTTCAAGCCAGTGGCTTTCAGATACATCTCAGTACTGTCAAAGGCCTGTGTGCCATTTCATTGAAAAATTATGCTTCCTAATAGAGAATTAAGCTGTTCAGGATTTTTAACTGTTTTTATTCATGTAGTCTGATGGCTGGTCTTAGCTGATGATATGCTGGGAATGTTCCTGCAGCGAATATAGGTTCTGTTCTTCAGTATCTTCAAGGTGCCCCACCTGCAGATTTATGGGGTCTGAGGGGGCCTCATCATTAATGATGCGGAAGGACACAGGGGGCCCTGGAGGAGCATGTGACCCAAACATGACGGCTTCAGAACGACTGTCAGTCATTCATCAGTCACCTCTGGCTCTATGAGACAGAATTTATGGGCTGTACTTTCTGCCAAAAATCACACAGAGGAATGAAGTCGCTCTGAAATAGAGATGGAAAAGCGAAGAGAATGGTTTGGGGGCGTTATGAGCGAGGAACATTCTGAGTAATTACAAACCTGATGAAAAATGCAGAACACCGATATAACCCTTATTCCATCGTCTCTTGCACATAGTTAGGATCTTAATGAGACTAATCTGTAAATTATTGCATTGCAATTATATAATAGATGTGGCCATATCACACATTGAGTTTTATATTGATATCTCAGGTCCATTTCAATATCAGTCTAAACAGTCTGTTCCACAATAAATTTAGCATAGATAGGTTCGGAGTGTTGGCAGTGCCTGATCAATCATACGGTGTGCAGCTCTGCAGGTTTGGACTCAGAAGGTGATCAGTAGGTTGCTAGTTCAAATCCCTTGGCTAGCAGAGTGAGGTCACCATGGGGCCCCAGAACAGGCCCCTTAACCCCAGAAGAGTGAGGTCACCATTGGGCCCCAGAACAGGCCCCTTAACCCCAGCAGAGTGAGGTCACCATGGGGCCCCAGAACAGGCCCCTTAACCCCAGCAGAGTGAGGTCACCATCGGGCCCCAGAACAGGCCCCTTAACCCCAGCAGAGTGAGGTCACCATCGGGCCCCAGAACTGGCCCCTTAACCCCAGAAGAATGAGGTCACCATCGGGCCCCAGAACAGGCACCTTAACCCCAGCAGAGTGAGGTCACCATCGGGCCCCAGAACAGGCCCCTTAACCCCAGCAGAGTGCGGTTACCATCGGGTCCCAGAACAAGCTGCTTAACCCCAGCAGAAGCCCACCATCGGGCCCCAGAACAGGCCCCTTAAGCCCAGCTGCACCAGGGACATTGTCTGACCTTGCTCTCCTTACACTGAAACATTTGCTAAATAAATGCGATGAGTTGGCACCCCATCCAGGGTTGTAACCTGCCTTGTGCCCGTAGTTTTCGGGATAGGCGCCGGACCCTGCGTGGGCCAAGTGGTTAGAGAAAATGGATGGATGGATGGATGGCATCTGCTAAACATATAAATGCTGTGCAGTTTGTCCCTGTGATCCATGTCCCTGGGCCTGGATTGTTTTCTCTTTCACCAGTCATGTTTCAGGGTCATAAAGTTATGGTCGTCCTCTGGTCATGAGCTTGTGGAATGAGCTGCTCGATCCATCAGGAAACGTTGTGGAGGACGCCACTGCCCCGCCAGCCCATTCTGGGGCTCTAATAACACTCTTACCATGGTAGGACACTGTGTATGTGGCAAAATAGCAGGGATCTGAACAAATTTACACTGCGTGTCACGCACACGCACTGTTGTGTCGGTGTGTGTTTTGGGACGTGTGATTGTCCAGCGCCACGTGCAGCACTGCATCCAATGGGAGTACTTTGGCACTGTTGAGATGCTGTCGATTTATCTCTGAAAGGTATTGTCTACAGCATAGATGGCGTCTGCTTGAGGGTCCTGTGCCAATACCCGTCCTGTCAGCAGCTGTGAGTGGAGATAAATGTTTGCACTGCGGCAGAGCCGATGATGGGCCAGCGGTTTGGCCGTCACAGGCTCACGGGGGGTGGGTGGATTTATAGCAGACCTGACGGCTGATGTACGGCTTCCTCCCCATGTCGTCCTGCACCATCAGCCTGCACACGCCTCATTCTTTCTCACTTTTTTCTCGATTCCAAGCTGCAAACTCTGTTCAATTTAAGAATTTAACTATTGAAGACAAGCAACTGAACAACATAAAAAAATTATAATGTTATTATGCAAATTGCCATTTTAAGATTCCATCCCAGATTTCTTAAGATTTATAACCGCCAGGTACAGCAGTATGTTATATCAGTGTCGGTGTGTGATATTAGTATTGTCATTGTCAGTGTAAGATATGAGTATCAGTATGATATCAGTGTCAGTATATGATATCAGAGTCACTGTGTGTTATCAGTGTAAGTGTATGATATCAGTGTCAGTATATGATATCAGAGTCACTGTGTGTTATCAGTGTCAGTTTATGATATCAGTGTAAGTGTATGATATCAGTGTCAATATATGTTATCAGTGTTAGTATTGTTGTCAGTATCAGTATATGATATCAATGTCAGTGTGTCAGTTTGGTAGCCTAGGTGTGATAGCATCCAAATGAAATAATTCTCCCTGCCTAGGTGGGTGGAGATGGACCAGGGCAGGCATAATACTCTCCCTGCCTAGGTGGGTGGAGATAGACCAGGGCAGACATAAAACTATCCTTGCCTATGTGGGTGGAGATGGACCAGGGCAGACATAAGACTATCCTTGCCTATGTGGGTGGAGATGGACCAGGGCAGACATAAGACTATCCTTGCCTATGTGGGTGGAGATGGACCAGGGCAGGCATAAGACTATCCTTGCCTAGGTGGGGGGAGATGGACCAAGGGAGACATAAGACTATCCTTGCCTATGTGGGTGGAGATGGACCAGGGCAGGCATAAGACTATCCTTGCCTAGGTGGGGGGAGATGGACCAAGGGAGACATAAGACTATCCTTGCCTATGTGGGTGGAGATGGACCAGGGCAGACATAAGACTATCCTTGCCTAGGTGGGGGGAGATGGACCAGGGCAGACATAAGACTATCCTTGCCTAGGTGGGGGGAGATGGACCAGGGCAGACATAAGACTATCCTTGCCTAGGTGGGGGGAGATGGACCAGGGCAGGCATAAGACTATCCTTGCCTAGGTGGGGGGAAATGGACCAAGACAGACATAATACTTTCCCTGCCTCGGTGGGTGGAGATGGACCAGGGCAGACATAAGACTATCCTTGCCTAGGTGGGGGGAGATGGACCAGGGCAGACATAAGACTTTCCCTGCCTCGGTGGGTGGAGATGGACCAGGGCAGACATAAGACTTTCCCTGCCTCGGTGGGTGGAGATGGACCAGGGCAGACATAAGACTATCCTTGCCAATGTGGGTGGAGATGGACCAGGGCAGGCATAAGACTATCCTTGCCTAGGTGGGGGGAGATGGACCAAGACAGACATAAGACTATCCTTGCCTATGTGGGTGGAGATGGACCAGGGCAGGCATAAGACTATCCTTGCCTATGTGGGTTGAGATGGACCAGGGCAGGCATAAGACTATCCTTGCCTAGGTGGGGGGAGATGGACCAGGGCAGACATAAGACTATCCTTGCCTATGTGGGTGGAGATGGACCAGGGCAGGCATAAGACTATCCTTGCCTATGTGGGTGGAGATGGACCAGGGCAGGCATAAGACTATCCTTGCCTAGGTGGGGGGAGATGGACCAGGGCAGGCATAAGACTATCCCTGCCTCGGTGGGTGGAGATGGACCAGGGCAGACATAAGACTATCCTTGCCTATGTGGGTGGAGATGGACCAGGGCAGGCATAAGACTATCCCTGCCTAGGTGGGTGGAGATGGACCAGGGCAGACATAAGACTATCCTTGCCTATGTGGGTGGAGATGGACCAGGGCAGGCATAAGACTATCCCTGCCTAGGTGGGTGGAGATGGACCAGGGCAGACATAAGACTATCCTTGCCTAGGTGGGGGGAGATGGACCAGGGCAGGCATAAGACTATCCCTGCCTCGGTGGGTGGAGATGGACCAGGGCAGACATAAGACTATCCTTGCCTATGTGGGTGGAGATGGACCAGGGCAGGCATAAGACTATCCCTGCCTAGGTGGGTGGAGATGGACCAGGGCAGACATAAGACTATCCTTGCCCTACCTCCTACCTTAAGAAGATATTACCATGCCAAAGTTCCAGGCTCCACCCACACAGAGATGTGCTGTCAAACCACGACCGTTCAGTCCCTAGTCTCTGCCTGCCGTCCTCAGAGCTCTCCCATCAGGAGCTCGCCTGTCCTTCTGAAGGCACGCTTGGACCTCGTCCTTGGCCTGTCTCCGGCTGTCACGCCCAAAGCCTTAAACGCACAGCCAATTTGGCCGGGAATGAGTAGGAACAGGCACATCCAGAGAAGCTGGCAGACAAACAGTTACAGGAAAAGGAGTCAGCTAAACTCTTTGCTGACAGAATCTTTCAGGCTCCTGGCTTCAGGATTTATATTCTGTGTAATTCAGTGCTGAGTATTAATCTGTTTCAGCGACACCAGACCAGCATTGTCTGGAAAAATTTGTTGTTGGAGGCGCTGGGCTGTGAATGTATGATTTCCGCTCTGACATTTGAGTCCTCGTTTATATTACTGTACTTCCAGATAATTTACCAGCAGGAAACACAAACGGACTCGTAGGAGATCACTGAGTCATTCGTTATTTTTTGCCGTACCCAATAAGCTGGATGGAAGCAGGGGAGAGATTTGTGGCCGAATGTCTTCAGAGTTTACTTTTAATTCTCACCGGAGTGTATTTTATATATCGGTTAATGCGTCGGAAATGAGTCATACCAGATGTATTAAACAAGCAGGTTTCTAACATGAGAAGCAGCATGTTTGAGGATTCGTCATTTTACAAAGCTGGCTCTGCTCTGCCGAGCGTTACCGAATCTGTGTGTGTGTGTGTCTGCACCGACTCCCACTAGTGGGGGGGGGGGGGGGGAGGGCAGGCACTCACAGTGAGAGGCTGAAAATAGCTCTTTGCAATGACAAGAGGCAGTGTTTCCTAATCAGGTTCTCGGACACTCACAGGCAGTCCACGTTTTTGCTTCTAGCGGGAGAGGGGAGGGAGCAAAGATGTGGACCCACTCCGGGTCCCCGAGGACCAGACTGGGACATAAAGACATAAAGCAACATGGGGTCGAAGCCCACATGTTTTGGATTGCCAGGAGGTTTTGGGTCGGTGCTGAGGTGTCTGTCAGTGCACATTCACGTGGCCGACCTCGGGGTGACCTGGGGGTGACCTGGGGCTGCAGTCCCAGCCTGAGGGCTCTGTGCTGACATGGGAGCGGGTTAGGGTCAGAACACAGCCCCTCGTATGACGTCACCTGTAATGACAGCGTGCCGTTTATCTGGTCCTCAGCTCAATGCTGCTCTACAACATGAAGAAAAAAACTAAGGAAACATATAAATAAAACACCTATATATATCCTATACTGTATATGCATATACACATGTATGTCTGTAGGAAATGCTATCTGCACATCTGCATAAAACTAATATATTTCTAAAGGGCATGAATATATTAGAGCCAGTGATTGGTTTTCTGTCATTTGGAAATGGCCATTTGAAACATAATTTTTTGATAAAGTATGACAGATGCTTATTAAGTTTGGAGTGTTTGTTGCAAACGTCTGATCATTTGGTGTCTGGAGATATGGAGGTATGAATATCAAGTTATGACCTGAGTAGTATGACGAGCTGAATGCTGGAGCTGAACTTGAGGTGACCTGACTGTCTATGAGCGAAAGGCTCTACGATGTATGGAGGGGGGTGTGATCCGCGTGCCAGGGCCTGGACCCCCATAGGCTACATCGTTTTGCTAACATGTTTTCTCACCACATAATTACATTTGTTTATCTCTGACTTCAAAGACCAGTTTCTGTGCTCAACAGGCAAGGCATTTATATCTGTTGCCTGTCTCAATTAATCCTAATTAAAAGATTAAGCATTCATATTGATTGGAAGGAGCGGGGAATACTTGCTACTTGTGGCTGGGATTTGAAATGAATGTTTAATCTCAGCAGTGAGACTAAACAGAATGTTAGAAGAATTCTGGTTTGTGGATTATTGTATTAGTGTGAAGTCATTTCTCGTGCCTTTTCTGTATGCATGTCCGATGCGGAATTATTGATCTAGTATATTTGTCTATAAATGTACAGTGTGGTAGTGAGACACCCTGGGAATTTAGGAATTACACGGTAAAAGAGACAATTAAGATGAAGCATTATCCTTGAAGCGCGTGCTTGGAAAAATGGGAATGAAAAGTTAATCCTGTTCTTCAGGAGTTACATGCTTTTTTGGATAAACCCCCCTTCCCCCCCCCCTCCCCCCCCCTCCCCCCGGCGTGGACCTCCAGGACGCTGGTTATTTCAAACTGATGATGCTGTCAGGCTGACCTTCAGCATCGTAGCTGTATATCAGCTGTGAGACCTGTGCAGATAATAGGCTGCGTGTGGCCCGGATTGATGTATTATACAAAATCCCTGAACCTCGAAGTGCCACCCTGCTCTCTGTGCCGTCCAAAGGACGCCATTACTTTGACAAACAATATTAATGCCAATATAGGGAGATCTAAATCCTCCACAGAGACACAGCAAAGGCCATCATTTTTAAATATCCCCAATAACAGAAAAGAAGAAAGGGGGATTGTCTCCCTGCGGTGTTTATAATGAAATGTAAATGGAGATTTTTGTCCATTTTGTATGGTTTCTCTGCCCTTCTTGTTGTCGGAATCAAGGCAGGGATGCTTGGGACCCAGTGCACACGGCTTACCCATAATTCAGTTTTAAGACATTGTGCATTTCATACCTGAAAATTAATTGTGGGTTGTGATTGATTGAGGTTGTTTATGAGCCTTATTTATTAAGTAGAAAATGGACTCATGTTTATTAGATGCCCGAGTGGTTCGGACCTTGGGAAGATCAGAGGATATTTCCTCTCTGTCAGAATTCTACCCAAACACCCTGACAATGCAGTGAAACAGCTGAACACCCGCAGTGAACTCATAACTGGCAGTTTGAGCCTCTTAAGTAACATTCCTAAATGTGTAATATGGAAGATGGGGATCCATCGTTCTAATTCGGTGTTTCCCAATCTGATCCTCGGGGACCTGCAGATAGTCTGACGTGGAGCTGGGAGGAAGTAAAAACGTGGAGTGTCTGTGGGGTCCCGAGGATCGGGTTGGGAATCGCTGTTCTCCTTTATGCCATCAGCATTCCTGGAGTGTTCTGGGTATATCTGGGCCCTCATCTGAAAAACGGATCCCTGGCTGCAACTGACCTGGCTTACATCTGATGTAAATTCTTCTTTCAGTCGTGTCAGCCGTGGAATTCTCTGCCTTAAGCTCCGCCATTTTCTGCATAGGTGCTGGATGTCTGGTCTTTGCTGGTGCCGGTGAGGAATCATAATGGCAGTCTGTTTGTTGGGTCCGCGTGTAGACAGCCATGGCAGAACAGGACTCAGTACAGCCTGGAACCTTCCACTCTCCCGCAGACACTCAGCGCTCTCCTGCTGCTTCTGATAGCTACAGACCTGGGAACTCTCTTCATTAGCGGAGGACCAGGCATCACTGATGCTCATGTCAGACTCACAAGGGGCCTCTCTCAGTGCGTCCTCTACAAACCTCTATGTTGTGCTTAGATCTGCATCCAGCTGTGGGTAATTTCCTCCCATCCCCCTGCAACCCCCCCCATACACGTTCACATTGACAGTATCTCCTCTCATGACCCTTGTGGAACATGTACTTAACACAGGATTTCTAGAAGCTTCTGAGACACAGAGGGTGAAGGTCTCCCTTCTTTAAGGTTGTGTCCATTCTTCCCCCCTGTTTTGGGGTGGAGGGCCTGAGGTGGCTTTAGGAAACATTAAATTCTCTTGCCGTTACTCCTCTAGCTGCTGCTCCTCCTGCTGTTGCTCCTCTAGCTAATACTCCTCCTACAGTCACTCCTGACACTGTTGCCCCTCCCGCCATTGCTCCTCACACTGTTCTTCCTCAGACTGCCAACTCATCTTGACATCGCTCCTCACACTGCCATTCCTTCTGCCATTACTCCTGACACCCCCACTCCTGCGGCCATCACTCTTCACACTGCCGCTCCTGCTGAAATCGCTCCTCACACTGGCGCTCCTGCTGTCATCACTCTTCACACTGTCGCTCTTCCTGCCATTACTCCTCACACCGCCACTCCTGTGGCCATCACTCTTCACACTGCTGCTCTTCCTGCCATCACTCCTCACACTGCCGTTCCTTCTGCCATCACTCCTCACACCGCCGCTCCTGCTGTCATCACTCCTCACACTGCCGTTCCTGCTGAAATCGCTCCTCACACTGGCGCTCCTGCTGTCATCACTCTTCACACTGTCGCTCTTCCTGCCATTACTCCTCACACCGCCACTCCTGTGGCCATCACTCTTCACACTGCTGCTCTTCCTGCCATCACTCCTCACACTGCTGTTCCTCCTGCCATTGCTCCTCACATTGCTGCTCCTCCTGCCATTGCTCCTCACATTGCTGCTCCTCCTGCCATCGCTCATCACACTGCTGCTCTTCCTGCCATTACTCCTCACACTGCCGCTCCTGCTGCCATCACTCTTCACACTGCTGTTCCTCCTGCCATCACTCCTCACACTGGCGCTCCTGCTGCCATCACTCTTCACACTGCTGTTCCTCCTGCCATCACTCCTTACACTGCTGCTCCTCCTGCCTTCACTCATCACACCTGCATTCTTCCTGTCATCTCTCCTCACACTGCTGCTCCTCCTCCTGTTGCTCCTCACACTGCTGCTTTTCCTGCTGTCGCTCATCACACTGCTGCTCCACCTGCAGTTGTTCCTCATGCCCCAGAAGCTGACTTCCCCACACAGCTCAAAGTCCACCCACTCCCAAAAGGTTCTCCAAATAGGACAGCCCAGACCAGCATCTCTCTGCTCCATAAAACACGAGGCTGCATATGAAATTGACCAGTGCAATTGAGGATTCTGGCCTTGTCGTGGTTTTCTGGGGGGTGGGTGCTGGGCGTGGGAGGGGGACTCTGGCGTGCCGTAATGGTGTTTTCGCTGCTGCAAGCCTCCACGCTTCAGCTCCGCATCCCGGCTTTAATAAATCTCATCTATACAGATGGTGGCTAAACTGCCTGCTTTTAGAGGAATGCGGAGAGCGTGAGGAGCAGGCAGCCGCTGCCACCTCCATGTCTCACATCTGTACCAGCTGCCGGCTCCAAGTGGGGTCCACAGAATGGCCCGGGGGGAACAGGAGTCAGGGCAATGGTGTCGCGTCAATGTGAAAGATGCCCTCCTCCCCCACATCCTGCCCCCGGCCCCCACCTGCTCCGCCCCCCTGCTTTGTCAGTTGCTCTGCAGAGTCCTTCACTGAGGGCCACATCTCATGACGAACGTTCTGCCTTCACATCCACCCACGCGAGACCTCGTCTTCTGCGCAGGAGTTGTTAACGTTCACTTCTGAGTGAGCTTCAGCCATCCATGAGCAGTATACATATTCAGATTTTCACCGAAGATAATCTGTCATCTTCATTCTCATTACGGATGTCGACTTATTAGCTATTCAAAGAAAAACAAGATTGGCTAAACAAGATTGATTAATATCTTCTAGTTATCCGGCACCTAATTACAGACACTTTATATGTAAATGTTCCAACCTCTGTATCATACGTTGTTTGTAGATCACAGAGAGGTGCCAACTTCAAACAGTTCTGTGGGCGTTTTTTTTAATTCTGATTGATAAGCCAGTTATTTTTCCGACGGGAGATCTTGATGCTATCGGCTGCGCAGATCTACAAAGGCAAGAAACAGTAACTATGCTAACACTGAAATTGAGAAAAAAAGAGCCTCACAGATGTTTGCATGCCCACCTGCACTTGTAGTAAGTAGATAAAAGGTAGCATTGTCTTCAAAACTGAGCACACTTCAACTAGCATATTTTGCCACGAGATAAAGCGGAGTATATAGAGATGATTTATGATTTTGATAGAACATGCAGTTACGCTGTTTTGACCTTTGGATGATGCTTTCTGTTCTTGTGCTGTTCAGGGGGCCCATCTCAGGCAGTGCAGGGCTCACTGGGGCACCGCCTGAAAGGATACTGTTCCACTGCAACACAAAATCACAGCTGTATTATGTGGGCAACTTAGAGATACTCGTCATTATAACTGAATTAGGACTTCAGGGGGACACAGACATAGAGTCGAAGGTGGATTCGAACCCCCAACATTATACTTTCTGTGACTATAGTGCAGTGTTTGCTAACCCAGTCCATTGGGATCCCCACACTGTCCACGTCTTTGGTCCCTCCCAGCTCTCAGCCAATTAAGAACACCGAACACCAGGTACTGGTGAGTTGGGAGCTGGCAGACAACAGAAAAGTGAACTGTGTGATGGACCCAGAGGACTGGGTCGGAAAACACTACTGTACAGCATTCATTCGGGACGTGTAATGTGGGTCTTCAGGTTAAGCAGGGAAATCAGGCACACAGCCCTTAATATGGTATTGATCTGATATCTCTGCCGTATTTGTAGATTAAGGGTCTGTCTTTTATAAGTAATGCTGGTTTGAATCCTCTTCAGTACTGTCACTGAACAGTGTGGTGTCATGCCTTAGGTGTGACCAGTTAGCAAAAATTAATTTACAAGATTAAAAAGTACACATTATTTTTCATCTTTTTGTCATTTCACTCAAATCCTAGTTACATTTTGTAATTTACAAGCATGCAGTGTGAGTTACACTGGGCCTGACTGCCGCGAGTTACAGAGGGAGACTTCTGGAATCATATCAGGATATTATTTGTGTTTCATGTACCTTCTTAGTGTTTGACCACCACATCTTTTGAGATGTGGAAAATTGCTATTTTCAGTGTCTTTGACAGACCGAACGGTTTATTCTTCTGAGTAAAAGCACATAATAGGTTTCTCAGGGAATGGAACGGCATTTCCGTTCTGTCGGAGAAAAAAACACATTCTGACATTGTTTTTCTGTGGAGTTCATCTGATTTTCTAGGAATACCTTGTTGAGTTAATGGCTGAAAAACAGTGGGGTTCACTGGGAGGTCCTCAACACACAACACGCAGTGCAAGGCCCACTGCGTTAATTAAACACTGGCACTTTTCATATCAGCACTGGCACAGTTAAACGGCTCAGACTGATGTGTATTTGTGTATAATTCAAGGTTACAAAATAAGATGGTCTGTTCTGGGTCTTCTCAGTCCTGGTCCCGATAGGGCACTGAGGATATTGAGCACTTTTGTACGGCTCAATGCTTAATTAGTTTGCTTCCATTTAACGGTTGGTCAAACAAATCATATGATTCAAATGGCATTAAACAGAACAGTCCAGTTGAGGCTTACTTCCCACTTCATTCCACTTTTCTGACATACCATAATTTTTATTCCTGTGTCTTTTTTCCTGTACTGAATAATTAACCAACAAATTTTTAATCTAGGTGAATTTAAATGGGCGTGGAGCACATTTTTAAATGTGGACAGTTACAGATAGGCTAAGGGAAAACTGAAAGAATTCGAAAACTATGTACTATATATTAATGTAATTTGAATCATTCAATTCATTCAAACAGGTCAGTCAAGGCCTATAGATTAAGAGGCCAGTTGGAACAAAGACCTGGATGCAAGTTTTAACATAAATGTGGTTGAATGTGCATTAAAATGCACATAAAAGTGGACGGTGTAGAATGAAATCAGAGCATGATCACAGGAGAAAGTCCAGGGTTTCTGTATTGCCTCGTTTACCTGTCTCCTCTTCCTGAAAATATTAAAAATGATGTTTTGTTTCAGTGATGAGCAGCTGAACATTGAGCATCTTTATTTGGTTTCTTTGCGTTGCTGTGCTGGTTATTGCACCTTTCCTGTCCCTGTCTTGTAGTATATTACATCTCCCAGGCTGATCTCTCTGTCATACCCTTACCAAACGGATTCTGTTTCTATCACAGCCATTGCAAAATACCACGTAGCTGAATCATTTCTACTTTAAAATTGTTCCTGTGTGTTTCCTTGCAGAATGTTCAGAAAGACTGAACCGCAATCTCATTTTCAGATTCATAGTGAAAATATTGTTTTTGCAGATGGCATTACCCAGGAAAATTCTTCATCATTAAAATGGCCCTCAGACCCTCATCCACAGTCCCTCACCTGTGGGCCCTCATCTGCAATCCCTCATCTGCATTCCCTCATCAGCGGTCATTCATCTGCAGTCCCTCATCCATGATCCTTCATCCGCGGTCCCTCATCCACGATCCTTCATCTGCAGTCCCTCATCCACGATCCTTCATCCACGGTCCCTCATCCACAATCCTTCATCATCAGTCCCTCATCCACGATCCTTCATCCACGGTCCCTCATCCACAATCCTTCATCATCAGTCCCTCATCCACGATCCTTCATCCACGGTCCCTCATCCACGATCCTTCATCTGCAGTCCCTCATCCACGATCCTTCATCCACGGTCCCTCATCCACAATCCTTCATCATCAGTCCCTCATCCACGATCCTTCATCCACGGTCCCTCATCCACAATCCTTCATCATCAGTCCCTCATCCACGATCCTTCATCCACGGTCCCTCATCCACAATCCTTCATCATCAGTCCCTCATCCACGATCCTTCATCCACGGTCCCTCATCCACAATCCTTCATCATCAGTCCCTCATCCACAATCCTTCATCATCAGTCCCTCATCCACAATCCTTCATCATCAGTCCCTCATCCATGATCCTTCATCTGCAGTCCCTCTTCCATGATCCTTCATCTGCGGTCCATCATCCACGATCCTTCATCATCAGTCCCTTATCCATGATCCCTCATCTGTGGTCCCTCATCTGCAGTCCCTCATCAGCCTGAATATGCCAGCCCCCCAGGCTGTGGTCTCTATACATATAGAGCCAGTAAAGGGCACACCTCTGTCATGATACCCGGCTTGTCGGCAGGCCGTTAATGAATGGACATTGCTTTGCGGGCGCCGTAAATTGGGAAGTCACTTTTATAATAGATACCTCTGGTGGGGCACTTTGGGCTGGTCCTCATTTGGCAAATTAATTACTAATCAACAACAGCTGGACTGAGCCAGGCCCAGTTTGGGCGCACTGATTGTCAGGCACTGAAGGGGACTGCATGCTTTGGAATGGAGCCAAACCCCACTGAAAGGGTTTTAAACATTATACACAGCTGTGGGGGGGGGGGGGCTTCCAACTCTCACACATCTGGTGTGACACTCACGCTTTCAGACCCTCACACAAGAAATCTTACAGCAAATCTATATTATTCCATTATACACCTAAACTTGGCTACATCAAAAGCGTTTGGGTAGTTTGCAAACACTGCAAACTATTTACAAGGTAATAAAACTTACATAGGTGTAAATGTCTGTGCATGTGTGTGCAGACTTGTCTCAAATTGAAATCTCACTCCAGCCAGCTGAGCGAAGTTAGCAACCCTGTATGTGTGTGAGGGTCGCGGGGGGGTCCGGAGCCTATCCCGGAAGCAATGGGCACGAGGCAGGGAACAACCCAGGATGGGGGGCCAGCCCATCGCAGGGTTATATATATATTACTGATAAAAACCTGTTATTTTGACATTGTGGGGACCATTTTCCAGTCTCCAAACAAGCATTTTATTAAAATGTTTGACTGCAATCAAAAAACTAAAAATGCTGAAAGATTGTATTTTGTTTGGTTACTTGTGGTAAAGGTTAGGGCTGGGTAGGGGGTTAGGGTTAGGGTTAGTTGGGATTAGGGTTTCTTCCATAGAGATGTATGGACAGTCCCCATAAAGATATGAGTACTAAGATCTGTGTGTGTGAAATTTGGATGTTCTCTTCATGCAAATGGTGTCAGCATGGTGTGTGTGCGTATTTGCGCTTGGACTGACATCTTGTAAGAGGCGGCCCCTCAGTTTTGTGCCTTACATGTCCTTGTGATATGCCCCAGACCTCCTGCGACTGTACTGGATAGAGGGTGTGGAGGATGGATGGATGGATGGATGGATGGATGGATGGATGGATGGATGGATGGATGGAGGGATGGATGGATGGAGGGATGGATGGATGGACGGACGGACAGACGGATACCCACACACATATGGAAATGTTTACTTTCATGTCAGGCAACGGAAATTGTCAGGTCACTGCCAGAGACGATGCCAGCTTTAGCCTGAAAGGATTCTAGGCTGAACTACAGACCAACCTGCCCCCCCCCCCCAAACCTCCCGGCTGTGCACTTAATCCTCATCATTTCAGTCTCACTGCCATCCACTGCTTATCAGGAGTCCTACACACAATGCCCCCACCTCCGGAGTTCCGGCAGTGCCGATGGAGAGGGCCTGTTCGCCGCCTCACTGTGATGCAGAGCACGTGTGGGGCTAGGCGACCCGCGGCCCGGCCCTTCGATATCCCCCACACCCGCAGCTCCTCTGATGTTCCTAATCCCATCAGCCTCTACCAGGGACCTTGTAGACTCACTATCTCAGAAACAATATTTGCTGAAAGCCGAGGAGACTAAGTTCCAGTCTGGCTTGTGCCACCTACCAGCTGAAGGCGTCCTCCACCCCTGCTGGCGTGTTCACTGCCGTGTCACTGCAGTGTCACTGCAGTGTATGGCCAATATCTATTAACAATAGTCACAGTCCCTTTTCATTGTTGTAAAGATATTCGGTAATGCGTTACATTAATTGCACCTTCATAATGCATTCATAGAACAAACAATTATAATGTTTATTAGTATCCTTTAATGTTTCTTATTAATGTTATGGTAAAGCTGTTAAGCTATGCTATGATGTTATGGTTTACTTACATGCTGCTTGTGAATGTTCTATGAATGCATTATAAAGGTATCATGAAGGTGCTGTTAATGTAAAGTGTTGCCTAACATTCAGTGTGTGGAAGAAGTTATTTTTTGATCTTTACGGATGTACAGATGTAAAGGCAGTTTATTATTATAATAATATTATGAAAAATTATAATATTAGTAAGATTATTATTGCTATTCCTGTTCTTCTTGTTATTGTTGATAATTATCATTGTTTGGAGTCCGGTCATCTGACACCAGTGCTGCGTGTTTCCTCTGCAGGCCTTCCTGGGAAACTCCAACACCGAGAGCGTGGTGCGGCACGAGCTGCAGCATGCGATCGTGGCGCATTTCCTGCGCTTCATCCCACTCAAATGGAGCGCCGAGGGCCGTATCGGGCTGCGTATCGACGTCTACGGCTGTGCCTACTGTAAGTGTCCCTCCGTCCCCGTCTGTGCCCTGTCCGTACCCGTCTGTGCCCTGTCTGTACCCCTCGTCCTCGGTTACCCGGCTTTGCGTACGTTGACTTGCCACCCGGCGTTTCCGAAATCGCTGGCAAATTAGAGCTGCTTTCCAGCGAAATGTTGCAGAACATCCCCCAGCTTAATAGCAGTATTTGTCACTAGCTTCTCAATCATTATCGTCTTGTCCCTGCTTCGGGAGAGTAATTGAAAATAATGAAATGATAAAGGCGGGTGATGAACTGCTTCTCAAACGCTGTCGGGCCCACTTTATGTTCATGAAAAAAATCACCGACAACTTCTCATTCTGTTTGACATACTTCCCCTAATCAAATTATCATAATAGCGTCAGATTTTTTTTATTAATTTCAGAATTGATTTGGTCTTGTATCTTTCATCGAGATCTTTTATCACCTAAGTTGAATATAGATGGAATCACCCGCATGGCATGTATTAAAGAGGAACTCATCCGACAGTGTCTCCAGACGACGGGACACGAAATGGAATTTGTTAGAAACAGGCAATTGAGCACACACTCGTTATCAAACTTAAAGGATTTTTGTTGTTGTTGTTAAATCCTCCAAGTTGCAGACTATTGTGAAACTGTCATTCTCCAGCATTTATGCAGCTGAGAGTTGGCCTGGGTTATTTGCGGTTAGCAATATTCTTGAGCTTCTTTCACTAAGTATCCGGCGGCCTCGGCAGTCGCCCGGGACACACGGCCGATCGCGCACGTCGATAAGGGCGGGCAGCCGCCAGAAAAGCATGATCCGGCCGCTGGCAGTCCCGCTATGCACGGCTCCAGCTGCCTGCCAATTCCTTCGGAAAATGAGTTGCGTCCGAGATAAAGGATGATATTCCACTTTGGCTCTTGCAAAACAACAGTAATGAGATAGCGGGGGCCTGACCGCATTCGGAATGGCCATGTGCTGGGACCCCTGACCCCACCCATCGAGGAAAATGCATGAAAGCAACTTTGATGGCGGTGATGGGGAATTCCCAGGGGAGATAACAGTGGTGTGGGGGCTGGGGGGAGTCTATAACAGTTGAGCCTCGGCTCCCACTACATATTACCCAGGCACATTACCCAGTGCCTCATGGGGCCACTGGGAGCTATTGTGTCCGTCTATTCAATGCGGCCCGGCAGACAGGATAGAGAATCGGTCGCTGTCTGTGCGGTAAACGCTTGGCTAAAAGGAATCAGCATGGATCGCTGGTGAATAGGAGGGGCATCTTATTTAAGGAGGGGAGCCAGGCATGTTGCCAGTAAAATACCAGGTATCACTCTCCCCTCCAAACTTGTTTGTTACCAACATAGCAGGAACGCAAGAAGTAAAACTATGAGTTTAAACACAAGAATATACAAAGACTCCACCACCCCTCCCCTCGATTGGCCAAGACCCCCTACGAAATAATTTTCTGGTCACGAGCCTGAGCAGAGTGTGTCATGTCCAGGAGACCCCCCCCTTTGGGATACGCCTTATCGCAGTCCTGGGTCTGTCAGAGGTGAAATAAAATCTTACATACCGTCATACAGGGAAAAGAAAGTACTGGGTGTTAAAGCATAAAACTATTATCCCAGCCAAGTCAGTACTCCAAGGTAATTTTTAATTATCTTGCTTAAATCGTGACTTAGAAGCTTATTGATGGCCCACTTGAGTTTTTATATGTATCTTTTTACCATTAACATCTAGTATTTCCTGTATTTTTGGCAAGTCATGCAGATACGGAACGTGTGAGCAGGTTTATCCCTCTACATGTCATTTATTTAAGCTGCACCCCAGGCAATGTCTGCTTATCCATGGTCTTATTCATTAGTTTCTACCCCAGGCGATGTGTCCAACTGCAGCGGAGAAGTGTGGTGTCCGGCTGACTAATGTCATTCAAAAACCACCAACCGTGTTTCATATCAAGAGTCATGAATAGCAAAAGCGAAACTCTTCCGTGAATTCCTGTAAAACGTACGAGAAGCGAGCAACTTCAATATCCCTGCTCAGGGATGCTTGTGAGGGAATTTAAATTAGCAGGAATGTCCATTAATTTAGATAGCTAACAATTTGTTCTCCACCATGCAGTGTATTGGCAGATTTATTAGCCGAGAGCTACATTTTGCGGCTCCTTGTGTTCCGTCTGTACTTCACCACGGGAGAATGGGCCATAGTTTATCTACGGATCGGACCCCCCGTCACCCTATATGTACAGGAGAATCACCTTAGATACCCCCCTCCCCTGCTTTCCTCTCCAGGGGGGGATGTGATTAACTTCGATGGCCAGGGGGTAATTTCCTACCGCTTCAAGATGAAAAAGATGAAGATCTTGAAGGATGTCATCTCCCTGAAGTTTAAAACGCTGGAGAGCGAGGGCGTGATCCTGCATGGAGAAGGCCAGCAGGGCGATTACATTACCCTGGAGCTAAGGGCAGCCAAGCTGGTGCTGCTAATAAACCTGGGTAAGTCCTCTGTGTGCATCCAGTTGTTACGGGGACCTCTGTTGGTCGGAGGTCAGATGCGCGATGGGGCCGGTGGGATAGGCTGCAAGCCTGAGAGGTGGTGTGTGGTGAGCATTAGCAATGAGGCAGGTAAAGTGTGGAGGAAAAGTCTCTCCTAGTACCTGATGCTCCATCTCAGTGTGAAGCCGGAGAAGATTGAGCTAAAATTTCAATCAGGCACTGTGGTGTGAGGGATTCCCGCATGTCTGACACCCTCCACCCTTTGACATGTAGATTCATTAGACTCATTCATTAGCCATGAGGACATGCTGGTGTGTAACCCAACAGGTTGAGGTGCGGTGCCTGTGAGGGAGAGGTTGCCAGGTCAGATCCCGGTGTGAGCAGAGTGATATTACCTTTGGGCCTTTCAGTGCCTGTGAGTGAGAGGTTGCCAGGTCAGATCCCGGTGTGAGCAGAGTGATATTACCAATAGGCCTTTGAGTGCCTATGAGCGAGAGGTTGCCAGGTCAGATCCCGGTGTCGGCAGAGTGATATTACCATTGGCCCTTTGAGTGCCTGTGAGCGAGAGGTTGCCAGGTCAGATCCCAGTGTCAGCAGAGTAATATTACCATTGGGCCTTTGAGCAGGATAAGAGGCAGCTGCTAAGCTAAAAAGGTGTAAACGTTGCACAGACGTTTAGGAAACGTTGAGTGTGGCTCCCCACAGGCAGCAACCAGTACGGCTCCATCCTCGGGCACACGTCGGTGACGAGCGGCAGCCTCCTGGACGACAACCACTGGCACACGGTGGTCATTGAGCGGTACCGCCGCAACGTCAACTTCACGCTGGACCGGCACACGCAGCACTTCCGCACCAACGGCGAGTTCGACCACCTCGACCTGGACTATGAGGTAAAGGCCACCGCTCGGGGGCCCCTGCTGTCGGAAGGCGTCCGAGTTGGTGCCGGAAATGAAAGCATCCCAGCAGAAGTGCTCAGAAGATTCCCGTACTTCTGAAAGTAAACGGCAACAATAACATAAATGCTTATAAAAGGAACTATCGCAGATCCACACCTAACGTCTAAATGCTAAAGTCTGTGTGCATTTAATTGCTTTATTATCCAACGAAAATAGTTTTGTAAAGGAGACCTAAAAGAAACACTAAAATGTAAATGTACTGTATCGTGTGCCTTTTTTTTAATAATCTCTGTAAAGTCACTGCTACTGCATAAATGGTCCCATATCTCCCCTTTAACGTTTCACCATCACGGGCCCCCTGAGGCGGGAAGTGTGCTAATTAGTGCTCTCTCTGGCCGTCTGTAATTACTTAACGGGGAATCTGAAAATATAGCCGCACACTTTTCCCCACATGGTTTCTGTAATTGTTCTGTTTTATTCCTTTTTCTTACCTGACATTCAAATTGCAGAGGTATGTGTGAGGTCTCCTGGTAGCAGGGAAAGTTGCCCGATGTTTGACAGGGTGTTGGAGAGCAACTACAGTGTAGTAGAAATTCCTTGATCGTTATCAAACTGACTGAAGCACGAGAAACTAATTTGTGTGCCATCAGACTCGCTGGAGCGTACCATAATGTGGATCTTCTGGGAAAACCACGAGCCTCGGCATGTATGCATATTAAAAACTTTCCAATACATTTTACAATAAACTTTCAGCAATTATCCTTTAATTACTTGAAGATTCGTAGAATTAACTTTCTTTTTCTAACAGAGGAACACAAATCATTTAACTGTAAGTTACATAAACTTCCAGTCCCGCCTACCTTTGTAAATTATATAATATGTAATTTACACTGACAGGTGTAATTTGTGTCTGTCAGGATGATGTCTTTTGCCATCCAATCCGATCAGTGTTTCCTGTGTTGTGAAGCAGGCGTCTGAACGGTGTACACGTTAGGCACTGCGTATGACGGAGGTGTTCTGTGGATTGCCTGTAGCGCGTACTGTAGCACTGATGTGTCAGATTAATTCCGACTATTCCAGAGTGATGTTTAGTAAGCACTGCATCCTGAGTTTGCTGTCTGCTTGGCCTTCAGCGGGGACTCGCTGTGAATCTGCACCGGGTCACACGCTGAGCTCGTTCACTCCCCCGGTGACTCTCTCACCCCGATGAAATGCCTGTGATTATTGTCACCCCCGCATTGTCCGCCGTGATCCGAGCGGATCAGCAACGCACGCCTTTCATTGGCTTCCATTCACACACAAGCGCGACACTAAGAGATGAGTTTCTGCTTGGCTGACACTGGCTTCATCTGGCACCGAAAAACCCTTTTATAAAACGCATTCTGAGCACCGCGTCTCAAGGCAATCTTAAGAACGACAAGTATTGCTGAATGATGCAATGTTTTCCTATTCTCCCATTTTGCTTGAAGAAAATTATTTTTCAAATGAGGTAGAGGAATGGACTGAGATGAAATAGACAATCCAATCGATCGCTGTGTCTTTAGACATTTAAAGATGTTATAGACGCCCAACGTTATTTTGTGTGTGTGTATTTACACAGGTATATCTCTCTGTGTGTCCATATGCATATATAATTACGAGTGTTATTGCATGCATGTATAAACACTATTTGTGGCATGGTGCAGGTCTTAATGTGTGACCATGGACATTTGTCTGGTGCCATGGTAACATAAGAGGATGGGGGGACTGCCCAGGGTCATCCAGACTCGCTGCCCCTGTTTCTGTAGCTTACCTTTGGTGGGATGCCATTTTCCGGAAAGCCCAGCTCGGGAAGCCGGAAGAACTTCATCGGCTGCATGGAGAGCATCAACTACAACGGCGACAACATCACAGACCTCGCCAGGAGGAAGAAGCTGGACACGTCCAGTTTTGTAAGATGCATGTTCCTTGTTTTTGAAAGACATTTTTGCTCTCAGGGCGCAGACAGCCAATAGACTCTGTGGAAGTTCTTTTGCATCATCAGTAGCTATCGGCAGCTAAAACAAATAATCATAATTCGCCTCTGACATTGCATTACCACCCACAGCCAGAGGGGGTGCTGAAGCACCTTCGGCACCCCAATTTGTATGTGATTTGTTGCAGGATTTTGTACTGTTCATCTGACCTGTGAAATGAAAGCACCCCCCCCCCCCTCCTTGCTGTTTGCCCTCAGAGGGCTTCCTTTGCGTTTCGATACGCATGTGTCCCTAATCGCCATCCAGCATTCATTTTGTTCAGCTGATGATAAAGCGATATTGCCATTAAGACAAAGGACTGCTCTACGCCTTTGCAGATCCTTGCCTGTAGTCTGCTTCCTCACTGCCATGCAGACTTGTTGACTAGATGATTGCGAGACACTTCTTAGAAATTGCAGGCAGCTGACAGCAAGCGGCTGTGATTCATGCAGCGGGAAGAGAAACATGAAACGCAGTCATTTGGTTGCTTACAAAGTGCCGCTTGGTCTGAATCTCTCCTAGAGTAAACACGATGAATAACATGGAATTATTGAATTTCTGTGGAGTTCCCCTTTAAACCCGGAGAGTAATCATAGGCGGAATGTTTTATTTTTTCATAAATGAATAAATCTTTTAATAATTTCTTTATTTTTTGAATGAAATGGTTGCCTATGGGTATAAAGTGGTTGAAGTGCTACTTCAACGAATTTATGATTTGCTTCTTATGTATTTGTGTTGTTTTCATAGCTGGGAGGGGAAAAGAGATCAAAGAGGGACCTAGATTACATCAAGATGCCAGTCTTCACTAATAGCCGTCTGTGTTCAATAGCTCGCAGGTGAAGGGGAAAATTGATAGAATTTGAATTTTGTGTTCCTTGACCAAGCAAAGTGTAAATGATTTATGGTTTTTCATTAAAATGCCTTGATCAAGAATGGGGAATATGACAAGCGTTAAGATTTGGTAATTATTTTCAGCTTAATTGACGCGCTCATATTTCTTTGCCATTAAAACGTGGCTTAACAGA
Source organism: Brienomyrus brachyistius (assembly GCF_023856365.1). NCBI lineage: Eukaryota > Metazoa > Chordata > Actinopteri > Osteoglossiformes > Mormyridae > Brienomyrus > Brienomyrus brachyistius. The sequence goes on along the minus strand of NW_026042356.1, from coordinate 417,567 downwards.
ACTTGTCTGCACATTTAACGTTGGTTAAATAGAGGAGCATTTTCACACGCCGGTGATCAGCTCACTGAGGCTGCAGTCAGGTGGACTTTTGATAGGATTCTTTGAGTCTCATAACTGGGTATCAATCTATCTGTCGTGATTCTTAATTGGTTTATTGCAGCAATCATTTTGAGGGTAAGTAATCACACCTAGAGTTTTAGGTTTAGGCAGGATTTATCTGGAGTTCTAAAATCCAAACGTGTGTTGTTGGGTAGGGAGAATCACTCTCGTCACAAACGAGGCACGCTCAGTAAGCAAAGCACTAATCTGTGGCTGTGTGCTGTGTTAAACGATTTGCTGGTGTTATTGTTTTGCTGTTCGGGGCGGGGGGGGGGGGGGGGTTATAAAAATCATTATTTAACGGTGGTTATAAAATGCAGTAACTGCCAGGGGTTCCATCCCATTGAAGTTCACACAAACAACCTTACATCCTGGCAGATAGTTATTCATGCAAGTTCAGCATTTGCTCCGAATGTATTCATTCTCATGCATGTAAAAGCTTCTCCTGGGATGCTGGAGAATCTCAGGTGATGTGTTTTAAGCAGTTGGTGGTAGATGCTGAGCCAGACTTGGGCACAGTCTAAAATAGTGATTCCCAATCCAATCTTTAGGAGTCGGTCCATGTTTTTGCTGTCTCCCAGCTCCCTGTCAGATTGTCCACCCTATTAGGAGCTGGGAGGGAGCAAAAACTGTTGGTCCCCGAGGAGCAGATTGGGAAACACTGGTCTAAAAGCATGAAGACACCCCGGACCCCAGCTGTGAAAGGGGAACAGGGGTACCCTCCGCCGGCCTAAGTGGGAGAGTGGGTGGCAGGATTTTAACACTCTGTAAATCGAATGCTGCTTCATAAATCCTGGATGCTCTGTTTGCTTTGTCTCCCAGCTGGCCTGCTGCAGTCCACATAATGCTTGTGCAATGGTCCTTGACAAACATGCTGGGTTTGGAGTTACTACAGTAGAAAAGCCATATCTGCTAACAGGGGGAACTGGATTTCTGTGAGCTGCATTGAATCGGAATGGAGTACTGGGCTAAAAATAGTGAAAATCTGCATTTCAGTGTGTTCTGCCCCCCCGCAGTAGAACGATGACGATGGTGTGAGAAAGGCTCTCTCTGATAAATAAGTCAAACGCTCTTGGCGATGCACCATCTTTTAGCAGGGCTACCAGCTCTGGGCAGCTGGCTTTTCCGTTTGAGGCAAGTCTACATACACACATGCACACGCATCTTCGTGTATGAAACACTTTTATTACTTTGTCAATAGTCTGGTTTGTAAACTGCCCCAACACTTTTGATGTGGCTAATTTTAAGTTTATAATGGAACAACGGGGGCGGCATGGTGGTGCAGTGGTTAGCGCTGTTACCTCACACCTCTGGGACCCGGGTTCGAGTCTCCGCCTGGGTCACATGTGTGTGGAGTTTGCATGTTCTCCCCATGTCGTCGTGGGGTTTCCTCCGGGTACTCCAGTTTCCCCCCACAGTCCAAAAACATGCTGAGGCTAATTGGAGTCATTAAATTGCCCATAGGTATGCATGTGTGAGTGAATGGTGTGTGAGTGTGCCCTGTGATGGGCTGGCCCCCCATCCTGGGTTGTTCCCTGCCTCGTGCCCATTGATTCCGGGATAGGCTCCGGACCCCCCGCGACCCAACAGGATAAGCGGTTTGGAAAATGGATGGATGGATGGATGGAATAACAACAGTTACTGTGGGATTTCTTGCGTTAGCGAGAAAGTCTGAAAACATGTGTCACGCCAGATGCATGAGAGATGGTGACCCTGCATTAGCATGTAGTGCCTCGCTTTATCATTAGCATGTAGTGCCTCGCTTTATCATTAGCATGTAGTGCCTCTCTTTATCATTAGCATGTAGCGCCTCGCTTTATCATTAGCATGTAGTGCCTCTCTTTATCATTAGCATGTAGCGCCTCGCTTTATCATTAGCATGTAGCGCCTCGCTTTATCATTAGCATGTAGTGTTTTGCTTTATCATTAGCGTATAGTGCCTCGCTTTATCATTAGCATGTAGCGCCTCGCTTTAGCATTAGCATGTAGCGCCTCGCTTTATCATTAGCATGTAGTGCTTCACTTTATCATTAGCATGTAGTGCCTCGCTTTATCATTAGCATGTAGTGCCTCTCTTTATCATTAGCATGTAGCGCCTCGCTTTATCATTAGCATGTAGTGCCTCGCTTTATCATTAGCATGTAGTGTTTTGCTTTATCATTAGCATGTAGTGCTTCACTTTATCATTAGCATATAGTGCCTCGCTTTATCATTAGCATGTAGTGCCTCTCTTTATCATTAGCATGTAGCGCCTCGCTTTAGCATTAGCATGTAGTGCCTCTCTTTATCATTAGCATGTAGCGCCTCGCTTTATCATTAGCATGTAGTGCCTCTCTTTATCATTAGCATGTAGCGCCTCGCTTTATCATTAGCATGTAGTGCCTCTGTTTATCATTAGCATGTAGCGCCTCGCTTTATCATTAGCATGTAGTGCTTCACTTTATCATTAGCATATAGTGCCTCGCTTTATCAGCGTTCATGCATTCGTCTCATTTTGGGTATGGCAGGCGGTTGACATTACGACTTCGGTTTTGGGCCAATTCATGTGGTAGGTGGAAGATGAGTTTTCCAGCCTACCATTAAAGAAAAGGCTGTTAAATTGCTGCAAACGGTGCTACAATGAATGAGAGGCTTTAAATGTGAAGAAACTTTTCGAATGTATGCAGCCAAACAGAATGAACAAAGGCAAAGCAGAGCTGCTTTTAAGCTACCTGTGCTTTTACAAATCGAACTGAAACAACCTGAAGGATTTTATTTTAGCCCTGTGATGTTACCGCTGTATGCTAATGTATTTACATAAGATGTCATTATTACTTAATCATATTCTGTAAGGATGAATATCGGAATATTTTCAAGAATTCAGAAAACAGCACTGACCTAACTGTTGTACAGCCCGTTCTCGTTATTTCTCGTTATTTCGTTATTTCTCGTTATTTCGTTATTTCTCATTATTTCTCATTATTTATTGTTATTTCTCGTTATTTCGTTATTTCTCATTATTGTTATTTCTCGTTATTACTCGTTATTTCGTGATTTCTCGTTATTTCGTTGTTTCTCGTTATGCCTTTTAGAGGAAGGGCTCATGGCCGGTGGTCAGTAATCCAGCAGGATTTGGAGTGCTGGGGGGGTTTCTAAAAATAAATAATATATTTTCAGTATTCTACCCCCTCTCACACGTTCTGTTCACTTCTGAAAGAAATGGAAGCAGTTAAACATATTAAATCGCCGCTTGATCTGCCGGCACCCCCACCCTGTGCCCCACCTCTTTTCCGCGAAGGTCTTGTATGACGGTAATTGATGCACGGTACACTAGAGGATATCAGAACACATGTGCTTCACTGCGCTGTACCTGAATACCACGTTCTCTGTGTCACACGTGCAGCGGAACCTCACCTTCTCCTGCGTCGAGTCACACACCTTCCCAGTCTTCTTCAACGCCACCAGCTTCCTGCGTCTCCCCGGGCGCTATGGCCGCGACACTGCCTCCGTCAGCTTACACTTCCGCACCTGGAACCCCAGCGGGCTCCTGCTGTACAGCGCTTTGGCCGACGGCACCGTGGAGGTGGGCCTGACTGAGGGCAAGGTCGCCGTCCACATCAACGTCACACAGAAGAAGAACACACGCATCGAGATCTCCTCAGGTACGGAAGGTCGCTGTCACTTACTTTCTGCAGCACCCAACCCTCTCGATGCATCCCTTCAGATTTACCGCATTCCCTTTTACGTTTCTTTTGATAATTAATAGTCATTTTATAGTTTGAATTATTTAGCTTTTATCCAAAACGACGTACAGAAGGCAGGCTCAGCCAATCGCAGGAACAGTCAGGGGTTAAGGGCCTCACTCAGGAGACCGACAGCGGGATTTGAACCAGTGACCTTTGGATCACAGGGATCCGTATCCTCACATTCTGTCAGCCTAAGAGTGAGATTTAAAGGGTTAAGAGAGTGAGGGGCATATGGTGTGACTTGGGCCTGTTTTCACCTTAGAATATCTGCTACTGATTATTAGAGTAAGTCAGTGACTAATTGATAAATGCTGCTTTCATACTCTGTGCTGTTAAAGATCTCTGCTCTAAGGACATTTGTGTAGCGGCCTGATCTGTCTGTTGCCACCATCAATCAATCTCAGGTTTTTCTTTGCTAAACCTTCCCAGGCATTAGTACTGCATCTGCAGCTATTTTCAATGCAAACTGCCAATAAAATAACAAGCTTTCTGTCTGATCGTCCATTTCTCCTTGTAGCCTAGATATTCTGCTTTTTAAAACAGCTCCTCTAAATCAGACACCCGGCAGACTAGCCCTGTTATTCTCTATTGGATGTGTTTGTGATTTATTTCAGTGGCTGCATGTTAATATGCTTTAGCCCTTTTAGCATAATTCTCCCTGTAATTTAGACTTATAAAAGAGTTTGCTTTCTACCTTTTAGAGCTATTATTACTCATTACAGTTTTTCCACCCTGTTTTAGGCACCCTTTAGTATTCTAGCCGAGGACGAAATACTGTAATAACTCCATTTAATCATATTGTCGTATTAGAATATCATCATATTCTAGATGTAACCAGTTGTTGGTTACAAAATTGTCCCTATTCAGCTGAAAGAATCCCCTGGCCTGGATTTGTGTGTGTGTGTGTGTGTGTGTGTGGTCCAGGTATACATTACATTGTGGGGACCAAATGTCCCTGCAATGTGATGATAACCTGTTATTTTGACGTTGGTTATTTTTTGTCCCCACAAGAGGAGACTCAGATTTATACAAATCTGCGCATGAATCGACAAACTAAAAATGCTGAAAGACGTGTATTTTGTTTGGTTACTTATGTTTAAGGTCAGGGGTGGATCGGGATTAAGGCTATTGTGTTACCCATAGAAATGAATGGAGAGTCCCCATAAAGATATGAATACAAACATCTGTGGTGCGTGTATGTGTGTGTGTGTCTGTATGTGTGTGTGTGTCTCTGTGTGTCTGTCTGTCTGTCTTTCTATCTAATAGGAGAGCAGGATGGGATATGTCAAACCCACAGAATAGCCATGTACCTGTACTTGTACCTGTACTGGTACCTGTACTTGTACCTGTACAAAGGGCAAACGAAAGTAAATAAAAAGCTGCAAACAGCGGACAGCAGCTGGCGGCGACGGCAGCCGCTGAAAGGCACCGTGTCTGACTGCGAGAGCCTGCGTTTGACAGAGTCCGCGTCACCCATGCCGATAATGAGAAAATGGACCCATTACCTCCGCTCTCTTTTTGACTGTGTGCAGGAATTACGTTATTTGGGAAAATAATGAGCACGGAAAGGCAGCAGGATAAGGCAATTAGACGTGAAGGCCCTCAGGAAGCACTCTTAATGGCAGCCCATTAGCAAATGCATGCTCCTTTAAGGCAGTATTAAAATGCTTATTCATATAAGCCATTTACAGTGAGGCGCAGTGCAGGCGGCCCGTCCCACGGCGGAGGAGGATGGGGCCACAAGGGGCCGGTCTGGACCCCATCAGCAGGCAGCTGTGTCAGGGCGATGGCTGATCTGTTTCCACGCTGCTGAGGGTGAAGCATGGGTGCGTGGGTAGAGCCAACCATGTATTCTCTGTCCCTGGAGCAACTGGGGTTCGAGGCCCATCGGTGATATTATTACGCTTCTAGCCAAGGGATTCAAACCGGCAACCTTCTGGACGCAGGCACAGATAGCTGCCACCAGAGCCTTCGGCACATGTCGGGCAGAGAGAGTGACGTGTGCCGATACTGTTTGCGGCCAGTGTCCCCTGCCTGGTCAGACGGTGCAATGAAATCCACGAAGTCCGACTTCTCCTGGAAGCCAGATGTCTTTCCTCCCACCGTATTTTTATGGAGATCGTCTGATGTATGATTGTATTTATTCAGCTCACTCAGCCTGTATTTTCTGGGAATTTTCCCGAATGCTGGATATTAGCCTTGGTGGTAATACACCAGCTGGTGGAGAGCTGGGTCACCGTGCCATCCAGTCACTTTGGCTGGGAGCGGCTCTTTCTTTGGACTGCAGGTTTACAAAGAAGTTAAAGGATTATGCCGCTGCATCTTAGGGATTATAGCCCTGTTTACTGACTGCTCACCTCCAGAGTGGCTGAGTACATGAAGCAATGCTCAACAAACTCCATGGAAGTGTGGTCTGTCCTCACAGGTCAAGGAAAACAAATCTTTTGGTTTCTGCGTGACATTTCTGATTTCATATATGTAATGTGCCTGTGGTTTGAACCATACGCTTAAAAAAACCATCAGGAAAACAGAAGAAGGATTTTATTTTCCAATAAAATATTTCTTTCCAACTTGCAAACTATACCTGTTACCTGGAATCACTAAGCTGATTAATCGCGGCATCAAAGATTCTGTTCTGCACTTCTAATGAGGCAGTCAGGTTTACCTGGGGACCTGCATGTTCTCCAAGGTAATTTGCTTTCTGTAGTATGTTCTCCTGGGTGCGGTGGTGCAGTAATTAGCACTGTGGCGCACTTATTAGCACTGTGGCGCAGTGGTTAATACTGCTGCCTCCCAAGTCTCTGCCATGGCTCCGTGGCAGTTTGCAGGTTCTCCCCGTGTTGTCGTGGGGGTATTCTCTGCGCTTTCCCACCCACAGTCCAAAAATAAACTGAGATTAAGTGGTGTTACCAAATTGCCATAAGCTCCTGAACCTTTACATCCTGAATAAGGTAAGTGGTTACTTAAGGAAAATGGATGGGTGGGTGGATGGATGGATGGATGGGTGGGTGGATGGATGTATGGATGGATGGATGGATGGATTACCTTTTCCTAGTTTTTAGGGTACCCGAGTTTGTAGGGTGAATGAGAGGAGAGAATGAACTGGAATAACGCCCCGCCCCCCTTCTGATTTTTGATGTCTGCCTAATCCTCCACGTAATCAATGATTTTAGCTGTTTTCGCTTTTAGATATTTTCCCCAGCCGCCTCATTAAAGGCCAGTCCCCTGAGAAACGTTTACTCCTGGGTTGCACGTTTGCTTAAAGGGCTGCTGGATGGTCTCTTGCATCACTAATGGCTGATATTCTACAAGCTGAAGCTCAGCAGAAGGTCCACAGATGAGCGTGAACGGCAGCCTGAGAAACGGCAGTGTTTGCGGAGGCGCGGCGTAGCTGCTGAGGAGGGCGGCGCGTCTAGCGGATGGGGCGCCTTCCCGGCGACGGCCACCAGGGCGGCGCGCTAACGAACGCGAGAAAGAAAAACTCAGTCACATGACTTTTCTTCCAGTAGTTTCTAGCAAACATCTTAGGATTAATCTCTTCAATCCAAAGCCTTTGGATTTAAGGTTTATTCAAGTGTCCATTGTGAGGAATGAAAAAAAAAATCAATAGCAATCATTTAGAGCGTTTTCATTTCACTTGCCGTTTGAAACGTCTCCATGCGAGAAATAAATAAATAGTATTTGGCCTGGATGGGAGGGTGAATTGCGGGAGCTGCCATCCTGCTCTTTCTCAGGGCTGAACAGTGCTATCTTCATTTTTTTTACCTTTATTTTAACAGGAAGTCCCGTTGAGATTACAAATCTTTTACAAGAGCGACCTGACCAAGGTAGCAGCCATAGAAACGTACGACACGTCAAAAAATACGACGTACAATATAATATGAAAAAATCCACGTATTACACAGTTATTTAAAAACACTGACCTCTGAAGACAACTGCATGTCACCTTCGCCAAATTCTTTACGATGCCCTTAAATTCATCAGTGGAAATTAATTTGGCTACTTTTAGGTTGTTCTGCAGATTATTCCATGTCCCTGGTGCACGGTAAGAACATACAGTTTTCCCCCGAGCTACAGTGCAAAATAAGCACTTGGTAACCGTTGGTAACTACCCGAGCTGAGACAGAGTAGGTTACCACTGTCTCAGTTCCCCTTTAGCTCACCCTGCTTACACTGGAGTTTTAAGAGAAAAGGCAGTGCAGTCGTCATCATCATTTCCCTGCCATCCGATGCAGACACTGCATGGATTCCTAACACTGACACTGCATGCAGTGTAATTTAATGCACTCCAGCTAAATTGGAGGGTGTTTCTATTCCTTTAATGTGATGTGTAGGTTGGCGATGTGGCCAGGTAGCACTTAGCACCACTTTGTCCCCCCTGGGTGACTTCCATCTATGAAGCCCCCATGGCTAATGACTGTGTGACTGCCCACTGTGTCCCCGTTACCTTGTATTGCAGTGTTTCCTAAATCATTCCTCGGGGACACCTAGACAGTCCACATTTTTGCTCGCTCCCAGTTCCCAGCCAATCAAGAACACTAAATATCAGGTACCAGTGCACTGGCAGCTGGGAGGAAGCAAAAATGTGAGCTGTCTGGGGGTTCCTGAGGACCGGGATGAGACACACTGCTGTACTGTGAAAGCGGCTGGAAGTTGGATGGATGGATAATAGGCATTAATCAAAGTAATTGCTGTACGTGTGTTTCCTGCTGATTCAGAGCTACACTAAACTCTCTTCAGATACTTTGGTGTCAGTGATTCTTTTCCCCTTCAGCTGAATTGAGCTGAGAGGCGGGCAGGTGCTTAGACTGCTTAGCCGGCAGTCTCCGGTGGCTGGGGGTGCGTTCCAGTGCCTTCCAGTGCCATGCATGTGTTCTGCGGCTAAGGGTTAGGCTTTAGCATGTCGCCATGCTGGGAGAGTCACCCTGAGGACCCTTCCTCAGATCCCGAGACAGACACCCGCCCCCCCAAGATCTCGGCATGTGCCCTGCGCCCCAGCGCTCCTCTTGCGGGGTGATGCCCAAATGCCTGCCTGGACTCAGACCCGGAGCAGCTTGATTAATGGACTTGCCAGGGAATGTTCTTGGTACAGCACAGCTAAAAGCTAATGGCATATAACTGAGGACATGAGCGTATAAAATATAAATGTAATCATTCCTGAGTAAACGCAGAATAACGCATGAAACTGCACATGTATCTGTTGGTTTTGTCCCCTGTGCTACAAGCTCATTGAAACCTTGTAGCTCATTTTATCTTGTAGATAAAGAAGCTGGATGGATGGATGGCAGTAAGAAGGTCCCGTTAACATAATTATTCATCACGGGGGCCATATCACAGAAGGGAAAATTAGCTAAAGGCTGCTTTTACAGCTTGTCCCCTTCATTTGCGTGGACTCCTCCATGTGACCGGTCGTCCTTGTTCTTATTCATCCTGCAAGCTGCAGCGTTTCCTTCTGAAGTTCCGCCGCACTGCATGCCCCAGCATAACGCGTCAGTCTGCGCGGGGCAGCTCTCGCTTCCTCGCCCCAGGCTTCCTCTACTCTGGCCTGATTTGCAGACATTGCCGACGCAGGTTCTGGAATGTTCTGCCTTAATGTTCCAAGGCAGCTTTTGAACTTTTAAAATTGAGTCTGGCTCTCCTTTCCGTAACCCTGTGTTCCGGTCTCTCGGCGATGGCCGAATGGAACCAGTGCTGACCGGCGTCCCGCCCGCCTCTGGGTGGCTGATCGTGATGCGGCTGTGAGTCCAGCAGAGTGAAGAAGCTCATCCCTCTGTTTATTCCCTGGCTCTGAAACCTCGGGTTGCCTGTTCTCCTCCAGAGTCTGTCTGCAGCTTCTCACCACACTTGCTCGTTTCTGTTAAGGATGGACATTAGGCCTGGCTGAAATATGTACAGAGGAACGCTTAAGTCATTTATTAACGCATCCAGATGGAACTGGCGATGAATCCCAGAGGGCAATTTCCCTGCTGATACGGTGTCACATTGGCCCCTTGCATATCGTGCTTTTATGTTGTGCTGAAGCCCTCAGCAAATCATCACATTTATGTAAATATTGTTTCCTCTAGGGGTCTGATACTTTGCAATCACATCCAGGCATTTATTTACAGCCAAATAAGCCAGATTTTGTATTTGTGTCCTTTCACGTTGTTTTTTTCAATGTTCTTTTTTATTTTATGTTGTTTAATTTATCCAGCTTGGGACTGGAAATCATAGTTTGAGATGAAAGACGAAAGGCTGTCAGCGGTGGGGGTCATTCGCAGAGGGCGTCTGTGACTCCTGTGACACTTACTGTTATCGTTACGGGGTTACTATCTGGGATTAAACGGAGGCGATTAAAGCACTTCTTATTGTGGCAGGGCAGCTATCAGTACCGGTGATTTAAGTGCTTAAACCTCTGTGATAGGGTTTCCGTCCTGGGAGCAGGAGATATGTGACAGAAAGGCGGACTGGGGGGTGGGGGGATTTTTTCTTCAGTATTTATCATCTTGCAGATGCAGGTAGATATCGACTCTGGGATTGTTGATGCAATCAAGCCTGAACTTTCACACGGAACACAAATCACTAGACTAAAGTGACCTTATTTTGGGCTTATTATGAAACCTAGTGCTCTGGAAAAGACCATGATGCCTTGAGAAGTTCAAGGTAAAATCGGTGGCAGCGGGATGCATGGAGCTGATCAGTGAACCTGAACATTCTGTTGGCCACCAGCAGTTGTCATTGACTTGACGCTGCTTAATAATAATCTTTCTGGTGAATGTTTGAATATTTGTTTAAGATTACGATGCACTTAATTTTGGACAAACCCCTTGCAGCTGGGCTGAGCTGGTATCGCTCTGGACGGGGACGTTCACACACACTCATGTTAACGCAGAGGCTCACCTTGGGCTTCTGGGAGAAAAAGCTAGAAATCAAGCTAGAAATGACATGCAGATTTCCCATAAGGCTTTGGTTTGGCTCCACCGTCACGCTGCCCTATCTCACTATCGATTTTAACACGTCAATTTGTCACCGGAATTTCTTTTGTCTTGAGATGACGAATGTGTGCGAGTCCCACAGACAGTCATTAAAGTGAGATTTTCGCCTGGACTCATTTCCACCTGACATCATTTATTCTTCGAAAGGAAGAGACACCTTTGGTTGTTCCGGGCATCTGATTGGTCGCTGACTGTCATTAATCAATCATGTGGATTGCGGTGTAACACTTGTGATGCTGTTTGAAAGGTGTAATTGTAACCGCAGAAGCTTATTTTCCTGCCCTTTACAATGGCAAGCTCTTGCTAATGATGACAAATTGCCAATATTAAACAGTGGTGAAAGCAGGCTGGCTCTTGATGATAGGGTTGGTTTGGATTTGGGGACCGTCGTCAAGTTACTGAGAAGCCTTCTGTGCTTATCAGCTCGGCCGGAGCACATCAGGTGGGCGGAGTGTTTCTGCGGAGAGCGAGGTGGCACATACCCGGGGCACATCAGGTGGGCGGAGTGTTTCTGCGGAGAGCGAGGTGGCACATACCCGGGGCACGTCAGGTGGGCGGAGTGTTTCTGCAGACCACAAGGTGGCACATACCCGGGGCACATCAGGTGGGCGGAGTGTTTCTGCGGAGAGTGAGGTGGCACATACCCGGGGCACCTCAGGTGGGCGGAGTGTTTCTGCAGACCATAAGGTGGCACATACCCGGGGCACCTCAGGTGGGCGGAGTGTTTCTGCAGACCACAAGGTGGCACATACCCGGGGCACCTCAGGTGGGCGGAGTGTTTCTGCAGACCACAAGGTGGCACATACCCGGGGCACGTCAGGTGGGCGGAGTGTTTCTGCAGACCACAAGGTGGCACATACCCGGGGCACCTCAGGTGGGCGGAGTGTTTCTGCAGACCACAAGGTGGCATGCCCACGGCACGACAGGTGGGCGGAGTGTTTCTGCAGACCACAAGGTGGCACATACCCGGGGCACCTCAGGTGGGCGGAGTGTTTCTGCAGACCACAAGGTGGCACATACCCGGGGCACGTCAGGTGGGCGGAGTGTTTCTGCAGACCACAAGGTGGCACATACCCGGGGCACCTCAGGTGGGCGGAGTGTTTCTGCAGACCACAAGGTGGCATGCCCACGGCACGTCAGGTGGGCGGAGTGTTTCTGTGGACGGCGAGGTGCTGCTACCAGAAGGCTACCATCGCTCTTATAATGTTACATACTGCTGTCATTTTTGTGAACGCTCGCAAAAGTGAATTCCATGTGTAGTCATAGACTTCAAATCCAAAGAGTGAAATATGTCCCCTCTAGTCCTACAGCAGGGCAGTTAAATGTCACATCTGTGTGAAATAGCGATTCCTGCGTCTCTGCTGCCCTGTGGCCCTGGTGTTTTATGTACTGAGTTTTGTGAGGCCGCTTTAATGAGCTCCTGTTGGTGGGTAATTACCTCGAGGCCCTTCTCCTGCTTCCGCACTGCTGACCTTTACTCGTGACCTTTGGTTGCTGTAATTGGCCGTGGAGCCGAGCATGATCCCGCCACTCCGGCCATTTCGCCCCGTCTGAAATGGCAGACAGTGTCACCATCACCTCTGCGCTCCCTCATTAGCATCAGCACTAATGCATGTCACATGCCACATACTGGGGTCACATGCCGCATGCAGGGGTCGCATGCAGGGGTCACACACAGGGATTGCATGCCACACTCAAGCTCACGCGTAGAGGTCACATGCAGGGGTCGCATGCCACACACAAGTCATACGTCACATGTAGGGGTCACATGCAGGGGTTGCATGCAGGGGTCGCATGCCACACGCAAGGTCACACACAGGGGTCAGACACAGGGATTGCATGCCACACTCAAGCTCACACGTAGAGGTCACATGCAGGGGTCGCATGCCACACACAAGTCACACGTCACATGTAGGGGTCACATGCAGGGGTCGCATGCCACACACAAGTCACACGTCACATGTAGAGGTCACATGCAGGGGAGATGTTTGATATTGTCTCACATATCAAAATACTTGCATTTTTTCCTTTTTGTAATATTTATAAGTCATTGTTATTTTGTTATCACTCATATCTGGTATTTGTAGAATTATAGTTATAGTTTAGTGTACAATGCATGGAATGTGCACAATGCAATATTGAACAATGGTTTATGTCCAGTCGTGTTAAGGTATAAAAATGTTTAATTTTGTACTGAATAGTTTTATAATTGTTGTGTATTAGTTTCAGCACAGATTTTAATATATATGTTTTAATATCACCTAATAAAATCACGTAATATATATATTGCTATAACTTGTCATCTAAGACAATAAGATAAGCTGCCTTGTGCTTCTCGACATCCAAGATGCAGCCGTTCTCCTGAGGTGCTTTTGTCCTTCAGGAAAGTGTGAAGTAAATATCACATGCGACTGGGATTGATTGCTTTTTGTTTTTATCAAATCATGAATGATGGCTGGACTGCACACCAGAGGCCGAATGTGGAAAATCGATCAGGCAGACGCAGGAAATGCTGTTTGTTACTCCACAATAGCTAGCAAACACTTCACCTCTCATAACACGAGCTCCAAATGAGAAGCCACATGTGTTCACTGTAACCTTCTAAACACAGGCTACTCTTCCAGACATGATCTGCTCTAAATCTTAAAATGATTTATTTTATACTCATGCATTTTAGAAATTAAGTATTTTATTCCATATAAACATTATAATGAGAAAAATGTTTGATAAATGACAATGCATTAAAGAAAGAACATTCTGTAAGAAGCTTTAGGAGAAATTGGAAACATCTCTTTTCCAATCACATATGCAGGTTTCTATGAATACAAAAGGCCAGTCTTTTATCAATTATGAAAGTTAATATTTCCCTTTTTCCCCCATATATTATTGCGTGTGACTTTATGGTCATTGTATTTATAAAAACTTTTCATCCCCCAATGAGATTTTACTCGCCTTTCTGCAGAAGAGCTGCTCACCTAGAGCTGCTAAGGCCTGGAGGCCCGATATACTGTAAGTCTCAGATGGAAATCACATGTTGCCCCCTGCGGTAAAATAGCCGCTGTTTTGGAAGTCCAGAGGATTGCAGTATAAGAGAATAACGTAAAATTCATTAATGGTTTGAAGTCGCCATGACAATGGAGCCTTAACAAAGGCAGATGAAATCTGATAAAGACTCGAGGGTAGATTTGTACTTATTTGGGAGGGTCAGTAATTAGCTTATCTAGTCCCGGATTCTCAGAGCCATCTGTACAGATGCACTTTTACGATAAGTTTCATTTTGCTTCCTTGTCTGCTATCTTGTCTAGTTTTCCACGTCAGAGAGTTCTTCTCTTTTAATGCCGTGGTGACCAGTTAAAGTCTGATTTTATCTGGTTTCCACACATGCTTGTCCTGAGCGTGGAGCTGCGCCTATTTGGGGGAGGGTGACCCCTACAACCTGCCCGGGCCAGTAATAGGATTAATAAACACTACATGAGGCCGGATTATAATCCAATTGTGGCAGAAATTGTTTTTTCATGGATATCCTTGGGAGTGTGTCACGTGTTCCGTACTACTTTCACGGCTATCCATGAGCGTGTGTCACGTGATCCGTACCGCTGGTCAGCCGCGGGAGCTAACCTGTGTTGCTACGCTCTTCCTCGTGTCCGTGGCTGCAGGTTCCGGGCTTAACGATGGGCAGTGGCATGAAGTCCGCTTCCTGGCCAAGGAGAACTTTGCCCTGCTAACCATCGACGGGGACGAAGCTTCGGCCGTGAGGACCAACACCCCCATCCAGATCAAGACGGGGGGCACGTACTACTTTGGAGGTAGCCGGCACATCATCTCAATGCTCTGTCTCTCCTTTCAGGAGAATCCGACCCTACAACGGCCCAGAGAGGACTGAGGTTCCTTCATTGGCAATGCTCTCTATATCCGAAGGACACTGTACTACACACAGCTACTGCAGCTACAGCTTCAAGCGGCTCTATGTTTCCTTACAAAAAAACTTACAGCCAGAAGCCGACGCTCAGTAAAACATGTGAGCTCGGCACGTCTTTTTTTCCCCAAGTTGAATGTCAACACTTGTTGCGCGTGTTCCTAGCCGCGGTGTCTGCCGACGTGCTCGGCATCTCCGAGTAGCACCCGCTGGCTCTGATATTTACACTGGAAGGAGAGGCTCCCAGCTCACCCCCCCTCCTGTCTCTGGATCCCCATGAAGCACAGGCGATGCGATGGCATAGGGGGGCGTTTATATGTTGGGGAAACTCTCAGTGGGAACTGGGCCAAGCTGCCAGCCACTGCCGACAGAAGAAAAGTAGAAAATACACATTTTAGTTCTTGTGAAAGCAAAGTAGGGTTATTCAGTACTAGTGTACACATAAAGGCAAACATTTGCAATTTTAGATGGATGAAATTTCAGTGCCCCCCCCCCCCTGATTTTTTCTCTGCAGGCATCATTGAAATAGTCACAGGGGTCCTTCCTGGCACATGCACACCAAGCCCGTTTTGTTTTTTGAAGAAGAAGCAGTTTTGTTTTCCTTTGATCACAGTGCCATATGGGGACCGAGAGGAGGGTAGCTAAGTTGTGCCGGCTGCATATGGCGGTCCCGGCCCTTGCTGGCTCCGGTCTGTCTGAGGCGTGGGTAACAGGAAGGGGCTCTGGAGTAAGCTCACACTAAGTGTCAAACACAATCTGCTCTGTCTTCCCCCGGACTCCAGTGCTCTGCATTACCGACCTGACTTCTGGGTAATTGTGAGAGATGGTGTGGCTGATAGGTTTATAAGACTCACCCATCTTTTAAAGGGCCAAATGAGAAGCGATGTGGCTCCCGTCATTCACGGCCTGCGGTCCAATTTACGGCGTGATGGGAAAGGGGTCCCTCATCTTCCTCTGTCCGTGACTGATCAGCTGTATCAAAGTGCTGTTATCAATCAGCTCCCTAAATGGAAGGCCTCATAGTGCAGCTCGCATGTGGCCTCGAGGTCAGGCCACTTTTTCTGAATGTGCCTAGCAGGTACAAAGTCTAGCCTAGCATAGGGTAGAGTAGCATTGAATGATCCATTGAGCACCCAATGAGTGATCAAGGTAGTTGGGGCCTGGAGTCCTGGGAGCCCCAGTACTGCAGAAATGCATCCCTTCAGAAAATCAGAAAACTCACTTCATTCTCAGCTACATGTTTTACTGCAGCCAAGTCAGGAAGAGAAGTGATGTAAGAAGTCAAAGGAATGAGAAGTTACATCACCGCCGATGCCATTCATGACGTAATTCTTCCAATAACTTATTTCAAGGTGACATTCAGGACAGATTGAACTGTCATGTCATTGCCTAAAATCTGCAATTTATGATTTTATTCTTCAGTTCTGTATAAAGAAATGGAAAATGTACATCTGACATCAAATACCATAAATCCACTCCCCCCAAAACTATATATTCTATAGTGTTACAACATTAATATCCTCTCCACTGTTAAAATGAGATTTATTTAGATATTGAAAATGCATAGCCAATTTGCATAAAACATTCTTATAAATCAAACGTAATTATTCAACTGTTAATATTAGTAAAGGTTAGGCATGTGTCTGTGCTGAAGAAAAGTGATCTTTTTGAACATTAACCATTTTTTAAAATGCAGGGTGATCTGCTTGATAAAACGCTAAATCCTTGCTATTGCATTAAGGTCTGTTCCTTCCGTCGTCGAGTCTCTGCCGTTGGTTTCTGTGAGGAGGTAAGGAGAGGCTTCTACAAAAGAGGCACCCGTTGTTTTGCGAGTTCCTGCAATGGATGGACAGATGGCAGCAATATCCTCCGAGTGCCAGATCGGACAGACATGACAGGACAGATCGACCCCAAACGGTCAGTCGTGACCTCGGCCGTCATCGAATTATCGTTAAAAAAACGGCACTTCCCCATTTACCTGGATAGCCTGTAATTGGCTGTTAAGTGTCGCACACAATATGCCGTGTTTCTGCCCGGGTTTAAGACAGGAACCGTGCCGGTAATTTGGGCATCGCTATTAGCAGGCAGAGGCGCTGCAGCACAGACGTGTGTTTGTGCGAGATAAGAACCACGTGCTTGTGCTGGGCCCTGTCACCAGGGGGCGCCGCGCCGCCCCTGCCCAGAGGTCTCCTATTCATCTTGGCATTTCCTTCCAGAATTGAGGTCAGGCACGTTGTTGTGAGCGATATGTGTTTTATCTCCGCATGCCAGTCATGTGAGGTGAGGGGTCCACGAGGGTGCGGGTCGGGGGGGGGGGGGGGGCGCGTTTAAGGCTTATGTGCGGGCGATGGCTGCAGAATGCAGGATGGGGTGGACGGCGGCACGGAGCAGACAGACTAATGATATCAGAATACGGCCTGTGGCATGCAGCCAAAACAGCGAAGCTTAGCGAAACACAGGCTCCCGTACGTGTGACTGATGTACAGGGACAGGTATGCGTCTCTATCAGTGATGGGGCTGTCCCTGTCGTCTGCTGCCACCAATCTAGAGCGCTCCCCCGGACTCGACACAGAGCGGTGACCCTCGGTGTGCTCAGAGCGCATCTGCAGTCCTGGCGGGATTTTTGAAGTGTGATGCTGAAAGTTCGACGCTGAGCGTGATACGTGGTAGCAGCACCCGGGACAACGCGGGAGGCATCTTTTTTTCGATCATTTCCACATCTTAAATTGGCTGTGAAGAAAAAAAGAAACAAACCTGTTTAAAATACTTGATCACCTTACTGATTCTTGTTAAAGGCAATTTAGTTTTACCTAATAAGGTCGCAGGGGGATGCTTTATGAATCACAGATCGGGCAAAGCTTTTTGTTATTCCCATAGAGTCTTCCAGCTCTGAGAAGTCTGTTTTGTAGGATCTTTCCGCATAACACAGAGTTCTGACAGTCACCCATAACTCTTAGCCAAAGCCTCCCACTCTGGCAACCCTATATATCCAGGGAGCCCCATCCATACTGCAAGCCCCGCCTACTCATGCTTGACTTGCACTTTGATGTGAATGTGGATGGACATGCTCGATGCCCCATGCCCGATGCCCCATGCTCAATGCCACATGCCCCGTGCTCCATGCTCCATGCTCGATGCCCCATGCCTGATGCTCCACACTTGATGCCCCATGCTCGATGCCCCATGCTCGATGCCCCATGCTCGATGCTCCATGCCCCATGCTCGATGTCCGATGCCCCATGCTCGATGCCCCATGCTCGATGCCCGATGTCTGATGCCCCATGCTCGATGCCCGATGCCCCATGCTCGATGCCCCATGCTCGATGCCCGATGTCTGATGCCCCATGCTCGATGCCCCATGCCCCATGCTCGATGCCCCATTCCCGATGTCTGATGCCCCATGCCTGATGCTCCATGCCCACCGCTCACATCGGGGAGAGCATGGGGAATGCGCAGATGCCCAGAGAACCCTGCTGGGGACCTGAGCCAGAGAGACAGACAGATGCTCTGAGACGACACAGCGAGGAGCTGCCTGTTCTCCCAGCACGGGGCTTGCTGAGAAAAGGATGGATTAATAGGTGGCCAAACCCCAAGGGATGCTGATAAGGGACAAAGCAGAGGCAGACTCTCTCCACCATGAACCAAGATTGATCAGCCTTGTGTGTCTGCCTGTCCCCCCAAGGCAGGAGGAGAGACCCCACCCACTTTCATATCGGCACTTCAAGGTGCCTTAGAAGGGCGTTTCCCTCTGTAGGCATCTCAGCCATGGGTTCTCACATTATTCATACTTTATTATGGTATTTTGGTCAGTAAAATTGACTGTAATGAATTTGTATTAAGTGACCAGATGATCTTCATTAGCAGTAAACGACTAGTATAATTTGTAAGACATATCACAGCAAAAGACACACACACACAAACACACACAAATATTTTGCAAGTGCAGTTTTGCAAGGTATTGTTGTATGATCACATGTCTTTAAAGGGGCACCTGTGAACAGAATGATTGGATGGCTTTTAAAATGCTCACGTAAACCTGTGGCTGATGTGTGTCTGTGTGCTGGTATCACAACCCTGTCAAATGTGCTCGTCACACTTGAATCACGTAAGGCTGCCGTTCTCTTGTAATTTGCACTCTGTTCGTGTAATTAATATTCATCACTTCACAAGCTTCTATGAGAAAACCAGAGAAGTCGAGTGTTTATGTATTTTGTCCATTGTCCTCCGAGGTTTAGTTTGCAGGGCGATCTGAAGACACAGCTCTCCCATTCTGTCATGGTTGCATTTATCCATTTCGTCGCTCTGTCGCTATTTCATTGCTCTGGCTAGTTGCTCTGTCGTGATTGCACTACTGTCTTGTCACATTGTTCAGCCTCATTGCTCTGTCCCATTGCTCTGTCCCATTGCTCTGTCTCATTTCTCGGTTGTGATTGCATTGCTCTGCCTTGTTGTTGTCTCAGTTTCGTTGCTCTGTTGCGATTGCATTGTTATATCTTATTTCTGTTGCGATTGCATTGTTCTGCCTTATTTCTCTGTTGCGATTGCATTGCTCTGTCTCATGTCTCTGTTGCGATCGCATTGCTCCGTCTCATTGTTCTGTCTCATTTCTCTATTGCTCTCGCATTTCTCTGTCTCCTTGCCCTGTCTCATTGCCCTGTCTCATTGCTCTGTCTCATTGCTCTGTCTCCATGCTCTGTCTCATTGCCCTGTCTCATTGCCCTGTCTCATTGCCCTGTCTCCATGCTCTGTCTCCATGCTCTGTCTCATTGCTCTATCTCATTGCTCTGTCTCCATGCTCTGTCTCCATGCTCTGTCTCATTGCTCTGTCTCCATGCTCTGTCTCCATGCTCTGTCTCATTGCTCTGTCTCATTGCTCTGTCTCATTGCCCTGTCTCAATGCTCTGTCTCATTGCTCTGTCTCATTGCTCTGTCTCATTGCCCTGTCTCATTGCTCTGTCTCATTGCCCTGTCTCATTGCCCTGTCTCATTGCCCTGTCTCCGTGCTCTGTCTCATTGCTCTGTCTCATTGCTCTGCCTCCATGCTCTGTCTCCATGCTCTGTCTCATTGCTCTATCTCATTGCTCTGTCTCCATGCTCTGTCTCCATGCTCTGTCTCATTGCTCTGTCTCATTGCTCTGTCTCCATGCTCTGTCTCATTGCCCTGTCTCATTGCCCTGTCTCATTGCTCTGTCTCATTGCCCTGTCTCATTGCTCTGTCTCATTGCCCTGTCTCATTGCCCTGTCTCATTACCCTGTCTCCATGCTCTGTCTCATTGCTCTGTCTCATTGCTCTGTCTCCATGCTCTGTCTCATTGCCCTGTCTCATTGCTCTGTCTCCATGCTCTGTCTCATTGCCCTGTCTCCATGCTCTGTCTCATTGCTCTGTCTCATTGCTCTGTCTCATTGCTCTGTCTCCATGCTCTGTCTCATTGCCCTGTCTCATTGCTCTGTCTCATTGCCCTGTCTCATTGCCCTGTCTCATTACCCTGTCTCCATGCTCTGTCTCATTGCTCTGTCTCAATGCTCTGTCTCCATGCTCTGTCTCATTGCTCTGTCTCATTGCCCTGTCTCATTGCTCTGTCTCATTGCCCTGTCTCATTACCCTGTCTCCATGCTCTGTCTCATTGCCCTGTCTCATTGCTCTGCCTCCATGCTCTGTCTCATTGCTCTGTCTCATTGCTCTGTCTCCATGCTCTGTCTCATTGCTCTGTCTCCATGCTCTGTCTCATTGCCCTGTCTCATTGTCCTGTCTCATTGCCCTGTCTCCATGCTCTGTCTCATTGCCCTGTCTCATTGCCCTGTCTCATTGCCCTGTCTCATTGCCCTGTCTCCATGCTCTGTCTCATTGCCTTGTCTCATTGCTCTGTCTCCATGCTCTGTCTCCATGCTCTGTCTCCATGCTCTGTCTCATTGTCCTGTCTCATTGTCCTGTCTCATTGCTCTGTCTCATTGCTCTGTCTCATTGCTCTGTCACAGTCACTGATGTCATTCAGCACTGTCCTCTCCTGACTTTGATCTTCTGTTACACTTAGGAAGCCGCAGAAGCAAGATAGGAGCCATAGGGTCATGCCAGGGTTTAAGAAAATCTCAAACGAGCGGCTGAACGAGACCTCAGGACCAGAGCGGAGACAGAAGCAGGGGTTCAGAGACAGGGCACCACATGGTGCCAAGACGAGCACAGTTTGATGGGGAGGGGGCATATAGGAGACTAGTCTTCAAACGAGGGTGGGCAGCAGACAGATGGAGAGAACTGACGAGGCTGTGATGGCATGGCAGCACCAGCTGTAAAGCTCTGTGTGTGTGTAGGTAATGCAGATTCGCCTCTGCTCTGCCCCCTGCAGGATACTTCATGCGCAGCAGCTCATCACCCATGCAGCGCTCCTTCCAGGGCTGCATGCAGCTGATCCACGTGGACGACCAGCTGGCGGACCTGCGCGCAGTGGAGCAAGGCAGGCTGGGGTCTTTTGAGAATGTCAGCCTGGACATGTGCGCCATCATAGACCGGTAAGCGAACGTGCCAAACGCGCGCACGCGGCATGGGCAAAAGCGCACACATGACAGCGGCACGCACAAGAAGGGTCATATTTGCATGCGGCTGCTTAGCACGTGCGAGACTTACATTGTTTGCGGTGAATCCATTTACTCAGCTTGATCTCTTACACAAACAGGTGTCACAGTTAGGATAATGGTACCACGGGCAGCGTTGTGCTGCGACGTAAATCAATACCCTTGGATTTCAATGGCGTTCCACAAGCCGCAGGCTACCTACCGTACAAACACACACCGTGGGCAGGCTGGGATTGGCCGTGCGGGCAGTGGTGACCCCCCCAGGGCATTCCCAGGGGCTGTGATCAGTGGAGTCCAGCCTGACACGATCCTGCTGCTGTTTTTACCTGCCTTCTTGCATCTACATGGTACTGGGGGCAAAAACAAAAACAGGTGTTGATAGTCTGACGGCCACCCATTTGGCCGTCAGCACAGACCACCACCCCATTCTGCCATCAGCGCATACCACCCCTCATTTGGTCATCAGCACAGACGACCCCTCATTCGGCCATCAGCGCAGACCGCTCCCCCATTCGGCCATCAGCACAGACCGCCACCTCATTCGGCCATCAGCACAGACCGCCACCTCATTCGGCCATCAGCGCATACCACCCCTCATTTGTCCCTCAGCGCATACCACCCCTTATTAGGCAGTCAGCACAGACGCCCCTCAGCGCATACCGCCCCTTATTAGGCAGTCAGCGCAGACCGCTCCCCCATTCAGCCGTTAGCACTGACACCATTCGATCGTCAGCACGGACCACCCCTCATTTGGCCATCAGCACAGACTGCCCCTCATTAGGCCATCAGCACAGATCGCCCCTCAATCAGCCATCAACGCAGACCGCTCCCCCATTTGGCCATCAGCACAGACTGCCCCTCATTCGGCCATCAACGCCTACCACCCCCCAATTTGGCCGTCAGCACAGACCGCCCCTCATTCGGCCGTCAGCACAGACCGCCCCTCATTCGGCCATCAGCGCAGTCTGCTACCCCATTCGGCCATCAGCGCAGTCCGCTACCCCATTTAGCCGTCAGCACAGACCGCCCCTCATTCGCCCATCAGTGCAGACCGCTCCCCCATTCGGCCATCAGCGCAGACCGCCCCTCATCCGGCCATCAGCGCAGACCGCTCCCCTCATTCGCCCATCAGCGCAGACCTCTCCCCCATTCGGCCATCAGCGCAGAACCCCCCCATTTGGCCGTCAGCACAGACCGCCCCTCATTCGGCCGTCAGCGCAGACCGCCCCTCATTCGGCCATCAGTGCAGACCACTCCCCCATTTGGCCGTCAGCACAGACCGCCCCTCATTTGGCCATCAGCGCAGTCCGCTACCCCATTTGGCCATCAACACAGACCACCCCTCATTCCGCCATCAGCGCATACCACCCCTCATTTGGCCGTCAGCACAGACCGCCCCTCATTCGCCCATCAGCGCAGACCTCTCCCCCATTCGGCCATCAGCGCAGAACCCCCCCATTTGGCCGTCAGCACAGACCGCTCCCTCATCCGGCCATCAGCGCAGACCGCTCCCCTCATTCGGCCATCAGCGCAGACCGCTCCCCTCATTCGGCCATCAGTGCAGACCGCTCCCCCATTCGGCCATCAGTGCAGACCGCTCCCCCATTCGGCCATCAGTGCAGACCGCCCCTAATTCGGCCATCAGTACTAACCGCACCTACAGCTCACACTGCTGTGAATTAAAGGTGGTCTGGTGACATGGGAGTCTCTGATGCCCAGTAGGTGTCACCTGTGCCGAAGATCATTACAGTTTAGTGTTACAGTAAAACAAGCCTGGTGCTCCCGCCGCATCCTGAAGGATGTGATGTCATCACTTTTCTGCTTCTATAAACAGCCGCATGAAATCCAGCGTGTCCAGTCTGACAGGCTAGTGAGGATGGGCTCCGGCCCAAGGTTCATGAGCCCCCATGGTGCTGGGATAGAAAAACCTAAGTTTTTCTTAAGAGGTTCTTTGGATGAAAAAGTCTGTATCTTTGAACAGTACCTATTTATATATGGGGGGAGGTTGAATGCAGAGCACAGGCCCCCAGCTGCGGCTGGGTTTGAACTGGCAACCTTCCAATCACAGACACAGAGGCTTACACCGCTGTCTGATGGTGGCATCTCTTATCCGATGTCGAGCACACACTCTTATCCCACGTGGGTGACCCGGCCCCCTTCGGTCACCAGTCTCTGGCTTCCTGCCTCGGAAAGATCGCTGCATGGGATCCATTAGTGCATTTTATTGCCATATTCAAATTCAGGTAAATTGCCTGAGGTGCTTTGCTAAGCAGCATGACATAACCAGAGGGTTAGGACACTGTGCTTGTTGTGCAAAGGAGATCGGTTCAAATCCCAGCCTCAGTACAGTTAAAGGGGCAGTTCACCCAAAAATTGAAAAAAATGATGTGTTTTCGAAGGTCTTTAATTCCACAGTATCACTGTGCAGAAGATACGAGCATGAGAACCTTGGCGGTATCTGCACAGTGATATGACTGGTGTGTGGAATTCGGTAGAAGGAAATAGTTGCATTAATAGTGCGTTAAACTGCTCACTATAAAGATTATCTTGAGTAACTGGGTCCTGATTTCTGGTAAGAGACGTTGCTGCCACTTTAATCACCACAGAAAGATGCCATTCATTCATCCATCCATTTTCCAAACCGCTTATCCTACTGGGTCACGGGGGGTCCGGAGCCTATCCCGGAAGCAATGGGTACGAGGCAGGGAACAACCCAGGATGGGGGGCCAGCCCATCGCAGGGCACACTCACACACCATTCACTCACACATGCACACCTACGGGCAATTTAGTAACAGCGCGTCTTTGGACTGTGGGGGGAAACCGGAGTACCCGACGGAAACCCCACGACGACATGGGGAGAACATGCAAACTCCACACACATGTAACCCAGGTGGAGACTTGAACTCGGGTGTGAGGCAACAGTGCTAACCACTGCACCACCATGCCGCCTCCCTACAGTGCTAACCACTGCACCACCATGCCGCCCCATACGGTGCTAACCACTGCACCACCATGCCGCCCCATACAGTGCTAACCACTGCACCACCATGCCGCCCCCGATGCCATTCAGTCCCAATATATTCGAGAGAAGCCCGACATTTCTACGACTGGTATCTCCAAAAATGGCCAACTCCCAGCGGAACGACCAGGATGGGCAGACAGCACAAAATCCACTCTGAAGCAGTTTCAGGGTATAAAAATGTGAAAACTGCACAGTAGATGTGCAGGACTTGAAGTTGGATGTGTAGGCATGTTTTACATGATCTGTTTAATTTCCTTATTTTGGGAGGGCAAGGTGACCCCCCAGGGGAGTGAGGCTTCCTGTTAGGGTTACAGGACAGTCATCGGTTACATCCCATGTCATTTGGCTATTTTCCCCTCCGATGACAGTCTGCCGCTTTCACATTCCTCTGTTCCAGGAGAGGGACCTTGCAGGGACCCCCTCTGTACGCAGTGTGTTATGAATTAGGCCTGGCCTACATCAGCACGAATATTACCTATATTATCCCCTTTATTTGTGGATGAATAAATATACATTATCCTATTAAGGTGTGGCTGGCCATCCTGTCCTTAGCGTGTTTCCTCATCTCCCCTGCCTGCCGTGTGGCTCTGTGGGCTGAGGGTGCCCCTATAAACGTCTGAGTTTGAGGCCAGATACTTCAGTTTTTGTACTTATTGGATTTTGTTCCCTAGTGTTTCTTTTGTATTACTTTTCTTGTTCCCAGTCTGTGGTTTACGTTCTGCTTTGGTTTTTGCTTTGTGCCCTTGGTTATGTAGTACTTGTTTTTGTTATATTCTTCTGTTTCTTAGTTTCCCTGTTGGTCTCTTGGTTCCTTGATTAAGTTTGTTTGACCCACCTGTTTCCACGATTACTCTACTTGATTGTCCTGCACCCCCTCTGATTGGTTTTTTCATGTCTCCTACTTCGTTAACCCGTTTTGTTTGTGTATTAATATTCCTTCTTTGCTTGTTGATCCTTCGCGGTTCTTTTCCTTTGTGGTTTTATCCAGTGTTTTAGTTTCTGTAATAAACCCCCACTGCCTCAGAGCTGCCCGTGGATCATCACCCCCTTTTCTCTGCCTGCATCATGCCTCACCCTCATAACAAAGGGTTAAATGATTGATTCAATAGTAAATGGTAAATGGACTGCATTTATATAGCGCTTTTCTACTCCTACTCCTACTCAAAGCGCTTTACATTTCATGCCTCACAATCACCCATCCACACACTCATTCATACACCGGTGGCGGAGGCTGCCATGCAAGGTTCCAACCTGCTCACCGGGAGCAATTTGGGGTTCAGTGTCTTGCTCAAGGACACTTTGATGGGGTCAGGAGGAACCAGGGCACGAACCTGCAACCCTCCAGTTGCCGAACGAAAGCACTACCTCCTGTGCCACCATCTTCCCCAGGATAGCCTGAGGGGTTTTGGCCCATTGCCCACTGATCATGTGATTTAGAGTGCAGGTGCGTCTCTGTACACTCTACGTTTTTCATATAGTAATACTGTGTATGACTGTGCTCATTGACGTAATGCCTTTTTGGCATCATACTCGTCCCTGTTGCCTCAGTGGGGCACCTGTACAATAACATTTGAGCTGAATAAGGAACCTGGCTAAAAACCCTGCAAGTGCGTTCAATTCACAGAGCAATTTACGGTGGAAACTTATCAGTGGTTCGACTTATCACTGGTTTTATTTTATGTAAAATAAATTTATAGAGATATTTTCTAAAATCAGGGCGGCATGGTGGTGCAGTGGTTAGCACTGTTGCCTCACATCTCTGGGACCCGGGTTCAAGCCTCCGCCTGGGTCACATGTGTGTGGAGTTTGCATGTTCTCCCCATGTCGTCGTGGGGTTTCCTCCGGGTACTCCGGTTTCCCCCCACAGTCCAAAAACATGCTGAGGCTAATTGGAGTTGCTAAATTGCCCGTAGGAGTGCATGTGAGAGTGAATGGTGTGTGAGTGTGCCCTGCGATGGGCTGGCCCCCCATCCTGGGTTGTTCCCTGCCTCATGCCCATTGCTCCCGGGATAGGCTCCGGACCCCCCGCGACCCAGTAGGATAGGTGGTTTGAAAAATGTATGGATGGATGGATTTTATAAAATCACACGATTCCCAGACGCCCAGCAGTTTATCGGAGGGCCTCTGTTGGAGAGCCCTGCTCTAATCAGGGAAGGTTATAGGGCGTATGTGGGCACGTGTGGGTGCGAAGAGTTCTGTTTGCATAGTGAAATAGTAGGAATGGAAAGGGGTCAGTAGGTGGTCTGTTTGAGGCCCGGTGAGTCTGGCCTACAGTGTGCCCACCTCCTGAGCAGCACAGCACTGCATTGAGGCTCCAGCAGCCAACATGACTGTGATCACACTCGGAGGAGGGGGGGTCACCGTTTAGCCACCCAGAAAGCTGCTCTGTGGATTTCGGCTCTGCCTTTTCTCATGCTGTTCTACCGTGTTGTTACTGGGAAAGCAGTTCAGAGAAGTTTGGGAGGTGACTCAGCGGCTCGGCTTTGTTTGGGGTCATAACTGCGGTAAATGTCGTGTTTCACTGACTCCCTGCAATTAGGCAGTCTTCCCAATTATCCGGCAGACGTTGGCTAATGGCTAATGACCTTATGCAGACAGCAGCATGGCGGTATGAAGATGTGATGATGGGAGTTTCTCAATTTCTCCCTCCCCCAGCCCTGTGCCGCCTCCTGCTCCCCTCCATAGGGCAGCTGCTTGTGTGTGGGGTATGCAGCCGTGATGGTGGGGGGTTTCTCTGCTTCTCCCTCCTAGCCCTGTGCCACCTCCTGCTCCCCTCCATAGGGCAGCTTCTTGTGTGTGGGGTATGCAGCCGTGATGGTGGGGGGTTTCTCTGCTTCTCCCTCCCCCAGCCCTGTGCCATAAGCCTGCTCCTGTTACTCCATGTAGAGTACACCCCCACCAAGGCCTCGCACGCCGGCTGTGTCGATGTGGATGTGCTTTTGTCCATGAACACAGAGTGTCGCTCCCTGAGGCCGCCAAAGACAGCAGGAGGGGGCGTGCACTCATTCCCAGTATGCACTCATTCCCAGCATGCACTCATTCCCAGCATGCACTCATTCCCAGTATGCACTCATTCCCAGCATGCACTCATTCCCAACATGCACTCATTCCCAGTATGCACTCATTCCCAGTATGCCCTCATTCCCAGTATGTACTCATTCCCAACATGCACTCATTCCCAGTATGCACTCATTCCCAGCATGCACTCATTCCCAGCATGTACTCATTCCCAGCATGCACTCATTCCCAGCATGCACTCATTCCCAGTATGTACTCATTCCCAGCATGCACTCATTCCCAGTATGTACTCATTCCCAGCATGCACTCATTCCCAGCATGCACTCATTCCCAGCATGCACTCATTCCCAGCATGCCTCAGCCACGATTAGCCATGGTGCTTGTAATCAATTACCCAATATGCCAGCCAGGCCCCACTCCGACATCGCCACTCTTACCACCCAACTCACTATTCATTGTTATGTTACAAAAAGGCTTCAGCAACACCATTGATCTGTCAAGCCCCATGGTGCTAATCTGATCTTTTGATGACGTGTAGAGGTTGTTACGGGGCAATTTATGAAAAAAAGCAATAAACAGAAGCCCCTTCTGTGGTAAAGGGGCATCGGTGAGGCGATAAGTCTGTGTAACTGGCGTGATGCAGTGAAGCCAGGCAGAGGCAAGAGAGGGAAGGCCAGACGGAGCAGGGCGGCCCGGGGTGGGCGCAGCCACGATGGGCCGGCACCGGAACGGGAGTCCCTCCGAGCCGCAGCAAATGGCAAGGGGAAAAAGGCAGGGGATGGATGCTTCTCAGCCTCAGATCACCTGAGAGGGCCTGCATGTGCTTGGTGTCTGTCCCCGAATCCGTTAGTGAAGCTGCTGTTGTCTTAAATGCAGTGCGCTGTGACTTGTCTTGGTTAGATAATGCATGACCTACCTGTACCTGGATTTTCAGTTCTTTTGCTGGAGCTTAAGTATAACTGAGAATATAAAAGATTTTTTTTTTTTTTTTTTAAAAAAGGGATTTCTGTCAGCTCTTTTACAAAGGGGCTGATTCATGGCAATATATCTGCTTTTTCCAATGACTTTCTGTCTGAGGTCATGGGAAAGGAGCCTGATGATTAGTCTAAGGTTAAGAATGAGAGAGCAGTTAGCCTGGGCTGCTCTGAACCCACGCTGAGCTGTCGCCTTTGTAGATGCGTGGGCAGGCTGACATGAAGTGGCAGGCAGGCACATCGACTCCGGGAGACGGTTTGGCAGGTGTGACGGCTCGTGAGGGGCGGTGGCGCTCCGAAGAGAGAGGAGGCCAGTAAAGCCCACTCCGCGCTTGTTTAGAGATAAGACGCTCATGTTCTAAGATCTAAATGATCTGACATCGCTCTCGCTCTAGCCTGTCATTTTCTGGAAATTATGCTGCATTGTATTTTCAGAAGTGAATTTTATTGACGCTGGCGAGTATGTGATTGTTGATGTTTGATTAAATTTGAAGCTGGAATGCTGAACTGAACCACATAGTCATTTTTCACCACGGCTCCCTTGACAATGTGAAACTGTCTTTCCCCCTTTACTGGGGAAGTTTAAATCTATAACTTCTCTCTAAGCTCGCCTTGGGGTTTATGCTGGACTTCAAAGGCACTTTTGTCTGCGGCAGTAAGCCTTCTGATCCCGTTACCAAAGCGCTGAGGCCTTGCTCAGCCTGGGAGTGGGTGACACCCCCCGACACTGTCACGGGGCCCCAGGAGCATGCAAAGGTACAAAGGCAGGCACCGGGGTGGCACTCGCTAGCGCAGGCAGGCTTTAAACTACTGCCGACAGGAGCACTTGAGTGTCACTGATTGCTTAAATTGGCATTAACCAATCAGTGGTGTGCATTCTCAGTACCTGCGTAATGATATGTTTCAAACAAGCTTCTATTGTGTAGTAGGCATAGTATACAGGCTGTCTCATTGATCCTAAGCTCTGGGGTCAAATCCGGTCCTGGGTCCCTAAGATTACATGTATATACCCCCAGAGTTATGAATCTGAATGGATATATGGGATTATATTAATATACATTCTGTGTCATCATACATTTGACCCTGAACCATTCCTCTAAGATATGTATCATACTCTATATCTTTTTGTTCATCTCTGTGCCTCAGTCTCCCAGTGAAAATGGGAAATTCTGTGCCTGAGTTTCCTCTTGCGTTTTCTGCTTGAGTGATCCTATGGGAACTCCAGAGATGAGACAGATATAACCTGAAACTGGAATGAAGATGGAAGATCTTGTTTTCAGTAAGATTTGCCTCTGGAAAAGTTGGACAGAGCTGAAATCAAAGGAAGTACGGTGCAGGCTGTTATGTAACTGTGATGAGAGAAATGGGTGTTCCCCATAGCCACATGACAGAAGCACCTGACTGAAATGGGTGTTCCCTATAGCACATGACTGAAATGGGTGTTCCTCATAGCCACATGACTGAAATGGGTGTTCCCTATCGCACATGACTGAAATGGGTGTTCCCCATAGCCACATGACAGAAGCACATGACTGAAATGGGTGTTCCCTATAGCACATGACTGAAATGGGTGTTCCCCATAGCCACATGACAGAAGCACATGACTGAAATGGGTGTTCCCTATCGCACATGACTGAAATGGGTGTTCCCTATCGCACATGACTGAAGCACGTGACTAAAATGGGTGTTTCCCATAACCACATGACTGAAATGGGTGTTCTCCATAGCCACATGACTGAAGCACGTGACTGAAATGGGTGTTCCCCCATAGCCACATGACTGAAGCACGTGACTGAAATCGGTGTTCCTCATAACCACATGACTGAAGCACATGACTGAAATGAGTGTTCCCCCATAACCACATGACTGAAATGAGTGTTCCCCCATAACCACATGACTGAAATGAGTGTTCCCCCATAACCACATGACTGAAATGAGTGTTCCCCTATAACCACATGACTGAAATGGGTGTTCCCCTTAGCCACATGACCGAAGCACATGACTGAAATGGGTGTTCCCTATCGCACATGACTGAAGCACGTGACTAAAATGGGTGTTTCCCATAACCACATGACTGAAATCGGTGTTCCTCATAACCACATGACTGAAGCACATGACTGAAATGAGTGTTCCCCCATAACCACATGACTGAAATGAGTGTTCCCCCATAACCACATGACTGAAATGGGTGTTCCCTATAGCACATGACTGAAATGGGTAAATAGGAACTGCTGTATTACGCTATGTTTAGAAATACTTCACAAAAACCAAATTCATTACAATGAAGCTGAATTGTAATAAAGGTGAAATGTGAACACTTTCGGTCCCCATTTTAACGGCTGTCCTCCCCCTTGCTTTGAGGGGAGGGGAGTGCATGTGCTAAGCAGTGGAGTTTGTGTATGAGATCCGGTGCGGTTCAGTGGATCGGCAGCCACGCTCCGCTCAGGCAAATCGACTCTGAAAATATTTACCCGGCGGGCTCTGCGCTGCTGCCCTGAACTGCAGGCTCTTGATGGATGTCCTGCACTCTACTCCTGACTACTGAATGCGCAATGAGCTGCTTCCAGTTCCTGGGCATGTGTGCTTCCCCCCAGGCCACTCCGCCGCCTCCGCCGTGCGGCCCTGTGGGTTAATGAACCCCCAGCGAGACGCTCGCTCTCCCCCAGGGCACCTGGTCTGTGTGCCGCTCCCTCTCAGTCACGAAAGCGTGTTCTCTCCGAAGAAGTCGAAAGTTGAATGAGGGTCTTCCAAAATGCTGAACATTCTGAGGGCTTTAGGCGAAATTCAAAGAGCAGGGGTCACTTATGTAGGATTTCATAGTGCATCCAGGCATCACTGCATGCTGCGGGGTACTGACAGTGCATTTTATACTGCAGTGCTGTCCTGCTTCTATCCTACACCATATGGGTCTTGTGTATATTATTAGACGATAAACTAGCCTGTAGGGTAATTATGGTTTTTTTTATGTCTTCTGTATAGCATTTCGGTTGAAATGTGCTACATGTAACAAAAGCAATCTAAGGTCCTTTTGTGTGCAGAGCTGCAGGGGTGGTGCATGGCCCAGAGTAAAATATGCAGCCTGCACCCAATGTGGACCAACCATGCAGTGTCTTGCACGCCTCCTTTCAACCGTCTGCCAGCTCTGCATCTCTGTAAACCTTGCAGAGGACAGAGGCAAGCCTGGAAATCACATGGTGCAAATCTTATAGATGTCTCGTTCTGCACTGCAGACCACAAGCCGCAAGCCTCTAATCGACTGCCTGTGTTTCCGGCCACTGGATGAGTCCCCGGCCCCCCGCCTCCCCCGCCTATGGTCATTGGTCTCGAAGTATTTCAGCTGTTTCAAACGAACATATCTCATTAGTGAAATAACCTGGGACCAAATGATAAATGGATGAATTAATGCAGTGACACCACACTGCAGGGCAGCATTTTCACACGTACGAAAGGTACCCGCAATCCTGTATTGATTTACAGATGTTACAGTCAGCCAGGCTTTATAGGAATACCAAATTTAATGGATACATAACAGCGCAGTACACATTGTATAAAGTGTGTCCTGGCACAGCCAGTACTGGGGGGTAGACCCTAACCCCGGAATGTGTGTGTGCAGTTTGCACCAGTGGGTCTATTCTGGTGTCCCCCACTTGGTCAAAGGCATGCAGGTGAATCTGTGTCTCCAAAATGCCCATAATATGCAACGGGGTGTCCACTGCCCTGTGATGGACTGGCATCCCATCCTTGGTGTCCCCTGCCCTGTGCCCTGTGATGGACTGGCATCCCATCCTTGGTGTCCCCTGCCCTGTGCCCTGTGATGGACTGGCATCCCATCCAGGGTGTCCCCTGCTCTGTGCCCTGTGATGGACTGGCATCCCATCCCTGGTGTCCCCTGCCCTGTGATGGACTGGCATCCCATCCACGGTGTCCCCTGCCCTGTGCCCTGTGATGGACTGGCATCCCATCTAGGGTGTCCCCTGCCCTGTGCCCTGTGATGGACTGGCATCCCGTCCAGGGTGTCCCCTGCCCTGTGATGGACTGGCATCCCATCCATGGTGTCCCCTGCCCTGTGATGGACTGGCATCCCATCCACGGTGTCCCCTGCCCTGTGATGGACTGGCATCCCATCCATGGTGTCCCCTGCCCTGTGCCCTGTGATGGACCGGCATCCCATCCAGGGTGTCCCTTGCCCTGTGATGGACCGGCATCCCATCCAGGGTGTCCCCTGCCCTGTGATGGACTGGCATCCCGTCCAGGGTGTCCCCTGCCCTGTGCCCTGTGACCTGTGACCTGTGATGGATTTGCACCCCGTCTCCTGTCCACTGTCTTCTGCTGCCTGGGATAGACCTGTTCTCGATTTGTGGTTTAAAGGCAGCTTGATTATTTTGCATCGTGATGTATATTATCTTGTATATGTAAGTGATGTAATTAACAGGCTGAAACGTTCACCATGCAGGGTTTGTCTGTAGCTCCGCTCCTCTGGCCTGAATGCATGATGCAGCTCCTCCCTTCTGCTCTCTTCCTGGCCACAGGTGCGTGCCCAACCACTGCGAGCACGGCGGCAGGTGCAGTCAGAGCTGGGACAGCTTCAGCTGCAGCTGTGAGGGCACCGGATACGCCGGCGCCACCTGCCACACCTGTGAGGAAGCACGCCGGCCGCCTGGCACCATCCGCAGGATGCCCACACCTCTGTCTGCCTTGGCGGCCGCCCTGGAGGCTCTATATAACAGGGGTGCTCGGTGTCCAGACCAAACCGCAAGTTAATCCGTACTTAGGCGATAATGCGGCTAATGAATCAAGCATCAGCATAAAAAGGCTTTCTGTGGCTTGAAGTACAAAAATACAATATAGAACAACCAAATTTCACACACACATAAGTCTTCATAATCCCCCCCCCCCATGACAGAAAGTCAGAATGATTAGCGAGCGTTAAAAAGTTCCTCTTATTGTTGTATATTGATGTCTATATTGAAACTTTCCAGCCCTCTAACTCTAAAGACAAATCTTGTGCGTACCTTCGATGAAAACGCTGGCGTGTCAGCGCTCTTCTCGCTTGCGTTGCATCCCCCCCCATTTATGGAGATGCGTCTGATTGCCTGAAGACCTCAGTGTAAATGAGGAAGTCCCTATGACCTCACCAGCCCCGCTGACTGGGGCCCGGGATCTGTGTTGGGGAGGTTCCCGGTCGCCACGGTAACCCAGGCAGGGCAGTTAATGGCCTCACCTGAAAATACTCATCTCCGTCCCGGTCGATTGCTGCGAAACAAGGCCCCCCGCCTTCCCCGGCTCCTGCTGTCCACGCCCACATCGCATTCACCTTGCCTCTCCCGTTGTCTGGAGCCGTGCTGCTTTCACGCCGCCTGCATGCAGCCTTTAAGAGGCTTTGTATTGCAGCCATAATCTTTCGCTAGATCAGAGCGCTGTGGCGGCCTCATTCAGCCCCCGCTGGTGCCCCTGTTTAGTGGTCGCGCTCACGCACTCCCTGGACACAGAGTGTCTCCGAAACGCTCGTCCTAAACAGCAATCTGCTCTTTGTTTGCTTGTGTTAATGTGACTCGTTTATCGTTTTCATTTGACAACAGGTCATTCCTGCGGTTTAACTGGAAATTACATTTTTGCAGATACAGATAATTAATGTTTGTATAATAATAGTGGTTGTCTGTAAGGCTGGATGATCATGTTTTCTAAATGGGCGATTTCCGAGTTGAATTCTCTGAGCCGCAGGTTTGGAGTGGGACCGGTGCACCCGCTGGCGATTGTGAACTCGTATTTCTGCGGCTGAGATTACTCTGGCCAGGCCTTCATCCGTGCCGCTATCAGCTCCCTTCGGGTCTCAGATCGGGCATTCCCTCTGTGCCCCTGTGTCCTTGCACACTGGCATGGTTTCCGCAGTGCTAATCATAAACTGCCAGCCGCTCATCTATAAGACAGGAATACCTTTCCCATCAGATACACATTTCATTTCCATCTCCTTTTCATTTTCTGGGAAAGTGAGCTTGGGGACTTCCCTCACATCGTAAATTAGTATTGTTACTTGTATTTATTGTTTTCATTGGTTGGCAGTCACTCGGCTCCAGCACACAATGCTAACTATATATTTCATCTCTAGTAATTTGTTTCGGATATGGCTATATGAATAGGACTTATATCCTGAGCAGCATTGGGGCGATTATACATTTCCATAGGCAGGGTGTATTATGGGGGAATTTCAAATGATGATGCTTGCTTTACACCGTGTGTTTGTTGTTGCTTCCTTCTAGCCATATACGAACAGTCCTGTGAAGCATATAAGCATCTGGGCAGAACCTCTGATGCCTACTGGATTGATCCAGATGGGAGTGGCCCGCTTGGACCTTTCAAGGTGCAGTGCAGTATGACAGGTAAGAAGGGGAGTATCTTTAATGTGGGGGGGCTTAATGTAGTCAATTTACAAACCCAAGGTTAGGTATGGGAGAGCCAGATTGGATACCCCTTATAGATGATGGACATGTCTATCCCTGATTCACGGATAGAAGACCACAAATGGAAAAGGGGGGAGGGTACATTAGATCAAAGTGAACAAAGAATGTCGTCACATAGCAGGGCTTCAAGTTTGGAAACAGATTCCAGGCAATAGAGTGGAGCTTTGAATCTTCGGCTCTGGTAAGGTGCTGTTTATTTACGCAGGGAAGATGGACTGAGGGTGATGGTTCTGATGTTTGTGTGTGTTACAGTGAAGTTCTCACTTTCAGGGGAATGGATACACGTGTAAATGCAGCTCGAGTTTGATTGTTTCATACTAAATCTGTCATTTGATATTATGGCCTGATGAAAAATGATCAGGGAATCGTGATCGAGGTTAGGGTTGTGTGAAAATGTCATGGATAAAACTATGGTAACGTGGGTATTACCACCTGTTACTGCACTATAAATCAGAGAATCAGTGTAAGAGATCTTTGGGTGTGTGGTTGTAAATAAAATATGAATTTGTGTCAAGTAGCATGTTCTTGACGGGCATGAAAAACAGTATCTGCTCCCAAATGATCTGCAATCTTGATAAAAACGATGTATTTCTGTATTTTGACATCAGATGTATTTTTGACACTGTGACTTGTCATGTCGCCAAGGCAACTTGAAGCCAAATTATAAATCATATCACGAAGGTTATCAAAAGGTTCCTCATGAAGCCATTTGAGGTCTCAGTGAATGACTTGATTGCACATGATCAGAAGGTCATTGGTTCAAATCCCACCGTTGGTGAAGTGATGTTACCACTGAGCCCTAAGGCCTTTAACCCCGTTGTTCAGTCTCAGTCATACGTCATTTTGCGTGAAACCGTCTGTAAAACGTAGATGCACCATGAAGGCGCCGTTACCCAGGGCCTCCTGACGAGAGTGGGGGCCCTTGTCGGCACATTAGTGCAGTGGCGGCACTTTGTTAAATGGCGGGTGTCGTGTGCCGTTCAGCCACCCCTGAAGATCCCCTTTGAGGCTGCGCCGTGTCGCGCCGTTAGCTTCCTGGGCTCCGCGACTCCTTCTGCCTTTGATTACATCTTAAAAGAGAGCCACTGCTGGAACAAAAAAACCACAAAGTCTCGCAAAAGAATACTTTTTTAAGTTTCAAGGCGGTGAGATACAAAGAGGCGGATAAAAGCGGCTGAGCTCGCCCTGCGGGTGGCGCTGTTAGACTTGGGCCGGTGTAAGTCAGCCCACTGGCCTTCCCCTTTAGATTCGCTTCTGTCTGCCGCTGTTGTCCTGAAAGAAGAGGCATGATAAATGATAAATGATAGCAGGGCGGCGAGAAGATGCAGCGGGGTGGGGGTGCGGGTGGGGGGTGTGTCTGGTCGCCTAACGCGCTGACGCACCCCGCCTCTGCTTATGTGCACCCCCGCAGAGGACAAGGTGTGGAGCATCGTGGCCAACAACCTGGCGGCCCAGTCCCCGGTGAGCAGCCCTGGGCGGGACAAGCGCGTGGTGCTGCAGCTGAACTACAGCGCGTCGGCGGAGCAGGTGGCGGCCGTGACAGGCGGCGCCGAGCACTGCGAGCAGCATGTGGCCTACGCCTGCCGCTCCTCCCGGCTGCTCAACACGCCCGGTGAGTGTGTGTGTCTGTGTGTGTGTACATGCAGTGCCTCTGTGTGTGTGTGTGCAGTACCTCTGTGTATATGTCTGTGTGTGTGTGTGTGTACGTGCAGTGCCTCTGTGTGTGTGTGTGCAGTACCTCTGTGTATATGTCTCTGTGTGTGTGTGTACGTGCAGTGCCTCTGTGTGTGTGTGTGTGTGTGCGTGCGCGCAGTACCTCTGTGTATATGTCTGTGTGTGTGTGTGTGTACGTGCAGTGCCTCTGTGTGTTTATGTGTGTGTGTGTGCGTGCACACGCGCAGTACCTCTGTGTATATGTCTGTGTGTATGTGTACGTGCAGTGTCTCTGTGTGTGTGTGTGTGTCTGTGTGCGTAGTACCTCTGTGTATATGTCTGTGTGTGTATGTGTGTGTACGTGCAGTGCCTCTGTGTGTTTGTGTGTGTGTATGTGTGTGCAGTGCCTCTGTGTCTATGTGTGTGTGCCTGCCTGTGTGTGTTCATCTCCCAGCTTTGCTTACAGTATATCTCTGTGTGTGTCGTATATGGATAATGATCTTCAGCAAGACGCATAATTTTTGGGTAACCAATCAATACAAGGCCTGCCGTATACCATGGTAACCCACACGCAGATACTGTAAGTGTGAGTCGGAGCTGTAACTCAGACTTACTGGGTTTTATCGCTAAGTCCTTTATTAGGCCGCTGTTGTTGTGTTTGTGTTAATGGGCTGGGGGGTGTCGCACTGCATTATCTCCCATGCTGCCCCTCCCAGGGATAAGCCGCATATCCTCATTTGGCTGCCTTAGGGCTGGCATTGTGACTCCCCCCATCCCAGGTCTCCCCCAGGACCTGTGGATGCCGTCCCAATCAGAGGACAAGTGGGCTGAAGCGAGCCAGTGAGATGACTCCATCTCTCTTCCCTTCTTCTCTTCTTCTCTCCTCTCATTTCTTCTCCTCTACTCTTCTTCTTTCTCCTCTCCTCTCTTCTCCTCCTCTTTTCTTCTTTCTCCTCTCCTCTCTTCTCCTCCTCTTTTCTTCTTTCTCCTCTCCTCTCCTCTTCTTTTCTCCTCTCCTCTCTTCTCCTCCCTCCTCTTTTCTCCTCTCTTCTCCTCTCCTCTCCTCGGGCTGTCTGTTTTGTAAGCACTTCACTAGCACCTTCTTTTCCAGAAGCATCATTTAGAGAAGCTGTCTATTTTCTTTTTCAATTACTGTTATTTATAGCTAGCAGGGTAACTGCCAGACCTGCGATTGTGGCTAAATGTGTCTGCCGGACAGGGCGCCCTGCACACCATCGGAAGCTCCCTTTCTTTGTCTTTTCTTTTCTCTTCTTTTTCCAGTTTTACCTGCTGTTCTGTACCGTAGTTTCGGTCCCTCTTCGTTTAATTTGGCCAGAGAGCTGGAAGATTCCAGCTTTGTTACCGTGATTATGGAGATGGGTGATGAATTTACACCAGAATCACAGCCCATGCCAAACTATATGTATAGGACAGCAGCCTGAAAGTCATCACCGACCAGGAGACGCTTGGTTTTATAAAACTGTGTTAATAAAACTCCTAGGGAACCTCATAATAGACACATACACTCTCTCTGTCTGCCAGAGACGTCATGATTATGGCCTTTTCTGTTCCCAAAAGCTCTGAGGTCATCCAGATTTCGCATATAATATGTGTCTGATGGGGCGCTGTCTGGCTCTGCGGGGTTAGGCCTTTGTGCCTGTGATCACAAGATTGCTGCTTCAAATCCAGTTGTCAGCAGAGTAGGTGCTTTGCTGTTGGACCCAAGACCAGAGCCTTAACCCCAAAAATATCTTCCAGGTTGCCAAATAAGTGCCTGACCCTACACCCAGACCCCAGGCTTTACTTTCGCAGCTGCATAAGTGTGTGTATTCTATGGACAGCAAGATGGCTTGTGTTAATGGGAAATAACACATCCTTTCATGCTAAGAAGGCAGTAGATGTGGCCTCGTCAGTATCGCTGGGTGGAGCAGGCAGTCGCACATGACTGGACTGTGGTAGAGCTCTCCCTGCCTCCAGAGAGGATCCTGTCCCTGCCAGCTCGCCATCCAGGCCGTATCGCTGGGTGAAGCAGGCAGTCGCACATGACTGGGCCGTGGTAGAGCTCTCCCTGCCTCCAGAGAGGATCCTGTCCCTGCCAGCTCGCCATCCAGGCCGTATCGCTGGGTGGAGCAGGCAGTCGCACATGACTGGGCCGTGGTAGAGCTCTCCCTGCCTCCAGAGAGGATCCTGTCCCTGCCAGCTCGCCATCCAGGCCGTATTGCTGGGTGGAGCAGGCAGTCGCACATGACTGGACCGTGGTAGAGATCTCCCTGCCTCCAGAGAGGATCCTGTCCCTGCCAGCTCACCATCCAGGCCGTATCGCTGGGTGGAGCAGGCAGTCGCACATGACTGGACCGTGGTAGAGCTCTCCCTGCCTCCAGAGAGGATCTTGTCCCTGCCAACTCGCCATCCAGGCCGTATCGCTGGGTGGAGCAGGCAGTCGCACATGACTGGGCCGTGGTAGAGCTCTCCCTGCCTCCCAGCTCGCCGTCGAGGTCTGAGCTTCCTCTCCTTGCCCATAAGGCCAGCACAGATGTCAGCATTCCACTTCTCCCAGAGAGGCTGTTCCTTTTAAGAGCATCGAGTTCCCCCTGGGGTGTCACTAACAGGGGCTCTACACACCCACTGGGGATGGAAGGGGCATTCTTGCTCATTCTAGGAAATAAGGCACATGTATCAGTTCTGAAAGGACAAATTTTATATATCTACACATTTTCCAACTGTTTATTTTTATGGGGAGGGGGGGGGGATTCAGGATCAATAAATCAAAAATGAAAATGATTGTAATTAAATAGACATATTATTATTATTTTTGCCTGTTTTGTGCATTCATCTTCAGCCAGTTCATCTTGGACAAGGGCCTGAATGGGAAACAGCCCAGCACTGCTGGTGTCCCAGCCAGCATAAGGCCAAAGGTAGAGGTCTGCACTGGATGAGATAAGGCCCTGCACTGCTGGTGTCCCAGCCAGCACTGGGTCAAATGCAGTGGTCTGCACTGGACAGGATGCGGCCCTGCATTGGAGGTGTCCCAGCCAAGCATGTTTCATTTTCTGGTTATAGACACGTACATTATTTGTTATGTGGCCACACGTAAGCATGATTTAGGTACCCGAGAGCAGCTTATCTGGCCTGCCGAGAACTGGGTGCAGGGCTCCCATCCAGTGTGCTGGTGCTCCCTCTCACTGCACCGTTTCATGAGATTTTATCTCCTTTTCAGCAAAAACTATTTCTGGTTGCCAAGCTAATTAATATAACTGGTGACTGAGAGTGGCCTGTAAAGCTAACTGTTTCCATAAAGCGATCATTTCTAAATTTCATTTCTTATGAAAATGATATGCCTGGGGACTCGTACTGAATCGCAGTTCCCCACGAACTGCTTCCCTATCAGGGAGGGGGGCAGGACCCTGCTCAGTTACTCAAGCTGGAAGCAGACATAACATAGAAATAACTAACTTTAAATTGGTTACAGGGAGAAGCGGGTGACTGAGGAGCACTCCGCCCTACTGCAATGACGCCTCCTGCTGGCACGCTGGTGTCAGTGCCCGCCGGCCTGTTCGGCTGATCCCATTGGCATGGAGTGTTTACGAGTGATGGGGCAAAGAGACCTGAGCAATGGACCGCAGTGCAGGAGGAAAAGCAGACAGAGAGGAGTAATAATAATCCATCCATTTTCAAAACCGCTTATCCTACTGGGTCGCGGGGGGTCCGGAGCCTATCCCGGAAGCAATGGGCACGAGGCAGGGAACAACCCAGGATGGGGGGCCAGCCCATCGCAGGGCACACTCACACACCATTCACTCTCACATGCACTCCTATGGGCAATTTAGTAACTCCAATTAACCTCACCATGTTTTTGGACTGTGGGGGGAAACCGGAGTACCCGGAGGAAACCCTACGACGACATGGGGAGAACATGCAAACTCCACACACATGTGACCCAGGCAGAGACTCGAACCCGGGCCCCAGAGGTGTGAGGCAACAGTGCTAACCACTGCACCACCATGCCGCCTCCCTACAGTGCTAACCACTGCACCACCATGCCACCCCCGTAATAATAATCATCATCATCATTTTTAGTATGGAGGAAGGTGACTCCTAGTGGCACAGCTGAACAGGCAGGCAGGCCGAAAGCTGCAGTCTAATCTTAACTGAGCTCAAACAAAGCTGCTTGGATGGAATGTATTAAGTGAAGAAAGTAAAACAAGCAGAAATATTTTCTGACTTGCAGGCCAGGGAGGGAAATTATGTGCTTAAGTGAAATGAAAACTTTGCTACAAAATGCAGTTATTGAATAGTTACTCAGATCATTCAGATGATTAAACTGAATATTAATACACTTTTGTAATGAAAATAAATGTTTTGTTTGCCATTTGCCCAAGTACAGGTACATTTGAACGCTTCTTTTCGCATATCCGTCATGCTCTCCTGTGAGACACATATACAGTATGTATATATATATATATATATGGGGGCGGCATGGTGGTGCAGTGGTTAGCACTGTCGCCTCACACCTCTGGGACCCGGGTTCGAGTCTCCGCCTGGGTCACATGTGTGCGGAGTTTGCATGTTCTCCCCGTGTCGTCGTGGGGTTTCCTCCGGGTACTCCGGTTTCCCCCCACAGTCCAAAAACATGCTGAGGCTAATTGGAGTTGCTGAATTGCCCGTAGGTGTGCATGTGTGAGTGAGTGGTGTGTGAGTGTGCCCTGCGATGGGCTGGCCCCCCATCCTGGGTTGTTCCCTGCCTAGTGCCCATTGATTCCGGGATAGGCTCCGGACCCCCCGCGACCCAATAGGATAAGCGGTTTGGAAAATGGATGGATGGATGGATGGATATATATATATATATATATACACACACACATACATACACAGGTCAAAGTGAGACGTGGAGTCTTTCTTTTGGCAACATGTAAAAGTGATGTGCAACAGCAGCATGTAACAGCATCAGATAGCAGCATGTAACAGCCGTGTGTAACAGCAGTGTGTAACAGCAGCTTGTAACAGCGGAACGTGAC
Source organism: Brienomyrus brachyistius (assembly GCF_023856365.1). Lineage (NCBI taxonomy): Eukaryota > Metazoa > Chordata > Actinopteri > Osteoglossiformes > Mormyridae > Brienomyrus > Brienomyrus brachyistius. Next base: position 376,144 of record NW_026042356.1, on the reverse strand, counting down.
TGCAGTGTTTAACAGCAGCGTGTAACAGCATCATATAAGAGCAGCGCGTTCAGCCCTGGGGGCCATAATGTACACCGCTGACACAGCCCCCCCCCCCCCCCCTAATCTCAGCAGTGATAAATTGTTGGAGCCATTAGGATCACATGTGACTCGGTGCCCCCCTTATCCCCAGATTATAAATGGAAATGTGCTGTTGGAATGAACTGAGGTTATATATCCGCTTATATATTTTGCATTTCAGCAAAACTGAAATCCTCATGAAGTAGCATAAAATGTAAAATTAAGGATTAAGGATTTTTACATCAAGGAGTGTGTTTTTAATTTTTTGACATTTTAATTTAAAGACTTCTAGGGCCGGGGTGGCATGGTGGTGCAGTGGTTAGCACTGTTGCCTCACACCTCTGGGACCGGGGTTCGAATCTCCGCCTGGGTCACATGTGTGCGGAGTTTGCATGTTCTCCCCATGTCGTTGTGGGGTTTCCTCCGGGTACTCCAGTTTCCCCCCACAGTCCAAAAACATGCTGAGGCTAATTGGAGTTGCTAAGTTGCCCGTAGGTATGCATGTGTGAGTGAATGGTGTGTGAGTGTGCCCTGCGATGGGCTGGCCCCCCATCCTGGGTTGTTCCCTGCCTCGTGTCCATTGCTTCCGGGATAGGCTCTGGACCCCCCGCGACCCAAAAGGATAAGTGGTTTGGAAAATGGATGGATGGATGGACTTCTAGGGCCACTTCAGAGGCAGGGGTCAGGTCGCTCCCCCTGGCAGCAAAATGAAGGGGCACATGACTGGAGTGTAAGTGGCTCCATAAAAAGCATGGTAGCACAGTGGCTCAGTGGGTGGCGCTGTTACATCACACCTTCAGCGTGCCACGTGTGAACGCTGCCCCCCTGTCTGTGTGTGTGCAGTTTGCATGTTCTCATTCCGTTCAATGTGTCCCCTGCCCTGTGCCCTGTGATGGACTGGCATCCCGTCCAGGGTGTCCCCTGCTCTGTGCCCTGTGATGGACCAGCATCCCGTCCAGGGTGTCCCCTGCTCTGTGCCCTGTGATGGACTGGCATCCCGTCCAGGGTGTCCCCTGCCCTGTGATGGACCAGCATCCCGTCCAGGGTGTCCCCTGCCTCGTTTCCTGTGATGGACTGGCACCCCGTCCTGGATATACCCCTGCCTTGTGTGTCGTCCAGGGCATACCCCTGCCATTCTCCCAGTGCTGCTGGGATGGATTCCAGGTAACCAGTCCCCTGTGTCCATCCAGTTCCTGGATAAGTGGTTCAAAGATGGATGGACGGAATGATAGACTGACCTAATGAAAAGCTGCATTTTCATTTTTGAAATAATATTCATTAGTCTTGACATGTTCTTTAACATTTTACATTTAGACAGACGGAACTTGATTCTGATTCTCATTTGATTATATTCATAACGCATAAAACAGTAAGTGAGAGCTTAATCTATTACATGATAATGTCTGATAACGGTAGATGGTGAGCTTGACCACGGCTATATGTGACATTGTCAGGATGACACCTCCATTTCAATGGGGGGTGAGGGGGGGATATTGCCAATTAGCCTGGCAGCCTGGCAGCAGTGTGATTGCTTATTATCACTGATATTTATGAGACCCCTGAGCTTCAAGATGCTGCTCTCTGTAGTTTCAAAGAATTGGCCAGTTTGTGTGGCGGATCCGTCAAACCCGACCCCGAGAAAACAGCCTCCGGAAGCAGGCAGCCTGCCGAATGAATAGGCAGCAGTGTTCTTGTAAACATAAATTGAGGTGAAGAAGCGGCTATTTATCTTGTGCTCTGTTTCAGAGAACATTTGACTCGCGTTTGATTGAAATCGTGACGAGCTGAGCGTGACAAAATCATATTCTGTGTGCGCTGGTGCCGGAATAGTGATGCATGGCACAGCGCCGGATTGGAGGCTGGGGGGGCTCCACAGCATTAGGGGGCGTGTCTTTTTGCCCGGCGGCATTCCCTACTCCAGTGTTTCCCAGTCCGGCCCCCGGGGACCTGCAGGCGGTCCACGTTTCTCCAGGAGCTGGGAGAGAGCAGAAACGTGGACCGTCTCTGAGGACCAGGCTGGGAAACATTCCTCTACTCACATTCACATCTGTGTGTGTTAATAGTGCCTTGCCCTTGCCAGTCTGCACTCTAAATGCAAGTAATATATTCATTGGTTCATAATTATATGTTAGGAGTCAGCGTGCTTCCTGCTGTTGGAAGAATACTGACTCTAAATAATCCACATATTTTATGTTGATATTTAGCATCAAATTTATTACAAGTAATAACCCTCTCACAAGTTGTTATGGTGTCCTGCTGTTTTTAACAAACTGTAATGCATAATCATGAACCCAGTTCAAAAGGGGATTTAAGGCTGTGTTTGCCTGCACTTGCTTTCTTATCATTGGCTAGTTGTGCTATAGCTACCTGCTAAAATTACACATATTGTATTATGTAGCCTTTCTGTGTACCGTGCAAAACAACTGATTTTTGTTGACACTGCAATTCAGCCACGTGGCTTTAATGCTCCGCCCATAATATTGCGCTTCCCACTTCTGATTGGTCAAAAAACAAGAAACTTCAGCATGTTGAAACGACAACGCTAATTTTTTAAATCAGTAACCTGATACATCAACCTTCATTCAGTGGAAAAAAAAAGAAATATTTCACACTATTGTGAAGAATCTGCTGCACAATTACCACAAGCAGAGAGTGAAATCTAACATGATCCGGAAATCCTGTTTAATTATAACACGTCTGAATGCAGGGTGAATATGTTGTCTCTGTTGCCTGACTCCACTCAGCACACCCACGCTGTCAGGAATACATCTGCGTAAAAGTCTGGTAAATTGTGATAGTCTACCATTCTGTCAACACAAAGATTCACAGGTAGTACATGACAGGCACATTTCATTTAGTTTGAGTTGCTTTTAGCAAGAGCAAGTTGTTAGGAGCAGTGAGACACTTCCTCCCCTGCGGATGGCATTGTACGACGGCCTGTTATTGATATATTAATATATATTTCTTGCTGACTAGAACAATGCTCACAGTAGATCATGCTTGAGCTGTTTTCGTTTCTGATTACTTTACTAAATCAGTGGAGGTTATTTGTCCTGTAACAGTAACCTGACAGCCACAGCACCCCACCTTCCGGTCCCGCCTTCCAGTCCCGCCTTCTAGTCCAGCCTTCCGGTCTGGCCTTCTGGCCCCACCTTCCGGTCCCGCCTTCCAGTCCCGCCTTCCAGTCCCCTCTTCTGGCCCCACCTTCCGGTCCTGACTTCCGTCCCCGCCTTCCGGTCCCGCCTTCCAGTCCCGCCTTCTGGCCCCACCTTCCGGTCCCGACTTCCAGTCCCGCCTTCTGGCCCCACCTTCCAGTCCCGCCTTCCAGTCCCGCCTTCTGGCCCCACCTTCCGGTCCCGACTTCCGTCCCCGCCTTCCGGTCCTGCCTTCCAGTCCCCCCTTCTGGCCCCACCTTCCGGTCCCGCCTTCCGGTCCCACCTTCCGGTCCCGCCTTCCGGTCCCACCTTCCGGTCCCTCCTTCCGGTCCCGCCTTCCAGTCCCCCCTTCTGGCCCCACCTTCCAGTCCCTCCTTCCAGACCCGCCTTCCGGTCCCGCCTTCCAGTCCCACCTTCTGGCCCCACCTTCCGGTCCCGCCTTCCGGTCCCACCTTCCGGTCCCTCCTTCCGGTCCCGCCTTCCGGTCCCCCCTTCTGGCCCCACCTTCCAGTCCCTCCTTCCAGACCCGCCTTCCGGTCCCGCCTTCCAGTCCCACCTTCTGGCCCCACCTTCCGGTCCCGCCTTCCGGTCCCACCTTCCGGTCCCGCCTTCCGGTCCCGCCTTCCAGTCCCCCCTTCTGGCCCCACCTTCCGGTCCCGCCTTCCAGTCCCGCCTTCCAGTCCCCCCTTCTGGCCCCACCTTCCGGTCCCGCCTTCCGGTCCCACCTTCCGGTCCCGCCTTCCGGTCCCGCCTTCCAGTCCCCCCTTCTGGCCCCACCTTCCAGTCCCTCCTTCCAGACCCGCCTTCCGGTCCCGCCTTCTGCCCCCGCCTTCTGGTCCCACCTTCTGCCCCCGCCTTCTGGTCCCGCCTTCCGGTCCCGCCTTCCAGTCCCGCCTTCCGCCCCTCGCCTTCCAGTCCAGCCTTCCGCCCCCGCCTTCCAGTCCAGCCTTCCGCCCCCACCTTCTGGTCCCACCTTCTGCCCCCGCCTTCCAGTCCCGCCTTCCGGTCCCACCTTCTGGCCCCGCCTTCCGGTCCGTTCTGCTTCAGGACCATCCCCTCTGCAAGTCGCTTTACGGTGCTCGTGATGTTCGAGAACAGAGTGGCATGAAAGTGGACCATAAATCAACTGTTTTCCACACCGTCAGATGCTAGACGATCGGCGGCAGTCAGTCGGAAAGCCGGCGACACTCATGGGCCTGGTGTCGCCGCTCTTACAGAACTCGACATGCTGTCACACTCTGTGAGATTCATGGTGAGCACAGGGCCAAATGCATCCCACTTAGGACACCTCTGACCCAGGCAGGCTCCGCGTGCATGCTGTGGAGAACATTGGCGGCTAGAGAAATGCAGCTTGGGGACGGCAGGTCACCTGAGGCTGTGGTTTCTTCGTAAAGAGCGAGGAGCTGATGGTGATGGATAAAATCTGTAGCGCTGGGGCTCAGGGTCATTTTACAGTCCCTAAATATAATAAAAAAATAAGAATAAAAGAAAACAAACCGGGGGCGGCATGGTGGTGCAGTGGTTAGCACTGTTGCCTCACACCTCTGGGACCCGGGTTCGAGTCTCCGCCTGGGTCACATGTGTGTAGAGTTTGCATGTTCTCCCCATGTCGTCGTGGGGTTTCCTCCGGGTACTCCGGTTTCCCCCCACAGTCCAAAAACATGCTGAGGCTAATTGGACTTGCTAAATTGCCCGTATGTGTGAGTGAATGGTGTGTGAGTGTGCCCTGTGATGGGCTGGCCCCCCATCCTGGGTTGTTCCCTGCCTCATGCCCCCCGTCACCCAGTAGGGTAAGCGGTTTGGAAAATGGATGGATGGATGGAAAACAAACAGAAAGGAGATTTTTTTTTTTTTTAAGATTCATGGTTCTGTGCTTTTGTTTCTCAAAAAACAAGATTAGTGTCACAGTGACTATGATTCCTGTGTGATCACACTCATTTCGGCTCCTGCATCTCTCCTTACCTGCCGGGTAGCTGAGGACTCCCATGACCGTGATTCCTGTGAGATCACACTCATTTCGGCTCCTGCGACTCTCCTTACCTGCCGGGTAGCTGAGGACTCCCATGACCGTGATTCCTGTGAGATCACACTCATTTCGGCTCCTGCATCTCTCCTTACCTGCCGGGTAGCTGAGGACTCCCATGACCGTGATTCCTGTGAGATCACACTCATTTCGGCTCCTGCATCTCTCCTTACCTGCCGGGTAGCTGAGGACTCCCATGACTGTGATTCCTGTGAGATCACACTCATTTCGGCTCCTGCATCTCTCCTTACCTGCCGGGTAGCTGAGGATATTTCATTCATGTTTTATATAAGTTACTTGAACAAACATTTCCTGGGAAATTACAGAGAGATACAACACATATGCTGCAATACTAGCCTGCACTGTATTATATAGAAATAATAATAATTAACCAGTGAATTGCGATGACAGCAGCCCTGTTTTACTTACTCACATAGCTATTTTCCCTGCTGTTCTGAAGACAGAAGAGTGTGTGAGGGATATTTAGCACAAGTGGCTGTGAATTGCAGTGCCTTCTGGTGTTTCGGTAAACCGGGTAAACATTGCAGCTGCCGAACAGCTTTTTCAGTCAGCGGTCGGTGCGGGTTTCGCTCTCTGTGTAGTTACCTCCATTATGCGGGGCCGTGGTACATCGTCAGAGTGAGCAGCCTCGGATGTGCGGCTCTCCCGACCACGGTCCCCTGCTTTCGTGTTTCTTTATTCGCAGCACCGGGCCCTGGCTGTGCATAAGATGAGGCTCAGCTGTGGGCTGCGATGCCGAGCTGCATGCTAAACATCCCGCCTTTCCTTACTGCAGCGGGCGGCCTGCTTCTCTGCCAATCCCTCGCGGTTCTTTGCTCCGGCTTTCCAGCCGTGATGCCGTCTCATATAAACCTCCCTTAATTACCTCTCCTTCATGCCTGTCAATAAGCCTGATATTCATTGATCAGTGGACCCAACCACAGCAATTAAGATTCCAGCCAGTAAACTGCTTCATTAGATGCGGAGCGGCAAAGGGCCCCGAACAGAGGTGTGATCCTTGGGCCGCGTCCTTGTAACACACCGCGGTGCCTTCAATTACTCCTTGAAGGTCCCCATTGGCTATTCATTTATAAATGTGTCAGATGCTAATATATCATAACTGCGTAAGCGGATTGTTTCTGTAAATCCGCACAGTGGGTAATAAGACAGGGCTTACCTCCAAATCTGTTTTACATCGATGATTTATGGTTTTTATTGTGTAAAGGTCTGGCTTTGCTAAATCCCATGCTGCCTAGCTTTGATAAACTATGGTGATAATCGTTAATTTAATGAATAATGAAGTAATTTCACCCATTTCAGATCCGTGGTACATTAAAAGCTTCACGTGACATCTACAGTCCCTGTTTAAGACCTTTGCAGCTGATGAGTCATGCTGCTATCAATAACTGGCTCCAGTTATGATCTTTGTATGGAGTGCAGTGCTTGTTCCACCTGGCAGTGCCCACCTGGCAGTGCCCCCAGCTGTGAGATTTGTGACTGATATGTGTGCCTGTACGGGGTGAGGAGTCCCCTGGCTGACACCTGTGCTGGACCAAACGATGGCATGATCTTTGGGTGCTTGGCGTGCGGTTTGAGGGGAGTGGAAGCCAAGCCCCCTCACTCTGTGTGTTTGACTTAGAGAAAGGCGTCTCTATCAAGGATGACTCCCCCCACCTCAGCTTTGGAAAAAATGAAGAGCTTCCTCTATATTTCCAAAAAATCTGCATTTATAAATGCTGGTTTAATCGTGGTTCTGCTGGCAGAAGAGGCTACACTGAGCAGCTGGATGTTTCCAGGCTTTCTAAGACAACAGAACACAATAACAAAGTGAAGCAGGGGACACCAGGTAGAGGATGGAAGCAACTTTCTAATGGCAGAGATGACCGTCAACTTACCCGGCAGTGATTCATGAGGATGACCTCAAGTGACCTTTAGAGAATGGGGAACATTAACTGGAGTGAAGTGCACTGCTAGGACAGTTTATATCAGTTTATATACCTAGAAGCATAACTGAAGCCCCATAAAGCAAGGAAGAAGCCCTTCATTGATGAGAGAGAGAGAGAAGAACCAGGCTGCAATTTGCAGACAAAATTACATTATTCTCAGATGGACTATTAAATGAGAAATAAGTGAAACTGGAAATTTTACTGTGGTCTCGTAATTTTTTCCAGAGCTGTATTTAGTGCTTTCTGAAGTATGTGTGAAGCTTGCATATTCACACGAGGTGAAAGAAGGATCAGCCCAGCAAATGAATAGAATAGAATAGAATAGAATAGAATAGAATAGAATAGAATTGAATTGAATGGAATTGAATGGAATAGAACGACTTACTGTCTCCGTAAGAAGCTACAACGAAGCTCAATGCGTGTTTTCCAGCGATGCTTTGCAGTACGCATGAGTATAATTCGAAATAGGATAACTTAGATTAATTTAATAAAATGCACAAAGAAGAATATAAAGTATCAAAAATATAAAAGATACAGAAAAGGGAGAGAAAGGAGACAGTGGCGTATTTAGTAGCCGTATACATATTACATATGTATGCAGTGTGAGGTAAACGTGTGTTACAGTAGTGCAGTCATGAGACGTGAATATGTAAACAGCCAGTGCTTCCTAATGTGATTATTATGGTTAGTGTCTGTGTTAATAAGTATAAGATGACACTTCTGTCAGTGGTGTGTATTCTGGAGCGTTTCCCAGCGAGGTTCAGCTGTAAGGTCCTGCCCTGGCACCCGGAATGCTCATGATCCAATCCCTTATCATTAATCCCTCGTGCCTGCACTACACCTGTACTCAGTCCTCCCGTTTAGAGACCACTGCAGACTCCCGGCTGTTTGCCGAAGATGTCAGCTTTATGGATTTAAATATATACACCTTAGAGAATCGTTTCATCTGTCTCCGTCCTTCTTACATTTGTCTTGATCAGTCTAATTACAGTTTGGAGTTAAACCCTGACTGGCATAAAAAAAAACACAGATTTCACAAGAATCATAGCAGAGAGATAGCATTAAAATCTACCTGACAGCTATCCATTAATCACCCTTTCAAAGTATTCTATCCAATCTGCATTTTGGGCTTGACTCTGTGATGTTGACAAATAGGGCTGCAAACAGTCTTTTAATATCTGTGCTCGGTGGAGAGTATCTGGCTCCGACGCCTCCCGCATTACACGGGATGAAATTCCTGCCACGTACAGGATGCCCATTGTTCTATATTTATATAAAATACAGTTTGAATGTAGTGCGCCAGTAAACAAACAAAGGAAAAGCAGATCTGTCACAGGGGACCAGGGTGTCTCCGCCAAAATGATTAAACACAGAACACTGTCATAAACAGCCCCTTCCTGCATCGATATTTCTGAATTTGTTAGACTTCCTTCGGCTGCCCCAGACACACGCAGTCACACCCCAAGCAGACTTTTGTGATTTTCTTCTTCTTGTCAAATTACTTGCGCTTGAGTTATAGTTACAGCTGACTATGACTAAGTTTGGTGTGAAGATGTAGGATTGATGTCTGTGATGATCTAGAATTGATTCTGATCCCAGATTAGAATTATGAATGCATCTTTGGATCCATGGTCTTCAAAGGCAATGAGATGTGATGTTTTTGAGAATTGCCACTTCCCCTGCACCTGAAGGATTCTTCGGGAATGAACCGATGACATAACAGACGTTGAGTCCGACAGACCAGTTGATGACGTTGGTGTTAGGCAGCCGTCTCACTCCGCCGCCAAATTCTTTGCCTTAAAACGTAGTGTCACTTAAGATTACTGAGCACTATACCTACGTTAAGGGCCCTCGTCTGTATTTGTGTGCTTGTTTGTTATTTTAAGGTTCTGCTTTTTCGCCGCTGGTGGTCCAGGAACCAAGGTGATCCCAAATGCATCCCGCGTCAGTCTGCCAGCGTTAAGTAGAGTGTGGCTAGTTGTCATCTCCTGCCTGCTTTTCCCCGGCAAATTCATTCTCAGTAGCTCATCTGATGGCTGGATGTCACACTCATCACTCATTAAGCTGAAATGGCTTCGTCTTTGTGATGAGACTGCAGAGTGGCCTCTGTGTTTCGGGGACAGTGCCGCCTCAGAATGGCATTTCAAGGAGCACCCAGCCAATAAGCACAGGCTCATTACAGCCGCACAGTTCTGATTTTTGACTGCTATGTCTCATTAGCTCTAAATTTGCTCTGTTTAAATGAGTACTTTTTGATTTCTGTTATATGAAGGCGCACTTATACGCCTATAAGAAAGACAATGCTGTATTCAGTTTAACAAATGAAAAGGCATGAACTTATCGTTACACGCACACACGATTTACAGTGGAAGGCCTACACTGGGCCAATTGCACTGTATCACATAGAGCATAGCAGACAAGTGAAACATATAAGTAGGGAATGTGCACAGTCATTTATAAAGCCTGCAAGCATCTTTCCTTATGACGGTGTTTATGTATATATGTAGATGTATAGCTTTGTAGGCTTCTGACATAAAACTGGACCACTGCTCCATCATCTCGATGCTGCTGCACCTTTCACTCTCCCTAAACAAATTAGGCCCATTACTGCAAATGAGAACGCATATATAACAGTAATCGCGTGTAATAGCTCAGCGCCGAGTTAATGAAACCTGTTTACCAGTGTATACTGTTCCAATTAGGCTGACGAATGGCGGCGGCGTGATCAAACGCCACGCTAAAGTGATGGCTTAAAGCCCCCACGTGCATTAATAGTGACCAGATTCTCACAGTGAGCCTTCGGAATGCGGGAGTGAGAGCCTTGTCTTTATCTTGAGGGGGACGCTTCTTCAGTCTGAATGCACATGTCTGTCCTGGGAGGCCTACTCTCCCTTCAGATGCTTTTCATCCTGAGGGAGGCGCTCTCTTGGTCTGAGTGCACATCACTGTCCTGGGAGGCCTACTCTCCCTTCAGATGCTTTTCATCCTGAGGGAGGCGCTCTCTTGGTCTGAGTGCACATCACTGTCCTGGGAGGCCTACTCTCCCTTCAGATGCTTTTCATCCTGAGGGAGGCGCTCTCTCGGTCTGAGTGCACATCACTGTCCTGGGAGGCCTACTCTCCCTTCAGACGATTTTCATCCTGAGGGGGGTGCTCAATTAGTCTGAGTGCACATCACTGACCTGGGAGGTCTACTCTCCCTTCAGATGGTTTTTATCCTGAGGGGGGCGCTCTCTCAGTCTGAGTGCACATCACTGTCCTGGGAGGCCTACTCTCCCTTCAGATGATTTTCATCCTGAGGGAGGCGCTCTCTCGGTCTGAGTGCACATCACTGTCCTGGAAGGCCTACTTGGTCTTGACACGCTCTTCATTCTGAGGAGGTGGGCATTCTCTCAGTCTGACAGCACTGACAGGCTCCCCTGTCATGTCACATGCCCGACACCCCAGCAAGCCCTGTGTTTCTAGGAAAACGGTTCCCTTACTGGAGGTGTGATGGGCAGTGGCTCATGACGAGAGTTTACCACTTCCAGGGGGGACAGATGTATCCTTATTTCCATTAAATATTAACATGTTACCGCCTTGGTCCTGAGCAAGGCCACAGAGTGTTTGCCATTGCGGTTCTGACCCTGCAGGCAGAGCTGAGTGAAGACAGCATTTTAGAACTCACCCCCCCCCCCCCCCCCCCGGGGCCGTGGGGGTGTGCCCGCCCCATTATCCTGATCACCCAAAGGGAAGTCCTCACCGATCTGCAGATTTTCAAAGCGTCATGCTTCACTGCGGCTTGGATGCAGCAGATTGTGGGCTGAAGATCACGATGGCCGCTGATATTATGGAGGGATGTAATGATGGGCATATTTGCAGTCAGGAGAAAGGTGTCGAGAGATTTTCGCCGAAAAGGTCATGAAGAGAAATACGAGGACAATTATATTTGCAGTAACTTGCAGTGTAATCAGTTCATGTGACTCTTCATCATTATTGAACTATTGTCAAGAACATTCTAATTGTTTGGTGTTTGGTTAATTATGGAAAGGGAAGGAGCAGACAAAAGCGTGCAGAGAGGACCTCAGCTCATGTCCAGTGTGGATTCCTGAGCGTGAGCGTTTCCCCGTGTCACTGCACCCCACGAGTGCCTTTGCTGAATATTTATGAGTCAGCAGGATTGAAGGCAGCAAAGCGCGACAGTGAAGTAGGGCTTCTTCACTTAGGCCATGTGTACTTCTGCTCCTCTGAAGTCCGCTAAAGGGAGTTCAGTGACTAAGCCTTCAATCTGAGACGCTGTGTGGCACTGTTGTGTTCCTCAATGAATAGTCTGCCTGTGATACAAGGAATGACCTCTGAATGACCTCTGAATGACCTCAGAATGACCTCTGTGTACCCTGCAGACACGTTTGCAGCACATTTATATGCGTGTGTTTGTGTGAAATAGCGTGTGACGAAAGGCAACTCAAAACAGAACACATGTGTGGACCCTGAAAACTCCTCCTAAAATGAAATACAAAGCACTATTTTCCTTAGTCGCTTGGTCATCCTCTGACAATAAATAGAAATAATTCCACTGAGATCAGAAGTTTCTGGGGAAGTTTATAATGGTGGGTAAAAGGTGGCCGCATTCTGCAAACGACGTCCAGACAGAACTAAGTCAAACGCGTTGGAGAGAACCATCCATCACACCCCAACCCTAGAGGGTGCACCAGTGTCATGTCACATGACAGCTGAGGGACTGCCACCAAACCAGTGTCATGTCACATGACAGCTGAGGGACTGCCACCAAACCAGTGTCATGTCACATGACAGCTGAGGGACTGCCACCAAACCAGTGTCACATGACAGCTGAGGGACTGCCACCAAACCAGTGTCATGTCACATGACAGCTGAGGGACTGCCACCAAACCAGTGTCATGTCACATGAAATCTGAGGGACTGCCACCAAACCTGTGTCACATGACAGCTGAGGGACTGCCACCAAACCAGTGTCACATGACAGCTGAGGGACTGCCACCAAACCAGTGTCATGTCACATGACAGCTGAGGGACTGCCACCAAACCAGTGTCACATGACAGCTGAGGGACTGCCACCAAACCAGTGTCACATGACAGCTGAGGGACTGCCACCAAACCAGGGTCACATGACCGTCTTAGGACTGCCACCAAACCAGTGTCATGTCACATGACAGCCATGGGACTGCCACCAAACCAGGGTCACATGACCGTCTTAGGACTGCCACCAAACCAAAGCTTATGGAGTCTTGTTGCACAACCTTCAAAAACCTTTTGTAAATGTCTTTAGGAGAATGTCTTTAGGTTGAAGGTAAATGGTTATAACTCAGTGAGGGCAGATCTTCTGTGTTGCATTGCCCATTGTTCGGCTTTGTAAATAGCCCTGACACATGGGTCCGTGTCGCCCTGCGCTTATGCCGTGGTTCATGATTTAAGAGGCGTCACGGTGTCATTGCTCATTATTTCCCTCAGCTATGGCTTCAGCTAGTTGGCCAACATTCGTAAGCTTCCAGCTGCTGGTGGAGAGCGCCCAAGCTCCGAGCTCTTGGTGTCATTAAAGGCGACTGGGCTTCCGGCCCTTTTAAAGCCAACGTAAGCAGATATCTTACTACCAATCACAGACACAGTACTTATGCTGTCAGAGCCATTGTGTTAATGAGATGAAGGAGAACAGAGCGGATGACGAGGATGTTTCAATGGACATTTCCTTGTCATACTGTTAAATAATCTTATATGTATAAACGTTATGCTGTGATAGTCAGTAGTCACCACCGTCAGGTTAGCTGTCCCTCCCCCCTGAGCAGGGATGCTCTGGGTCAGCCTTGCACTCCCAGTCATACGCTCCTGATCATACTCTCCCAGTCGTACACTCCTGATCATACTCTCCCAGTCGTACACTCCTGATCATACTCTCCCAGTCATACACTGCCGGCCGTTCAGTCTCAGTCATACGCTCCTGATCATACTCTCCCAGTCGTACACTGCCGGCCGTTCAGTCCCAGTCATACGGTCCCAGTCATACACTCCTGATCATACTCTCCCAGTCATACACTCCCGGCTGTTCAGTCCCAGTCATACACTCCTGATCATACTCTCCCAGTCATACACTGCCGGCCGTTCAGTCCCAGTCATACGGTCCCAGTCATACGGTCCCAGTCATACGTTCCTGATCATACTCTCCCAGTCGTACACTGCCGGCCTTTCAGTCCCAGTCACACGCTCCCAGTCATGCACTCCAAGTCATATTTTATGAACCTCTCATACCCCCCAGAGGAAATGTAAAATCTGTAAAAGTTCTGAAGTGCATATCCCATATTGCAGCAGGGCAGTATCTCTGTGATGAGCTATTACTCACATTGTAAGTTACTCCAGTAACTTTGGAGTAAGGCTTTGCTTCAGAGACCTGCTCCTGCAGGTGGCGATTCTTTGGCAGTGAAGGAGGCGCCATCGGCAGCAGTGCATGGGTGACCTGGCAGTATGGAGGCGGGGCTTAGCACTGCTACACGCGCTCAGTTGGCTCGCATGTCTCTCCACGTTCCACCTGTGTTTTATCGTCGACTATCCCGTTGGGAGTGTGGATGCTTGCTGGATCTGGCCCTCTGGGTTCCCTCTGCCATACTTAAGCTCATTAATACATTAATATACCATTTGCTTCCACTCTGTTGCAAATTATGTGCAGATGACATCAAGTCCTGCTCTGGGCCCATAAACGCGCGTTGGCCATCTGCTCTGTGTACGCTCTAGAAGGCCGAGCGTCCTTCCCGTGTCAGCAGGCCTGCAGGTCTGATAGTGCCCAGCATCAGCCCTGACATGGCTACCCACCCATTTGCATTCCAGCCTATTTTCTCTACTGTTACAGAGACAGGATATTTCCTTGGGAAGCTGCAGTCGTTGCATAGATACTGTAAAACTTATGCCCCCGTGTGAGACAAGAACAGAGCTTTTGTGTAAATCCTTCCGAAGTGTAATTATGCTGGACTGCAGACACGGAGCAGTAAAACAATGAGCAGGGAGGCCGAACAGCGGTTTTCGGCGGGTGTGAATCAGCGGCCTCATATTTTCGTCCGCTTGGCACTCATTCTGTCTCCAAGGCTGTTATGCTCAGCCTTAATAAAGCAGGTGTCACATGCTCGAGCAAAAAGCCAACAAGGAGACCAGGGACATCTGAACTGCGCTTTGGCTGGCCGAGGTACGCGCCAGAAATCTGCAGCACACGAGCAAAGCATAATGTGAGGGCAGTATGCAGACGGTGAAAATCTTATCGCGGAAAAGCACCTTACAGGCACGTCTTTGATTCCCTGTAATGTCTGGCTCGCTCTCCGGTACTCGGGAATTGGTGACGCTGTGTGATGCTCTCTAAATGCCTTTCTGTTTTTCATGTTTGCCTTTCTTTGCCCAGATGGGACGCCGTACACATGGTGGGTGGGGAGGGGTAACGAGAAGCACTACTACTGGGGGGGCTCCGGACCTGGCATCCAGAAGTGCGCTTGCGGGATTGAGAGGAACTGCACCGACCCCAAGTACTACTGCAACTGCGATGCTGACCACCGGCAGTGGTGAGGACCCCCCGTCTCTGAGTTAGCCCTCTGTGAGTTAGCCCTCTGTGAGTTAGCCCACTGTAGGTTAGGCGTCTGTGCATTAGCCCTCTGTGAGTAAGCCCATTGTGAGTTAGCCCTCTGTGAGTTAGCCCATTGTGAGTTAGCCCTCTGTGACTTAGCCCATTGTGAGTTAGCCCTCTGTGAGTTAGGGTCGGCAGAGTGATTTCAAAGGCCTAGTGTTGGGCCCTTGAGTAAGGCTCTTAACCCTGCTGTCGCAGTCATTTCTTATTTTGGATGAAAGCATCAGCTAAATAGATCAATAAAAATGGTAGTTGGGGACGTACTTTCCCTCACTCTTATGGGGAGGGGGGCAGCTGAACCCCAGGACCGGCCCTCATTGAGCAGTCATCTACATTCTCCTAGTATCACAGCTCACTTGAGAAACAATTAAATGCTAAATCAAAGCACTAACAGCAAGGCTCCTGAAGCTTCCCAACCCTGAGCCATTTATCCCTGACCTTTACCTTGTAAGACACTTTAAATGAGCTTTTCACTTTCAGTTACTCCAGCGACTTGTTATCACATTATATCATGTTATTTTTCCACTATGTGGCGGCCATCTTTGGGCAGGTCATCGCAGAGCAACTGAAAAATATTTGGAGACTTAATAAAGTAAACGCCCCATTACGGGCAGCCAGTCTGAAGGCTCCAGAGCATTTCCTCTTGTCTCTTTGCGTTGCAGCTGCAGCAAAACATCTCTATAACGAGAAAACTCACTCGTCTGGAGAATAATTTCCCACACCCTCAAATGAGTGCATTTATTACCAGCTAAGACAATGCAAGTAAATGTCACCTAGTCTTTAGGGAGATTACTGCGCTGGGAAAGGCTTCCATTTATTCAATCTCCGGTTTCCCTGTCAGGCCTTAATCTTCAACTGAGACCGGAGTGCTGTGTAATTTAAGGAGAGCGACGCGAGAGCCCAGACTCGCACCGCACATATTACGGCCAGAACAGCAGAGCGATTCCGGCACAGGCGGTGTAACGCTGCCTGTTAGGTCCCCCCATGCTGCACAGGCAGCTTGACCAATGGGAAGGGTGCACCTGTAGCCCACTGCCACTTTCATTTCTGTCATTTTCTTTCCTAAAGGTGTAATAACAACTTTGCTTTATAGAGAGCCTTTCTCACACTCAAGGATGCTTTACATACAATTCGACAGAAAACACAATAAAGCCACAGAAAAGCAACAGCAGAAACAGCAACTTTACAAACTGGATGATGTAAATAAATGTGTTTTTAACTGGAGCTTAACTGCAGAGTGTAACTGTAAAAAAAAGATGGAAAGCGGGGCACAGGCCAATTACATTTTTGCATTAGATTTATTTAGCAGGTGCGTTTTTCAAACCGATACACAAGTGTAAATCAGCCAGTCATTGCAGCAGCTGGGAATAAGGGCCTTGGTCAAAGGCCCGAAAGTAACATCACTCTGTCAGCAATGGGATTTGAACCAACAACCTTCCAGTCATGAGTCCTAACCCACAGGGCCACACACATTTTAAATGTGAAACCTGCCTGTAGTCCATAATCTATAATGATTATTTGTGATTTCACGTTAGCAGGATATGTAAGGAGATCAGCTGTCTGTGATTCCACACTAATAGGATGTGTAAGGACATCAGCTGTTTGTGATTTCACATTAACAGGATGTGTAAGGAGATCAGCTGTTTGTGATTTCACATTATCAGGACATGTAAGGAGATCAGCTGTCTGTGATTCCACAGTAAACAGGATGTGTAAGGAGATCAGCTGTTTGTGATTTCACATTAGCAGGATATGTAAGGAGATCAGCTGTTTGTGATTTCACATTATCAGAATGTGTAAGGAGATCAGCTGTTTGTGATTTCACATTAGCAGGATGTGAAGGAGATCAGCTGTCTGTGATTCCACATTAACAGGATGTGTAAGGAGATCAGCTGTTTGTGATTCTACATTAATAGGATGTGTAAGGAGATCAGCTGTTTGTGATTTCACATTAACAGGATATGTAAGGAGATCAGCTGTCTGTGATTCCACAGTAAACAGGATGTGTAAGGAGATCAGCTGTTTGTGATTTCACAATAGCAGGATGTGAAGGAGATCAGCTGTTTGTGATTCCACAGTAAACAGGATATGTAAGGAGATCAGCTGTTTGTGATTTCACATTAACAGGATATGTAAGGAGATCAGCTGTTTGTGATTCCACAGTAAACAGGATGTGTAAGGAGATCAGCTGTTTGTGATTTCACATTAACAGGATATGTAAGGAGATCAGCTGTCTGTGATTCCACAGTAAACAGGATGTGTAAGGAGATCAGCTGTTTGTGATTCCACATTAACAGGATGTGAAGGAGATCAGCTGTTTGTGATTCCACAGTAAACAGGATGTGAAGGAGATCAGCTGTTTGTGATTCCACATTATCTGGATGTGTAAGGAGATCAGCTGTTTGTGATTTCACATTAGCAGGATATGTAAGGAGATCAGCTATTTGTGATTCCACATTAACAGGATGTGTAAGGAGATCAGCTGTTTGTGATTCCACATTAACAGGATATGTAAGGAGATCAGCTGTCTGTGATTCCACAGTAAACAGGATGTGTAAGGAGATCAGCTGTTTGTGATTTCACAATAGCAGGATGTGAAGGAGATCAGCTGTTTGTGATTCCACAGTAAACAGGATATGTAAGGAGATCAGCTGTTTGTGATTTCACATTAACAGGATATGTAAGGAGATCAGCTGTTTGTGATTTCACATTAACAGGATATGTAAGGAGATCAGCTGTTTGTGATTCCACAGTAAACAGGATGTGTAAGGAGATCAGCTGTTTGTGATTTCACATTAACAGGATATGTAAGGAGATCAGCTGTCTGTGATTCCACAGTAAACAGGATGTGTAAGGAGATCAGCTGTTTGTGATTCCACATTAACAGGATGTGAAGGAGATCAGCTGTTTGTGATTCCACAGTAAACAGGATGTGAAGGAGATCAGCTGTTTGTGATTCCACATTATCTGGATGTGTAAGGAGATCATCTGTTTGTGATTTCACATTAGCAGGATATGTAAGGAGATCAGCTGTTTGTGATTCCACATTAACAGGATGTGTAAGGAGATCAGCTGTTTGTGATTCCACATTAACAGGATGTGTAAGGAGATCAGCTGTTTGTGATTCCACATTAACAGGATGTGAAGGAGATCAGCTGTCTGTAATTCCACATTAACAGGATGTGAAGGAGATCAGCTGTCTGTGATTCCACATTAACAGAATGTGTAAGGAGATCAGCTGTTTGTGATTCCACATTAACAGGATGTGAAGGAGATCAGCTGTCTGTGATTCCACATTAACAGGATGTGAAGGAGATCAGCTGTCTGTGATTCCACATTAACACGTCTGCTCCTTCGCACTCAGAGGAAGGCAGCACCTAAATAATTGTGGTGGTTTATGTCGCATG
Organism: Brienomyrus brachyistius; assembly: GCF_023856365.1. Lineage (NCBI taxonomy): Eukaryota > Metazoa > Chordata > Actinopteri > Osteoglossiformes > Mormyridae > Brienomyrus > Brienomyrus brachyistius. The sequence goes on along the minus strand of NW_026042356.1, from coordinate 357,939 downwards.
TGCAGGTCTTCCTGTGAACCACGGTGGGGCAGTTGGGCAGATCTTTAATCAGATAATTGAATATCTGTGAGGAAGATGAGCCTCTCTAATTGAATTAATATTTTCTTGTACATGTATATTCTTCCCTTCATCAAGGAGAGAGGATTCTGGAGCCCTGAAGTACAAAGACCATTTGCCTGTAATCCAGGTGGCTGTTGGAGATACCAGCCGAGCCGGCTCAGAGGCCAAGCTGACCGTTGGTCCTCTACGTTGTCAAGGAGACCGTAAGTTAGAGCATTTTCTTTCAGCGACATTGATCAGTAGGCAGCGATAACCTTGCCTGTATTCTGCACTTGCTGATCAACATAATAATGACTCATGATAAAAAAAAATCTGAATATTGACCTTGTCTGGCCTTTTGGAGCTGGGCCATTTATTTTAAGAATGTTAAATGCATTGAACACCCATACTATTGTGGGTTTCTGTACTTTCCAAGGCAACAGTGTGCTCATTACCTGATATGTGCTTTTAAATAAGGTTAACCAGGTTATCGGATCATAGGGTGGAACTCATCAAAGCAACATCTCTAGCCAATCGGCATCTTCTACATGTCTTCCATTTTCCCTGCTACAGCCAATCAGCATCTACCAAACATCTCCCACTTTCCCTACTCCAGCCAATCAGTATCTATGAAATATCTCCCATTTTCCCTGCTCCAGCAAATGAGCACAGTTGATGTTGGAACTCACCATACCCTTCAAACCTATTTATACGTACAACCCCATTTCCAAATTAGTTGGTACGGGGGCATGTGTTGCATCACCTCTTCTGTTAACAACACACTGTAAATGTTTGGGAACTGAGCTGGAGTTTTGAAAGTGAAATGTTGTCCCCAGTCTTCCCTGGTGTAAGATTTCAACCATTCAACAATTCAGGGTCTCGATTGTTTGCCGTATTTTTCATTTCATGATGTGCCAAATGTTTTCAGTGGGTGACAGGTCTGGACTGCAGGCAGGCGTGTAATGCACGCAGAATGCGGTTTGGCATCGTCTTGCTGAAATATGCAAGGCCTTCTCTGAAAAAGACATGTGGATGGCAGCATATGTTGCTGTATATGTCATTCAGCATTAATGGGTCATTCCCAGATGTACAGGCTACCCGAGCCATGAGCACTAATGCAGCCCCATACCATCACGCATGCTGGCTTTTGGCTTAAACAGCACAGTTTGTCCATCTTAAATGAGCTCAGGCCCAGAGAAGTTGGAGACTTTTCTGGATCATGTTTAGATGTGGTTTCTTCTTTGCATATTAGAATTCAGTGATTGCAGTGACAAACTGTGTTCACAGGTTTTCTGAAGTCTTCCTGAGCCCATGCAGTGATTTCCACTGTAGAATTGTGTCTGTTTTTAATGCAATGCCCCTGGAGGACCCAAAGATCACTGCTATCCAGTACTGGTTTTCTGCCTTGTCCCTTGCATACAAAGATTTCTCTCGATTCACATAATGATATTATACACTGTAGATGATGAAGTAACCCAAATTCTTTGCAATATTGCATTGACGAACATCATTCTTAAGTGGCTGTATCATTTACCCAAGCAGACTTTCACAGAGTGCTGAACCTCTCCCCATCGTCACTGCACAGAGTGCTGAACCTCTCCCCATTGTTACTTCACAGAGTTCTGAACCTCTCCCCATCGTTACTGCACAGAGTGCTGAACCTCTCCCCATCGTCACTGCACAGAGTGCTGAACCTCTCCCCATCGTCACTGCAGAGATTCCGCCTCTCTGGGAGGCTCTTTTTATACCCAATCATCATACTGACCTGTTGCCAATTAACCTAATTAGTTGTGAGATATTATTCCAGGTGTGTTGCTGGCATCAAATAGGCCTGAGTGCCTGTCGCCAAAATGTCATAGGCTTGAATCTCACCTGTCTGTGTGTGTGTGTGTGTGTGTGTGTGTGTGTGTGTGTATGTGTGTGTGTGTGTGTGTATGTGTGTGTGTGTGTGTGCGTGTGTGTGATGCAGAGAAAGATGGGATGAGCAAAAATACAAAATCATGGCAATCAATAAAGTATCACTATTCCATTCGGGGGGGGCAGAGTTAAGCAGGGCCTGGGTCAGGTAACAGGCTGCTTTATATCATTGTGAGTAAAGGTGCTTGTCTCCTGATTTCATCTTGGTCTTACATTCTTGTATTTTCTTGGCACCACTGTGCTGCACAGAAGCTCTGCCATGATGCAAGAAGAGAAAGCGCTTTGTCTTTATGGTCAACTTTGGGCAAAGATGAAACATCCTCAGGCGCAGACCTAGTCAGCATGTGCAGAGCAGTCAAATATCCTGTCATGTGTTGGATTTTTCTCCTGCTGTGAAGAATTTTTTTTGTTGGGATTTTCTTTTAGTAGAAGAGATTTGGGAGACTCTCAGGTTAGCACGGTGAGTCAGCAAGTGCGGCGTCGCGTCGAAGGAGGGTTAGAGATACAGATCGGGGCTCATCTCTGCCTGAACAAAGTTTGCTTGTTATCTCAGTGTCTGGGTGGGTGTCCTCCAGCAGGGGGTGAATCGCTAACTCGCAGTTGGTGCCATGGCCTGAATTTATGTGGGTAATTTGGTGTCCGGTGATGTGTGTGCCTTCTGTCTGGGTGATCATAGATATTTAACGTGTAGAGTGTTTTCTGCTTTGGCCCTGATTCTCTCAGCAACCCAGTAACTCTTCTTGTTTATGCAGCTTGTCTCTTTTATATTGGGCACTATCTACATTTCAGTGTAATGAATCTACTAAAGAGTGAACAGTCTGAGTCAGATGAATAACTTTTTAGGAGAACTAGCACCACGTATGGTAAATGTTTACTCTTTTTATTCAAGCTTACAAGAACATTCTAACTTCTAAAAGAACAGGAAAAAACTCTATTTCAGAAACCCTTGTCTAGCTTAATAATCTTCTTGATCAATCTGCTTAATTAATATAAATTCGTAGATTAATATTTTCAAGCACATCTACGCTGCTGTAGCTGCAGTATTGAATATCTTTGTTTTGTGTGAAAGCATGGAAGCATTTGGGGAAAATGCTTTTGTTTCACCAGTAAAAAAAAAAATAAACTCACCTGCTATGACAGCCCATTAATTCAGCTTAATTACAATCATTTGGCTTATGTAACAATTGCACTGCTAAAGTAAAGGGGGGTATTTTAAAGAATCATAATTAATTGCACAGTTGTAATGTGTTTCTCAAGGCGTGAAACTATTTACAAGAGGCATTGACTAATGACAGTTACCAAGTCCAGCAGTTAAGGATCAGGACCCGAGATTTTTTCATTTGTGGTGATTCTGTTTTTGTCGAGGTCGCTTTAATGGGAGACAGGATGCGGACCTGAAACGCAGCGCAGGTCACAGGGACACCATCCACAGACTGAGGGGCTTCTCAGAAGAGTGGATGATCCTCACACTTTTTAGGTGATTGTCCACCTAGACTTCTAGATTTCATTATCCAGTGGCGGAATGTGTTTCACCATCAGTTACGGACTTTGAATGATGTCTAAAGCCAAAAACTCAAGAGTCTGAGATGACCTCTATCTTCCACTTTTATGAAAAATCAATACAAGCCGTTGCTGGCTTCTATCCATTAGTGAGTCATGCATTTTTTATCTAGTCCACATTATGTAGAGAGCACTTCAGAAAAAAAAAATAGAAAAAACATTAGCACGATTTATAATGTTTTTTTTTGTGTAATTGCAAGAATGTCATGAAAGGATTATTGTTTCTAAAAACAACTTTTGTCATTTGTGTCATTTAGCAGCCCTGTGAGCACTTAGAGTGGAGTTTGTTACGGATACACAGTAAGGAGGGCAGTGTTACAGACAGGCAGGAACCTTAGGACGAGCCGTACATGCACGTAAATGCGTCTGAGCACTTTGAGAGGAGTTTGTTACGGATACACAGTAAGGAGGGCAGTGTTACAGACAGGCAGGAACCTTAGGACGAGCCGTACATGCATGTAAATGCGTCTGAGCACTTTGAGAGGAGTTTGTTACGGATATACAGTAAGGAGGGCAGTGTTACAGACAGGCAGGAACCTTAGGTTGAGCCGTACATGCATGTAAATGCGTCTGAGCACTTAGAGTGGAGTTTGTTACGGATACACAGTAAGGAGGGCAGTGTTACAGACAGGCAGGAACCTTAGGACGAGCCGTACATGCATGTAAATGTCACAGCTTCAAACAGCCTCCATACCTACAATTAATAATCAAGGTCTTGTACTGCTAATCACACACAAAGATTAAGATAAAACATGATTTTTTTCAGCTGTATAAACCACATTGATAGATCTGTGGTATATATCATACATTTCTGAGCTCATTTGCATTCGTTATTATATGGGACATGACCGGTAGTAAGCCCTGCATGCATCAGTCCACTTCGTAAAGGTAACTTATCCCTGTTCTCTGCTTGTATATAATGTCTTTGTACTTTTATCTGCCCCAGCAGACAATGAACTGAACTGAAAGAGGTTTGATTCTATGATTTGATCCTTTGTACTTTCAGTGAACACTACTTTACGGTCTTCGGGAGCTTGGAATACGCTCTCAGCACTGAAATGCTTTGCCCGCTTTGACCCTGTGCTCTGCGTGCCTCATGTGTTGTGCTGTACATCATTCAGCAGATGGAGCTCAGTGTTTGTCATGGAGAGAGAGGCCCCTCTGCCAGGCCGTCTCTGCTAAACCCCCCTCCCATGGTTTCCAGCATGGAGAAAATCCACCACCTTATTTATTCTGTATCTCCTGGAAGGAGCTCTTGGAAGCTCCCAGATTTGATGTTGAGGTTCTCTTTAAGTCATCAGCACATTGCTCCTTTCTCCTGGAAAACAGAAGCTGGACAGTAGGTTTTCTCTGCGCTTTTGAGCAGATACAGCTGGGGAATTGCCTGTGTGATTTAGGTGGGATGCTGCCCGTACGCTATGTGTTTCAGACTTTCTGCTCTAAGTCAAGTCGTAGATTGTGCTCCTTAATCGGTACCTATAGCAGGTGACCTCTTGGATAAAAGCTGTTGCTGAGATGGAGGTGGAAGATGAGATTCTTCACGGCACTCTGACAGGATGACATCGTTCATCTGCCCTGCTCTCCTCACGCCCACTATCTGCTCCTTATACCATCTGAAGGAGGAACTAACTGGTAGCCGTTGTGTCCTAGTGATCGTTGTCATAAAATAGAGTGCATCAATAAGACCTGAAATCGATTCTTTCTTGTCGATGCAACAGACTTTTACATTTATTTACATTTATTTTTTTGTTCCATTGCTGCTGAATATTTGCTGTTTCTTGACGCTGTGGTTGTGTAAACAGCCACAGCATTTTTCTTAGCTGCACAACAGACCCCTGTCGTTTTCATCACAGCCACGCGCTTCATTCCTGGACTGTTCTTTAGACAGTTTTGTTCTCATGAATAGATGTTTACAAAAGTGTTCCTCTTCACAACAGGACACCTGTGAGGAGACCCATTACAACGAAGCTAAAGACAAGGTATTGTAAGAACATGCATTGTTTCTGGACGTTAACTCTCGTCAGCAGCAATGCCGTGTGCTCAAGGTGCTCCTTACTTCTTCTGGCTCCATGATGGATGGCCTGTGGTCTGGATCCAGGCCCTGAAGAGGGTCTTTCCACATTGCTGTTCCCTCAATGATGGATTGGATGGGCCGAAAGCCCTAATTCCTCATGATTGCCCAGAGCCCCGCTCTCTCCTGTGAGAGATCCGCGGACACCTGCCCAGCGCGCCATTCCTGTGCTGTGGAGCTCTGACCTGCTCCTCCCCCAGGTGTCCTGCGTGGCAGATGTGCATGCAGACATCGCATGTAGACGTGCATTCCTTGTTATTGCTAAGAGGCTGAGATGTTCAACCTTCCTGTTTTAGATGTTGTATTTGCTAACCATCCACACTGCAGAGGTACAAACATAAATTCCCACGAAGGTCTCCTGGGAGTCACAGTCTCATGGCAGACACTGCAGTGAGTCACAGTAGACTGACAGCTACTCTGTAACTTAAGTGCTTCATGAAATTCTAACTTCATACTGTAGCCACTAATAGCACTTAAATTTCACATTCATTTGGTATATTGCGTTTGGTATTTTGGTATTTAATTCAGCTATGTACAGGGACCTCCACTCAGAAAATAATCTTTTGAAAACACTTTTGTATAGTAAAAGAGTACAGTGGAGATTACAGTACTAATACCTGAGAGTCTTAGCTGGTTCTGTTCAACTAGGCCATATTTGTTAGTAGGTTGTTGACTAATACTCTGCGGTTTACCTCCATGCGCAGACAGACAGGTGTAAAGGGCTGCTGAGGATGTGGCTGGGCTTGGCACATTTGAACGTTCTGGAGAGCAGATGGTAACAGACAGGCGTCGGACACGGCGGTGTGGTAAACAAAGTTGACAGATAGCCTTGGGTATGAAAGGACAGGAATAACCTGCAGGACAGCCTGGCTACTGGCCCACATCTCTGAATGATGACAGCTTTGCTCTTATTATTTTGACTCTGACTGGCGATGTACCAGCACACCGACCTTGGGCCCAGTGCTGCTCACTATAGGCTCCAGGTCCTTCCTTGACTCAGTGATTGGGTGGTCCTGCACCCTAGCCTTGGTTATTTTATTATATAGTCTACCTAATTTTATTTTCTATCATTTTATTCCTGTTGCTCTTTAACTCAGATCATCTACACTTCAGTGTATTTTATGTTTTGCAAAGCACTTTGGTGTACATGTTGGTGTATGCTCTGGTGTACGCTCTGGTGTTTGCTTTGGTGTTCGCTTTGGTGTACACGTTGGTGTACGCTCTGGTGTACGCTCTGGTGTACGTTTTGGTGTACGCTCTGGTGTACGTGTTGGTGTACGCTCTGGAGTTTGCTTTCGTGTATGTTTTGGTGTACGCTCTGGAGTTTGCTTTGGTGTACGTTTTGGTGTACGCTCTGGTGTTGGCTTTGATGCATGCTTTGGTGTACGGTCTGATGTTTGCTTTGGTGTACGCGTTGGTGTACGCTCCAGCGTTCGCTTTGGTGTACACGTTGGTGTACGCTCTGGAGTTTGCTTTGGTGTACGTTTTGGTGTACGCTCTGGAGTTTGCTTTGGTGTATGTTTTGGTGTACGGTCTGGTGTTTGCTTTGGTGTACGCGTTGGTGTATGCTCTGGTGTTTTCTTTGATGTTCGCTTTGGTGTACGCTCCGGCATTCACTTTGGTGTACACGTTGGTGTACGCTCTGGTGTTTTCTTTGGTGTTCGCTTTGGTGTTCGCTTTGGTGTACACATTGGTGTACGCTCTGGTGTTCGCTTTGGTGTACGCTCCGGCATTCACTTTGGTGTACACGTTGGTGTATGCTCTGGTGTTTTCTTTGGTGTTCGCTTTGGTGTACGCTCTGGTGTACGCGTTGGTGTACGCTCTGATGTATGCTTGTCATCCTCAGATGTGCTCTATAAATAAATTTGACTTATTTATTGATCAGCTATGGACTAGCAGTGTTTTGGTGACTAATTGCTTTGTCATTATATCATCATTTATGTTTACTTTGTATACACTGGTTTAGGCTTTTGGTAAGTCAGATAATAAAAGCTCCTGTTTTACTGATTCAGAGGGTGAACGAGTTGTTTTTCTTACCAAACATATAACCACGAAATGTACGAAAAGCAATTTTGACACTTGACAGTTATTTCCTTTAAACACAGAAATAACAACGTTGTTTATTAGTCCAGCTTGTCAGCAACATCTATACAACAACTCATTAACATGAGCTTGAAGATGGAAAAATCTATAGACAATGGCATTACAAACCTTTTGTTTTGTCGTATAAATACAAGCAGACGGAATGAAATGCCACACTGATAGATGATGTGCAGCCTGCGAGATCCTGCTGTTTTGCCACCTAAGCAGGTTTTTCCCAGCGAATAACCGACAGAACTTTCTCTATAGAACAGACATTCCGGAAAAGTGCAACTCGCGATGGTTTGGTTCTTTTTCACATAGTGGGGGTGCCGCAGGTTAGTTCAGCAGCTGCTCTTTATCAAAATAGCAGGAATTCATATATCTTGATGAATGCAAAACAGGAATGATGAGGGACTCCCCCCCCCCCCCCCCCCCCCCCACCTACTCTTATGCTTCCTGGTTGAGGAGAGCTTCTTTTCAATAATCAGCAATGCAAGAAACCGTGAAGAGTGACAGTATGCAGACTTACAAAAGATACCAAGGCATTGACATCTCAAGATATTCTCCATGGATTTGTTGTTTTGTATGGTAGTATTGATAGTACTCTTAGAGTAGTATTATTATTAGTCATAATAGTACTCTTGAAGTAGTATTATTAGTAGTAGTAATAGTACTCTTGCTTGTCTGCTTCCCCAGTTTTGTGTAGGTATCTATCTGTTTTTCCAAAAAGTGATCATTTTTATTGCCACTTCTTCTGAGACATTGTTAGAATTCAAGAGAGCTGTTCAATGCCGGAACAAATGCAATAAGAGTCGAGTTCGCATCCTTAACACAGAGTGGAGACTGGCCTCTACGGTGTGTCTTGTCTCTGATCCTGTTCTTGATTCTCAAGGTGCAGAACTGGGTCGCATCTTTCACCAGACGAAATAGAGTTTGCCCGTAGTGACGGAATTTAAATGCATCAAGATTACCTTCACGAGTGACGAAAAAGTGAGCGAGACATTGACAGGTGGATCGCTTCAGCTACTGGGCAGCATAAGGTCCTGTCCTCCCCTGAGGTCATGAGCTGTGGGTGATATTAGTGCAAAAACAAGGGTTTGGGAACAAGCAGCCAAAATGATGTTGATCCTCAGGGTTTCTGGACGTACTGGGCAGGGTGAGCAGTTTGGGCTGCTGGTCTTTTGCATCGAGAGGCGGCTCGAGTGTCTTATAAGGATGCCACCTGGACATCTCCTAGGGGTGATATTATGGAGGTATCCCACCAGACCCAGAACATGCTGGAAGGATTAGGAAGGATTATATCTTTCAGTTGACGTGGAACTGACTAGAGATCAGTGTGGATGAGTCTGTGGCAAGGAAAAAAGAGGTCTGGCGTGTCCTACGGGGTTAGCCGCCAATTCACCTTCAAGTGCTGGCTTGATGCTTTGTATGACTTGCAACTAATCATTCAAAACTCATTTCAGAAAAATTGGCCTGAAATTAAAATACAGCTAATGGTAAGAAGTGGAATGAAAAGTACTTGGACTCGGACTGAACCTTGAGGAACACCTTCTTCCTTGCATACATGCAGACTAACCAGTCTATAGATGAGTTCTCTGAGTGGCAAGAAAAATGCCTCAATATGTTTAGCAGAGAATGTTGCTTATTCAGATCGAATACATCAGATAGACATGAAGACGCAGCCCATTCCATGTGTGTACAGCTCGAGAGAGGAGAGAGTGCCTTTGCTGACTGCATAATCGTGTGCTTTGCTGTAGCCTGTCATCCACGTTCTGTACTTCTCCAGCCAGGAGACAGCTGTTAAAAGCTCCCCGGAAATCAGCAGAAGCTGACTGTTTGCTTAGAAGCTTTTCCAGTTTTCGCTCTCAAACTGCAGCGTTAACATCTTTAGCAAAGTCTGAAGTGCAGTGAGAATTTTCTCTCATTCGTGGATGAACTTGTCCACATCCATCTGATTTGTTGAAATCCCTGTGAGCAAATGACTCCGGTGGTTAGCTTGACTGGCCTGCAACCTTTAAGCTCGCATCCTGTGAAACTCGGCAGCTGTTTGCCTGGAATTGATCCCTAGGTTTGCTCATGGTCACCCTGCAGGTAATTGGTCTTCATGGACTTTAGCAGATGCACAGCTATATCTAGGAAATCTTGTTTGGCCGCTTTGTGTTTCAGCAGAAGAGCATGAGGCTCTTGGAGTGACAGCGGATGATGTATCTCAGCGTCCAGGTCGGAATTTTATTTTCTGTGTATACCTTATCCGTTATTGGTCTGCTGCACTCCCCTGTGATCCACAGGAGAGAGGGGGTGGTTTTCCTGTTCGGGAAAGAGAAATCTGGAAATGTCAAGCACTGATGAAGGGCTTGCCCTTTGTACGGTCGGCGGGTTTACCTGGGGAAGGTTGATGAGCTTTGTGACAGGGATCCAACCGCTTCTCAGGGATCCTGCTTCACTCCTGGTTTGTTTTGCAGATAAGATAGAAGCTGCTCGAATCTGTCAGAAAAAGTTCTGTCTGAGCAGACAGCTTAGCAAGCATGAAGCGCTGAATAATGGTGGCGAATAAACGGGTGTTAATGTAGCCGCAGGGACAGCGCTGGCAGGTTCTTACTTTCGTGTTTTTTTTTGCTGTACGCCTTCCATGCTCTGATGGGCGTGACATAAAGAATAAAATGGTTTAAGGCTTTTTCACTCCCACGGAGAAGTGTGATTTTACATGGACAGGCTGTCGTTTCACTCTTTAGACAAGTAGGATGAGGCAGAGCAAAACCTGCTTTTAGGCTGTGATCTGCTAAGACAGATGAGTTTTATGGTCTGGATGATCTACAGAAGAAAAGGCGCCCAAAAAGTTGAGCTGTGGAGAAATGGCAGAGTGTATGAAACTGAGCTGGCTGCAGGTAAGAACGTGGAGTTCTTGGTTTAAGTCGTTAACTTAACCTAACCGGCTCCAATGAATATCACCCATCATCCAAGCTCTTGTTAAATATAATTTTGAGATGCAGATGAATAACTAGATGTATAGTGGTAACTGTCTGGTTAAACGTGCCTGAAAGGCAACAGTGTGAATTGAATGAACAACTGATGAATAAATAAATGAATTTGAATGGACTAAGAAACTACACTCTTTAAAATATTTTGCCTCAAGTATCTTAAGGCATCTAAAATGTTTAGCTGTTACCCAAATGAGTCCAGTTGCCAAAAATTGCACAATACATCTGCACTAAAAATTGTACAGTCTAAATATTTATAAGTGATTTGTGATGTAATAGTCTGTGCATCTTTTTTTGGTTTCCCTTTACGTGGAATTACTATTACATTTTTAGGTATTCACCATAATTGTCCAGATATTAATGTCAGGCAGTGACGATAACTGTCAAAATATCGATATAACACGCCTGCTCTTTAGCACCCCTTGTGGAAGCAGCCCTTGCAGCCAGCTGACATGGGATGCGACTTCATAGATTTAATGCCTTAAACAAGAAGTAGCCATATTGGCTATTTATTTCTTGAATCCATGCCCTTAAAAGGTGTGATGTCATTTGAATGAACAATAAATTGAGGCAAGGAGCTTCACTGGCCTCACTGGCAGGGGAGCAGATCCAGTCCCGTCCTGACTCTGTGCGTGCGGCGTGCCTGTCCTCGCACCTACAGGGGTGCAGATCCAGTCCCGTCCTGACTCTGTGCGTGCGGCGTGCCTGTCCTCGCACCTACAGGGGTGCAGATCCAGTCCCGTCCTGACTCTGTGCGTGCGGCGTGCCTGTCCTCGCACCTACAGGGGTGCAGATCCAGTCCCGTCCTGACTCTGTGCGTGCGGCGTGCCTGTCCTCGCACCTACAGGGCTGCAGATCCAGTCCCGTCCTGACTCTGTGCGTGCGGCGTGCCTGTCCTCGCACCTAAAGGGCTGCAGATCCAGTCCCTTCCTGACTCTGTGCTGGCAGCGTGCCTGTCCTCGCACCTACAGGGGTGCAGATCCAGTCCCGTCCTGACTCTGTGCATGCGGTGTGCCTGTTCTAGCTGTGTTCTGGTCAGTTGGCCCAGCCATCCTCCATCCTCCTTTGTTAAACGATGGACGACTGAAAAGGAAAATTATCCCAGAGATTCACCTCTGATCAGTACCTGATTTTCACCATAAATGCCCGCTGTGTTCAGAGGCAGCTTTTTTCATCTGTGGAGCTTGGCCTTAGAAAAACCACCCAGCCCGCCAGCCCACGGTAATGAGTCATGATGCCTGATTAAAACTCACCGTGATATTAGAGCAAAGCAGCAAAGAGGCTAATGCCCTTGAATGAGGATCGAATGTGGGTTTTTGTCTTTATGCAGTAGTTTTACTGTAATGCTGGTGTTTTCTCCTTCTTTTGGCTAAATATGTACCAAACATAAAGTGTTTCCAGAGAGCAAAGTGAAAAAAAATCTCCTTTGGTGTTAAAATGGAGATAAAAAAAAAATAACACTGGGAGTTGCTAAATTGCCCGTAGGTGTGCCTGTGTGAGTGAATGGTGTGTGAGTGTGCCCTGTGATGGGCTGGCCCCCCATCCTGGGTTGTTCCCTGCCTCATGCCCATTGCTTCCGGGATAGGCTCCGGACCCCCCGCGACCCAGTAGGATAAGCGGTTTGGAAAATGGATAGATGGATAACACTGGTAAAAAGTCAGCTAGTGCTCTGCCGGTAGTGAGCCCTATTTGAGGGCCTGGAGGTGAGGCAGAGCCCCCATCCTGCTGTGCTGCCGATTGTTGGCTGCCCACAGCCACTGTTAAGCTGCTACCATCCCATCATTATGAGCCATTTTGCTGTTTGCTGCATTTGCAGAAGTCTGTTTGCTCTCCACCCGAAACAAGGGGATCAAGGTCAGGAGAAACACGCAGCTCATAATTCCCAGCAGGCCTTGCCATCTCCCCCCCCCTCCCCATCTCTGCCCTGTATCTCCAGAAGGCTTCGCAGAGAATCGTCCAGAACACGCTGTTTGCAAAATAGGCTAAATTAGCCTCAGCATACCGACAGGCATGGCTGCGTCGTTACGGACATGGTGATGTTTTCCGTTTCGTATTCTGGAATAAACACGGTTTGTGTGAAATTACACGCAGGCAAGAAGCCCCTGCAGTTGTTTAATTAAAATGAAAGATAAATAAATCTCCGTAATCCCACTAAGCTGTCTCTGTCCTCATATATGGACGCAGTTTTTGATTCATAAAGCAAGAGGGAGCAAATAGCGGAATCGCAGGGGGGACACAATGGCTGGAAATGGCGAGACGCAGGCCGGTCTGACGGCAGCGGGTGCCAGATAATTACTGAGGCGGTTTCTGGGCTTCCCAGATAAGCCGGCACCCCCCAGTGGGGCTCTAAAGTTTGTTTTGTGTCCTCAGTGCTGTACCACAGCCGGGATTATATTGTCACATACAGATGGTTGAAGACATCGGGACGGGTGCTCTGGTTGCTCTGGGATCGGCTGTGTATTTCCAAAGAGAAGCGTCCTGCAGATGCTGTGTATTTCAGGCTTAATTTGCGTATGTTTAATGGGGGGAGGGGGGGTTGGTCCCTATCTTCTCTCCAAGAAGAAACTCGTTGAGAAGGGAAGGTCAATATGGAGTGCAGGCTCCGCATCACGTGACCAGATGGTCCTCTTTTTTGCACACTGTTCCCGTGGTAGATAGTTGGACAGGGATACGCAGGTTATTTTTGCCTGCTGTGCCCCCGCAAGCAGGCTGACATTTGGCCCTGGCCTTGGCTGGTTAAGAAGGGCAATTCTCATTACCATTCCACCACTGCCTTAAGGATGCCCCTCATTACCGTCCACCACTGCCTTAAGGATGCCCCTCATTACCGTCCACCGCTGCCTTAAGGATGCCCCTCATTACCGTCCACCACTGCCTTAAGGATGCCCCTCATTACCGTCCACCGCTGCCTTAAGGATGCCCCTCATTACCGTCCACCACTGCCTTAAGGATGCCTCTCATTACCGTCCACCACTGCCTTAAGGATGCCCCTCATTACCGTCCACCACTGCCTTAAGGATGCCCCTCATTACCGTCCACCGCTGCCTTAAGGATGCCCCTCATTACCGTCCACCACTGTCTTAAGGATGCCCCTCATTACCGTCCACCGCTGCCTTAAGGATGCCCCTCATTACCGTCCACCACTGTCTTAAGGATGCCCCTCATTACCGTCCACCGCTGCCTTAAGGATGCCCCTCATTACCGTCCACCGCTGCCTTAAGGATGCCCCTCATTACCCTCCACCGCTGCCTTAAGGATGCCCCTCATTACCGTCCACCACTGCCTTAAGGATGCCCCTCATTACCGTCCACCACTGCCTTAAGGATGCCCCTCATTACCGTCCACCGCTGCCTTAAGGATGCCCCTCATTACCCTCCACCGCTGCCTTAAGGATGCCCCTCATTACCGTCCACCACTGCCTTAAGGATGCCCCTCATTACCGTCCACCACTGCCTTAAGGATGCCCCTCATTACCGTCCACTACTGCCTTAAGGATGCCCCTCATTACCGTCCACCGCTGCCTTAAGGATGCCTCTCATTACCGTCCACCGCTGCCTTAAGGATGCCCCTCATTACCGTCCACCACAGCCTTAAGGATGCCCCTCATTACCGTCCACCGCTGCCTTAAGGATGCCCCTCATTACCGTCTACTACTGCCTTAAGGATGCCCCTCATTACCGTCCACCGCTGCCTTAAGGATGCCCCTCATTACCGTCCACTACTGCCTTAAGGATGCCCCTCATTACCGTCCACTGCTGCCTTAAGGATGCCCCTCATTACCGTCTACTACTGCCTTAAGGATGCCCCTCATTACCGTCCACTACTGCCTTAAGGATGCCCCTCATTACCATCCACTACTGCCTTAAGGATGCCCCTCATTACCATCCATTGCCGCCTTAACCCTCTGGAGTCGACGGCTTCGAAATCTGGAGTCGAAATCTTATTGTAGAAACATAAATCCGTAATCTGTCTTCTTTTCAAGACGTTAATTGTCGGAAGTATTAAGGTTTTTAAAAATCGGCAAAAAAGTGAACCATGTCACCTTTCTTTGTTTTACCTGCATCGGGGTGAGTGTAGTGCCACCCTCACCTGAAGATCAGTATTTGCATTCTTAGTAGCCGCATTTACGCGTATTCAAATCATATTCGCACCAGATACATCCCAATCAGCCTCATACTGTAAAAGGGTGGGGGGGGGGTGTGGCCAGGTGTGAATGACTCATGCATACACATGAAAGTTGCTACATATTCAATGAAAGGAGCCCAGAAATAGTGACATGAGTTTGGTTTTTTTTATTTATTTATCCAGCTGAATGTTGCAACTACACCACTTAGTCATCTTTATGTAGCCAAGACTTTGGTGATCAGATATCTGGGATCAAAACAAACTGCCACCATTGCTTACTATGTACTTTTATAATGTTTCTGCAAGTGTTCCAAACTGCATTTTGCAATGCCTATGCTTTGATGTCAAATTACAAACTTCACATAAATCTGACATATTTACAAAGTACACTAAGATTAAGATGAGTTTAATGCCAAAACAAATATATAAGAAATAATTTATTTGCCATGAATTAAGTTTATGATATTGAATGAAATGTGTGACCATGTCCCAGTCACTGAAAGTGTGTTCCCTACCCCTAGACCCCAGAGGGTTAAAGATGCCCCTCATTACTGTCCACTACCGCCTTAAGGATGCCTCTTATTACTGTCCACTACCGCCTTAAGGATGCCTCTCATTACTGTCCACTGGCGACTTAAGGATGCTCCTCATTACTGTCCACTGGCGACTTAAGGATGCTCCTCATTACTGTCCACTGGCGACTTAAGGATGCTCCTCATTACTGTCCACTGGCGACTTAAGGATGCTCCTCATTACTGTCCACTGGCGACTTAAGGATGCTCCTCATTACTGTCCACTACCGCCTTAAGGATGCCTCTTATTACTGTCCACTACCGCCTTAAGGATGCCTCTCATTACTGTCCACTGGCGACTTAAGGATCCTCCTCATTACTGTCCACTGGCGACTTAAGGATGCTCCTCATTACTGTCCACTACCGCCTTAAGGATGCCTCTCATTACTGTCCACTGGCGACTTAAGGATGCTCCTCATTACTGTCCACTGGCGACTTAAGGATGCTCCTCATTACTGTCTACCATCCCCTTAAGGATGCCCCTCATTACTGTCTACCATCCCCTTAAGGATGCTCCTCATTACTGTCTACCATCCCCTTAAGGATGCTCCTCATTACTGTCTACCATCCCCTTAAGGATGCTCCTCATTACTGTCTACCATCCCCTTAAGGATGCCCCTCATTACTGTCTACCATCCCCTTAAGGATGCTCCTCATTACTGTCTACCATCCCCTTAAGGATGCTCCTCATTACTGTCTACCATCCCCTTAAGGATGCCCCTCATTACTGTCTACCATCCCCTTAAGGATGCCCCTCATTACCATCCACCGCCACCTTAAGGATCCCCCTCATTACCATCCACTGCTGACTTAAGGATGCCCCTCATTACCGTCCTCCGCTACCTTTCAGATGTCCCTCATTAGTCCTATGCTTTTCATTATAAGGGGAGCCATGAATCTGCGCTGACCGCCTCCTGATCTCCTGCGACTGCCTGCCCTTCTGTTTTAAATGCTTTGCCTTGACCTTCCGGATGCGGTGTATGCTCACATTAAGCAGCCATGCAGAGCTGTTCTCACGTGCTGCTTAATGCGGACTCACACTTTATTCCCATGAACCGCCGTCTTCGAACCAAAAATTCAGGAGGAAGTGTATCGGACTGCAGTCGCCTGACTCAGAAATTAAGATGGATAAATGGGAAAGGGGCTCTTACCCTTGCGGGTGTTTGTATTCAGGGAAGCTGCCAGTATCCGGTGACATGCTAAATCATTAGTTTGCCTTTGGGAGTGGATCTCCGGAATTATGGATTTTCCGGATGCACTGGGAAAATCGGTCGCAAGGAGGTCAGAAAAAAAGACAGAGACAAAGCCTCATTTCGGGTGATTTTTATTCTTGGGATAATTAGGGGAGGAAAAGCTGGTTAGTCTTATATGTTTTTCACAAGAGTCTTTATCCAACCCATTGATGCATTCAAATATAAATAACTAATCTAATTGTGTCCATTGATGGAGCACAGAGACATGCCAGTGAACCGAATTTCTTGTAATACTTGGAATGCAGCATCATTTAGTGAGCTCTCGTAAATAATAGGATCATCAACTCTGTCGGTATTTTGTTTTAGAAGCAAACATTCATCGGAACATTCATTCTTTATTCAAAGCTTAATGGTTTGTTGTCTGTTTAAACTATGCGATAAAAATGAGGATCCTGCACTGTGGGGCCCGCTTTTTCGCAGTACTCACTCTTTTCGCAGTGCTCACCCTTCGCAGTGCTTGTTCATTTCGCAGTGCACAGTGCTTGCTCTGATGCTGACCAGTGTCAGGCTGCTTTTGCAGGAGGAGGCCAGACCTTCTGCGCTTGTGGCTGCTGAAATCCGGCCTGATCCTGTCACTGCCAGCCAGTGAAGCCCTTGACTGCACACCGAAGCATTGCTTCCCGGCACGGGGTGACGTTCTCACGTGTCTTTTGGTGTGGCAGGGAGTTACTGGAACGCAGCGGCCTTCACCACCCCCCTCGTCCTACCTGCACTTCTCCACCTTCCAAGGCGAGACCAGCGCCGACATCTCCTTCTACTTCAAGACTTCCTCGCCGTATGGCGTCTTCCTGGAGAACCTGGGAAACACGGACTTCATCCGTTTGGAGCTGAAGTGTGAGTATCTGCCCCTCCAGATGTCACTGTCTCTGATCTCCAGCTGTGCTGCTCTTTTCACAAATCTTTCTGGCTGACTATCAATCATTTATTGACTTTCTTTTAAGTAAATACAAAAAGAAAGCTACAACTTAAAAATGATCTAAATGAAAAGATTATTGCCTCAGGGCTATAATGTTAAATGATATAATTATTAATAATCAATATGTAAATGACTGACTTATTAATTGCTCTGGGGGTGGCAGGTTGGCCTGACAGTGCAGTACAGGACTGGGGGTTAAATGCAGCCCCTGGTCATGTGTGTGGGGGGGGGGGGTCTGTGTCTGTATATGTATGTATATCTGTGTGGATTATCTTATCTTATTTGTGTCCTATACTTGGATGGATGGATGAGAGAGTAGGTTTATGCAGGTTCTTTGTCCAGTAAAATAAGGTCATTTGCATTAGTTCTCCTTCCCCTGCATAGACTCTGCATTGCTGCTTATGTATATGAGCTGTATCAGTGGTGACATTGATAGTACTTGTTTCGTAATTCTTGGCTCCGCCTGAAGGGCTTGGCAGAGCCCGGCTTCAGCAGGCGCCAGCGTCCCGTTAGGTGACCCGGAACATGAGGAGTTACAGGCCAGATCCATTACCGTGGTGTTCCAGTGACGGTCGCACAGAGACGCGCGGGCTTATGGCGGCGGGAGGGGTGGCGGTATCGCTCCGAAACAGGCCTCGCTGTCCTGACTGCTGATGTGGCTCTGTTCAACCTCGCATCCAGCGCGTGACATAATCCCGCAGCGGGGGCAGGCCATGCAGCGGGGGCAGGCCATGCAGCGGGGGCAGGCCATGCAGCGGGGGCAGGCCATGCAGTGGGGGCCCACCAGCAATCCCCCGCATCCTCAGCACCCCTCGCTGTGAACAAACACGCCAGGAATGCTGTCCCTGTGCTTATCGTCTGCATTCTGCGCGTCTAAGTGGACTTACCCAGGCTGGCCGTTCATGGCTAACGTACCACGTGAGTTTCCCGGAGGAGTCTTAGGCAGTGCCGCCCCCGGGGGTGTGGGGGGGGTTGGGGCAGGGTCCTAACAGCCCTTCTCTCTGTAATCCTACTCCATTGCTTCAGATGCAGGGGCTGGGGGGGTCTAATCGGTTCCATCTATCATCTATGCTCCCCCGTATCCACCGGGCTTCTGAGTCACACCCCCCCCCCCACCACACATTCGCACGCGTTCGTCAGTCCAACTCAAGAAAAAAATGAAACCTCCTTTTTGCTTTAATGGTGCACTGGCAGAGGAGCAGGGGGCATGTCACATTGTAGAAGCACGAGCTGGACAGGCAGACCTCGTGTTGCGATGGAGAGGGAGCAGCCAGCTGGGACAGTGAACCGCCCAGTGCACGGGCAGTATGTGTAACTGCAGAAAGCTATATCTGCATGCAGGCGGTATGTGTTATCACGCTAAACTGTATCAACAAGCCACACCAGGCACAGGTGGTATGTTACCATGGTAAACTGCATCAATAAGCTACATTGTGTGCAGGTCATATGTGTTACCGTGATAATCTGCAGCAGTAACCCACACTGCATGCAAATGATATGTGTTACCACACTAAACTGCATCGGTGAGCCGCACTGCGCACGAATGGTACATGTTACCGTGGTAAACAGTATCCACAAGGTGCACTGCGTACAGGCAGTACATGTTACTGTGGTAAACTGCATCGGTGAGCCACACTGCGCACGGGTGGTACATGGTACCACTGTAAACTGAATCTGTGAGCCTCTCTCTGTACATGTAGTATGTGTTACTGTGGTAGACTATTTCCACGAGCCTCACCTTAACCGCATACCAGCCTTGGGGGAGTTGTGCTGCTCCAGAAATGCATGAAGGGGCCAGTGTATGGACATCTCTGTCCCTCTGAGTTCTCAGTGCTGCCCAGGGAATCAGGGCTCAGGGCTGAGGTATTTGGAGAAGAGCCCCAGGACTGCCTCTGGCCCTCCTGCCGTCTGCCTCGCCTGCCCTGGGTACAGACACGGATCTGCCTCTGTCCCCCCTCTGCCTCTGGCCCTCCTGCCGTCTGCCTCGCCTGCCCTGGGTACAGACACGGATCTGCCTCTGTCCCCCCTCTGCCTCTGGCCCATCTGCCGTCTGCCTCGCCTGCCCTGGGTACAGACACGGATCTGCCTCTGTCCCCCCTCTGCCTCTGGCCCTCCTGCCGTCTGCCTCGCCTGCCCTGGGTACAGACACGGATCTGCCTCTGTCCCCCCTCTGCCTCTGGCCCTCCTGCCGTCTGCCTCGCCTGCCCTGGGTACAGACACGGATCTGCCTCTGTCCCCCCTCTGCCTCTGGCCCATCTGCCGTCTGCCTCGCCTGCCCTGGGTACAGACACGGATCTGCCTCTGTCCCCCCTCTGCCTCTGGCCCTCCTGCCGTCTGCCTCGCCTGCCCTGAGTACAGACACGGATCTGCCTCTGTCCCCCCTCTGCCTCTGGCCCTCCTGCCGTCTGCCTCGCCTGCCCCAGGTACAGACACGGATCTGCCTCTGTCCCCCCTCTGCCTCTGGCCCATCTGCCGTCTGCCTCGCCTGCCCTGGGTACAGACATGGATCTGCCTCTGTCCCCCCTCTGCCTCTGGCCCTCCTGCCGTCTGCCTCGCCTGCCCTGAGTACAGACACGGATCTGCCTCTGTCCCCCCTCTGCCTCTGGCCCTCCTGCCGTCTGCCTCCCCTGCCCTGGGTACAGACACGGATCTGCCTCTGTCCCCCCTCTGCCTCTGGCCCTCCTGCCGTCTGCCTCGCCTGCCCTGGGTACAGATACGGATCTGCCTCGCCTGCCCTGGGTACAGACACGGATCTGCCTCTGTCCCCCCTCTGCCTCTGGCCCATCTGCCGTCTGCCTCGCCTGCCCTGGGTACAGACACGGATCTGCCTCTGTCCCCCCTCTGCCTCTGGCCCTCCTGCCGTCTGCCTCGCCTGCCCTGGGTACAGACACGGATCTGCCTCTGTCCCCCCTCTGCCTCTGGCCCATCTGCCGTCTGCCTCGCCTGCCCTGGGTACAGACACGGATCTGCCTCTGTCCCCCCTCTGCCTCTGGCCCTCCTGCCGTCTGCCTCGCCTGCCCTGAGTACAGACACGGATCTGCCTCTGTCCCCCCTCTGCCTCTGGCCCTCCTGCTGTCTGCCTCGCCTGCCCCAGGTACAGACACGGATCTGCCTCTGTCCCCCCTCTGCCTCTGGCCCATCTGCCGTCTGCCTCGCCTGCCCTGGGTACAGACACGGATCTGCCTCTGTCCCCCCTCTGCCTCTGGCCCTCCTGCCGTCTGCCTCGCCTGCCCTGAGTACAGACACGGATCTGCCTCTGTCCCCCCTCTGCCTCTGGCCCTCCTGCCGTCTGCCTCCCCTGCCCTGGGTACAGACACGGATCTGCCTCTGTCCCCCCTCTGCCTCTGGCCCTCCTGCCGTCTGCCTCGCCTGCCCTGGGTACAGATACGGATCTGCCTCGCCTGCCCTGGGTACAGACACGGATCTGCCTCTGTCCCCCCTCTGCCTCTGGCCCTCCTGCCGTCTGCCTCCCCTGCCCTGGGTACAGACACGGATCTGCCTCTGTCCCCCCTCTGCCTCTGGCCCTCCTGCCGTCTGCCTCGCCTGCCCTGGGTACAGACACGGATCTGCCTCTGTCCCCCCTCTGCCTCTGGCCCATCTGCCGTCTGCCTCGCCTGCCCTGGGTACAGACACGGATCTGCCTCTGTCCCCCCTCTGCCTCTGGCCCTCCTGCCGTCTGCCTCGCCTGCCCTGGGTACAGACACGGATCTGCCTCTGTCCCCCCTCTGCCTCTGGCCCTCCTGCCGTCTGTCTCACCTGCCCTGGGTACAGACACGGATCTGCCTCTGTCCCCCCTCTGTCTCTGGGCCTGCAGTTAACATTTTAACTCCTAAAGTGCATTGTAGGAAGATAAATGCCGTACAAAAGTGAGCATCTCGCTCCTCCCTCCCTCTCTCTCTCTCTTTCTCTCTCTCTCTCTCTCTCTCTCTGTCTTTTATTGACTGATTGCCAAGAAGGTTTTAATTGACGGCATGCGACTTTAATAGTGCATTAAGAAGACTTTTGGCGCTTAATGCGATCCTCTTATTCCTACTGCTGGTTCGGATGGGCACCACTCTGGAACATACTGATGACTCTCACCTTCATGGTGAAACCTGCACAGCTGTGCCCTCCGCACCACCAGAGCCCCGCGGTGAAAAGCCGACTGTGATCCGCGGTTTCCGGCTATCAGCTTTCACCAGCTTCCTCACTGCTGAAAGACGTGTTGGCGCCCTCTGCTGACGGTAGAGGTTTGGCAGTGCTGCCGCCTGGTAGCCCCCTCCCCCGCTGCTGTACCAAACCCCGTCCAGGGAGTGTCCCATCCCAGGGTGGACCTCATTACAGGCACATAAAGGTGCCTTTGAATATTCATGGAATTTTCAAAAGCGTGACTGAGCTTCAGATTTTGGATGAGAAATGATTTATTAAGATCCATATTTCATGTTTTATACACCCGGCCCGCCTGCCCCCGGGGGTCCATGACTCTTGAGGGGAAATGTGATTTAATCTGGAGTGAAGCTGTTTTCTCCAGCACTCTTTGCTTTTCTTATTTGGAGTCGCTCCAGATCGTGCCCAGATTTTAATTTCTCCTGACGTTGGTGTCTGTCTCAGACTCCCCTGTGTCTGGACGCAGCCGGCCTTTCCGACATCATTCAAATGCGGATTGCAACACGTTTATAACATGACACTGGGCATAGACTTCCCTGTGACTGTGATCAGTAATGAAAGAACCTCATCTCCGGCTGTCAGTAAACATGCCAGAGGGATGATGAACATATCGGCTTGTTTTATAAGTGTTTATTCTGTTTTGCCTCAGTATATACAAGCATACATCGCTGTGGGATCCACATACTCCTCACTCCTGTGCCTGTACATCCCTGTGAATCCACACGCTCCTCACTCCTGTGCCTGTACATCCCTGTGAATCCACACACTCCTCACTCCTGTGCCTGTACATCCCTGTGAATCCACACACTACTCACTCCTGTGCCTATAGATCCCTGTGAATCCACACACTGCTCACTCCTGTGCCTGTACATCCCTGTGAATCCACACGCTCCTCACTCCTGTGCCTATACATCCCTGTGAATCCACATGGTCCTCACTCCTGTGCCTATACATCCCTGTGAATCCACACACTCCTCACTCCTGTGCCTGTACATCTCTGTGAATCCACACACTGCTCAGTCCTGTGCCTGTACATCCCTGTGAATCCACACATTCCTCAATCCTGTACCTATACATACCTGTGAATCCACACACTCCTCACTCATGTGCCTATACATCCCTGTGAATCCACACACTCCTCACTCCTGTGCCTATACATCCCTGTGAATCCACACACTCCTCACTCCTGTGCCTGTACATCCCTGTGAATCCACACGCTCCTCACTCCTGTGCCTATACATCCCTGTGAATCCACACGCTCCTCACTCCTGTGCCTGTACATTCCTGTGAATCCACATGCTCCTCCCTCCTGTGCCTGTACATCCCTGTGAATCCACACATTCCTCAATCCTGTATCTATACATCCCTGTGAATCCACACACTCCTCACTCCTGTGCCTATACATCCCTGTAAATCCACACGCTCCTCACTCCTGTGTCTGTACATCCCTGTGAATCCACACGCTCCTCACTCCTGTGCCTATACATCCCTGTGAATCCACACACTCCTCACTCCTGTGCCTATACATCCCTGTGAATCCACACGCTCCTCACTCCTGTGCCTGTACATCCCTGTGAATCCACACGCTCCTCACTCCTGTGCCTATACATCTCTGTGAATCCACACACTCCTCACTCCTGTGCCTATACATCCCTGTAAATCCACACGCTCCTCACTCCTGTGCCTGTACATCCCTGTGAATCCACACGCTCCTCACTCCTGTGCCTATACATCCCTGTGAATCCACACACTCCTCACTCCTGTGCCTATACATCCCTGTAAATCCACACGCTCCTCACTCCTGTGCCTGTACATCCCTGTGAATCCACAAACTCCTCACTCCTGTGCCTGTACATCTCTGTGAATCCACACGCTCCTCACTCCTGTGCCTATACATCCCTGTGAATCCAGACACTCCTCACTCCTGTGCCTATACATCACTGTGAATCCACACGCTCCTCACTCCTGTGCCTATACATCCCTGTGAATCCACACGCTCCTCACTCCTGTGCCTATACATCCCTGTCAATCCACACACTGCTCACTCCTGTGCCTGTACATCCCTGTGAATTTCTCTTGATTTGACTCTCCCTGCTGACCCCTAGAGGATGAGCTCCCCCTTTGAGTCTGGTCCCAAGGTTTCTTCCTTCTTGGGAGTTTTTCCTTGCCACTGTCACCTTTGGCTTGCTCACTGGGGGCTTTGGGTACGGATGCTGTAAAGCATTTTCAGACGACGTAATGTTGTGATAATGCGCTATACAAAAATACATTTGTTGTTTGTTGTTGTGAATCCACACATTTGTCACTCCTGTGCCTGTACATTCCTATTCATGCCGGTTAATTAACATGATCGACTTTCGAAATTATTCCACGATTAATTATTTATTAAGAGAGCTTCTGGTTTGCTTGCTGCTGTTAATTATTTTCCATCTCCAGAAGGTTTTCCACGTGGCCATTTGCGAGCTGGTAAGGACAAAATGTAAGAGGATGCGAGTTTGTCAGCTGCACAGGGGGACACAGAGAAAGGTGGCAGAGCAGAGCTGTTCGAGTGTGCTGCTGCATAGGGCGGCACAGAGAAAGGTGGCAGAGCAGAGCCGTTCTAATGTGTCTGCTGCATAGGGCGGCACAGAGAAAGGTGGCAGAGCAAGCCATGTAAGTTTATCAGCTGCACAGGGTGGCACAGAGAAATGTAGCAGGTCGGAGCCGTGTGAGTTTATCAGCTGCACAGGGTGGCACAGAGAAAGGTAGCAGAGCAGAGCCGTGTGAGTTTATCAGCTGCACAGGGTGGCACAGAGAAAGGTAGCAGAACAGAGCCGTGTGAGTTTATCAGCTGCACAGGGTGGCACAGAGAAAGGTAGCAGAGCAGAGCCGTGTGAGTTTATCAGTTGCACAGGGTGGCACAGAGAAAGGTAGCAGAGCAGGGCCGTGTGAGTTTATCAGCTTCATAGGGTGGCACAGAGAAAGGTAGCAGAGCAAAGCCGTGTGAGTTTATCAGCTGCACAGGGTGGCACAGAGAAATGTAGCAGAGCAGAGCCATGTGAGTTTATCAGCTGCACAGGGTGGCACAGAGAAAGGTAGCAGAGCAGGCCGTGTGAGTTTATCAGCTGCACAGGGTGGCACAGAGAAAGGTAGCAGAGCAGAGCCGTGTGAGTTTATCAGCTGCACAGGGTGGCACAGAGAAAGGTAGCAGAGCAGAGCCGTGTGAGTTTATCAGCTGCACAGGGTGGCACAGAGAAAGGTAGCAGAGCAGAGCCGTGTGAGTTTATCAGCTGCACAGGGTGGCACAGAGAAAGGTAGCAGAGCAGAGCCGTGTGAGTTTATCAGCTGCACAGGGTGGCACAGAGAAAGGTAGCAGAGCAGAGCCGTGTGAGTTTATCAGCTGTACAGGGTGGCACAGAGAAAGGTAGCAGAGCAGAGCCGTGTGAGTTTATCAGCTGTACAGAGTGGCACAGAGAAAGGTAGCAGAGCAGAGCTGTGCCCACGCATTCTACTCGTTGTCTTGTTTAATTAATTGTTGTCTTATTTAGTTGAATAATACAGTGCAGACCATTTAAATGTTATAAATGCACTTTCTGCTGTTGTATGCTTCCCTTCTGAAAAGTTTCTGCGGCTCTGATCTGCTTATGACCTCCCGAAATTTACTGGTGCATGAAAAGAGTATCATGTATTAGCTTGTTTAATGCAGACAGCCTATCCATCCTGGAAGCAGACCTTCTCCTTGGCAGCTTAGTGACACAGCTAAGTGCCCTGAATTGCTTCGATGGACCTAAAATAATTAAACGCCGCTTTCATTCCTTCTAAGGATTTTTCCGTTTTTTCCAGGAACTCCACTCGGCGTACCTCTAATACTCTTCCTTCTGTCTGCATCTGAAAATGTCTTGTCGCTGACCTTATGCTGATGTCTGAGACTGGACCATTGTATTTCTCACATACATCATCTCCTGCATGCGCTTCCAAGCGATTAACATTTCAGCAGGTCAGCTATTAATTTAGCTTAATTTATTAAGTTGCTTACGACTTGTCATTAGCTACTTTGCTTGTTTGTAATGGGCAGAGTGAGCCCTATCTGAATCAGGTCCAGCTTCCGTCTGCCCGCTACGCCACCTGGATTACCTGGCAGCTGTCTGCATGTTGAGCTGGCAGGATGCTGCTGGTCTTGGCAGGAGACGTCACTCTGGGGAGCGGGAGAGTACAAGGGCTCGGACCACAGAATGGAGCGGCGCAATTCCAGTTCCAGCCACCGGAGGCCTGAGGGCTGGATCCTGTGCTCTGCACCTGCGCCTCCCCAGCGCGTGTGAGGAAGAGGGGAAAGCGGATGGGTGGTGGGAGCGGGAGGCTCTGCCAGCCCATCGATCGCTCTTACCTCAGAGATGGCCACTAATTCCATGACCTGCCGGCCCATGGGAAGCACTCAGGACTCATAGAGGATGGGGGACGGAGCCCAGGCCACAGCTGAGGCCCAAAATGGATGGGATCCAGGCTGGGGATGTGAGATCCAGGCTGGGGATGTGAGATCCAGGCTGGGGGTATGAGATCCAGGCTGGGGATATGGGATCCAGGCTGGGGGTATGAGATCCAGGCTGGGGATATGAGATCCAGTCTGGGGATATGGGATCCAGTCTGGGGATATGAGATCCAGGCTGGGGATGTGAGATCCAGGCTAGGGATGTGAGATCCAGTCTGGGGATATGGGATCCAGGCTGGGGATGTGAGATCCAGTCTGGGGATATGGGATCCAGGCTGGGGATGTTAGATCCAGGCTGGGGATGTTAGATCCAGGCTGGGGATGTGAGATCCAGGCTGGGGATGTGAGATCCAGTCTGGGGATATGAGATCCAGGCTGGGGATGTGAGATCCAGGCTGGGGATGTGAGATCCAGGCTGGGGATATGGGATCCAGGCTGGGGGACATGATTATAGCTGCTATAATCCCCTACATCTAAATGTCAGCATGTGCTGATGGCCTCGGCAATCAGGGTGATTGTGTGGATTTAAGGCCCCCCGGGGCGTGACATGACGTGACTGCAGAGCCGCCTCCTGGGGGGAGGAGCGGGCAAATGGCTCCCTGAAGAGAGGAGGCGAGCGGCAGGGGGGAGCTGGGGAGGGGCACCCCCGATGGTGGCTCTGCGGACATGGCCGCCTGGGGGCATGCATTCATTGGTGGTGGGGGGCTCTCAAGCTGCTCCAGGTGGCAAGCTGAAAAGAACAGGCTGGACAAGATGATTCGCAGGACACAGCTGCACAAGTAAAGAAACAACGTGCAGCCACACATTAATGATCCTCATGTCCTAAGCGTTCTTCCTTCCTGGGCGCCCCCTAGTGGACTGGGGTGTGACTGTCACTTTTCACTAAGTGGCCCAGGGTGGCATACGAGAGGCCTTAATTCATAAAGAGGGGCCAAACTTCTTATTCACCAATGATGTGTTTTAAATCGATTCACATGCGAGGGAGCACTCTGAGGGCCAATCAGCTTTCGGCAGGGGCCAGTTCCCCTGTGGCCCCGCCCCTGCAAAGGCACCAGAATGTCCGTCGTATTTCGTCATGCTTGGTGATATTCTGTTGATGTGCAGTGAGATTTATCTGTTATTTTATTGTACGTTTAAGTTCTTTTTTCTTATACAGAATTCTCCTGGCAGATTTCACTTTGTCTTTGGACTGCAAATAAGTCCGGCTCATCTCCAGCTGAGATGTAAAGCAGCTCCACATGCCTGTCTGCAGAAATGAGAGTCCTGACACACTGCAGGACCTCAGATCAACCAAGACGCAGGGATGCCTTTGGCACTGATATGACTGCAACATCACTCCCGAGTTTGTGCACGTGTGATTGTAAACTAAACGTAACTAAAATTATATTAATATATATATATAAAAATGTTACAAAGGATACAAGGGTTAGTAGTGGTTTAAAATGCAGAAGCACTACAATTAAGAGAGTCAACATAATATAAATGAGATTTCCATGCTAAATACTGTAAATGTCAGGATCGCGGGTTTTTGGACGTGCAGGCGGGCAGGAAAGATCAGGCAGGCAGGCAGAATACGGGGAAAACGGGGCTTTATTAAAGGGACGGGTAGTACGGGACATAACAGTAGAACTAACATCAATGACGGACGAGGAACGAAGGCAAGACGTGGACTGAAATAGACAGGACTGGGCGAAAATAATCGGACACAGCTGGGTACGATAGGGGGAGCACACGTGGATAATCAGGGGGCGTGGCACACACGAGGATCATACGAGCTGGGCGTGGCACACACGAGGATCGTACGAGCTGGGTGTGGCACACACGAGGATCGTACAAGCTGGGCGTGGCACACACGAGGATCGTACGAGCTGGGCGTGGCAGTAAATTCTGTGATTTTTGTTTTACTTTGTGGGTGGATTGTGGCCCTCGGAGATAGAACTTACAATCTCGGAAGGTTGCCGTTTCAAATCTCGTGGACAACACAGTGATGTCACCATTAGACCTGTAACCGAAATTGCTCCAAAAAAATGTATGTTACTTTGGATAACAGTCTCTGCTAAATGATGTCATGTGTAAGAACCTCACTGATAACATTATCGCGAGGTATTGCAGATGCAGGAGGTCCTGACTGTGCTCCTACACCCCCACCCCAACCCCCCCCCCCACCCCAAAAATTCAGCCCCCACCACGGTCTCCTTCTCCTTTGACGTGGGAAATGGGCCCGTGGAGCTAGTGGTCCGGTCTCCCACGCCGCTCGACGATGACCAATGGCACCGGGTCAGCGCCGAGCGCAACGTCAAGGAGGCCGTCCTGCAGCTGGACCAGAAGTACCGGGAGGTGCGGCCGGCGCCACCCCAGGGACACACCCGCCTGGAGCTCTACAGCCAGCTTTACGTGGGTAAGGGGGGGGCAGGGTCATGTGACTCACTGACTTGATGCTGACGTACTGTGTACAGGTGAGTGGTTCAGCCATACGGTGAAATCTGGTGTGGGTGATGCCACAGAGTTTTAAAAGTGCAGGAACAGGACTTCACACTGCGCCTGGAGAAATGGGGATGTACAGTCTCCCCCCCCTCCATTCCTGCTGGTGGACCGTTCCACTGCCAGGGAGCATGGAGGTGACAAAATGGAGGTGGCCCACATATCTGCGGAGGGCTTGTCTTCACTCAACCAACGGGGCCGTTTCACTGGCAGGCCGTGGTGGCCTGTTAGGTTTTCGGAGGTTACTCATATCTCCACAATCCACTGCTACAAGTCGAGGCTCAGCTGTGGTCCGGGAAAAGTAGAATTACGATGCTGTCAGCAACCAAGGCTGCGGTAATTGCTGCCAAATGGCTTCAGCGCATCCGATCTGTGCCATTCTCTGCATTTGCACTCATTGCTCTCCAACGCATTTCCTTCTCCCTCCTGCATCTACCGTTTCTGCCATTACAGAAATCAGTTCTGATGATTGTATTTATTAATCGGAGTATGGGAGTATGGAATGTTCTTTTAGCATCTCGTGAAAAGGCTTCCGGAAGAGTGGAAGCTGTTATGTCTCCATATAAAATATCTTTGGTTTCTGACTGAGACGTTGGACATGCTGGTGTCCGCGTACTTTTGGCCAGTACTGTTGACCAGAATTACTGAGAATGGATCAAATGACATCATTTATAGTTCCTCTTAATTATGTTACCCACCTGAAACTAGCAACCTTTTGAGGTATGAGAAATAAAATCCATATCTTAGTAAATAAATTGATATTTTAGATGTTGCAGTAATAATCTTTAAAGTTTTCTGGGTCGGGTGGAACGCGACCCAGATGCAGCATGTTTGGGACACATGTGGACACAGAACACTACCGACGACACTGACCGAGTTGGGGCACAGAGTGAGGAAGGGCACATGTATACAAGGCGGCAGAGAGACAGGTGTGAAGGGACTGGCAACAAGGTGATGAGCAGCGACCCCTGCTGGCCAAATGGGAACAAGGCAGAGGCGGATCGTTGCAAATTATTCAGTGTGAGGGGGTCGGGTGGATTCAAGCCTGTATTCACATTCGTAGACTTGACTGAAAACAGGTTTTCTGAGGTGAGACGTCCTCCGCAGACCATGGATCTTCGCGTCTCGTGTTTACAGAGAGATTAAAAACTCCTCAGAATCTGAAAGAGGTTCATTAAAAGTTCCATCTGTCTTCTCTGCGATCCCCAGACTCCCCTTAAAATCCCTCGTCTGTGTTGCGCGCCGTATGTAACGCAACTCCAGGGCGGCAACAGGAAACTTCGGTCGCTCAGCGGCAGCGACCTCCTACTTTCCGACACCTTTCAGAACCAGAAAACTTCCTAATTTGCTTGGCAGAATCGCTCCGGATTTGCATAATGGCTGCGCCATCAACACAAAGACACATTGGAGTATTAATTCTACTGAGATTAAGACTTTGTGCTCTTACATCAAAAACGGCGACGTTAAAGTTGCATAATGAGACATGAAATGAAAAGCTTAGGGTGCCTGGTCCTTATGAGCAAGACGCCGCTTATAATCCCCGCCAAGGGCCTGCCAGCATCCCGGCGTCAGACTCGCTGCTCACCCAACGCTCACTTTTTCATATTGCGTCCATCCAAATGGAAAAAGTACAAGTTGGGCTGTCTAGCATTGCAGCTTCAGATTATTTAGCTAATGTTAATTTCCACACTTATCCCTCGGAATTGGACCGCAGTCGCTTTCCTCGAACGTTCTCATTTACATTCTCCTCTGCACACTCTTCTTCTTCATTTTTACACCTTCAGCTAGCATTTGCATTTTTTATTTCTGTCCATAAGCAAGCATGTGCGCCTCACTGAAGCTGCACATTTGATTATCACTTTATTTGAATATTCTTGTTTATTGCGTCAAGCTTTGAGAATAATGTAAGATGCAATAAATTGCTTTTATTTCGATTCATAGCGTAATTTACCGGTATTTGCTGTGAGTTGTTGTTTGCAGTAGTTACATTGCTTGCATGTTTCTCACATCTGTTCTCTGTGAATTGCCTCTTGCTGTCTCCCGGGTTGCATTGCGTGCTCGCCATGTTTCACATTCCTGTGAGGACAGTGGGTTACCTCCCTGTGTCCCAGGTTACTTCCTGTGAGGACAGTAAGTGACCTCCCTGTGTCCCAGGTTACTTCCTGTGAGGACAGTAGGTGACCTCTCTGTGTCCCAGGTTACATCCTGTGAGGACAGTAGGTGACCTCTCTGTGCCCCAGGTTACATCCTGTGAGGACAGTAGGTGACCTCTCTGTATCCCAGGTTACATCCAGTGAGGACAGTAGGTGACCTCTCTGTGCCCCAGGTTACATCCTGTGAGGACAGTCGGTGACCTCCCTGTGTCCCAGGTTACTTCCTGTGAGGACAGTAGGTGACCTCCCTGTGTCCCAGGTTACTTCCTGTGAGGACAGTAGGTGACCTCTCTGTGCCCCAGGTTACATCCTGTGAGGACAGTAGGTGACCTCTCTGTGCCCCAGGTTACATCCTGTGAGGACAGTAGGTGACCTCCCTGTGTCCCAGGTTACTTCCTGTGAGGACAGTAGGTGACCTCTCTGTGTCCCAGGTTGCATCCTGTGAGGACAGTAGGTGACCTCTCTGTGCCCCAGGTTACATCCTGTGAGGACAGTAGGTGACCTCCCTGTGTCCCAGGTTACTTCCTGTGAGGACAGTAGGTGACCTCTCTGTGTCCCAGGTTGCATCCTGTGAGGACAGTAGGTGACCTCTCTGTGCCCCAGGTTACATCCTGTGAGGACAGTAGGTGACCTCTCTGTGCCCCAGGTTACATCCTGTGAGGACAGTAGGTGACCTCTCTGTGTCCCAGGTTACATCCTGTGAGCACAGTAGGTAACCTCTCTGTGCCCCAGGTTACATCCTGTGAAGATATTACTATAGGTGACCTCCCTGTGTCACAGGTTACACCCTGTGAGGACAGTAGTTTAGCTTTTATTGCGTCGCAATGTTCACTGAAGTGACAGTAAGTAACATTTTTTCATACAATTTCATTATGTTGTTACCTACGTACATCAATTAGGTGATCCAATCATTTCTAGAGCGTTTTAGCACTGTGCTTGCCATCGATGGCCTGCTACTCTCTTAGGAGGCCCCTCCAAGCTTAATTAGAGAGCAGTGAAGCTGTGCCGATAGCACGAGGGAGCCCGCCGCTGTGAGTGTACGAAGTGAAGCATTAATAGTATAAACAGTGTAATTGCAGTGTTATGATATTAATCTCATCTGTTTTGTGGAGGTGAGAAAATCGGTCCCTGCAAGTGGGTTTGTTTCACTCTCCTGTCAAATGAATGAAATGATTTGTTTTTCTGTGCACAAAGTGAATTAAATTAATCTTAAAGCAGTACTTGTACCATAACAGCTACTTCAGGCATCGAGACACGTCTCACATACACTTTATTATTTTGTTTTGCTGCTTTTGTTTGCTTTTTCTCTGAATAGTTATAAAAGACCCCAAAAATTATGTAATTTGAACCTACAAACCTTGCATACAAAGTTCTTTATCACTAAATCCCCGTGAGTCATAATTAAGCTATATGTAAAGACGGTTGCTTGGGACTGAGCTAAAGCGTAGAATTTTTTTTCATGGTTGGGCCTGATCTATTGCCCTTGCATTTGTGATTCGCCCATTTAAATGCTTCGATGTCTGCCTGAGCTCACAGACTGTGCTGTGACTCCCGTGTGTTCGGAAGGTGAGGATCACACAGTCACAGCGAAAGGTCGCAGAAGTTAATCTCTCTGTGTCCCACGTCTGTTGACACAAAGGATTAGTGCCTGGATTTGGGGGCTGTGTTCCAAACTTCAGAAAGAGCGCAATGCTTTCAGTTCTCACTTTGCTAGTGGATTTACGCCACTTCACTATGCTAAGTGTCCATATCCAAGGCTGCCAACTGTGGTCAGCTGGCTGGAGTGACATTTTCAATGTGATACAAGTCTGCACTTGCATTTACATGTATGTAGCAGTTTTATTACCTTGTAAATAGTCTGTAAGGTTTGCAAACCGTCCCACTGCTTTTGATGTAGCTAAGTTTATAATGGATTAATATACATTTGCGGTACGATTTCTTGGATGAGCAGCAGAGCCTGAAAGGGTTACACCAGATGCATGAGAGCTGCAAACCCTGGTATGACCAGCGCGTCAACATACACCTTTGGTCAATTTAATTATCCCTTCTACTAGAACGTTTTCTCGTTAACTCCCTTTAACATTCTTAGTAAGCCATTTTCTGCAAACCCTGTGACAGTCTCTCCCTCCCTCTCTCATCGAAGGTGCCGCTGGAGGCCAGAGAGGCTTCCTGGGCTGCATCCGCTCCCTGAAGATGAACGGCGTGACCCTCGACCTAGAGGAGAGGGCAAAGGTCACACCCGGGGTGAAGCCCGGCTGCTCGGGCCACTGCAGCAGCTTCGGCACGTACTGCCGCAACGGGGGAAAGTGTGTGGAGAAGTACAACGGCTACTCATGTGACTGCAGCCACACAGCGTTCGACGGCACCTTCTGCACCAAAGGTGACCTCCGTGTGCCGTCCGTCTGCGAGCCAGAGGGCCTGACTTCGCATCGTCTAACGGAGCCGTGATTATTAATCGTGCGCGTGGAGATCAGCAGCTACTGGAGCTGCTCCTGGTTTTACGTACCGTGTTTGATGACAGCGTCAGAAGGAAGTGACTTTGCACTTTCCAATCTCCTAGCGTGGATTAAGTGAAATGCTAGTTAAGCATTTGGCACTTGGTCCTGCAGCGACTGATTGAGCCAAAGGTCTTCAGCAACCGAGGCCTATCTGCTCTCACACACGATACATATTAATGCAGTGCTCCACACCCTAGGGGGCATCTGTCAGAGGGGGGTCATCTCTCATTGAGCCAGGGGTCAGCAGCCGAGGCCTATCTGCTCTCACGCACGATGCATATTAATGCAGTGCTCCACACCCTAGGGGGCGTCTGTCGGAGGGGGGGTCATCTCTCATTGAGCCAGGGGTCAGCAGCCGAGGCCTATCTGCTCTCACGCACGATGCATATTAATGCAGTGCTCCACACCCTAGGGGGCATCTGTCAGAGGGGGGTCATCTCTCATTGAGCCAGGGGTCAGCAGCAGAGGCCTATCTGCTCTCACACACGATACATATTAATGCAGTCCTCCACACCCTAGGGGGCGTCTGTCGGAGGGGGGGTCATCTCTCATTGAGCCAGGGGTCTTCAGCAGCTGAGGCCTATCCGCTCTCATGCACGATACATATCAATGCAGTCCTCCACACCCTAGGGGGCGTCTGTCAGAGGGGGGTCATCTCTCATTGAGCCAGGGGTCAGCAGCAGAGGCCTATCTGCTCTCACACACGATACATATTAATGCACGTTCTCACACGTTCCTGTCTGAATATAGCTGGTCAGACAGTTCTCTGTGGATCACACCCCTCACCTCCATCTCCATAACATGGGACTCAGATCCTCGCTGTACATCCCCCTTGTGTCACCTCAGGTGGAGTGAAATACCGGCAGGATGCACATCTTATCTTAGTGACTGACGGGGTCTCCGCACACCTTCCCGCCCGCATGCACCAGGCAGTGCAGACAGGACGCCGAAGACCCCCAGAGACCGACACGCTGTGGCTTGATCCACAAGCTGCCCCTGTGCTCCCCAGCCTTCACCCAGCCTTCACGCTTGTCCTCTCTCTGCCTGTTGTAGTCAGCACTGTCACCCCCTAACATTCTGCTGCCTGACACGACGCGACTGATAATCTTCGGCAGCAGATCACCTGCTTATTCCCTGACACCAGCATCCACGGCTTCCTTCCTGCCTTCTTTCTCCTGAAATTCCGCACAGTATGGCGTCCATCCAGTCATTATTTACATCCGTTATGCCGTTGGGCCACTATTCCACAGATCTCTACAAGCATTTCGATTTTTTTTGGGGAATGTCTGCCTGATATTCAGATATACTCTGTGAATGTCAAAGATGAGTAACACAAAGCAGCTACCATTTCCAGGATGGAGAATGTCATTCGTATGACCGTTTCTGCGTAATCTGCTTACTTACTCTGGCACCTGCCTGCTAATGAATAATGTATCTTGCTTATATAAATGATGCTGAGCAGGTTGCCCTGTTCACGGTGGTCATGAGGTGGTGAAGGGCTTTGCACTCGGCTCTTCTCCTGCATTACTGTAATTTCGCTGAGATGCACTGGTCCTGTTTCCCTGCATGTCGTCAGCTTGCTGGTGCCCTCAGTATGCCTCCATGCTAATCCCGCTGATGCCGTGACTCTGACTCCGTCTGTCTGTGTGTGTGTCGCAGATGTGGGGGCCTTCTTTGAGACAGGCACCTTTCTTCGGTATAATTTCATGTCCGAGCTGGCTGCGGCGTCGTCCCGGGAGACCAACCTGACGCGGGAGGAGCTGTCCTTCAGCTTCAGCACGTCCAGTGTGCCCAGCATCCTGGTCTACATCAGCTCCAGGACACAGGACTACCTGGCCGTGGTGCTGCGGCAGAATGGTGAGAAGGGGGTGGGGCCGGTAGTGGGTGTGGCCTATATGGGGTGGGGCCTGGTGAGGGTGTGGCCTATAGGGGCAGGGCTTAAATAAGGAGGGGCATGAAGAAGGAGTGGCTCGGGGCAGAGGTCCAAAGTGACACTGGTGATTCAAGGAGAAAACGTGGATCACCAGGCTGAACCATCAGCCATTCGTGGGTCAACTTGCTGTGAACATTTTTTTTGAAGCGCTGATTGACTGAAATAAATGGCAATTTTGAACGTAGGAGAAACATCCCAAACCATTTAAATTGTTGTTACGGTATCTCTCGTCTGCTGTGCAGTCCAGGGGGTGTAACAACAAATTTTATGGTTTAAATCGCTTTTCCAATCGGGAGATTTTTACAAGCCATGGCCAGTGTCTCTCAGAAATAACTTCACGCTCTTCATGGTGCTTCCAGACCTAGTGCTTCAAACAATGTGTTCCTTGAGAAAGCAAACGCAATGAAACGAAAGCTCTGCGGTGCTCAGGTGCCCCGGGCCCCTGACTCCCTCATCCTGTATCCGAATGAGCCGTGGCAACGTCTCTCTGTTTCTTCCGTACATCTAGAAGGTTAATGTTGCTTGAACTTGTTTTCGTGAAGCAGCCGCCTGTTTAGCAGGACCCATTTTCACGTTCTGCGGGGGGGAGATGTGGAACCAGGAGAGCTACACCTGCTCCTCGGCTGTGTGACAGGTCCCATATTCTGCCACAGAACTTTTCAGATTTATTGACAGCGCGGTGAGATTTTCAGAGCTGGAGGACGGCCGCTTTCATCTCACAGATTGAGCCCTGTCAGGCGTGCAGTGGCATGGTATAGTGTGACGTGTCTGAGAGCCAGTTCCGGCTGGTTCCGTCCGAGTGCTGATTGTAGGGGTGAGTCCGAGTCTGACAGGCGGTCTTTCACCGGACAGGAACACTGCAGATCCGCTACGACCTGGGCGGTCTTAGAGAGCCCTTCACCATCAACCTGGACCAGCGCAACATGGCCAACGGGCAGCCGCACAACGTCAACATTTCCCGCGTGGAGAGGACCATCCAGCTTCAGGTGACGTCCTGGGGCAGGGAGGGGTGTTCAGAGCCACTGGAGCAGAACTGTCTGGCTAATGCAGGTCCTGTGCCACCACTGCCAGAGAATGAAGACTTCAACAGAGCCTGCCCTACTAATGTGGGTCAGCCTATAGCATCACTGCCATTATACAGTGACGGCACTGCATGTAAACAAGCAGCCGGAAGTCTGGAGATGCAAACTCCACAATTCAGGGAGGCAGCTTAATTGGACCCTGTTCATCCCCATAAATCTACTGCATGGGTAAGTTAGTTTACTGAAAAACAGGGGAGACTCTAGGATATTTTTAAGGTGGAGGGCATAGAGGAACCATAATTCAGGCAGAGTGATGAGGGTTATCATTAACCAATGATATGTTTTAATTTGGTGAGTGACAAGGGAGGGGCACACCAGGGGCCAATCAGCTCTCAGCTGGAGCCAGTCAGAGTCATGTTTACTATGCATCTCCATACATTGAAGATTTTGACAGATTTGTGATTTTCATGGTCTGGGAGCTCCTGCCGCTGGTACAGACGGCATTGGTGAAGGACAGATGATCCACGTTGTGGCTCACAGGATGGGACTTTGTTAAACCCAAAAAGAACACAAGAAACCAAAAGGGCCAGAGGGGGTCAAAAACAAAGCAAGTGAACAAACAAAACGAAGAGCAACAAAGTAACAACCATAGCAGTGAACACGGGGCAACAACTGCTACAAACACACAATGAGCGACTCAGGAAGAAGGGCAGGCAGGCTCAAACATACTCAGTTAACAAGGACGAGATGAGGGACAGGTGTGGGCCAAGTACAATCAAACACTAAAGACTAAGGGCAACAAGAAGCAGGAGTGGGTCAATTCACAAATCACAGAAGAGTCAAACACTAGGAAAGGACTGACCAGTGACACCTGCTGGACAGGTAGGGAAACAACAGGGGGCAGATCCTGATAAGGGCCTCCTATCTTGGCAGCAGTGCTGCCGTGGCGATGCTCACAGAAAGCCATGTAGCATTTTTAAGGTGCAGTAGATTTCAGATGCACATGGTGCATATCTGGCTTCGCCTTTAGGGCCGTTCGTGGTTCAAACCCTGACACCGTTCCGGCCGTCACATCCCCCTGGACACCGGGCCTTCCGACTTTTTGAATAATTAATTAACTCACACACAGGGACACCAGTTGCAGCCATGAATGGACATACTTCAGGAATGGCAGCCGTTTGACGAGCTAATTTGTTAGTCAGTACTGATCGGACACTTGAGCTGTGTTAGAAATGTCCACTTGCTCGAACACTCGCTCACTTGCTCACTATATAGTGTTCACTATATAGAAAACTCACTAGTGGATAAGGGCGGACAGCGGTTGACACACAAGCAAAGTTTCTCAGAGTTCCGACACTAACGTGACATGCCGCAATGCATGATGGTCTAAGTAAACCAATGTAAGGTACAGCATCTACACACTACATTTTGGTGTGCTTAGTGTCGATTCTAGAGTGCACTACGGGAATGAAAGGATTCGAACAGCACCACAAAATGGCTGACTCCCTATATAGTGCACTACCCACACCTTAAGGCCAGATATTACTTTTGAAATTATATCTCACACTGCATCACACTGCATGATTGGTAATAAAGCTGAAAGCTGCTAAGTGAAGAGTTACTGGGGCAAAAACAGTCATTTTCTAGAAATTATTTACCAAAATGAAAACCGTGGCACTGATTTAATTACTGTAGAGTTGCTGCATAATTAACTGCTCCAAGAAACGAATGTCCAGCATTATGCAGAAGACCCTATTAAAAGCTTTATTATGCTAAATAAGAATTTATTTATGCCAGTGAATGCACAGTAGTCTCACAGGCTGTGGGATTCCTGAGGAGATGCATCATTCTTTCACCCTCATTTCTTTGCTCTCACATCTTTCTGACGTCACTGTCCATCATCGCCATGCATGGCTCCACAAAGCTTTCAGCTAAGCTTCAAGTCAACGCTTTCATTTTATGACTGACCATTATCATAAAGTGTCTCTGTTTTGCACATGTATTTCAGTTTTGTTCCAAAAATCAGACTTGATGTGGCCACAAGGGGGCAGCCAAGAGGCTTTCGGAAAAATGTATCTAATTGTACTGCATAAGATCAGTGTTGCTGCAGTTACAGCTTTCAGCAGCTGGACTGGTGGGGTTTCATTTAGCTGCTCTTAACTCCTGCCTTGTCTGATGTGTTATATACTGTGAGACTCCAATAATGATTGCTTGATAGTGTTTACATATTTACATTAGGTTTCTCTTTGATATTTCACTCCCTGTCTGTCTTTCTGACAGACTA
Source organism: Brienomyrus brachyistius (assembly GCF_023856365.1). Taxonomy (NCBI): domain Eukaryota; kingdom Metazoa; phylum Chordata; class Actinopteri; order Osteoglossiformes; family Mormyridae; genus Brienomyrus; species Brienomyrus brachyistius. The sequence continues at coordinate 319,444 of NW_026042356.1, read as the reverse complement.
TGTCTGCCTGTCTACCTCATTGTCCGTCTGTCTGTGTTTCTGTCTGCCTCATTGTCTGCTGGTCTATCTGTCTGTCTGTCTACTGGTGTGTCTGCCTGCCACAGTCTGACCTTTTGTTTGTCTGTCTAGTTGTCTGTCTGTCTTTCTGCCTGCCTGTTTGTCTGTCTGCATCTGTCCGTCTCTGTCTCTCAGTATTTCTGTCTGTCTCTTTGTCTGTCTGTCTTTGTCTGTCTTTCTCTGTCTCTGCTTGTCTCTCAGTCTTCATGCCTGTCTGCCTCTGCCTGCCTGTCTGTCTGCCTCACTGTCTTTATGCCCGCCTGCCTCACTCTCTGTCTGTCTGTCTCACAGCTGGACCACTACCCCCCAGTGAACTATTCCCTGCCGGAGGCTTCAGACACCCAGTTCAACCTCATCAAAGCTCTCTTCCTGGGAAAAGTTTTTGGTAAATATGACCAAAATCACCATGGATAAATAAACTGTTGGCAAACTTCATTGGTTTCGTTAGTCCTGGTGCTTAAACATTAGCTGTATCCTGCAGCCAATATCCGACTGCTTCATTCGTGAAGTTTAAACAGCCTTTGGCTTCAAAGTCCTGTATCTCTCTGTTGTAAGAACTTATTCAGCTTTTCTATCAGGGCGGGTATTTCTCCGTAGGCTGGAATCGCCCATCTGCAGATAGTCACGCCCCATCTCTGATTTCCTCACTCCGTTAAAATAAAAGCAGCCGTCGTATGACAGTGCTGTCACACTTGTGGGCCGCTGAGCTTTCTAAGTCTCACGGCAGTTGTTTAGCCAAACGTCCACATTCAGAGCAGCTTAAGCGGTGGAATATGACCGGCGTCTCCGGTGCATCTACAACATGATGGTGATGGAAACACCTGACAAGGTGGCCGGATCACCCAAGACGTGGGCCGGTGAAAGCCACGCAGCGGACCAGGCGGTGACTCTCTGTGCCCAGGTGAGATGCCAGCACAGGGCAGGGAGAGCGCTATGAGGGAGCTGGGAGCCCTGCCAAAGCGCTGTGAGGGAGCTGGGAGTCCTGCCAAAACACTGTGCAAGACAGGCACCTTATAAGGAGAATGTGTTCCTCCTTCCCTCTGGGTCATATTATGGAAACGAGACAAGGTGGTAGATGGTAGGATCAGTAATAATTTATTCTGCACACCAGGGGGAGCCAAAGATTCAAAGACAGTCAAATGTGAAGGTGATAGCAGTATAGAACAGAACAGAGTAGAGATACTTTATTAATCCCTGTGGAGAGATTCTCTTCATGCCTATATATTTAAACTAATTGTAGATTAAAAATTAGAATTTTAAATCTGAATTGAAGTCGCTATGGGTCCGACTGAAAGATGTGCATGGTGTGTGAGTGACCGATGTGTGAGTAACTGGTGTGTGACTGAATGGTGTGTGAGTGTGCAGATAGGTTCCCAGATCCTGAACAGGACAGGCAGGTACAGAAAATGGATGGATGGATATTTTTTTGCAATCTGAAAACAGGGACGTTTAATTTTTCAATATGATATATTTAAAAATAGCTTTTAAGTCACGCTGGCGGTTGTATGACAGCTGTATGATGGCTGTTTGACGGGTGTATAACAGCTCTTTGACGGCTGTATGATGGCTGTATGACAGCTGTTTGACGGCTGTATGACAGTTGTTTGACGGGTGTATGACAGCTGTATGATGGCTGTTTGATGGCTGTATGACAGGTGTATGATGGCTGTATGACAGCTGTATGACGGCTATGAGCGCTGCATGATGGCTATATGATGGCTGTATGACAGCTGTTTGACGGCTGTATGACAGTTGTTTGATGGGTGTATGACGGCTGTATGATGGCTGTATGACGGCTGTTTGACGGGTGTATGACAGCTGTATGATGGCTATATGATGGCTGTTTGATGGCTGTATGACAGGTGTATGATAGCTGTATGACAGCTGTTTGATGGCTGTATGACAGCTGTTTGACGACTGTTTGACGGCTGTTTTACGGGTGTATGACAGCTGTATGATGGCTATATGACGGCTGTTTGATGGCTGTATGACAGATGTATGATAGCTGTATGACGGCTGTTTGATGGCTGTATGACGGCTGTTTGACGAGTGTTTGATGGCTGTATGATGGCTGTATGACGGCTGTTTGATGGCTGTATGACAGGTGTATGATAGCTGTATGACGGCTGTTTGATGGCTGTATGACGGCTGTTTGACGACTGCATGATGGCTGTATGACGGCTGTTTGACGGGTGTATAGCAGCTGTTTGATGGCTGTTTGACGGCTGTATGAGCGCTGCATGACGGCTGTATGATGGCTGTATGACAGCTGTTTGACGACTGTATGACGGGTGTATGACAGCTGTATGATGGCTGTTTGACGGCTGTATGACGGGTGTATGTGTGTTGTGCTGCAGTGCAGAGGGTATGCCCCCAGGACACAGCTTTGGGCTGTGATTCATGCCCTCTGTATGTTATGGGCACCGTACCCATTGCGGCGCCACCAGCATACGGTTCAGTGCTGCCCTCATGGACAGATCATCCTCAGTGTTATTTCTGGGTTCTCTGTCTGTACAATGTCAGTATCTGCACTGATCTGGGGTCAGTGCTGTGAGCCACACCCTTTATGGAGCCCTCGTGTCTCGACTGAACCTTTCCCCATCAGTCTCACGTCCCCTCGCTGCAAGTTCTTAATATTGTCTAGTCTGTGCACGAGCTCTGCGCTGTAACGTTCCTAGAAATCACTTGTGTTTCTAACCAGGAGGTGGGCATCTTGAATTCAAAACCAGTTTCAAACGTGAGGTTTTGAGCACGTTTTGTGTCTTTCAGAGGGAACCTTGCAGGTGACACTGACGGTTTTTCCGCTGTAGATGCTTCCAAGGACATCCTGATTACAGTTGTTTCACAGCACGACTGCAGAGCTGCTTATCTGCCTTATTAAAGATTCATACGGAGGAGTGAAGGGGGCGGCACTGAAAGCCCCCCCAGTTTACAGGACTCTGAAGGACATCGGCACTGGCCTTGGGTTTGAGGTCACTGGGTTTGAGGTCCAAACCCCCCTCCTCCGTTTAGGTCCTTGTATATCCAGTTCTTATTGGGTTCCTCTATGGGATTGCTGGGAAACAGGCCATGAGATGGTATGGTCTATCTGGGTGTGGTTCGGTCCTAGAGAAACATCATGCAGTGATATAAACAGGTAAAACAGGTTATATCTCCCAGTGTATACTCAGACTCACCCTCTGCTGGGACTGTGGTATTGGATGGATGGATGGATGGATGGATGGATGGATGGATGGACCACTAAAAAGTCTCCTAATCAGCCTGTTAGTTAGCATGCAGTCTGCTTAGAGGTCCGTGTGTAGATAAGTGTCACCCATCGTCGAGCGCCGTCTCTGCTGTTCTCCAGCGGTGACGACCCTGTCACCTGGCTCAGTCTGCGATGAGGCCAGAAATGCTCTCAAGGCTACTGACACTCAGCTTCAGGTAACTTCCATTCGGTGGCATCTTTGTGAATGAGTCTGTTGTATTACTTCTCCTTTTCAGACCTTTACAGATTTTAAATCAGTCGTTTCTCACCAGAGGTTTTATTTCCCCGCGACCATAATGAGTCTGTAGCGTCCTCACATCGACTCACGGCTTTCCGTCACATCAGGGCTGCATGCGGACTGCTCCCTAGTGCAGCGAGGAACATTTCTGGCAGTCATGCAGTCATGCAGTCATGCGCTGACGCTCTGCTACTGTGCCCTTGAGCAGAAAAGCGAGCGACTAGGAGGAAACGGGTATTGAATTTCAAAAATGCAGCTTGAAACTTTCCTGGTATCTGGATCAATAAGGATTCACGTGCCAGAGTCTGTTTCCCTCTGTGTCTCTGAATGGAGAGCTGGGCTCTGATTTATACGACTGCAGTAAATTTACTGCGGTTGCAAACTCTGCTGTTCCTGCGCTTAACGCTGCACCCTATGCCCCTAGCATCATGCCTGACGAGATGATGAGGGCTCGCAAATGACCCGATTGTCACATATGTCACACTGTCACATAAATCACACCAAGAGAAGATGTTCTTCTACCCTCTGTGGTCATAAATATTCAGAGACCCTCCCCAAGCTGTTTCAACAGATGCTGGCATTCTGGCGTTGGGGGTCTCGCTAGCAGTGAGTCGTCTTTGGCCCAGTGCTTTCTATCGATCTCGGAGCTCAGATCTCAGCTGTCGTGCAGACGGTCTCTGCAGGGAGGAACAGCTCTGCTGGGTGCATTTCGGATACGGATATGGATAGTGGCCGGGTCACTTCCTCCCGTCTCGGATCACCAGGCGGGGCGTCCCGCTGGAGCTGAGCCTGTCGATAACATTGGCTTTTAGCTCGCCCTCCCATGACAGCTGCTGGCAGTCGATAATCTGCATGACGCATGAGAGCTCGCTTTCAGAGATGCGTGACATGCCGCTTTGCAGCCTCACAGAGGGCAGCACCGTGTCCTGAATTCCAGCTCGGAGTCCAGGCCTCAGCGTGTGAAATCACTGCACCATTCCCATCCATCCTGTACACGCCTTTAGAGTGTCCTGAATTCCAGCTCAGAGTCCAGGCCTCAGCGTGTGAAATCACTGCACCATTCCCATCCATCCTGTACATGCCTTTAGAGTGTCCTGAATTCCAGCTCAGAGTCCAGGCCTCAGCGTGTGAAATCACTGCACCATTCCCATCCATCCTGTACACGCCTTTAGAGTGTCCTGAATTCCAGCTCAGAGTCCAGGCCTCAGCGTGTGAAATCACTGCACCATTCCCTTCCATCCTGTACACGCCTTTAGAGTGTCCTGAATTCCAGCTCAGAGTCCAGGCCTCAGCGTGTGAAATCACTGCACCATTCCCATCCATCCTGTACACGCCTTTAGAGTGTCCTGAATTCCAGCTCAGAGTCCAGGCCTCAGCGTGTGAAATCACTGCACCATTCCCTTCCATCCTGTACACGCCTTTAGAGTGTCCTATATTCCAGCTCGGAGTCCAGGCCTTAGCATGTGAGAAAAAACTGCATAATTCCATGTTCAACGATATTCAGTGACTCAGGGATCTGTGGGGCTTAAACCGATGGTTACTGGACCATATCTAGCATGAACATGGCTGTAGGTTTGGTCTCAGCATTGGTAGGGAGCAAATTACCCCCAAACCCCCCCCAACCACCCAAATACACTCAGTACTGCCTTGATGTTGGTTGGGACGTGTCCCTGTCACCGATACCAGAATCTCCACCCTTGTACATCAGACATTTGCAAAAACCCACTTAAGCGTCTACATGGGTGAATGAAATACGGCTCAGCTGAAAGGAGGTCAGTATATTGAAATAATGGTAAAGCTGGCTTCAGTATAGATATTTTGGCCTTTAGACTCTGGGTAGAGTCACTGTTACATCATGCCAGCGAGGCAGTCAGGTGAAAAAAGTTTAATTAAATCTGCTCACACTGCCACCACACCGTGACAAGGTCTGCCGAGTGAAAGCTGTTCCTGCACACAGTGTTCATTCACTCTGGCCATCGTGGGAGCAGGAAAATCGATCCATTACCCATAACCACTGTGACAGGCATAGGGATCGAAGGGAAGGGGGTGCATGGCCCTTGTCTTCCTCTATCCTCCTGCAGGTAGGGGGCGATGTTCCTTGCAGGGCCCTCGTCCTCTTATATCCTCCTGCAGGTAGGGGGCGGTGTTCCTTGCTGGGCTCTCGTCCTCCTATATCCTCCTGCAGGTAGGGGGCGGTGTTCTGTAGAGGAACCTCATCTTCCTTTATCATCCTGCAGGTAGAGTATGGTTGGTTGGAATAATCTTCCTTTTACCAGCTGGTGTCCCACAGTTACTGCTGGCCTGATCCTGATCGCCCCCTACTGGTGCACATTGGCATATACAGTATCACTGGGCCACAGCCCTGGCAGTCCTCGAGATGTGAGACTCTTCTAATGCCCAAAACTGCAATATGTAATCATAATAATAAATTAGAAATTCAAAGCCTTTCGTGTTACTGTAAACATGTTTGCACATGCAGCAGTAACACTGCATGAGTGTTAATGATATTGGAGTGCAGAGTTAGAGATCCGTGTCAGTGTCAGCTGAGACCAAACTAGTTACCCGCCTGGGTTGCAGTCGTCAGGCAGCTCCTTGCCCATCCGTCACCACGAGGCCCGCAGGGTTTCCCTGAGAAGTCACTGGGTTCTGCATGCCAGCCCAGTCTTTCTCACTAAAGGGCACTGTGGCGGCAGCGGGCAGCTCGTTTACGGTGCCCGTCCCGGTGGAAAAGGCGTCATTTCAGAGACTCTTTCTCTGTCCGACTCTGCGCTTTCGCTTCAGCTCCGCTGCGATGCTGTTCCTCATTCCCTCCCGGAGTGGAGTAGACATTCAGGACCAGCTCAGCGGGGTAAACATGCGCGCCGCCTGTGGAGGTCGATCACGTAACCTCTCTGGGTTGGGCTGTGTTCTCCTGGCATCCTGGCCACAGATGGCTGCCCCAGCACGTGGAGGATGGAAGCCCAAGTCCCATCGCATTTTTTGCTGTTTTCATCCTTCTTCTGCTTCCTGACGCGAATCGGCCATCTGCTGTTTATATAGACTAAACCCGAACCGAGAGTGGAGGCTGAGTCACATCAGAGTCCTCAGTGTGTTTTGGGCGGCACCAGGACCCGCTCCGCCCCTCGGACTCATGGGCAGCTTTGTGACGGCATCCGCTGGTTCTGATCCAGTTATATCTGTGAAGTTCAGCTCCGAATACAGAACAGATCCTTGCATATGAAACCGTCAGCACTGATCAAAGTTCTCTGGAGCTGTCTGATGTCAGCCTGTTTCTTCCAGAGGATTGAAAGTAAACAGTATTTCCATTTACAATATGACGTTCAGCAATCCAGAAATAGCATTTGGAAAGTGGACGGACGGCTTCATATTTTATGACACATATAGTATGAGTGTGTGACCTCTGGAGACCTGTCCTAAATCTAAACTGTCTCGCTACTAAATTCATTCTGAGCAGTTTCTTCTCTGCAGTCTTAAGTCAGGGTCTAACACGTTTTAGTTATGACTTCAGGCCACATTTTGTAAATCTAAATGTACTTAAGAGCTTCTCTCACAGAACAGTTCCCGTACGTGACGTGTAAGAAATGGAATGCATGTCATGAGATGGATAACCCCACCAGTCACGAGTGGGCGGTCAGCTCATGGAAACTGGTTTGATTGGGCGATCGATGTCTAGCTGAACCAGTCTAGCTGCGTGTCTGTCTTTGGCCATCGCTGCTCTGCTAAGCGGACCCGGACGTGGAACACACATGCACCTCCGACGACGTCCTGCTCCCCTCATACCACTGCGTTTGATGTCCTAACCCCTCTTAAAGGAGGTCATGTGCACAGGAGCAGGAGGAATGGCACTGAATCCCAATGGCTTGTGCCTACTTGCTTTGCAATGTCTGTGTGCACCATGTTGAACATGACTTCCGTAATGAAAGCGCATAACTCCCCCCATCACAGAGGAAATCAGTAATTCGCAGTTCTGCCCCCCACAATCCACGCTCCGGGTTTTCCCCCTGGCCGTGTATGAATGGCAACCACGAGCCGGGCACGGGTGTGGCTAGAAGCGCTTAAAGAGACAGTGACCCGCAGGAGGGCAGCATTGACCTTCGGTGCCCATCCGCAGCCCACTAGTGTGAGTCGCTCCCGCCTCAGGTACCCTGCTGCCCCACCCCCGCTGTTGCTGCTGCTGGCCGGGCTCTCTCATCCTGTCAACAGATGCTCCCTGTCTCCCTCTCTCTCTCTATCCCACTCGCTCTCTCTCTCTCCCTCCCTCTCTCTCCCTCACACACACACACGCACGCACTCCGCCGTGTCTGCAGTGTTTCTTTGTTTACCTTCGCCTCACTGTCTTCACTGGGCTCACTGTCACTCCTGCGGTTACGGACTACGGGACCAAGGGGCTGTCTGGCTGTAGGTCACCACAGGAACAGCAGCCCGGTCGCGCTTCAGTGGACGGGAGCTCCTCAGCAGGCGGGGGGATAAAGGGAGAGTCCCACGCACCGGTAACGCGCCTAACGGCAGCCTCATCGCCGCCTAAGGCACCTGCATGATGTCGTTCTGCGGTTTTCGCTCTTTCTGGTTATGCTCTGTGTGAGTGCCGAGTGACCCAACCGGACCCAATCCGCTCTGCAGTACCAGGACCGCTGCTTCCTACGAAACAGGTCACATCCACCAGTGGCCACTGTGATTTGCCTACTTTTCAGAGGAATGTCAGTTGTTACACTGCACCGTTACCATGGTGATGCTGTTGACGCTTTACTCCTCTTCTCCTGTATGATGCTGATGTGTATACAGGGAATTAACAGAATTCATTATTGATCGGGGGACAGGGGGCTGCACTCGTCGTTAACTCACCATTAACTCGTCGTTAACTCGTCGTTAACTCGCCGTTTGCGATCGTGTGCTTTCTTATGTCCTGCTTTTGGTTCACAGTGATGGCTGCTGTTTGTGCGTCTCTATCTGCATAGCTGCCTATTGTCGGTGCCTCTGCGTAAAAGTTTTCTGCCCCCCCCTCCCCCCCCCTCATGGAAATGCTTTTGCTGCCTGGAATATTAATCCCTCAGTCACCGAGAGGGACCTTCATTTAGTGTGATACGAGAAAAAGTAGCACGGTAAGTCCTGCCTGCTGCCTTGATCATTTTATTGTTTTAATCGCACCAGGAGAGCAGACAAGGTTAGGGGGCGACCGTGCTAATGGAGGGGGCGTAAACGAGGCCTGTACATGCGTGTGCGTGTTTCCTACAGCTATCATGGCCACGTGACACCCACATGCGACAGGCCTCAGAAGGGGATTTTGGATGAAGAAGGAAGCCCCGAGTCCCAAGTGCTGCCAGGCTCCACGCCTCAGTCACACTGTGTCTGCAGGCCTGACGTCTGTGCAGACCAGCTCTGAGGCAGTGAGGCAGCTCTGAGGCAGTGAGGCAGCTCTGAGGCAGTGAGGCAGCTCTGAGGTCTGGCCTCATGAAACATGCAACGTCCACTGGCTCCTGGTAGGAGGCCTCGCGTTACTGAGCCCTGAGGTGGAGCAGAAAGCCATTGCAGCCAAGCCAAGAGGTTACAAAAGACCAGGAAAGATCAAAGAACAGCACTAACTTTCAGTTAATGAGACAAATTAGTCCTCTAGCGAAGCTGTCTCATCAGAGGTCTGTCACAGTCTGATCGGTCAAAGAGTGCTGACTGTGAGTGTGTGGTTATGCAAGCGCACAGTGTGGCTGTGCAGTATTTATGCAGTGAATGCAAAGTGTGCAGAGAGCTCATCAAGCTGAGGGGGGGCAACCTGAGTTGGCCACATCGCATCCCACACATCAGGGGCTGGGGGATGCAGGGAGAGCCATGGAAATGCAGGGAGGGGTCTAGAGACACAGAGATGGGCCTGGGGACGCAGGGAGGGGCCTGGGGATGTAGGGAGGGGCCTGTGGATGTAAGGAGGGGCCTGGGGATGCAGGGACACAGGGAGGGGCCTGGGGATGCAGGGAGGGGCCTGGGGATACAGGAACACAGGGAGGGGCCTGGGGACACAGGGAGGGGCCTGTGGATGTAGGGAGGGGCCTGTGGATGTAAGGAGGGGCCTGGGGATGCAGGGACACAGGGAGGGGCCTGGGGATGCAGGGAGGGGCCTGGGGATACAGGAACACAGGGAGGGGCCTGGGGACACAGGGAGGGGCCTGGGGATGCAGGGAGGGGCCTGGGGATACAGGAACACAGGGACGGGCCTGGGGATGCAGGCAGGGGCCTGTGGATGCAGGGAGGGGCCTGGGGATACAGGGACACAGGGAGGGGCCTGGGGACACAGGGAGGGGCCTGGGGATACAGGGACACAGGGAGGGGCCAGTGGATGCAGGGAGGGGCCAGTGGATGCAGGGAGGGGCCTGGGAATACAGGGACACAGGGAGGGCTGCAGGCCAGTTTCCTAATGCTGGCATGGCCCCCACCACACAGATCCCCACCCACGCGGGAGGGACACCATATGCTTCACAGCTCAGGTCAGCGGTCGGAGCGCTTCACTGCACTGCAGAGAGTGGGAGAGGGGGACCTACGCCCAGAGCGCCTGAGTGTTCGGTAAATGGGCCACTTTACCGGGTTACCGCTTTACCGGGTTACCGCTTTACCGGGTTACCGCTTTGCCGGGTTACCGCTTTACCGGGTTACCGCTTTACCGGGTTACCGCTTTGCCGGGTTACCGCTTTGCCGGGTTACCGCTTTACCGGGTTACCACTTTGCCGGGTTACCGCTTTGCCGGGTTACCGCTTTGCCGGGTTACCGCTTTGCCGGGTTACCGCTTTACCGGGTTACCGCTTTACCGGGTTACCGCTTTACCGGGTTACCGCTTTACCGGGTTACCGCTTTGCCAGGCCTTTACTAAGCAGCCCATACTCTATCTGAGCCTGAATGTGGGAGCTGGCAGCTGGTTAATGGGGGAGGAGGTCAGTATCGCTGTAGAGGCTGGGCTTTATTAGTGATAAATGACCCAGTACCGCTCCACAGAAGCTGCCCTCTTTCTTACCGTTTTACAAATGGCCCTTTTCCTGAGCAGCAAACGGTACAGTTTAGCTTTAGAAGCCTTTATCTTTGAAATCAGTCCCCATGATGAGAGCGTGTCCCTCCGGAGGGCTGGAGCCTGAGCCGTACGCGCTGCTCTGACTAAGGCTGACATTCACAGCCAGGCGTCTCTCCTGCTACTCACCGTCACCCAGGATCACACGCCGTCCATTTGCCATTCCCCGGAAAATGCTCCGCATGGGGATGAGAGTGATCTTACTGAAACAGCTTCGCATCGCGGCGCGACTGCGTTTCCGATTCAGTGTCCCCAGTGTCACAGCCAGAGGCCGCCCTCTTGTTATTACGGCAGATTTTAGTTAATCTTGATGAACTCATGAACTAATACGGTAGATTCCCGGCCAGAACGGGAGACTCGACAGCTATGGTGAGGCAGTGCCCCCCCGTTTTGTGGGAACCAGAGCAGGCTGTGCCAAGCTGGACGTGGAGATGTAGCTGCTGAGCCTCTCGCCTGCTCCCCTGTCCTTCACACAGAGACCGGCCAGATCGACCCAGTGCTCATCGAGAAGTACAACACGCCGGGCTTTGTGGGCTGCCTCTCGCGGGTGCAGTTCAACGGCATCGCCCCCCTGAAGCTGACGCTGAGGTCGCGGGTAGCCGCCCCCGTTCACGTTCAAGGGAAGCTGGTCGAGTCCAACTGCGGGGCCACGCCCCTGACCATATCGCCCATGTCGGCCGCCACCGACCCCTGGCACCTGGACTCAGGTAGGCATGACCGCCGCTCCCCCCGCACTGTGCCCACACTCTGTGTACAGCCACACCCTTCCTGCACCCGCACCTGCACCCGCACCCTAACCCCGCCATGCTGTCGAAGCATCTGACCAGCCATGAGCTCACCAGGCCGTCTGATTGGCTGTCTGTGCTGATACCACCTGAAGAGGCCTATAAGCTGATGAGCCTGCCTCTTACATAGGCATCATCATCATCATCATCATCATCATCATCCAGGGCATTTGTGAAGATTCCTCTCTGCTTCTGGTGAATAAAGCCGCGTGACATGGGGCAGCAAAGGCTTTCCGGGAGGAATGAGTGTGACAGACTGTAGCAAAAAAGAGAAAAGCCTGTTAGTGCTGCAACTCAGGTCATGCAAGTTAGGGGGGTCTCTCTCTCTCTCGCTCTCGCTCTCTCGCTCTGTCTCTCTCTCTCTCTCTCTTTCGCTCTCTCGCTCCGTCTCTCTCTCTCTCGCTCTCTCTCTCTGCTTGGAAAAAGGGACAGACAGACAGGCGGTGATCGTGGGGCTCCCCCTTCCATGGTCACCCGCCCGATATCATTCATAAAAGAGGAAAAATAAGAGAAGTAAATATGTCTTAAAATAAAAACATACTGATTAATTCTGTTTATCAGGAATGACAGATTAATCATCTTTGATGAACAGCCTATGTAAAGCATCCATATGTTGTGCTTGAAACCTCGTTAGTGATTTATTGCCTAATTACTGCAGCCTGTGTCACAGTTTCCTGGAGCAGTGAGCCCTTGCAGACGTGAGGCTCATCCGCAGATGCCGTCAGTCGTAACTCTGCACTGCAACTGCCTACTTCCTGATATGCTGCCTTCTTGCAGAAATGTATAACATAAATTGCTTGTATGTTACCTTCTAAATGTGCTGCTTATTCTCAGTGAATAACCCAGAGATTATAGCCTGCCTGGTCCCTCTCTGCATTGCACTTGATGCATGTTTTAGGTGCAGAAACGGCTAATGTTCATCTCCTGACTGTTGGGAGCCTCTTGGTAGCTGGACCTCATAGCGTTCAGTCTTCAGTGTGTTTGGGATCTCATAGTGTTTAGTCTGCAGGGTGTTTGGGATCTCACAGTGTTCAATCTGTAGGCTGTTTGGGATCTCACAGTCTTCAGTCTGCAGGGTGTTTGGAATCTCACAGTCAGTCTGCAGGGTGTTTGGGATCTCACAGTGTTCAGTCTGCAGGGGGTTTGGAATCTCACAGTCAGTCTGCAGGGTGTTTGGGATCTCACAGTGTTCAGTCTGCAGGGTGTTTGGGATCTCACAGTGTTCAGTCTGCAGGGTGTTTGGAATCTCACAGTCAGTCTGCAGGGTGTTTGGGATCTCACAGTGTTCAGTCTGCAGGGGGTTTGGAATCTCACAGTCAGTCTGCAGGGTGTTTGGGATCTCACAGTGTTCAGTCTGCAGGGTGTTTGGAATCTCACAGTCAGTCTGCAGGGTGTTTGGGATCTCACAGTGTTCAGTCTGTAGGGTGTTTGGGATCTTTGAGACATATCTTCAGTTTGTGTATGATACAGCTGAAATAGTGAGTGTTCTTTTAATCATTTTTTAATCAAAATATTATATATTTTTGTTGTCCAAATCGGATTGGACATCTTCACTGACAACTGTGACATTAGCAGACATCGTGACAAAGAATCTCCCCTTACAGTCGTGCCAAATTGTATTTCTGGTGAACATGAGTTTTATCACTGAGGAGATGCAGGCTGTATGGAGACGAGTAGCAGTTTGCTGTTAATTATCAGGCCCTGTGGGGGCAGACGGCCGTGGAGCACAGCCCCTCCTCAGTCAGCAGAACATGAGTGGTGTTCTTCTGTCCCCAGCCCGTGGAGATTTCCCTTTCAACGAGGAGAGGGTCGTTCCCGATGGCGTCAACAGGAACTCCGCCATCATCGGGGGTGAGTATCTAAGGCTCCGTGTCAGGATTGGCCCCCGAAAGGTCATGGGTTCAAAGGTACTCTGCTTAAAGCCACATTTATTCATATAGAGAATCTAAAGCTGAATCCATTTATGAATGACAGCATGCAAGATGATTTGAGTAGAAACGTCTGCTGCTTGCCCTGTAGATTTGCCTTTAGTGACAGTCGCCCCAAAGACCGTTTGTGCTGGACTGTATCGGCATCCTTGCTGAAGTGGTTATCACCGTCCCTTTAACCAGGCATCATCGCCGTGGTGATTTTCACCATCCTCTGCACACTGGTGTTCCTGATCCGCCACATGTTCCGCCACAAGGGCACCTACCACACCAATGAGGCCAAGGGGGCGGAGTCAGCAGACAATGCCGACGCTGCCATCATCGTCAACGACCCCAATTTCACCGAGACCATTGACGAGAGCAAGAAGGAGTGGTTCATCTAACCCGGGGGTGTGGCGGGCAGGGGGGGGGGGCACATTAACCCCAGTGCTTTTTGAGAATCAGGTCAAGTTAGAAATGGGTGAGGAGGAGAAGTCCCAGCGGAGGAAGTGTATAGAGTGACTGCTTTGTCCATAACGTATTTGTATTGTGTTTGGAGCTTGAGGAGTCCTGCCAGTACTTCAGCGACATTTCATGCAGAAGCATCGTTTCCGGTACTTTCTGCAGGACTGATCCACCCCTGCTCTCTCAGATGTGGCTGCCGGGGGACATCTCCCATCCTCAGACCCCACACACAATGATATGACCATGTATGCCAAATCCCCTGTGTAAATAATCTAACAGTGCAAGTATAAGCAGTGATGTTAGCCTGTATGTTCTGTGCGTGCCACAGGCAGGACTCCAACACAGCTTCTCTCTTATTTTATTTCGTTCTGTTCTTTCGGTTTTAAGGGATTATTTGATATTTTTGTTGTCATGTATTTCTGTCCAAGTGACATGTACATTTTCTATGTTCGAAGGCTCATTGAGAGGTTGGAACATGATGACTTTGTTCTTTTCGTCTTAGTAAACTGGAATGTTCTGGAAGCGAGGGTTCCTTGAGTCTGTTGTGCTGATGGTGGGATACATGGTGATGCCTCACCAAGGGGCTTCATCCACGGTGCCCGTTTTGCTTTGGCATGAGCGGCGTATCCTCACCGCCCAAACACAAGAGCGGGTTCCGCGTCACTCAGAGCCGACTGACGCCACTTCGCCAGCTGCCACTTTTACTTAACCAGGCACGGCTTAAAGGACCTTTTCCCGAATTCTTTGGTGGTGGAGAGTCATCTGAAGTCAGAAAGGTTCCAGAAAAAGACCATGAAACGTACCGGAATGTTTACCATTTCCACATATTGACAGGTACATATCATATAGGAATGATCAGGTCCAGGTCGAGGCGGTTTGTTACTCCATGTCCAGCAGCTTTCCGTTCAGTCCAGTTCCCGGCTGAACCTTCTTCAGCCTCCTGGACGATGCACCTGCCTCAGAAAGGCACATATACACAACAGGGAACCCTGCCTTCAAGAACTCAGCCTGTGTTCACTGACGGTCGACCAGGCCTTGGCTCAGGGGCACCTGAGACCTTCAGTGAGGTTCTGAGAATGTCATTTCCATGCAAACATCCATCAACAACCTGCCTGTGTTTTGCGGGGTCATTTAATGTCACACATACTGAACTGGAACAGTAATGACTGCAGTGATGAAGGTGAGATTATCAGTGCTGGTACCACCTAGTGCAACCTCTCAAAAACCACAACACAGCAGTGTACTTAGCGAAGACAAATCCCCATAAGTGATTAATAAGTATTTTCCTAAATACACTTTATTCATAAGCGGTATGCTGGTTCTCGTGAGCAGCATGCTGGATCTCATGAACGGTGTGCTGGTTCTCGTGAGCAGCATGCTGGATCTCATGAATGGTGTGCTGGATCTAATGGGCAGCATGCTGGATCTCATGAGCGGTGTGCTGGTTCTAATGGGCAGCATGCTGGATCTCATGGATCTCATGAACGGTCATGCTGTTTCGAAGGCTGGCATTGTTGCCTCACCCCTGCTTCGTTGCAGATCTGATTCCCAGTTTTACCCTGTGTGGAGTCTGCATGTTATTCTCATGTCTAAATTGTCCCTAGTGTGTGACATTGCGTAACACGTGACATCGTGTCTGCCATGTTATGGACAGCCCTCCTGCCTGGGATGCGGGCTGCGGCTGCGATTAGCTTAGCCTGACCAAGTTAAGCATCTGAAAGATCAATTTGATAATTTGACAAACCATTACAAAAGTTAAAAAGGAACAGTTTTTCTCCTCTACATGGAGAGTAAGTAAATGATGGGTTCCAGCAGTGCTTAAAGGTGCTTGGGTACAATCTTTGGGTATATCACTACACTGCAGGAATGTAACAAACCCAGACTGCCACCTACTGGCTGCCCACAGAGTGGCATGGCAGTCTTAGTCATCACTCATGAAACCTTTGCTAAAACCGTAGCTTTTAGGCATATCTTAGGTATGCGTTACTCACAGCACTGGCAGATACACAGTATAATATAATAAAATAGGAAATGTTAATTTTTTACTTCAGGCATCTTTACAGACACCTATAACTGGCTATTCTTTGTTATTGCTAAAAGATGTCAATTTAAACATCAAAATTCTTCAATTTAAATTCTTAGCAAATGAATGAAGACAAAGTTAATAAAAAACAGCAACAACATCAAAATCTATGTTCCATTAGTACACTTATTGTCTCCTCTTAGGATCCATTGATGAGTCACACTCAGACAAACTGCCTCACAGTCCTCAAATGTAGGAAATGTAACACCATATAGTGAGAGAAAACCACAAAGAGGGTGCTTCTGATACAACATTTTTACCATAGTAATTATATGGACTTTTTAAATGACTTTCTGACACCTTATGTTGAAAATATTTTAATGCAAAAGCTTGGAAAAGTTTCTTAATGTTTACAAGAACCCGAAACATGTGGAACAGATACTAAACCAAAAATGCAGGATATTTCTGCTTTGGCTGTGATCTGTGCTGAGACTGAGACACGCACACTGCAATGGGACCAAACTCTGCCCCGACAATACGGCTGATTGCTTCAAAGGCTTCAGCTGTCAGACAGATGGGAGGGTCTGAGTGTAGGTCACAGTCATGTCAGTGTCTATTCCAGCATTCCTGCCCCTAATCTGGGTGTAGGTCACGGTCATGCCATTGTCTATCCCAGCATTCCTGTCTCTGGTCTGGGTGTAGGTCACAATCATGCCAGTGTCTATCCCAGCATTTCTGTCCCTGGTCTGGGTGTAGGTCACAGTCATGCCAGTGTCTATCCCAGCATTTCTGTCCCTGGTCTGGGTGTAGGTCTCAGTCATGCCAGTGTCTATCCCAGCATTCCTGTCCCTAATCTGGGTGTAGGTCACAATCATGCCAGTGTCTATCCCAGCATTTCTGTCCCTGGTTTGGGTGTAGGTCACAGTCATGCCAGTGTCTATCCCAGCATTCCTGTCCCTGATGCAGAGGGATCTGGGTGGTTTCACCTCCATCACCCACCCACTACTTGCCGCCACTGATTGGGTTCCGGATCCTTAAAGGGAGTTCTGACAGCAGCAGCCTAAGCAGATGATTCATCTCAGTCACAATGTGCTGCAGATTTTATGAGTATATTTTCGGAGCTGACAACCGCCAGCCGTGTGTTCTTCATTAACAAGAGGCAAGTGGAAACGGTTTTTGAGGAAAATGTACCAATGCATGACCTCTGAAGCTAATGTACACCCATCACATGTAATGGCACACGTGTACCCTATGCATGAGTTCATGTATCATACAAGCACTGTATGCAGTAGATCCTGTAATGACACATCGTATGTCTGCAGTATTTCTCCTGCAAAATGCTGTTCAGCAAAATGTAAGCTTTTGCTTCCTTCTGTTTTTTGGTTTGCGTTGGTTTGTCCCCCTTTAATGTCAAAGTGAAGAACGGCACTCCTTAGCTGGGAAGCCACGGCGTTGTCCTTTGATTGCAGTTTGCCTGCCGTCGCCCCCTTCCGGCGGGGGAGCCTGATAAGGAGACAGTGTTCCCGTTTTTCCCTTTTTTTTACACTGGTGAAAAGTATGAAGTTCCAGCCACTTCTGCTGCAAACAGCTTACCTTTCCTATATTCCTATGCCTTCCTGTAAATGACACACGATCTTAATCCATTAGCTATATATCCACCTTAAAATGTAAATAAAGAGATATGTGGAGTTTGCATTGAAATACAGTACAATTGTTTTGAGTTTGCCATCAAAATCATTAATTCTGAGAAGTTTTATGTACATTTTTACTTCGGTATGCAGTGATGAGATCAGCGGTCACCGACAAGAGTGATTCACTTAATATATGATCTATAATTTACTCTGTATATTTTTATGATGCCTATTGCTTGTCTATTTTATCTCCATGGAAGCATGACAATTACACAAGAATCTGTACAAACCTAACTGTAGACAATTGTGGAGATATTATATATCAATATATACTCTATGGGAAACTTTTTAAAACTTTCTTAAGGTGGGGAAAAGGATGAAAATGCAGAGGAATTTCTACATAATATTCAGTTGGCCTTTGGTCATATAGTTACTTACGTTTGTCACAGTCTTTTACAGTGTATAAAATGACTAACATTAGGAAAGATGGACATGTAATTAGCTAAAATAAAAGAGGAGGAATATTATAGACATTCTTAAAGAAAGAGATATGGCAGACATTTTTTAAATGAGGAAGGCTGCAGAATCGAGTCCTGTTGTAATACTAACCTTTAAAAGGGGATCACTGTCTCTTTAAAAGATGACTGTCTTTGTAATTTATTTTTTTTAAGAGTTTACAAAGTATGTCAAGCCTTATTTGGAGTATTTAATGTGGTTTGGTATAAAGTAACAGCATTAAAAAGCCTTGCTAGGAACAAAGTGTCAATTGTTTGTGTTAAATTTGGGCCTTTATGCTATTCTGAGTAACGTGAACAAGCTGGTTCTGTGAGCGAGCTGCGTGACGTCATCAGCCCTGCAAGATTAGGGATTCAAAGCCCACATCTGCTGGGGCTGCGCAGTGTCATCACTCCTGCAGCATTAGGGATTCAATGCCCACGTCTGCCAGGGCTGCGCAGTGTCATCACTCCTGCAGCATTAGGGATTCAATGCCCACGTCTGCCAGGGCTGCGTGACGCCATCACTCCTGCAGCATTAGGGATTCAATGCCCACATCTGCCGGGGCTGCGCAGTGCCATCACTCCTGCAGCATTAGGGATTCAATGCCCACGTCTGCCAGAGCTGCGCGACGCCATCAGTCCTGCAAGATTAGGGATTCAAAGCCCACATCTGCTGGGGCTGCGCAGTGTCATCACTCCTGCAGCATTAGGGATTCAATGCCCACGTCTGCCAGGGCTGCGTGACGCCATCACTCCTGCAGCATTAGGGATTCAATGCCCACATCTGCCGGGGCTGCGCAGTGCCATCACTCCTGCAGCATTAGGGATTCAATGCCCACGTCTGCCAGGGCTGCGCGACGCCATCAGTCCTGCAAGATTAGGGATTCAAAGCCCACATCTGCTGGGGCTGCGCAGTGTCATCACTCCTGCAGCATTAGGGATTCAATGCCCACATCTGCCGGGGCTGCGCAGTGCCATCACTCCTGCAGCATTAGGGATTCAATGCCCACGTCTGCCAGGGCTGCGCGACGCCATCAGTCCTGCAAAATTAGGTATTCAAAGCCCACATCTGCCGGGGCTGCGCAGTGTCATCATTCCTGGAGCATTAGGGATTCAATGCCCACGTCTGCCAGGGCTGCGCGACGCCATCAGTCCTGCAAAATTAGAGATTCAATGCCCACATCTGCCGGGGCTGCGCAGTGTCATCACTCCTGCAGCATTAGGGATTCAATGCCCACATCTGCCGGGGCTGCGCAGTGTCATCACTCCTGCAGCATTAGGGATTCAATACCCAGATCTGCCGGGGCTGCGCAGTGTCATTACTCCTGCAGCATTAGGGATTTAATGCCCACATCTGCCGGGGCTGCGCAGTGTCATTACTCCTGCAGCATTATGGATTCAATACCTACATCTGCCGGGGCTGTGCAGTGTCATCACTCCTGCAGCATTATGGATTCAATACCTACATCTGCCGGGGCTGTGCAGTCTCATCACTCCTACAGCATTATGGATTCAATACCCACATCTGCCGGGGCTGCGCAGTCTCATCACTCCTGCAGCATTAGGGATTCAATACCCACATCTGCCGGGGCTGCGCAGTGTCATCACTCCTGCAGCATTAGGGATTCAATACCCACATCTGCCGGGGCTGCGCAACGTCATCAGTCGTAAGGCATTAGGGATTTAAAGCCCACATCTGCCGGGGCTGCGCAGTGTCATCACTCTGCAGTGCAGTGGTTAGCACTGTCGCCTCACACCTCTGGGACCCGAGTTCTAGTCTCCACCTGGGTCACATGTGTGCGGAGTTTGCATGTTCTCCCCATGTTGTCGTGGGGTTTCCTCAGGGTACTCCGGTTTCCCCCCCACAGTCCAAAAACATGCTGAGGCTGATTGGAGTTACTACATTGCCCGTAGGTGTGCGTGTGAGAGTGAATGGTGTGTGAGTGTGCCCTGCGATAGGCTGGCCCCCCATCCTGGGTTGTTCCCTGCCTCGTGCCCATTGCTTCCGGGATAGGCTCCGGACCCCCCACAACCCAGTAAGATAAGAAATATGGAAAATGGATGGATAAAATCTCCATACATGTGTGCTGAAACCTTTCATTTAAAAATGTAAGCTTTAAATATTCCGTAATATAGTTTTGCAATGTTCTGCTAATTGCAGATTGATTAATAAGATAGGTATGCATTATATATGTCAGTTTACCTGTAAATAGGCAAAATGTAATTTGTAAGCTAGAGAGGTAATTTTTTAAATGAGGATTTCTTTAAATAATATAGTCGTGATTTATAATTACCTATATTTCCAGTGTGTTGATATTAATGTAATGTTCGGAGACAGTACTTTAAGTCGTTTTTGGTACCGCTAAATTTGTACATTGCCACCCTTCGGCCATAATTTATAACTTCTATCGCACCTAAGCGGATCTGGGAGAAAAACATTTCACCTGGATAATCTTTTTGTAGATAATTTAAATTTTTTAACACCAGGTGGCACCAAGAAGAAATGCACATAATCACTATGCACTAGTGGCCAAAATTATGGGAAAAGATTTTGAGGGATAGCGAAACGTTATTGCAGATACTTCCGTTAATCATTTAATCGTCCAGTGTATGATATGTGTAAACATACTTTGTGTCATCTAAGAATCAAACGGCTAAACATGAATATATGCTACATTATAGAAAAAATTATATCCGTGATTTCAGTTTATTTGCTGTGTAGTACGACCAATAGTTCCGTGGCTAATGAAAACGAAAGCTGTTTTCAGATGCCTGGAGACCATATTATATTCCTGTATCCAGTACACTAGAGTTTTCATATTGTTGTGCAGAGTAGTGAAATGCACACATGCTTACATTTGGCAATTTAAATTCAAGCTTTCCCAGCACAATTCATTTCCTCCATCCATGCATGCATCCACCCACCCTCCAGCCGTTTATCCAGTACGTAATTAGCCGATCAGTTCAATCGGTACAATTTATATCTACGTCTATGTCGATTGACAGTTCAGCACAAAATAAAGTGCAATCGGCAATAATTTTGTTTCAGTTTAATGAAAGCAGGAGGGCGCCGTATATTCGCCGTACGTAATAGCCGTGTGGGCGGAACTGTAATTGTGTTTCCCTTTGTTGTCGTCAGTGCATGTTTTCCCGAACGCTAGTTTCTAATGGCGAAATACCAAACTGGAAAACACAAAATAAACGTTTTTCTTTCTTCGTTATCCGGAGAGAATGTTTAGCAACCACACACCGATAGTATGTTAATATGTTTTATGACGGCTTGGGTTTCTCAGGGGTATTAAAATAAAAGCTGCAGGCCGCTTTTGGCGTGTGACGGCAGATGTTTTGTGAATAACCCTGAGTGACAGCGCAGGAGGGGGCGGAGGCCGCGCTGCCCCGGGGGTGTCCGGAGAAAATGTGAGGTTTTATTCTCAGCCGGACCCCGCTGGGATTTTCCGAGCCGCGATAAGACAGCAAGCAACGTGGGCGACTTGCGACCAGATAACCGGGCCTATAGCGAAGAAGCCGCCTGTCCTCCGCCTTGGGTCCTTATGTCTATATGCAGACAGCTCTCGACTTACGTAAAACACACTTTAAGTAAATCCGAGTTTACGCTAAAAAAAAATATTCGCGATACATAAAGTTCACGAAATCGTCAACACCAAATGACAACGTACTCGAGTAAATGAACTTTCTATTCTCATTTATTTGGTGTATTCGTTAATACTTATCACTAGTATATTTTGACATATGCGTTTTGTTTTTGCTATAAAGTATCTTGAATGGTATGAGAAGGTAAATCCGGCTTACGTAAGATCTGACCTAGGTGAGGGTTTGCGGAACCAGCGTAGTGCATCTCTCAGCAGCAGATGCGTGGGTATCGCCTAGGACCTAGGCAGCGAGCCTCCCTTCTCACTCAACTTCCCACAATGCACTGCCAGCTGCAATTACGGCAGCCCGCAAAGCTCACAATACACACCATCGTGTTTGCCTGGACCCTGCCACTTAACCCAGCGCCAGACCAAGTGGATCTCCAGGTCCGGATCTCCTTTTGCCGGATTAATCTTTATTTTAAAATCTCTGAAGAGGATTTAGTACGAGTCGCAGCGAGGCTATGAGAGCTGATTGGTAAATGGTCACCCGGATCCCGGCGGCGGCGTGTCGCTCCGTTTTCGATCGTATTTAACCATAACCCGACTCCCTTAACATGGATAGTCGCATCTTTCGGCCTCTTTTTCCTTCTTAAGCAGGGATATGCGAGGTAGGTGTCGTGTGGGCCGGCGGTCTGAAATCTCGGTTCTGTTCTGGGTGAATGTGACGCAGGTTCATTTTCCGCGTCCCACTCGCCGCCTCCGGCTTAATGTCTCCCCCGCCAGCTTATCACCGTGTCTACAGGGGCATTTTCGGCGTTAGATAAATAAATGTAGAGACTGGGATGTTTACTTCTGCGGGGCAGTCGGGGCGCGTGCCCGCCGCACGCGCTTGCAGGGAGGCTCCGCACTTTATTTGCAAGCACCTTTTACTTGTGTGCATGTGCATTATGGTTGTGGGATCCCGCATCCAGATCATTACGTGCCAGGGGCTGTTTTTGTGTGTCATGGCATCTGGGGGTGTCTCTAACTAACAGCCCAGGCGGAGGTGTGGAGGCCGGCCAGCTTGCAGGTACAGCCCGCCAGTGCAGGGCCAAGCAGCCGAGGTCGCTCCGCGCTGTCCGGTGTGCTGACTTCCTGCTGATCCGACACAGAACTCGGGGTGTCAGTAAGAGTGTCTCCTCGCGTGTCTTGATCGGGTAAAATGATCTGTGGCATCTCCCGTCATTTATGAGGTGTCTGGCTCCAGGTGTTTTGTCTCTGCTTTACATCGAAAATGACATTTTTTCATCCTTCAGTCTCCACTTATCCTGATTCGGTCGTATTTTAAAAAGTTTATTTCCTGCATGAAAATGTGAAATGCCAGCCATTTAAAGCCATGGGATTCTAGTTACGCTAGTATCTCTGAAGACTTTACTCCCAAATTCTTTTTCTGGTTACGTATTCTGCGTACAGGGCTTCTTCAAAGGTAAATAACCTAAATAAACGTTTTTCCTCCCGCTGGATGCGTGAGCAGGTGACTATTTCTACATTCAGCTAATGTGCTAATGTGGGAGTTGGCCCGGCGGGGTATGTTAAGACCCGCATCGGCTGACCCGTCCAGAGGGCGAGCAGAACCGGGCGGCCGCACCTCGAGGCGGTCCTGCTGACATCACTCTAACTTCCGGAGTCCCGCTGGAAGAGGAATTTGGGTCGGTCTCACTCTGCTGCTCCAGCATCCCGCTGGCCCGAGCTGTCGGGGGGGGGGGGCATTGAATACCAAATTTTAGAAGTCGGAGCGAGTAGCTTTAAGATGTGGATAAACAAGCAGGAGGAGCAGCACTGCGGCCGGCCTGCACTGCCTGTTGGACCAGGGCTCGAATCGGCCCATCCTTGCTCTTTCCCTCCTCTTTTTTTTGGAGAAGCAGGATTTGGTTAATTAAGGCTGTTAAAAATGATGGGTTTTGTGGGTAGTGACTGAAACTCCTACGGATGTGTTTTCCCCGTCTTCCTTGAAGTAGGAGCTTCGCCTCCTCCCTGTGTGACACCTGCCCCCCCCCCCCCCCCCCATCATCATGTAACCGTGTCATGTGTCTGGCGGTTCAGCTGTCGCATGTGCGGAGGGGCCTGTTTCTGCTATCGAGCTGAGCGACAGGGGTGGGGCACTTTGTAATGGGGAGCTCTCAGTCTGGCAATCCCCCGTGTGTCGTGTTCCTGGCCCAGGGTTCGAGCTCCCCTCCCGGGCCAGCCTGCGCTTTAGTGGCCGCGGATCCTGCTGTGACCTGTGTTGCCATGGCCTCCGGCTGAATGTCAGCCTGGTGAAGTTTGGAGGTCAGACGCTGCACACTCCCCCCCCCGGCCTGCTGAGCTGTGTGCTCCCTGACCGGGACACATTCCCGATGTGTGGGTGTGTGACGTGGCTTGCTTGGACGTTAGCAGTCTTCCCACCTTGATGTATGCGTGACGCTCCTTCCTCGTCTGTGAGCTGTAGCAAAGTTTAAGGTGACTGTGGGTCACCTTGCAGAAATGAATCCAGCTCTCCACAAAGACCTGTTCCTGGCTTGTATTATACATTTTAAAAAGGGCATAAACAACCTTAAGTCATACATTTAGACTTTTTCGATTAAAAAATTCCACTCTTCATGAACGAACCGGAGATTCAGTGATCCATGTAATTTTGAGCAGGCTCTGTTTTGGGAGTTATTTCTGTGTCGGTGTGCGACCTTTTAGAATCCGCTGTATCATTTCTTTCTTAATCACTTTAAAAAGATTCTGCTGATGCTTTTAGTGTTACCCTGTTTCCGCATCTTCAGTGTCAAATTCATGTGTAACCGCTCCTACCGCTCTGCCAAATTTTGCTTTGTCTGCCATGGAAATGTGAAGCAGTGTTGTGGGCTAAGGGGCTCTGAACGCCTGAGCTTAGGGTGACTGTCACGTCACTCAACATATGGCTCTACCATCTGATGGCACTTAAATTTTTAAAATCTCATAATTATGCTCAAGCTCGCTTTGCAGTCAAGCATATCTGGGCAGATATTTTGAGATATGGGTGACTTGTCCTCTCCTCAGTGTCCAGTGATTGTAAGCCGTGTGCCTTATGTTGGATCACACAGCACCATGAATGGGCGAGGAATGCAATGCTGCCCTGTTCAGGTCAGGCTACTGTTGTAGCCTTTGTTTGGCTATTCTATACTGTGCTGTGTCAGTGTTCTTATGTTGAATGCTACGCCTCAGTAGGATGGAGGGTTATCGAGAGAGAAAGAGGAAGAGGTACGGGCAGCCCTGGGCATGGCCGCCTTCCCAGGGTGGAGATAACGAGCCGTTGTACAGTACAGAGGACGTCTGTCTGGGCTGCAGAGCAGGCAAGAAGATGTGCTTCAAGTATCTTGAGGAGGTTCTAGAGAGTGAATCATAGAACCCTGAGCCAGCCTGGTCATGAGGAGCCTTATCCACCCCCCAAATGTCCCCACAAAGGTGTGTGGTCATGAGGAACCTTGTCCTCCCCCTAATGTCCCCACGAAGGTGCCTGGGTATGAGGAGCGTTATCCTCCCCCTAATGTCCCCATGAAGGTGCCTGGGTATGAGGAGCGTTATCCTCCCCCTAATGTCCCCACGAAGGTGCCTGGGTATGAGGAGCGTTATCCTTCCCCTAATGTCCCCACGAAGGTGCCTGGGTATGAGGAGCGTTATCCTCCCCCTAATGTCTCCACGAAGGTGCCTGGGTATGAGGAGCGTTATCCTCCCCCTAATGTCCCCACGAAGGTGCCTGGTTATGAGGGGCCTTATCCTCTCTCGAGTGTCCCCACGAAGGTGCCTGGTTATGAGGGGCCTTATCCTCTCTCGAGTGTCCCCACGATTAATATTTCCTTAAACTACCTGGTTTAAATTGCTGCTAGATTTCACTTGTCCACACACAAAGGTGTGTGGTCATGAGGAACCTTGTCCTCCCCCTAATGTCTCCACGAAGGTGCCTGGGTATGAGGAGCGTTATCCTCCCCCTAATGTCCCCACGAAGGTGCCTGGTTATGAGGGGCCTTATCCTCTCTCGAGTGTCCCCACGAAGGTGCCTGGTTATGAGGGGCCTTATCCTCTCTCGAGTGTCCCCACGATTAATATTTCCTTAAACTACCTGGTTTAAATTGCTGCTAGATTTCACTTGTCCTCATGTGCATTACGAGTATCCAAGCCTTAGTTTTGTTTCTCACATTCTTAGTAGCTCAGATCCATCCCTACCAGCAAAAAGCCACTGAGCTTCTACTGGTTTCTGTTGTGATCTGCCCTGCCCAGTTGCCTGCCTGCCTGTACTGTATGTGTGCTGTAAGGTTCCTTTTTACACACAGACAGGGAAGCCACATATAGACAACTTCAAAACCAGTACAGCAAAGTTAATTACAGAGACATGATTTTGCCACACATCTCACATTACTGTCGTGCACTTAAACACTATCAACAGTCACTTGTCCAGTGTCCTAATAAAGTACTGTTTAATCATTCAGACAGTGCACATGGTTTCTGAATGACTCATAGTGCATAAAAATAGTATTTATGTCATTGATACAAAGCATTTTCGTGCCGAGCATGTTGCTAAATGTTTGTGTGAATGATTTTCCTAGAAGCAAATTTTAGAGGACTCACTGACTGAATCTTAGATTGTCATTGTAAGTTGCCTATAGAAGGAAAATGATCAGTGTTCTCAGTGTTAGATAGGAGATGTTCAGTCTCCATGGGCAGTTTGTGTTCTTGGCAAATTCATAATCATAAGCCTTTGGTTAGAATATTTGTAAATTAACTTTGAAGTTGCATGCAGAACAAGCCTGAAACTGCTGGGAGTTGGAGGGATTCACTGTAAATCACTTGTACCTCAGGCTGAATTGTTCTATTCGTCTTTGAGTGATCGCAGTTTGTTTCAAGTAATTGTGTCTCTGTTAGCTGTTGGAAATCTCTTCATATTTTTCAAGATGCATTTTTCAAGTGTATTGAATATTCCAGTTTTTGCTGACGCTCTGTCTGTCCAGACTTTTCTGATATCAGGCACTTACTGTTACAGTCAGCGTTCATCCACTGACTGTTTTTTTTTTGTCAGATTTTACATATTTTGTTTAACCTCAGTCAGGCTGTTTGCACAGCTCCTGCAGTGAGGGCCCGATATCGCTGGCTGATTGAGTGCTGTGTGCCGCCCTTCCTGTGTAGCGTTTGTAAGAGTGTGGTGACCCTCCTGTACCCTTGTCAGACTGGAGCATGAGGTCCACGGTCATCTCTGCTCAGGCTGGGGTCTCTGGATATTGCTGCACCTCAGTCTAACTGAGGGGCTTCCCTAGTTTAATGGGGGGGGGGGGGTGGTGTTTCCTTCACAGCTGTGTGTCGTGGGAACTTAAATGACAACAGTCCGGATTCGGACGCAAGTCGGCTGTCTGTGCACCGTGCTTGGGTGCCAGTCAGTGGTCTGCTGATTCAGTCTCACTTTAGGTTCATTGAACTTGTTAACAGTGAATTCCACTTGTCCATTGGTACAGCCTGTTGTTTAACCGAATCCGTTCATTAGCGAGCTTCATGTTTTAAAGTGTATCCGGTGTCATGTTCAATTCTATAAATGTCGTGTAGCGACATCTAAAGTGAATCGCCCTGGAGATTTTTGTGGAAAGTGGTGAATATTTATTTGGCAAAAATAAATATTCACCTATTTAATCATTCGTAATGGCATTTAATGCGTCTGGGGACGTTTGCATGAACAAAATAACTTCTGAAAGGGTACAAAATGCTCCGGCGTGCCTTGCTTTTGGTCGATGCATTCTGCTGCTTGAGATCAGCTTTCACGTATAATGTTTCAGCATTACGTCATGTGCTTCTTCTTTGGTCTGATATTACTGATATCACTCTGTTTTTTGAATTGTTTGACTTCCTTTGGTGAACTGACTTTCACTGGCTATTCTCATGGTGCTTAAGCAGAAATGATCCAATAGATGGTGAGGACTCGATACTCGCTCGCTCGCTCTCTCACACTCCCTATGTATATCTTGGATTTTTTTTTCTCTGCTCTCGAGTACGGTTTCCAGTGGTGCTGCGTTCAGAAGATGGTCGTGTTGTGGTTCAGATGCGCCCTGACCGTGCCTGGTCGTGTTGTGGTTCAGATGCGCCCTGACCATGCCTGGTCGTGTTGTGGTACAGATGCGCCCTGACCGTGCCTGGTCGTGTTGTGGTTCAGACACACCCTGACCGTGCCTGGTTCCTAACCATTCTGTCAACTGGCACGACGTGAGTTGTGTTGTTACTCCATGGTATGATGCAGACCAGCAGCATCACCTGCTGCTTAGCCTTTTTTTGGGTTGTTTCTGTAGAAAGCCGGTTGTGTTGGTGGGTCTCCCTGAAGTTCTCCTTACTGGTTCCAGTGCCAGGAGCAGGCCTGGAGGGCTGTGGGGCGCTCCTCCCGTCTGCAGGAGCTTTGAGGAGTTTGCTCGCCCTGTTCAATGTGCTTCTTATGCTGCGTGACTGTTCCTGAGGTGCTCAGGCCTGACAGCATCTTGGCACAGAGGTATTTACCGAGTACCATGCTGAGTCACTGCCCCCCCCCCCCCCGATACATGTCTATTGGAGGTGGACCCCCGTCTCACTTTCCCGGTGACCCTGAAGGTGCTCATTATCGATCTTACAGATACTGTGGTAGCCCAGGAGCAGAAATGTGTGTGCTTTGATGAGCGTCTGTGTGGCGCTGGGGTCGAGTGGGGTGTGCTGGGGGCTCGAAGCCAGCGGTCGAACCTGAAGCCCCAGTAGAGCAGGCAGAGTTGGCCGCCACAGATGATGAGCTCTGGAGCACCCCCTGCTGGTGGGAGTCATCCCAATAACCCGATGCATCGAACATGGCTGCTGGCCTGGCATTGTGCATGAGTGCCCTCTTGTCCCCAAGGTTGTTTTTATATTTTGCAGTTACGTTTATCAGTTAATTAGAATAGAAAACAGATTTTAAAAAGTGCCTTTTAAAAATGGAAGCTTGTCTGCGCTCCTGCGATCTGTAACGTGAGCTTCTCCTGCTGTTCATCCCACGCAGAACTTTGCCGAAAATCACCCAAATCTCTGCCTCAGGCCTCTCGCTTGGTAATAAATCTCTAAAATTAGCACGACCAGCTATATTTATGTAGAATGCAACATGCTTCTTTTGGAATGAACGCTCAGCGGATCCTGATTGACGGCTGCACGGCGACTGGCGGGGGAGGGTATCGGCTACAGTCGAGTCTGTAGCTCCTCACCACAACCGACACGATGCTTGTTTTAAATGACAACGAGCTAAAATAGAAACGGCCTTTTTAACTGCCAGTGAAGTATTTCCCTTTGCTGTGGAATGTTAATACAAGGAGTAAAGTGTGATGTGGCAAACTGGTTTTTGTTTTTATTTTCACTTCCCCCGTCAATGTCCTGAATCCATTTATTATATATTACAGCCGGCATTTACTGAAAGGTCCCCTGGTTTAAATGTAATATTTGCCCTCAGGGGCAGTTCGGCCCATTTGCCTGCCCCTCTGCCTGCTGATTTCACCTGTATGAAAATGCGTGATGTGTCACATTAGCTTGTGTTAGTAGCGTGGCGTCCTGAAGCTCTCTGCATGGCCCCATCCCGAACGTTCCGAGCCCGAACCGGCAGGCTCCCTGCTCCCGAGGCGCTGTGGTTGCAGTCTCCTTACATATGCTCTGTACCTCTCCCCAGGTCTGACGGCGTCGCCGCTGCCCCTAGCCACTGTCTGAGCCGGTGGCCGCACTGACGGGCGATTCCTCTCGGCTGCCTCGCACGTCACGCTTCCTCAAACACGGACTCATGGAGCTGTAGCTTCCTGCTAGCTGACCTCCGGAGAGAGAGACGACGTGGGAAATAGTGCGAGGGACAGCGGCGGCGGGTGGGGGGGGACGATGTCGTCCAGCAGGAGCCAGAACCCACATGGGCTCAAGCAAATCGGCCTGGACCAGATCTGGGACGACCTGCGGGCAGGAATCCAGCAGGTCTACACCAGGCAGAGCATGGCCAAATCCCGCTACATGGAACTCTACACGTATCCTGCCGGGTCAGCCAGCCACCGGGGGGCGCTCTGTGCGGGACGCCATCCAGTTTCACTCACGCTACCTGGTCTTTATGAGACGGAGTGTTTCTTTGACAAGCAGGGCCTGATCTGTAATGTGTCAGACTTCACGTGCGGCAAAACGGGGTCGTCCTGAGGTACCTCACCAACTCAGGGTGATGCTCTGGGTGGTTTGAACCTTTGTGGACTCCCTATGCCACCCGAGGGGGTCATTATCATGTGGTGTAGTCTGCCTCGCTTAAGGCTGCCCAAAGGCATTCTGGGTACAGCCGCCTGCAGTCATGGTGGGCAGAAATGAACACAGTCTGGTTTATTACCATAAAGCTGAAAACATGCCTGGGATTTAATTCACGATTTATAAGAATATAACAATGCACAGTGTGGGTGACATGCTTTGTAAGTTTGACTAAGAACTAACGTTTAACAGATAAATCTCACAAAGTACAGCTTAACATCACTTTACACATAATACTCCACAAAGAAAAGCTCTAGTCTTCAGTTGGTCCTCAACTGACTGACCCTCGTGAAACTCTCCCTCTGTTCTGCCTGGGTGAATCACTGTTTGCTCAAGACCAACATCACCTGTGTTTTTGAAACATTTCTGCCCATAACTACTATGGCTGCATACTACATTCTGCCAGCACAGTGACGCACAGCACTGTTGTAAGTGGGAGGTGGCATTTATTGATCTGATTGTCAGTTCAGTGGCCCATGAAATTTAATTTGCAGTAATAGAGCAGATTTGCCATGGAGTGAGTTCTCTGTAAAACAGTTCTGAATATGGCTCTATTGTCATTTCATTCAGAACCATTTCAGAATATCTATAAATAAATTCCATGTTGCGCATTTTGCTTGGCTCTTCCCAGCTGGGTGACCTGAATTTGTGAATAAATCATTCCATCTTTCCCCCAGAGCCTTGGGGGTGTCTTGGTGCCTCTTGGCATTGTCGTTGCCCTTAACCCAGGTGCCAGGCATGTTTATAATTACTGCACCAGTGTGCACCAGTCCAACCAGGCCCGTGGGGCCGGGGCTCCTGCTTCCAAACCTTCCAAGAAGACCCCTACCCCAGGGGGGGCCCAGTTTGTAGGCCTGGAGCTCTACAAGCGACTCAAAGAATTCCTGAAGAACTACCTGACGAACCTTCTCAAGGTAACCGAGCTCGTCTCTCTCCTGGTGAAGTGTTTTATGAAGAATCGTAGTTTTAAGCCAAGGGCTGTTTGCATTGTACCAGCATGTTACTGAAGGATGGCCGTAAGTTCAGGTCAGCATGTCGCTGACTTCCTGTGAAAAGCTAGATTAATACCTAGGAGGACTTCAGTCTACTCTGAACCCATCATGTTTCTTCTGTCAAATGTCTGTAAGATGCCTCTGAAAGTTGAATCTTAGTCTCAGCAGTCTAGTTTGAGGAACAGTTTAATACTCTCTGAATTCCCTTGTCTGAGAATGTTCATGAAAGTTGATTGGCTCTGTGGTGGACGTTCGGAAGCTCGTAGAATGAAGTCTCCGTAGACTCGTGCTGAGTCGCCCCACTTTTGTAGGAGGACGAGATTGTAGCCATGAACATTTTGTATTCGCAGGATGGGGAGGACCTGATGGACGAGAGCGTGCTCAAGTTCTACACGCAGCAGTGGGAGGACTACCGGTTCTCCAGCAAGGTGCTGAACGGCATCTGCGCCTATCTCAACCGCCACTGGGTCCGCCGTGAGTGCGATGAGGGCCGCAAGGGCATCTACGAGATCTACTCGGTAAGGCCAGTCACATGACCCAGTCTGCCACGCCACCTGTCATCACTTCCCCTCTTAAAGCCCCTGTGACATGGGACCTGCCCTCCTGTCTTTCAGCTTGCCTTGGTAACATGGAGAGAGTGCTTATTCAGACCACTGAACAAACAGGTATGCCCCCCCCAACCCAGGCACTCTGAAGTGTTCAGTAATTAACACTTACTGTGCCCAGTCAGTCACTTACTAGTTTGACTGGGTAGCAATCAGATACCAGGTTGTTTGGACCAATTGGAGATTGGCACCTCATGGTGGTCGCACCCATTTGGAGATGCAAACCCCTTTCTGGGCTACGACACAAAGGCTGGGTCCTGCTGTCTGGCCCCCCAGCTAAGACTCTTAACGTCAGTTAATTCAGTACAGGGGTGAAAATCCAAATGTGAAGTGTCTTAAAAGCATCATTCAAAGAAGTGCTGCCTTCTAAGTCGCTGTGCCCTGAATGTCGCCGAACGGTGCGGCAGGTGACGAATGCGGTGCTGAAGCTGATCGAGAAGGAGCGTAACGGCGAGCCCATCAACACGCGGCTGGTCAGCGGGGTGGTGCAGTCCTACGGTGAGCGTCGCCTTTGGCCGTCTGCGTGGCCGTGCTAATTGCTAACCGCTAACGCGCCGTCCTCCTTCAGTGGAGCTGGGCCTGAATGAAGACGACGCCTTCGCCAAGGGGCCCACTCTCTCCGTCTACAAGGAG
The DNA here is from genome assembly GCF_023856365.1 of Brienomyrus brachyistius. Taxonomy (NCBI): domain Eukaryota; kingdom Metazoa; phylum Chordata; class Actinopteri; order Osteoglossiformes; family Mormyridae; genus Brienomyrus; species Brienomyrus brachyistius. Next base: position 287,455 of record NW_026042356.1, on the reverse strand, counting down.
TCCTTCGAGAGCCAGTTCCTGACCGACACCGAGCGGTTCTACACCAGGGAGAGCACCGAGTTCCTGCAGCAGAACCCGGTGACCGAGTACATGAAGAAGGTACCACGCTGCAGACACGGTGTCAGAATCAGAACCATCTTTACTGGCCAAGTTTGATTTAAACATACAGTCAAACCTCGGATTGCGAGTAACTTGGTGTGCAAGTGTTTTTCAAGACAAGCAAAAATTTCAAAGAAATTTGAACTTGATAAACGAGCGAGGTCTTGCAATATGAGTATTATGTATACGCTTTGTCTGCCTAGCGTCACGTGATCGTAACTGAGCCGATGGTTCTTCTCTCTCTCACTGCGGGATTGTAGGTAATCGTCTCCTATGTTCGGTCTCAGTCCGCATACCTCACTCGCATAGTCAAAACTTAGTAGAAAAGCACCACCCACATAAGGGTGTAGCAGTGCAAGTGATGAATCTGGTTAATGACAATGCAATGTCCACATTTCCGCAAAAGCGGCTGTCATTGGATAGCTTCCTTGTTGAAGTCGCACAAAAAGAAAAAGATTCCATTGAGCCAACAGATAGCAATGGTTCTGTTAGTTATAGTGAAATTCGTCCTACAAATTAAGCCTCCTCTTCTCCTCTCTTTCATCTCTCACACCATCCACGATTCTTTTCAAAGGTAAAGTGCAGGTTAACTTGTTTTATGTATTTTTACTTTATATTTTGTATTAATCATTTTTATATGAATATTTCTGGGTTGTGGAACGAATCATCTGACTTTCCATTATTTCTAATGGGAAAATTCCCTTGATATACGAGTGGTTTGGATTACGAGCACGTTTCCAGAACGAATTGTGCTCGCAGCAATCAGAGGTTTTACTGTACTGAGAATCTCTCTTGGTGGCCATGTGCCAGGATAACGTTCCATTTACAAGAACAGTGGAACACTTGCTAAGTTGAGTAAAAATATTGCTAATTTATTGGCAATTATAACAAAAATTACTTATATATTTTTGTAAACAAATGAATTATCATATCAGAATCAACCAGTAGTTTTAAGTAACACATTAATTTTTGGCAGTAATAAACTGAAACCCAAATTATAGTTCTGTAAGAGCTGTTCTGAGTTACGTTAATTGACAAGCAGTCACATTGGGTGCTTTTTAATTAGTAACACGTTTGCAATAACATAACACATTTGTGTTTAGTATCCATTGGGAGCAATTAATAGCATAATGGCAAAATAGAACTAAATGAGTCGGTCAAAAAAAATTGACAGTTAATAAAAAGAACATGTTTGTGTGGAAGATAAGCGCAGATATGTTCAGTGGTCTTTTTTCTTACGAAAATCAATTTGCAACATTATTATAGAATTAAGCAAGTGTCCCAAGACTTTCTGTGAGTAGTGTATATATACATGAAATTTTAGTCATGCTTTTTACGCTAGACTGTGTGCCGAACATGGAATGGGATGAATGAATGAATGAATGGTATTGGATGGTGAATGAATGAATAAATAAATAGGCAATATGAGTAAACGAGTGATGGTAGGTAGAGCTGACATTTATTCTGCTCATTAAGCATGTTTACGGGTGACTGTATTGGTGCGGGGTCCTAATCCCCTATAAACACCATTAGCTATGAGTTGATTGGGCCACTCGTATCACCCCCCCCCCCCCCCCCCCCCCCCGTGAAGGCGGAGGCCCGCTTGCTGGAGGAACAGCGCCGGGTGCAGGTCTACCTCCATGAGAGCACGCAGGATGACCTGGCACGCAAGTGTGAGCAGGTGCTGATTGAGAAGCACCTGGAGATCTTCCACACGGAGTTCCAGAACCTGCTGGATGCCGACAAGAATGAGGGTGAGGCCGGCTGCCCGGGCCGCCTTGGGCTCTGCTGCTGTACCTTTGAACACAGTACCGCGTCCTGAATTTCTCCACCTGGTACTACGAGTGTGACCCTCCACGCCGTTCCACTCCCTCTCTCTGCCCCACAGACCTTGGCCGCATGTACAACCTGGTCTCTCGGATCACCGATGGCCTGGGCGAGCTGAAGAAGCTTCTGGAAACACACATCCATAACCAGGGTCTGGCCGCTATTGAGAAATGTGGGGAGGCTGCTCTCAACGTAAGTCTGTCCCCAGGGTGCCTCGAACCCCCCGATGAGCTGTCCGTTAACCCTCAATGCACAAGGTGTTGAGGAATAGACTGATAAATCATTAAACCTCTCTGCCTGAACACACGTTAGTGTTTCTCCCTGTTTAGACCTGAGCCGTGTGGCCTAACGCTGCACAGTGTCTCTCCACACAGCCTTGCTTGTTCGGCTCTTTGAACACCGTTATAAAGCACCAAGATGCTACTACAGAATTTGCCGGAGTTGCCTGACAACGAGATTTCCCAGGCCTGGTCCTTAGTCAGGCGTGGCAGTTTCACGTTTTCCGTTTGTCATGGGTCGAATCGGTACGTACAGAAGGGTTAGATCCCCAGGGTACAGCGGCCGGCGCCACACCGTGAATCTCCCTGTGGATGCCTCTGGATTCTGTGTAGGAGCGGATTTCCTTGGGCAGTGTGTTTTGGTTTTGTGTTTTCTTCTTTCCTCTAGACACAGCGAAATATCTTCGGTATGGAGCGTGTGCTAATCTGGAGTGTCACGGTGTGTAAGCGCTTTGTAGCTGATGTTACCGCCCTGCTACAGCGTGATCTACATGCTGTGTGTGCTACGGCGCCCTCTACCCCTCTGTCCCCGTCCTGCGCGGATGCATCATGGATGCATCACGGTGCCTGAGTGTTGAGGTCCGTCCCACATGAGCAGGGAGAAGGAGAAGCATTAGGAGGGCGACAGACCCTCGCCTGCAGGGGCCGGGAGCCGTACCTCCGCTCTCTGGCGAGATTCTCTAACTGGCTTCTCTCGTCTGTGCTGTGTGTAGTTGTGTTCTAATCAGTGCGCCTGCTGGAATGTGGAGGATAATGAGTCTTCCTTCTCGAATGTAATGACTCTGTCAGATTAGCCTCGCAAGGGAGGGGCCTTCCCGGCTTGTAATTAAAACAGCGAGTCGGTCAGGGGCCCCAGGTCGCAGAGATTTCCCAGAAATTCCCCACGGGGATGAATCTAGTTCCTCCTCTGTCCCATAGGCTTTGGTTTTCTTCAGCATTTTATTTGTGCACAGGATCCCAAAATGTACGTTCAGACCATCTTGGACGTCCATAAGAAGTACAACGCCCTGGTGATGTCAGCGTTCAACAACGATGCCGGCTTTGTGGCTGCCCTGGATAAGGTGCGTTAGTCTCCGCCCCCCCATGGGGGGGTGACCTTCAGCCTTGCTGCTCCTACCGTCCAGCCCCTGCCGCGGGTGTCGCCCTCGTCTCGCCACTCTTAACGCCCCCCCCCCCCGCCTGGCTTCCCATCTGCTCAGGCCTGCGGACGCTTCATCAACAACAACGCCGTGACCAGGATGGCACAGTCTTCCAGCAAGTCCCCAGAGCTTCTAGCCAGATACTGTGACTCGCTGCTGAAGAAGAGGTGAGACTCAAATGGGCTGCGACCCCACACTCATGCTGTACGCAAACCCGCAGTGCTGCCAGCCGCAGGCAGCCTCCGGGCCCTGCCGTCCGGGGCCAGGCTATTTAAAACCCCCATCTCAAATAAATAGCCATGTCTTAAACATCTGCCTAGTTACATTTTTGCATTTGACAACTTTACTTTGATTGGTTTCTAAAGCTCCCACAGCCGGTTGATGATTTACTATGGGGGGGGGGGGGTGTCTTCCCCAGCTCCAAGAACCCTGAAGAGGCCGAGCTGGAAGACACACTGAACCAGGTGGTGAGTTCCATGTTCTCTACCCCGTCCAGACCTGCAGCTTAGGAGACGCCCCTGAAAAAAGGCTGTGCTCTCAGCCGTCTTTCTGCACATTGGTTACCGCTGAAGCTGTGGGGGTGTATTAATAATGCTGCACCACACAGAAATGGCTTATGTGCTGCTTGGACGTTGGATTCTCACATTGCCATAATATACAGACACACACACACCCATACCCGCATACCTATACCTTAGGAATGTCTTATGAGGAGAGTTTAGCTGAGCTGAATCTGTTTGGTCTTGAGCAAAGGAGACTAAGGGGGGACATTTCAATATTAGTTTAAGTACTAGAACTCATGGCCATTTTTCATTTTTTTTTTCATTTACCTTTATTTAACCAGGCAAGACAGATTAAGAACATGTTTCTTATTTACAACTGTGGCCTGGCTATAAGTGGAAACTAGCAGAAGGACATTTTAAAATGAATTTGAGGAAGCACTTCTTTACACAGCGTGTAGTTAGAGTATGGAATAGTCTTCCTGCTAGTGTAGTTAAAGGTAAAACCATGGGTTCCTTTAAATCAGAGTTAGATAAGATTTTAACAACTCTGAGCTATTAGTTAAGTTCTCCCCAAACGAGCTTGATGGGCTGAATGACCTCCTCTTGTTTGTAAATTTCTTACGTTCTATCTAAATGGGACTGTCCATTTATTTCTGTGAGGAAAAACCCTAACCCCAATCACGACATCCTTAACCCCTACCCAGCCCTGAATGTGCCTTCTCTTGTGTGGGCTTGCAAAAAACAAAAAAGGTTTTTATCACATTGTGAGATCATCATCATACATATTATATAATGTGCATGCATGTGTGCATGTATGATGCGTATACACACACACACACACACACACACACGCACGCTCCAGGGCGCCCGGGGCAACTTTGCCTAATTGTCCTCTTCTTTCGCTTTCAGTCCAACTGCCGTCTTTCCTCTTCCATCCTCTTAGATGGTGGTTTTCAAATACATCGAGGACAAAGATGTTTTCCAGAAGTTCTACGCCAAGATGCTGGCGAAGCGGCTGGTGCACCAGAACAGCGCCAGTGACGACGCGGAGGCCAGCATGATCTCCAAGCTGAAGGTGGCTCTCCTAAGCTCCTCCCCCTCAGCCAGTGCCATTCCCACTCTCTTTACTCTCCCAGTTACAGGCTTCCAGTCTATGACATCAGTCTCACAATTCCTAGTCATCTGATCCTGGTCATTATATAAATAGGTCAGCTGAGTACACGGACTTTCTCAAGTTCTGTCTTAATGTTCTGTGTTCTCACCCTCCGTAACGTCCCTCTGTCCTCCTAAAGCCTCCTTCCAACATGAGTGTTTCTGTCCCGTATTAGCAAGCCTGCGGCTTCGAGTATACATCCAAGCTTCAGCGCATGTTCCAGGATATCGGCGTCAGCAAGGACCTCAATGAGCAGTTCAAGAAGCACCTGTGTAACTCGGAGCCGCTGGATCGTAAGTAGCTCCACCCCCCCGCTCCCCGCTCAGTTACTGGAACGAATAAATTACCATCCACACCAAAGGCAGCTGAGAGCAGTCATCATGGATCTCTATAATCCTCAGCAGCCCTTTGAACATGTTAATTACTTTTTGCCTAATTTTGTAATTAACTGGTGATTTGCAGCACAAGGATTAACTGAATGGAGATGTTATGGGGAAACGGCGCCCCCCTGTGGAGGCTTATCCACACTTTAAAAAAAATATATTTTCTGAAGATCTTGCTTATTTTACCTGTTTACCTTCAGTGTGAGTGGTGATTATATTACCAGTATTGCCAGTAACTGGGTGATCAAGCAGATGATAATGCGAATGGATTTAGTTGCTCTAATGCACGTTGAATGTGGGCATGTGCTGTGGCCTCGTGCCATGTGACCTTGAGGCCTAAGGGCCAATATAATGGAAAGCCGGTCATTAATGTCGCACTCTCTCACTAACTAATGCACGATGACCCGGGCCTGTTGCAGAGCTCGGTCTCACGTCGGCGTCACCTTCTTGTGTTGCAGTGGACTTCAGCACCCAGGTCCTGAGCTCGGGCTCCTGGCCCTTCCAGCAGTCCTGCACGTTCGCGCTGCCCTCCGAGGTGAGTCACCTGCACTCGGAGCTGCTCAGCGGAGCCTCGCCTCACTTTGCCGGGCTGTCACACCCCTCGACGAGGTGACCATCCCAGCATGTTAGTGTCGCAGGTATAAGGACATGACTAGGGCGTGAACAGACGACTGTCCTGATGGCATTATCTCCGTTGGTGGATGTGACGGTTGAAGGGCTCAGGCCTTGTTCCGGTCCCTTTCTGCGTGTCTGTCTGCCTGAGAGATGCCAGCCAGGAGCAGCTTTGTCACTTAGGGACTTAGGCTTAGGCAGCCGGCTGTGGGGCTCTCTAACCTCAGTGCTCCGTCCAGCTGGAGAGGAGCTACCAGAGATTCACGGCCTTCTACAGCAGCAGACACAGCGGCCGCAAGCTCACCTGGTTATACCACCTGTCCAAAGGCGAGCTGGTCACCAACTGCTTCAAGAACAGATACACGCTGCAGGTGGGCATTCAGCTGGGGGGGGGGGGCTCTCTGCCTGCTGTGTTCAGTGTCGGCGTCAATGAGATAATGTGAACCAGCGGGTACAGGTGACTGAGCAGGGAGTGAGAACCCCGTCACCTCCTGGTGCCTCGGAGTGGGGCTGCTGTTCTCGTGTTTCTCATGTGAGACGCTGACTGAACCCTGTCCGCAGGCGTCCACGTTCCAGATGGCCATCCTGCTGCAGTACAACACGGAGGACGTCTACAGCATGCGGCAGCTCACCGACAGCACGCAGATCAAGGCGGTGCGTGCTGCCCGGGCCCCTCCCAGGAAAACCTCTTTGATTATCAGTGCTAGCAGCTTAATATCTATTCCTGCATTAAGGGGAAACTTATAAAATGTACATCTGTAATAATTGATGGCATGGGGCTTACTATTGATTAGCTGTCAATTTCTCTCTTCTCTTCATCTTCACCCGAATGAGACTAACTTGTATTTCTTTTTATAGGATATATTAGTGCAGGTTTTGCAGATTTTGTTAAAATCTAAATTGCTGGTAAGTGCACAATAAATCTTGCACGTCTGTACTGTTAATTCATCGTCCTGCAGCCGCTTATGCTCGTCCAGCTTTCGAACTTTAATCCGAGTCCTGAATCTGATGATCGAATGTTACGTACAGGTCCTGGAGGATGAGAACGCAAATGTAGATGAAGTCGATTTCAAGCCGGACACCTTGATAAAACTCTACCTGGGCTATAAAAAGTGAGTGATGATGCTCTTGAAAGGCGCCAGTGCCGTCTGTGGTGTCACGAGTTTTTGACCGCGTCCTGTGGCGTCCCGCGCAGCAAGAAGCTACGCGTCAACATCAACGTGCCGATGAAGACGGAGCAGAAGCAGGAACAGGAGACCACACACAAGAACATCGAGGAAGACCGCAAGCTCCTCATCCAGGTGTGAGAGCGATCGGCCACCCGCTGGCGGGCCCTTCACAGGGTGCGCGGGATGTACTCATGCCTGGATCCTTCCACAGGCCGCCATCGTCAGGATTATGAAGATGAGGAAAGTCCTCAAGCACCAGCAGCTCCTGGCAGAGGTACTGAACCAGCTGTCGTCCAGGTTTAAACCCAGAGTCCCAGTCATTAAGGTGAGTATGAGTTCAACTGAGAAGAGCATTTCAAAACAAAATGGCCTCTTGAGTTTGCCTAAAACTGCCATGTCTTTCAGAAATGCATCGACATCCTGATAGAAAAGGAGTACCTCGAGCGCGTTGATGGCGAGAAGGATACCTACAGCTACTTGGCCTAAATGTCCTCCCGCCAACGTCGGAGCACCATGTGTCACGCAGCTAGACGACGTTAGGTACATGTGCACAATGAGAAACCAGCTCGGCAGCTCAGTCGTTGAGACCGTACTGCCCTCTACAGGCCGGATGACGGAAAAGCAGGAATACGGCTGCCCTAAAGGCCTGTACAGACTGCTCAGGATGAACGATGTACCTTTTTTGACATGTAAATACAGATGCAGTACTTTGCCATCGCCAACATTAAACAAAATCAAAGCCCTCTGTGGAGGGCAAGGTCGCATGCTACTGCCTATCTCCTTTTAAAAGTTTAAGGAAAAATATGAATGGCTAGACTGCTGATTCACTGTAGCAGCTGCAGTGTAAAAAAAAAAAAAAAAAGATGCAACGTGGGCAGCAGGTTTGGAGCAGAAGGGTGACAGATGAAGCCGTCAGTCCTGCGTAATCTGCATTGTGACCGGCGACAATTTGTATAGTGCATTTCATTTTCTAAATGTGTGAAATAAAATTAAGGTTTCTCTATGCGTTTTAAGGTGACATCAGCTTCACACATTTCTGAATACTGGGCCTTTTCTTGCACACATGCTTTGAGTTATGCAGAGGTAAACGTTTTCAAACTGACTACATGGATTTACTTGCAGCGGTTTAGGCCAAATGAGTTTTGGTTTAAGAATGCTGGTTCAGTTCCTTGTACAACTGGTGTAACAGCTCCTGTCTGACAGCAGCTACCACTCCTGTAGGGGGAGGAGAAAATTCTGCTGCAGAGAGGGATACAATCACTGGATCTCTCTCTATAAAATGAGTAGTCTGAACATTTACTTTGGGGCTACAGATTCCAGTGCCTGGAATCGGAAGGACGCTGGTTCACATCTCACTGTTTCATTTCACTGTTGGGCCCTTGACCAAGGGCTTTAAACCAAGCGCTCTCTTTTCTCAGCTGTATGTTGCCTTGGCTAAAATGGGATTTTTTTCCCCCCAAGTATAGTGGACCTTGGCTTTGTGCGTTGCTAATGGAATTTAGCCTTCGGTGGAAAAACAGTTGGGGCATCCAGACCCGGCGGGCAGGGTGTTCTGCCATGCCACATTTAGATTCAGAAAGCACTTACTCCTCCGTTTGTTAAAAATAATCCGGTCTGCTTTCAGAGGTGCCAGCAGCAGCACCGAGAACTGCAGAGGACGAACACGCCGACCCCGTAGAGCTCCCACAATACTCAAACGCGGCGGACTGTACGGTATCGCCTCAGTCGGAGTGACCATGCCGGCGTGCACGCCTAAGGCCGTCCGGAGAGTCGCCGTCGTAAAAACAAGCAAGCGTCAGCAATCCAGTCTGAAGAGCATTTATTTTCCCCTCGTTGCTGTAAACAGGAATGAATGTTCAAGTATTGCAGATTTTGTTGAATGATTCCATTACTGTGGCGTCTCCAACACGCACCTCCCAAAAATCTTAAAATGCAGGGATTTATAAACAGTGTGAAAGGCAGCGAAAGTAAACGATCACTTTTCATTTTGTATTACAACCCAAATCAGAATCCTACAAATTACCATTGTATCAAACAGTCTGTAATCCTTGTTGTCCTGTAAAAACACCCTGAAGTGTGCAAGGCCTTTGCTGGGAGGTAGACGGATTCATGGAATCTCCATTTCTCTTTCGATACCGACGTACTTGAGTGCATCTGCCTGGCTGTACCTGAAGCAGCAAAGAAATGAAGAATCAGGCTCAGCTTCCCAAGCAGCAGCCCTCAGCCCCACTTTGTTTTTTACTGATGCGTTTAAGCCGATGCTCAACAGGCAGCGCGTTTAGTTTGTTAGTGATTAAGCTATAGCTGTTAGTGTGCATTAGAGGGGAAGCTTTTGAAATTACATCAATCCAATCCAATCAAATATCCGATTAAATGTAAATACTGCTGTTCACTCCATGGATGATTTGGGGTAAAAAGCCCACAATTGCAAAACAATGATTTTTTCCCATCAGATGACCTTTCACAGAATTATTTAAATAATAATGCAAAACCGGCAGGCGCTTAGCGGCAAACAGGATCCTGCTCAGTGCTTCAGACCTGACACTATCTCCACGTTCCCAGTCTGCTTAAGCACTTAAAGTGCATCTTTATGGAAGTAGTGATTACATGACTGCATTTGGGGGCGTGTGGCGCAGTGGGTAAGCCTCACTGCCTGTGATCGGAAGGTCATGGGTTCAAACCCAGCACCAGCTAGGAGCCTGTGCTCTCTATTCAGCCTTGGTATGTCTGTGGGCCCTTGAGTGAGGCCCTTAACCCCCAGCTCCGTGGGTGGCTGCCCTTCACTGCTAAGCTCAGTCTCGCTTACACGTGTAGAGATGGGATAGGCGAAAAGTACCTTCATCATATGACTGGGAAGCAGAGATATGAGCAGCTCCGGCGTAGCTGCAGAGAAAAGCTTCTTGCTGTGCAAAGCCACTTCACAGCCAATATGTGACACTTGGACTCCAAGCAGGAGAACACAGTGACCAAGCCATGAGTGGAGCAGAACGCCCTCACAAGACTGCCTCCTTGCTGAACCAAAGCTATTTCTGAATTTTCTTTGATCGTTCAATCAGTTTCACCGCGTGCTTCGGGGCAGCCTGCTTAATCGGCTTCGGGGCCCAGAGAGCGCGGAGGTTCATACCGTGGCAGAAGTCGCACACATGGACACAGGCCTCACCTGTAATCAAAGAACAGCTCCTCGCCCGTCTGGATGGCTCTCTTGGCGAATATCCCTATTCTGTGATCTCCGTTCACCATCATGACTGAGAGAGACAGTGGGACAGTGTGAGCGGGTTGGCACAGACCCGCGCGCCACTCGCCGCTCGGACCGCCGGTGACCACGGCTCACCTTTTGCATAGCAGTTGGGGTTAACGGAATGGTTGGCGAACCGGATCTTGTTGCCCTTCCGCGTGGCATCGACGACAAAGTCTGCAGGCAGGAAAATGTTAGCGGGCGAGGGGATGCCTGGAATGTTCCAGAGTGTCAGAGAAGGAATTCTTACCATTATTTAAATTAAAGAGGAAGCTGCACATGTATTTATCGTAGACCTTTCCTCTACGGTCAGCTTCATCTTGGGAAATTATCTGTGGGATACAAAACAAACAGACGATGACAGAAATGCAGCCAGACCAAACCACCACCGACCGGCTGCGGGACGGAGAGGCACAGATGTTTGGCTGCTACAGGAGCTGGTTGAGCAGAAACATTAGCCCATTGCAGGTCTAACAGCCTTAGAGATACACGTCCCCCTGCCACATTAATCGACTGCTGCAAACAAATGAGACAGTTACTGGATACCTGCTGTGTCACTGGATCTGTCTGCATGGGACTTTATTGGTCATGAACCCAGAGCAAAGGTAAACATCAGTTCTGTAGGAAGCGCACTCAAAGGGACACTGAACCCAAACAGTCGCGCTTATAAATGTCTGCCGTTTCATGTAAAGTAACGCAGACGCTAAGAGGTCCCCAGGCAGGCGGAAGGTGGCTGAGAGGGGGGGGGGGGGGGGGCACCAGGCGGCGGTGGCGGCCAGCTGAGCTCACCTCGCCGCAGTACTCGGAGATGAACTCGTTCTTCTGCACGGGCTCCTTGATGAAGATCCCCCACCCGGCCACGTCAGATGGCGCCAACAGCAAATGCTACAGGGCAAAAGGGGGCAACTCAACGCAAGGCATGGGCCCCCCAGGCTCAATCACCCACAATGAATTTCCTCTAGTTTTCCTTAAGGATACAGAAAGCGAGTATAGAGGATATACTGGCCTTTAGAAGCTCCTACACCTAAAATTGCCCACTGAAGGCCAGACCCCCTACCCCCCCGCCCCAGCTCACCTTCTTTGCGCCCCGCTGGATGCTGCAGTTCTTGCAGGACACGTTCTTGCTGTCCCAGTGCTCTGCGGCGCCGCAGGTGAGGCACAGGTCGGGGTCACACTCGCGCACAGCCAGATAGCAGGGGCACTGCTTGGTGTTGCACTGCGCCTTGCAGCGGCAGCCCGGGAAGCGGTTCTGGCCTGCCACACCACAAGGAGGCGCAAGTGTTGAAGTGGCCGATTAAACAACGTGAAAGTGAAGACAGAAGGCGAGCGGTGGCCCCAGGCTCACACTCGGAGCTGCACTGGCAGAACTTCTCGCAGAAGTTCTGAGCGATGACACAGGGGCAGGAGCTGTCGCAGGGCTGCCGTGGGTGGTCGCACGGCTGGTAGTTGTACACATGGTTTGAGGAGCCATCTGAGGAAGCATCAACAGGACAAGTCAAGAGAGAGTTTAAGATCGTGCTAAATTCTGCCCCTCCAATCAGCAGATGGGAAGCATTAGCATTTGGGAGGAGAAGCACCAATCTGGAGCAGTAATTCAAAATCCGGTCCTTTGGAGTCGGTCCATGTTTTTGCTCCCTCCAAGCTGAAGTACTGGGAGCTGGAAGGGAGCAAAAACGTGGATTGTCTGTGGGTCCCTGGGGACCGGATTGGGAAACACTGATCAAGAGGGATTTACACTCACTCACTCCCAGTTACCCCTCCCCCCCCCCCCCCAACACACCCAGGAATGAACCTCAATCCAACACTGCAGCAATGCGGTACAGCCACCCACACACCCCTTAAACTAACAGCTACCATTTTTAACTGCCCGGGCGACTTTAAAGACTATGCAGAGTTTTTCATAGTAAACAAAAAGAATGAAAAGGAAAACAAACCTTTTTTCAGTTGGATTTTTCTACAGTGAGTGGCCCACAACCTAAGTGCAAGAAACCAAGATCAGATTTATACAGCAAAGCAGTTATGATGGCAACAGCCTGTTTAGCCCCAGCATGCACTGTACAGTGGGGCTCTTTCAGATCTGGCCTCCTAATCACCCCCTATATCTAACAGGTGAATTCTCTCCTGCCCCTTCACCACCTTAGCTACTGTGTGGTGGGTGTACTGGTGCAGAATGGCTGCCCCCGCATCACCAAGGTGGGGGCTGCACAGTGTGGTGGTTTAAGTGGCTCCCCATTGGGTCTATGTGTGTGTAAAAAAGAACTATCTAAATGTAACTTTCATTCATTCACTGGAAAAGGGGGAGGGGGGATCAGCTGTCCATCATCACGCAGAGCCGTGGGGAAGATGGTGGCACAGGAGGTAGTGCTTTCGTTCGGCAACTGGAGGGTTGCCGGTTCGAGCCCTGGTTCCTCCTGACCCCATCAAAGTGTCCTTGAGCAAGACACTGAACCCCAAATTGCTCCCGGTGAGCAGGTTGGCACCTTGCATGGCAGCCTCTGCCACCGGTGTGTGGATGGGTGAATGTGAGGCATGAAATGTAAAGCGCTTTGAGTACTCGTAGGAGTAGAAAAGCGCTATATAAATGCAGTCCATTTACCATTTAGCCCTCACCTGTGTTTCCGCTTTTTCTTCCGTGGGGGGGTATCCACATCTTCTGTGGGGGCACGTGCAATAATACTGGACTCTTTTACCCGGAACTCATAGACCTGGAGGACAAACAGTGATCAGCCACACACACGCACTTAAAGCCCAATCCATCCATCCATGCATCCCCTCCCGTACCCCAATGCAGGTGTGCTATGAACGAGCAGAGGTCACCCTGGATGGAGAGCGAGTCACACATCCATGTTTTGGAAGGTCATCCGGAAGGTTCCTCAGACAGCCCACCTGGCGACAGGTCTTGGTGCCGATCAGCCTGGCGATGGCGCAGTAGTTGTCGTAGTACGTGCCGATGAGCACGCGGAAGAGGGAGGCCTCTGCTCCGCTCCAGTCCACGTTCTCCGGGGGCTCCGAGGTCAGCTTCAGCTTCACCGGGGTCTGGCAGCGAGAGTTGGCCTCTGCCGTCGGGGCGGGCGGACACACACACACACACACACACACACACACACACACACAGACACACACACACAGATTTAGACACACACACACACACAGTTTACTCCACCTACAGTCTCTGCTATTACAGCACCCTGTCTGTACATGTATCTGCCCCATATTCATTTGCGCCATAGCAAAGCATCACAATGCAGGTACTAAAACCTAACAGGCGAGCAAAGCCTAACGGAGTCCAAGTCACAGCCACTCTGAGGCCGCGGGCCAGCTGGTCGGCCAGGGAGCCGCCACCCAGCTCTCACCCGATGAGCTGGTGGTCTCGTCCTTCTTGTCGTCGTCGTCCTTGTCGTTGCAGTCCCCTGTCACGTCTCCGCCGGCCTCCCGGTCGCTGTCAGCGTCCCGGAGCTCGGCGCTGACAGTGGGGGTACTGGGCCTGCTGTTCCCATTGGGGATCCGGCCTCGGCGCCGACCCGCCGGCCGCTTAGATGGGGTCTTAGCGCGCTCGCGGTCTCGCTCGCCCCCCAGGCTGGTCGGGCACTCCCTCACCATGCCATCCTGCGGAGGGGAGATGTTTATTCATGAGCCCCTCGCCTCACACCCCCCCCAGTCCGCAAGACACCGTCAGCCAAGACCATGATGCATGCAGAGCAGACACCATAGCTGTCAGAATACCCAGAGGGCGGTAAGACTCAGCATCGGGTTTACCATCGAGTTTCTGAATAATGGGTGTGAATTACAGCAGCCCCTGTCCCTCGGCCTTAGTTTACTGACATTTATCACTGTTAAATATTTCCAGACAATAAAAAACACACTACTAACATTAATCACACATGCTGGGGAGATTAACCAACTTGCCTGCACTAGATACATGTAGCAGTCGATCCCACAAGGCTTGGTGTCCACCAGGTTCTCCATATTCTTACGCTTGTACGTATTCGGGGTTGCGTGAAAAGCTGTGGAGGAAATGGAATTATTCTGACGTGTCACACCGGGATTTCAGCACAGATGTCCCCCCTACAGGAGGCCTGGTTATGCAGGCGGTGGGGAGGTGAGCTGGCTGAAGGGACATGCAGACGGTCCAGGGAGCACAGAGCAGAGCGGCGGAGACTCACGGTGCAGGAAGCAGTCGTACTTGAAGCAGCGGCGGCAGAAGAGGGTGTGGAAGGAGTGCAGGCTCTGCTCCCGCTGCACGGAGCGGGCGTTGGGTCCGTCGATGTTGGGGGTGCACTCCGGGGGCAGCGTCCCGGGAAGCTGCTGCTCCGTCAGCTCCTTGTACCTTAGACACAGACATCGGCGTGTTTCAGAAGCCCAACCACCACAGCTACCATCTCCACCCCCCTACACTCACACAGCAGCTGGATTTGATTCAATTCAATCCAATCCAATCCAGCTTCACTTTTGTATAACGTAACATTGTGCCTAAATGCTTTAGAGTATCCATGCCCAAAGCACTCAACAGCTCACCAACCAGCTGAATACTCTGACTGACTCTTCATACTCACCTGGTTGGCTGAAACAAAACCTTGGTCTGGATTTGTACTCTCTGGACCTGAACTTTCCACCCATCTATAGTGGGTTACTTGTGTGTGAGTAACATCCCCAGCAGCGCCAACAATGGACCTTTGCCTCTATAAAAGGCCGTTCTCGAGATTACTGTGTGTAATCATGTTACTCAGAAAGATCAACCGTTTGGAACGGATCAGCCATTATCAACTTCTGCAGAACTCACTTTTCTTTGAGCTCCTCTGGGGATCCTTTGTCGGGGAACATGGAGGAGATGGCTTCAAAGATCTTGTCAGAAGGAAACTTTCTAGAGCTCTCCCGATTTCTGCCTGTTACAAGGAGAGGGAGACACACGGTTCTTTGTTCAGTGTCCATCATTGCAGGCTAATAACTGAAGTGGGGAATAAGACTGAAGGTACATTATTACCATCTCTGGCGATGAGCTGAACAGCGGTCCAGCTCAGTTTCTTACCCTGAAAGTTAAGAAGTTCCTTCCTTGCATCGTCTCCATCATCCTTGCCATCACAAATGTCCACTTTCTCCATTTTGTAGTCGTGCTGGTCTTCATCTTCATCCTCATCCTCATTGTCACTATACTGGTTGAGGGCACTGACAAGCTCCACAAAGATCTCGTCGTTGATGAACCCGCATTCTGCCACATAAAAACAAGCTTAGATGGAGCTCGTCTGCAAGAAGGTGATTCTAAGAACAACCTGCTGTAGGGATGACAGACGGTCAGAAGGCCTCACCTCGGTCTCCATGGACTTTGCCGTCGTAGTTCTTGATGAGCTCCTCGATGAAAGTGCCGTCCTGGTCTAGGATCTCATCTCCCATGTAAGGGATGTTGTGCAGCACGGTCTCATCCTCAACCTGCACATGAATGTAGCCCCAGGTACAGAAACCTTTTACAATTTTGAATAATGACAAACAACACATATATATCCCTGTGTGGTGATGTCACCATTCTACCCAAACCCAGTAGCTCATTTTTACATTTAAAAAGGTCAAAATTATTTTTGTGCTGCGTTACAAAACCTTCAAGATGCCAGTCCATATTCACTTACTGAAAAATACTGTTACACTGCCTCTCCATTTCCAACAAAACCCAGAAACGACACATTTAATGCTGAATGGTATCACCTACCATGAAGTTCTGCTGCAAGGGCGACCAGGAGTACATTACAGGCACAGAGGCAACAGCGTTCAGCGTCTTGAGAGGGATGACCTGTCTGGAGAACTCCGAGAAGCCACTGTCCACTGTGCACTGGGACAAAGATCGCACAGCATTACCTCATAGCATTACAGAATTTTATTACATTTCCCTACACTTTTATCTTGATTTCATAACTGTACTATGTGTACCTGTATGTTGTATGGTGCTATGCTGCTACTAGGAACTGAATTTCCCGGAGGAACCATCCCAAGGGAACCATCCCGAGGGAACCATCCCGAGGGATTAATAAAGTTCTCTCGCTTTCTTTCTTGTGTATCTATCTCACAGCCACTACCTACAGGTCTCCCCGCTACAGTCTCCAAAGGCAACTTTGCATAAGAGGACACTCTCTGAGAAGCATCATAGACACAAAGCCTCAGAAAACGTCCAAGACTGCTAGGAAGACGGTGCTAATTAACATAACCACGTTATTTTGTGATTAAGCAGCACATATTTTAAGATAATTTAAGGTTCCGGCTATTCAAAGACATTCTGTAGGCTTAAGCTGCTGATTCTACTTAAATCAACTGTAAAGCATACGTCATTCAAAAGTATGCACAAACAGCAAGCGATTTAGAAAAATGCCAAATGGCTACTTAAGTCATCGCGGCTGTCTAACAGCATGTGTCAAATCCTAGTGTGTTACATATGCAATTCAGCCGTTTCACTTCATACGCCACCGAAGCACTGATTGGGGGAGGGAGCCTTCGTTCAGCAGGTGGGCAATGTGCGTTAGCGTGAGTGAGAAGGTGCTGACCTCTCTGGTCCCGCGTAAGGAGCTTACAGATGTCATGATGTGCACCGGCTGGATCCGCCGCAGTTTCCATTCCTGGTTAAGGATGTCGGTGCGCTCTACGATCTTCTGCCGGTTAGTGTTAAACATACTCTGTGCGACAGGGAACACGAGTGCAGAGGGCGGAGGGGAGAGTCATTGGACCACTTGGCATGTGTGGTACATCAAAGCATCCAGACAGGAGGTCGGCCCAAGCTTCCTCACAATGCCACAGAGCAGTTAAGGGGGTAAGGATTAGCTCTGCAGGGTTTCCCTTCATACCATTTGAAAATCAAGGCCACCGCCGTAAGTGGAGGCACTCCAAGACAAACGGAACACTTGAAAATTAAATGAGCACTGCACACCACAGTGAATAAACAAAAAAAGTACGTTACCAGAGGGAGCCCCCCTGCCGTACCTTAACCTCGTCTGCTCGCCTGAACCTCTTGAGCTGTCGAAGGCGCATGTACTCCGATTTCACGCGCCTCCTCCAGCACACCGGGCCTTTCTCCGACCTCTTGCCAGTCAAACCCATGGTCACCCTGTGGGGATAACGTGGCCTCAGTCCGACTCTGAGCAGGGACTGCAAGGGACTCCGCAAACTGGGTGACACGCAGGCCAAGGTAAGACCAAAGCAGAACTCATTTATGGGGATGTGGCAGGGGCAGCGGTGGCCTAATGGTTAGGGAAAAACCCCCTGAAAGAATGCTTTCCTTTATGAGCCCAGATATGTACTGAATGTACAGGATAGCTCACAAGATAGATGCAAATAACAGAACAGGTTTGTTCAGAGTTTCAGGACTAAAGATAAAATCAACTACACAGACAACTGAATACAATAAATCCCAGAAGAAACAACAAAATAGATTTTATATTTAAATGGAAGACCCGTCGTTAGTATTAAAATACAAGTCACACTCATTTCTGGCTTGTTTCATTCCATTTTCTGTAAAGAATTGTTTGGTTGTTTCCTGATAAATAAATAAAATAATTCCCATCACATAAAGGGATTGTTATCCAAAGGCTGACAAAGAGGGGTCCTTCCAAAATGATACAAAATTATTATGGGCATTGGATACAGAGATATTCAATTCATATCAACATGAGCACCAAGATCACCCTAAACTCTTGAAATTGGATTAACCTTGTATACCACTGGGGGAAATTTATCCTCATAGGCAAATTCATAATGGATCTTGAAGGTTTCAACTCTGTGACATTACTGTTACTGGAGAAAATTAGCTAAAACATCTGCAGGCAGTTACTCTCTTTTAAAATGATGGTCTGGAAACAACCAATTTAAAACTAAATATGAATGATTTCCATAACAAAGTGGCAGAAAATTGCAGCAAATTAAATATCCGCTGTACTCCAGGAAGTCTATTAGTCACGTTTACTAGATAGTTATGTGATGGCAGTCAAACAAACTGGGATTTAACACACTGTGTTCACACAATTATACACTGGCAGGCCAGCTCACATTCACATGGAAATGAAATTTAAATGTTTAAATACGGTCCTCCTTCAAAGGATGTGAAAGGCAGTCAAAAAATTGAACCAGTTATCCATAATTACAATAGCTAATTTTATCCATTTAAAATGGAAAATTCAGAAATTTGATTCATTTTGTGTCTAATCCTTCCTTCTTAATTTCTATATTTAAAAACAAACGCACGGATACTTTTTCTTCGTAGCGGTAAAATGTTGCTCTGCCGCTTCAGTAAAAGCCAGAAGGCGAGTCACAACGCCAAATTTAAGGCTCAGACACCTATAGCTAGCCAGTAGTTTAAATTACACAGCACATTACTAATTCATAAGAAGCGAGCCTGACTAAGTGTATTAAGTTAACCCAGCCAGATTTCAGCCATTGAGAGCTTGAGGGGGGTGAAAGACAAAATACTACATTTCTCTCTTAAACATTCAATGATAGCACTTCACTGACACAACATTACAGACTAACTATGCTACCTATTGAAGCACAAAAACAAACAGTCGCAAAAGACAGAACACATTAAACATTAACAGTTGCTAAAGAGAGAGAATCACTAACATGCTCAGCAGAATTGCACTACACTGAATGACAGTGCTAGACAAGAGTTTGAGGCAAACATATTCAATAAAGTAGGTTAGACTGGCTATGGATGTGCACATTTATGCATGCTATGCACAAGTATGCACTGCATTCAAAGCATGCAAAAGATGATTAGACAGTGTGAAATAACCACATCCTGTTTTCTGAAACCACTATGCACTGTAACACTGTATGCCAATCAATAATTTGACCATGACAAAAATGTAGTGTGACAAGAGCTGCAATATGACCTCAAACTCCGATACTACGACATAAATACTACAGTTAAAGTATAGTTAAAATATACATAGCGGGGGAGGGAATAAAGGGCACTGATTTATTTAATAAGTCAACTAGGCAGCCGCCATTGAACATGTATTAGTTCAGTCTGTACAGGAAGGTGTGTCATGAAGAGCCAATTACATCGCAGTACAGCTGAATAAGCAGAAACACCTTGTTTTTCGTGTAAATGTGTACTGTTCGTTGTTAATTCCCATTACGGGTGTGTTTTAAAGAGCCTTTATTTAGATGCTGTGAGCAATTTAAACCGGAGCTCCCAAGAACACAAAACTGCCATTACACGAAGAATTGCCCTGTCGGCGAATGGATGTCAATTGCACTTTATATGGGGGACAATCGAATTCACTGAGGCGGACGGCCTCCGTCCCCCAAAACACTGCACTGATTCACACGCGGTCTTCCTCCGAATACACTACTTAGCTTACGGCTTCCTTCGAATAAAAGGTGAACTTAAGGAGGCTAAGTTAAAATGCACTTTAGAGATACAACCAGCCCAGTCTTTATCATCGCTGACCTGTGGACAATCAATGAAGCTTCAGCTGTCTACATATTAAATACATCATAACATGCCTTAGAGCTGTTCCTACATGAATCTGAAATACAGCAGAACAAGTCAGATTTACTTTATTTATAACGATCAATTAAACCACCAAGCTTGAATCAATCCGAAAAGAAAAACTAATGTACGAGTACACACAGGAAAAAAACATCACTGAAAATAATGGGTAAATCTTGCACCATTTGACCTAAACTGTTAATGTTTAACAAATAGTTGGTTACCCACCACGATCTGGTACAGAACAATAGGTAAGAAAATGCATAAATCAACGGGACGCAAATCTGGATAACGATTATTTTAACAGAGATTGTCAGAAAGTCAGCGAAAGTGACCCGACACCGCTTCAAAGCTGAGGAAGCATCACCGCAAGTCGAGCAAACTTTGACCTTAAGACGTAAGTGCATGTAGTTAGCGAGGGGTATCCGGAGAGGACTGCGCGTAAAGGTGCGGTACCGGTGTGACGAGGTGTGTAGCAGCCGCCCGACTCCGGGGCGATCAGATACAGGGGAAATAAAGACAGAAACATTTCCACAATGAAGTCAATAGCATGGGTTAGAGGCAGATAAAAAGCAGCAGTGTGACCCGAGGGAGATACTTCTGGACGGATGACAGCCGGAGTCCCGTGCAGCCTTTCCCGGCCGGTGGCACCAAGCGCGGCGCCTTTCCCGGCTGCGCGGATTCAGACGCCGCGCGTTAAAGCCGCGCGCCCTCCCATCTCAGGGGCAGGAACCTGCCGGCGATTCGGACAGAAATACCACACCTGTCCCCGCTTTCCTTTCTCCTCCTTGCTTGTCCCCAACCTGTCCTGCGCTCTTCAAGGGGTACAGATAGGATTCAATTAACGAGGCTCCCGCAGTTCGGGATTAGTGTGGAGGGGGGGGGGGTCACCTCCGCGCGCCTGTGGATACCGGCGCTCGAGTCTCCTACAAAGAGCCACCAACACAGCGGTGGTCTGTCCTCAATTCAAAACGCCTCCTTTAACCCCCGCAAAGACGAGCGGCAAAACCAGACGTGTGAACCGCTGTCAGCTAAACTTCCGAGCGCCATCTAATCCATCTCGCTGTTTCCGCTTCGGCAACTCACTCTCTTCTTTCTTTCTCCTTCTCCCTCAGTCAATATCCGCCTCTCCGTTCGGAAAGACTGGGGACTCCGCGAGCGCCAAACCCGCCAGCCAATCACAGGCGCTCACATTGAGCCTCATCAGTGTCGTGGATTCCGATACGTCTAATTGTACCGGGGAGCTGTCCAATCAAAGCCAACGCTGCAGTGGAGGCCCCAGATTGGGGGGCATGTGGAGAAGTTCTCTTTGTTCTTCTGTTATGGAAATGTTCACGTAGTAACTGACTAAATTAAACCGTTTAAAAAAAGATAATGCAGATATAAACTGCAATGCTATTTCGTCAATACATTTCCCCTACACGATCTTTGAATTCATGTATTAAACTCGCCGCATCGCCGTGTGCCTGATTGCTTTCAATTTCAGAGCCGATTTTCACAGGAGCAGACAATAGTGCAAGTTATGGGGGGGAATACTGCTGTTTAAATACGAGCCCGGCGATTAATTTATTAACTTATTTCAGAAAACGCTAGGTTAATCGGTTAACTGACGAATAAAGGGTTTCCGAGCGTTTGGCAGTTGCTCGGGTATGCAGAGAATTAACATGAGCGATAAACGGGTTGTAGTTATAGCTGCGTCCGAGGTCAGTGAGTTTATTAAACCCCACCCATTTCTAAAGAGCCTAACACACTCATCTTGAATGCAGAGATTGTCAACACAACTACGCTAGATCACAGTGGTGCAGAGAAATGTTTTATTGACAAATAGAAGCTTGCATGGACGACCAAACAACTTTCCGTTCACTTACATTAGTGTCACTAAGTGTAGAAGAACGGGAAATAACTCGCTTTCCGATTTGAAACCAGCACTTCGGCTGACGTTTCACCCAACTATTTTTAATACCCAAATTCACTCACACTGATTTTACGGGAGGGATCCAGGCCATTTGCAAAGGGCCCGGACGCCTAAGGCGGAATATTTAGAACCAGCAAACTGTCTTACTAGTGTCAAGTCTTTACCGATGCGAAACAGCCATTTACACACAGGTCATGCAGTTAACATGGTTACATGGTATATCGAATGAAATTGGTCAGGACTAAGTTATTCATTTTTTTGTCAGCTTAAAAATTAAAACTGGGTCAGTTAGTGTGGACTACCGTCCGCCGAAGCCCTGAATATGTAATAACCTACTTTAATTCACTGAGTGTTAAGTTGCCCAACTTACTTTTAAACGAGTGGCTTTCGCATAAATCAAGCCTGCTAGCGTTCAATGACGTTTCTCCATTTTCAAACACAAATGCGTGTTGCAAATAACATTTTACCAAATACATAGAAAAAAGATGCACCACAGAGGTTAATTGCTGAAACGGGCAATTTAACAAGAAATTTGTAGTTTTAATCTTTTATTTAAAAAGATTTAACAAAATAGACTGGTAAACAGTGCAGGTTTTCCCCAACTTGATTTCAGAAAACATGGACTTCTAAAAGGGTGAATACCCCTGAACTCAAAGGGCTACCTAGCATTACTGATTCATTACCGAAACCCCACAGGCCACAACTACTGCATCGGCAGATGGTCCCCTTTCAAAGTCCTCAGCAATTTCATGAATGGATTAAAGTTCATCCTTCAGAGATAGTTTTGTTGCATGTTCTTCCAAAAATTTGGAGAGGCCATCCAAGTCTCTGCTTCCACTTTGATATTTAATGGGATTCTTCTTGTTGTTACTGGGGGCAAAATAAATGGTTGGAAACCCCTCAACTTTGTAGCTTTCGTGGGGAACATCGTTGGCAGTTGCATCCATCTTGGCAATAATCAGATTTCTCTCATTCTTGTACTTCTTTCCAAGAGCCAGGTACTCCGGGTCCAGCTTTTTACAATGACCACACCATGGCGCATAGAACTCGATCAGGACGTCATTCTTGGGATCCATGACGACCTCATCGAATGTCTTCCCAACCACCACTCTCACTGCACCCTTGTTGTTCTTTGGAATGGGCTGGGATTTTATAATTGGCTTTAGTTTACCTGTGGGACACCAACAGACCACATTTCAAGAGAGGGTGACACTACCAATAAGCCATCACACACACACACACACACACACACACACACACGTATTGTTAAAATGTGCAGAGGAAATAAAAGGTACTAAATAAGCGGAAATAACCACCAAGTTATGTATTTAATAGTCAAAATTAGACTTAAACAATACCTTACATAAATATATAAAAACCATGTCAAATGTGCATTAATAAAAGGCTCGAGTGCCATCACTGCCTACCGCCATGTTCTCACTGACAAACAAACCCACACTGCATGCGGCAGCTGTGTCTGGGAGACTGTCGCTTACTTTGGTTCATGTGTTTAATGTTATTTCCCCCCCCCCCAAAGTGCGGTCATCAGCCACGGTTTTAATAATTAAAATCTGATACGGTAATTATCCAGAATTTTACCACGAAATTTCACTGCATCATACATAACACACGTAATCCATCTACATCCAGTTGACAAGACCATTTTGGGCAAAACTGGAGTTTGGGAAAGCACTGGTTGCTTCGGTCAGCTCACCTTTCTTAAAGGCCTTGACAAACTCCCTCAGGACATCAGCGTCAAATTCTTCTGGCTCCATTGCATACTTCTTCCCTCCATCAGCTAGAATGCCTACATTCACTTCTTCCCCACTTTCACTTAATCCCAGGCTCTTCAGTTCGTCAGCATAGTCCTCCTCATCAGCAATAGCGAAGGTGTACTCTGGGAAGTCCTTCGCCACTTCCAGTACCTTACTTCTCCAAAACTGAGTGGCTAGGGGGAGGGGGGAACCCATAAACTTTGGTACCTTTCAGCAATCGACTCAAAGAAACTCACTTAAAAGGCAAAACACATACCAACTCTGTAGTCAAAGCTGAAGTCAACACCGTAATACACGACAACCAGCGGTCGCTTTGCGTAGCGCTTTGCGTCGTTACTTTGTTTTCTATGCCCAGCCAGTGGAAGTGCATGTTTGCTAAAGAATTCCTTGACATCAGCTGCAGAGATAGAGTCCTGTAGCAAGAAAGAATGTGCATTGAACAGCAGCACAGATTTAAGCACAAGTGTTAATCTTGATATAGTCCCTTTTTCCCCCCTATTCATTTACAAGACTTACTGTAATTGTCAGTATATTTGACTTTTTCTCATATTTAGAGTGGAATTTTTCAGGTTGCATCATAACCACTTGACCAGAAGAACTTTTGAGAAACTTTGCAACATCACTATTGAATGTGTGTAGGAACTTGAAGTCATCTCTCAAGTTATTACCTGTAAAGAAAGATGTCAAGTCAATGACAGTTGCTCTGAATATTCAAATCTATAACCACTTGTGCAAAATCTAACCCAATATATGTACTCACAAGCTTCAAGATAGGTTTCATATGCAGAATCCTGATCACTGGCAAACACACCAACAATGACGACATCATCGCCATCTTTGATGAACTCCTGAACTTGTTTGAGTGTCTGAACTGGTTTTGATGGTGGCCCAGATTGGTCACTCATATAATCGACAATACCTGGAGAAAAGAAACCTAATTTTTTACACACACACCACTGCTGTGCAGTCATTTAAGATGCACGAGTTTAGTCAAACCACACATTTGCACTGTATCAGTAATCGCAATAAACTTAAGACGAAAGATCCGTGCCCTCTAAGGGGTCTCCAAGGAAGGAGCTGAAACCTTGCAGAAACCTACCAAATTTCTCTCGTGGTCCATTGTATTCGAAAGGTTTGCCCTTCCTGAAGATCTTAAGTGTCGGGTAACCAGACACATCGAACCTTGATGCAAGCTCACTTTCCGCAGTGGCATCCACCTTCGCCAGTGGAATGGGGGGGGTGCGTTTCTGCAGCTCCTTGGCGGCCTTCTCGTACTCCGGTGCGAGTCGCTTGCAATGGCCGCACCTTTACACACAACGCTGCATTCAGTTCATTCAATTTTCATATTGCGTCTGACTGAGCATGGTCTTATCTTCAAGATCATCTACACAGCTTAAACATTAAGCTAAAATAAATAAAATAGGCCCGATACGAGAACTGCCAATTTGGGTCATGTGACCATCCACAATACTTCAGCTCCAGAAATCAAATACTTTAAACCAAACTAAGGCAGCATAGGATAGTTTGTTTTAAACAAGGTTAAGCTCATTGAGTTTTGTCCATTACATTAAAAACAAAGACGGCACTCATCTTACCAGGGTGCATAAAACTCCACTAGTATAATGTCAGCATTGTTGACGACTTCATCAAAATTCTCCTTTGTCAACACCATCGTGGCCTCTGGTGGCGGTTTCCAATCTGGTTGCGCTACATCCTTCACTCTAGATACGATCGCTGAAAGAGACGATTGCGTTTCAGATCAGATCAAAAAGGAAAAGGACATCAAAAATGAGTATTTTAAAACATACAGTAGCTTACCAGCAAACATGCAATAAAACAAGATGTAAACACTGTTTTTAAGCCGCTATTCATTTGTCAGTTCCAGGGTACCATACCTTGCTCGGATCGATCACCATCATAGTCCACTGGCTCTCCATTCTTGAGGATTTTGATGGTGGGATAACCACTGACGTCAAACCTACTCCCAAGCGTGCTCTCTTTGGTAGCATCGACTTTGGCCACAGGGATAGGAGGCTCATTCTCTTTAAGCGTCTGTGCAATCTTCTCATATTCCGGAGCAAATTGCTTGCAGTGGCCACACCTGAAAACCAAAAGCAGGAAACCATGAGATGCAAATCAGTTAACTTCACACCATATTGCCAAACGGCTGTAGCCCTCAAATCATACAGCTTTTTACCATCAGACCATTCACTTACCATGGTGCGTAGAACTCCACAAGCACAGTATCCTTGTCCTTTATAAAGGTGTCAAAGTTTTTGTCAGTTAGAATTAATACGCCATTCTCTTCCTTGACCTCGGTATCATCGTCATCTTCTTCCTCGTCGTCATCATCATCATCGTCACCACCCTCGTCGTCACTGTCAATCCCTTCTGCATCTTCATCTGCAACACACATAAAAGCTGCAACGTTGTGCACAGGCCTTGCAACTGCGAACGGTGTGTAAGCGCTAGCGCACCAAATACATTGCGATTAATGCAATTAACGAAGAGTTACGGTTAATACGGACAGAGCACCGCAACGCGCGATCAAACGCATTTCGTCAGCGATCGTTCGGATCGAAATTAATCGCCAAAGCACAAACACGCACAATACGGACTCCGTGAATAGGTAAGCACTAAAAACAACGTGCAGAGAAATGTAAGCATACTTTACCATCGTCACATCGCGTTACCGTTAGCAGCTGGGAAACACCCAGTAAAGCTATTAGTAGAAATGCGGTCTTTCCTTTCATTTTCTTGCACGGCGCACTTGACGTCCAAACCCTCGATGTCCGGCTGATGCCCCGCTGGTGCAGCCTTGGCGGAAAAGCGCAGTACTCAGTGGGGGCTAGAGCTGCTCAGGCACACCTACAACCACCTTCAGCCGCAGCTACCTTACACTAACTGCTCCTCGTTAAACGCTTCAGATTATTGACTTAAGCCAAACACGACCACATACAGCGTTTAAATTTAGGGTGTCAAACTTGAGATTGACTGACTTGCCACGGCCCCATTGGCTTTTAACTTTTGCAGCGCACCAATCGCGTATTGCCACTTTACTAGAAGCAGGAACGACGTTGTGACCTCTTATTGGCTATCCGGGCGATGGCCGTAATCTTATTGGACACTATAAAAGGGGAAAACCTTTTTACGTAGTAATCAGGGAAAGCAAAGTTGCTAGTCTCTGGCCACGAACTTGGAAAATGAGTCCACTTGACTTTAAATAAGATGCTATACAAGAAATCTTTTCAGTATATATTTATGGAATTGTAAGACATTTAAATGGTAATTGTTGTGGTACATCATACGTCTTCCCTCCCTATTAATATTCATTACATGTAAATAAAAATTGTAGATTCAATAATATTTCACACGTATTTACATTTCCTTACCCTGGGGTATTTACTCCGGGGACAGATGTGTCATAACGACGAAGATAATCGTGCTGGAAAATTGGTACAATGTAATTCATTAATTAAAGCATAATTAGTCTCGCAAGTGTTTCTGTGTATCCTCCGGAGGCCCGAACAAGGTGAGAAGTCCCCGAGGAGGAGCCGCGAAAACCTTTCACAATGAATGAATTCATGGATCATTCAACCGACGAGCGTGATTAAACCGAAAGGACCACAAACCATGCAATAGAAACGGGTACTGTTTGAAAAATGTTTATGACCAGTTTCAGTCCTTAATCTTACGATACCAAGTAAAAAACCGATACGGGACCAAGGAGACTGACTCTCTTTGGCTTTGTCAACCATCGGAAGTAGAGATGCCATGCAAAAAAACCGCTATTTTCTTAATATAATAAAAAAGTAATACAATTATAATCAGATGACTTAGTTATAGTGTTGGGTGTAAAGGGGCTAGTGCGCCACCTTGCATCGGAAGGTGGCGGTGTTACAGGAGACGGCTTCATCACTACTCACAAATGGAAATCACTTGTCAAAAAACGTATTTAATTAAGTGCACAAAGTAGCTCTTTCTGTGATAGTAAAGCAAAAAACCCATTAACAGAAAACGTATCCCTGAACTCCTGTCAACAAACACTTTGTAGATCAGATAAATACCCAACGCCAGAAACACATTTAATAGAATGTTCTTACAGCTGTTCATATTCTAAATGAGCAGTTTTTAAATGGACAGAGTGATACACTTGACTGTATAAAACACAGGCCACTCTGAAATACAGCCATCTACTGGAGGTTGAATTCCAGCAATGTCATTTTTCTCCACCATGCACCACCAAAGAAGAGCAGGCCGTCCTCCTCGTCCAGGCCCTGGTTCTCAGGGGAAGCACATCCGCACTCTCTCACTCCATGTCCACTGGATTTCTGTTCACGCAGATCTGGAACACAGCCGCCCTCCTCACGCCATGGCTGGGATGAAGTACTGAAGGGATGCGTTCTCATGTAGCCAGACAAAGTGAACCATCTTTTTGTCCACAATATCTACGGGACAGTTTAGGGAACGAGGGTAAAGAACAAAAGTGTCCTGTTTAGCCAGCGCCTCACGCACATCACTGATTTAAATAATGCGGGAAGTCCAGCCAGATTATTCAGTAAATGGAGAAAAGTATTGTGACACCTGGCCATTATACCCACGGGAACTCTTATAACATCCCATTCTAAATCCATAGACATCAATATGGAGCTGGTTCCCCCTCTGCAGCTATAACAGCTGCCACTCTTCTGGGGACATTTTACACAAGGTTTTGGAGTGTGTCTGTGGGAATTTTTTGTCCATTCATCCAGAAGGACATTTGTGAAGTCACACCCCTGGGACTGGGGTGGCACTGTGGTGCAGTGGTTAGCACTGTGGTGCAGTGGTTAGCACTTTGGTGCAGTGGTTAGCACTTTGGCCTCACACCTCTGGGACTGGGGTTTTAGTATCTGCCCCAGACTCTATGTATGTGGAGTTTGCATGTTCTCCCTGCGTCATTGTGGGATTTCCTTCGAGTTCTTTGGTCCCCCCCCCCCCACAGTCCAAAAACACGTTGAGGCTGATTGGAGTTATCAAATTCCCTGCCTTGTGCCCATAGGCTCCAGACCCGGATCAGCTTACTACACATGGCTTTGCTGGGGTTGACCTGCTGGCTGGACAGAAACTGCTGCAGCTTCTTGATGTCCACACGTGCTTGGGCCATGGTCTCCAGGTCCTGACTGGCACCCTGGGACCCACCGTCATCTAAGGAGACGGGGACAGTATGAGCTGATTAGGATGCCCTGCATGTGACAAGGTCACACATACATGCGTGAAGACAAACCAATGGAAATGAGCTGGGGGGGTGGGGGTTTCCACAAAGCAGGATTTATAAACTGGGTTAACTTAAGCCAAAAGTCATGACTGTCCAATAGGAATGCTCCTTACGTAAACTCCTATTGGACAATCAAGACTTCTATCGTAAGTTAACCCAGCTAAGTAAGAAATCCTGCTTCGAGGAACACACACCCCCCCCCCAGGTGAATGAAACCGGCAGGTGTTCTCTGCTGTGACCCATTTTTAAGGATCTCGACTCACCCCAGGGAGGGTTTCCCAGATCCCTGAAGTGAGTGGAGACGGACACCAAGTCTGTCTCAATCTTCAGATTCATCTGGCCACTTCGATTTGCTTCTAGTACCTATATGAAGGACAACACAGTACAATCGATTAGAGCGTACAACATCTCAGACGTGTAATGCTGGGCTATTCACTTTTACTGATGTAGCTGATTAAATATTTTATTTTTATCATGTACGTATTACACAGTCGTCATGGTATTTAAAGTAGCGCTACTGTACGAAAAACGCTTAAGTTTAAACGGCACTCACCAGAAAATTTGACAGGTTCTTCATCCTATCTATCACATTCTTCATTGTCTTCAGAGGAGGAAGGTATATACTGACCTTTTCAAATGAGTAATCACAAAAATGCCAGTGTTAACCCAATACAACCAGCGTTTGATTGATAACCTTTCAGTTTTGTCCTAAGGAAGTGCGGGAGTGTGGCTCACATCGAAATCCGGCACAGTGGGTTCCCTGAAGTCATGCCAGAGTTTCCTGGGAATGACGTCCACGGGAATGTCGTGTGTGACGACTCGGCTGACGCTGGACAGAGATGGCTTTGGGAGGAAACGGACTATTTCACGACGGCAGAAGCTGTGTGCCACAATTCTGTTGCTCTGGAACCTGCATGCTCTTAACGCCAGTGAACATAACTCAAAAGCAACGTCATCTGATGCCAAATGACATAAAGAGAAGCAGGACCAATAAAGAGGAGGCTTCTTTTGTTAAACAGGAAATTAATTCACCTTGAAGCATTATCAGATTACTTATCAGATCAGTTACTAAGCAAGACCATTCACATTTGTAATTTAGACAGCAAAAACATATCTATAAATATCTACGAAACGCCCAGTACTTGAGATTGACAATAGCACACAATATTAGAGAAAATGGGCCACTTTTGGCCCTTCATTTAGCGAGACGATCCAGGGCGAACATTAGAAGCGCTATTTACCCCAGTGCTGACCCGACAGGCTTACGGGACGCAGTCAGCCTGCTGCTCTTACCAACTCAGCTGCCAGAGTCAAACAAGGGCAATGTTTCTTCGTCAGCTTCGCCTTCAGGGACTTGGCATTCTGGGCTGTTCTGAGAGCACGGGAAAGGTTCTCCGGAACAAGCTCCAGATATATTTCGTTTGCATCCGATGCCACACCCTCCATTTGGAATTCATCAAAAAAGTTGCCCTGCGAAGTTATTTACAGGAACCCCTCATTGCTCAAACCACCATTAACCGCTGAAAGATTAAAACGGTGGATTACGCGCAAAGAACACCGCGGCAAGATTACCTGGTCTAACTCACACCACATGCTGACGCCCCCGTTGGCTACCTTGTCAGAAAGCATGAAGTACAGGTTGTCAGCAGTGAGCCGCAACGTGCAGCTTTTGGTCAGTTTGGAGATGGTATTAACGACACCTGTGGTGGAGCAAACAACGTCTCATTCAGCAACGTGTCTCATTATACCTGCAAAGGCAGAACAGCCAGCAAACGACCAACTTGCGCAGAAATCAAGTAAAACATTTAAACAAAATACCGTAATATTTCTGAAAGTGTTGTTTACCACCAATAATCGCTTACTTTATCTAACGTGTGATGCACATTTCAGGCGTACCGTTTAGTTGTAAAGTTACTAATAATTCATTACAAATCCGTCAATAAAATGACCAAGCCCATAAAATGTATTCGCTCCATTAATAATGAAATGTCTTCTTACAGGTGAGGAAAAACGAACCCGTGTATGATGCAGACATTAGTCGCCGTCTGTCAAAAAATTGTAACAAGCAGATGATAAATAAATAATACTCACGTGTAAAACTATTGAGACAGCCCACATCCAGTATTTTAGCCCGAAACCTCATTTTTTAGGCATACAACAGCTTATTACAATGAAAATACTCGACACACATAAACATACGTTTGTATGGCGCCGCCACTGGTACGTCGTTTTTAGGGTCCCCTCGGAAACAGTGGATCGGAGATTTGTACCGGGCTCTATGAAACGCTACGATTTCTTCATTATTGCCACGAGAGGGCGCCTTCATTCAATTTAAGATATACACGTCCCAATACTCCGATAAAGTGTAAAATCAATGTAATACAATTAATCACATGACTTGTGGATACATATACCCATATATGTGCATATACCCATTATCCTAAAGTTGCTGCAGGAAAAATATTTAGGTGTGTTGATGCGTGCTATTTCCCCAGTTTTCATCTTTATCACGTATCTGAATATCCACATTGAGGATTTATGAGGTAAAATGATTTCTTTCGTATGTTCGTGAAACAGAAACAGAAACAACGAATAAATATATATATATCTGAATGTATTCAGAGTAGAAAGTGCATTTTTGGAAACATTGCTTCCACAGTAATTTATGAGAAATACTCAACGGTCTCCACCACTTCTATTTATTAACCTCATATGATGTTTACATGTTTTTCTTGTCAGATTTGCTATGAACACACGTCGTCTACAATGTAAATCACAAGGTAATCCTGAAAAGGTATCATGATCTTAAGATGAACTGAGAGCTGCAAAACGTCACAGAATCTTAGTTTGGGAACTGTCAAATATAATGAACGTTGTTTTTCTAATACGGAAACTATATTAAAAGAACTAGCCAATTAACACGTGTTTAATACCATAAAGATTTGTCTGCTAGGACTTTTTTTTAATTTTCAAATATAAATTGGCCTACATTTAAAAAATCGTATATAAACTTAAGAGGTGGAAACTTATATTCACAAAGTACAAATGCAGACCTAAAGAGTCACATTCACGTTGGAAGCAAAATTTTGGTCTGTATTTGTACTTTCTGAATCTTATATTTTTAGTATGATATACGAATATTGTGCAAACGAAGCTGTTGTTGTATGTGATGTTATTTTTTTTTTTTAAATTAGCAAATAAAAAATATATTGATAAATAATGAGGCTTTCCTTTGGCTTTATAGCGGCATGTCAATATATGGCAACGTATGGCTCAGATTCCCAGAAAGCAGAACCGAGTCTCTGAGGTCTTCGCTTTGTTTTCTTGCCCATGTGATTTCCTTCCTTGTTCAGCCCCCTTGTTCGGGTTGGGGGGCCATACGGCTCGAGGCGGTAGGAGGTGGACTGGGAGCCGAACCCAGCATCTCACTCAGTTCTTTCGTTGTATCGAGGTTGAGCCATTTCATTACTGGACATGGTTATAATGCAACTTTAAATGACTTCGGACAAGTGGCACATATGAGAAAACAGACTAGGCTGTGAATCAGGCAGCACGGATGATCTTTTCCCTGCTTGTGGAATAAATCATGCTGCGCTACAGGCAGATATTGCCTAGCCGTAGTGCGTGCGTACTGTCCCCGTCCGATCGCCGCTGAAGTCGTTATGGATAAAAATGCGCTACTTATTACACATCTTTTCGTTTGCTGGCTTTTCGGTAAGTCAACTTTTTTTTGATAGCATTTAAAATCATTTTAGAAACGAAGAGCAAATAACGCATCCTTCGAATCCGCAGGTGCAAGTAAATGTAACTTATAACTCCGTCATAAATAAATTGATAGGCTAGAAATGAAAATGAGAAATCTCTTATAGAAGAGCTGCATTGTGTATAAAATACAATACGGTGTTTTAAGAATATCACTAGGTGAAGAATTTAAAGAAATGGAAAAGTGTTACCAGATTTTTAAATTGAAGCCGTTAGATTATGTTGTGGCATTTAGCACAGAGGGAAGATATCCCATTTAATATTATTATTATTATTAATAATAATAATAATAATAATAATAATAATAATAATAATAACATAACAATAATAATTAGCCTTCGTATAATAATAATATAAATTATTACTATTATTATTATTATTATTATTATTATTATTATTATTAACAAGGAGACCAAGCTAAGCGAAGAGGCGCAGATGAACACACACGCTATTCCTTACCACAGTCATACTATTGAACAACTTTCCGTTGGATATTCCGGTGGATAACGGTTCTATATTTAATAGTTAATAGAATCTAATGGATATTATTTAATTGTGATGCAGATTGTTACTTTGTTGCGTGACTGACACCAGCATATGGGCGATGTTTCTGCGGTTTCCCTTCGTGATAGGTGAGGCGCTTTACTGAATCCGATTGGATGGAATCGGCAACCTTTAGATTATTGTATGAGACAGAAGGGAGTCACGTGGGAAATCGGCCAGACAGAAATGTGTACGTTTCACATGGGCTACGAAGCCCAGGATACAGCTCCCAAAGAGCCGTCTTACTCCGGAGCTCATACTCAATATCAGCTAAGGCCTGGCATTTTCATACGAATGATTTTAAACCCAGGTGAATGGTAGCTAGGTGTTGGAGTGCTGAATCGCTCCACCGATACCATGCCACCCCAGCTCTGTGTGTGGGGTTTGAATGTCCTCTCTGACTTGATTTTGTTTCCTCTGTGGAGCCTGTTTTTTAAACACATGCAGAGGAACTGGTATCGCTGTACTGCTAATTTGCCCTGTGCCCTGTGATGGTCTGGCATCCCATCCAGGGTGTCCCCTGCCCTGTGCCCTGTGATGGACCAGCATCCCGTCCAGGGTGTCCCCTGCCCTGTGCCCTGTGATGACCTGGCATCCCATCCAGGGTGTCCCCTG
The DNA here is from genome assembly GCF_023856365.1 of Brienomyrus brachyistius. Classification (NCBI taxonomy): domain Eukaryota; kingdom Metazoa; phylum Chordata; class Actinopteri; order Osteoglossiformes; family Mormyridae; genus Brienomyrus; species Brienomyrus brachyistius. The sequence goes on along the minus strand of NW_026042356.1, from coordinate 253,727 downwards.
TCCTGTGCCCTATGATGGACTGGCATCCCGTCCAGGGTGTCCCCTGCCCTGTGATGGACCAGCATCCCGTCCAGGGTGTCCCCTGCCCTGTGCCCTGTGATGGACCGGCATCCCATCCAGGGTGTCCCCTGCCCTGTGCCCTGTGATGGACCAGCATCCCGTCCAGGGTGTCCCCTGCCTTTGGTCCTATGCCTATTTAACAAGGCAGGGCAATGCAAGGCAAGTTTATTTATATAGCACAATTCAGACACAAGGCAATTCAAAGTCCTTCACAAAGGCAGAAGAACTCATTTAAATAAAGGGTAATAAAATGTGGCATTAAATATGAAGATAATAAAAGTGTTACATACATGTAAATGCTTGTCTGGAATGGAAACTCTGACTGCATCATGCTGACCGAAGCCGGCAGCCTGTGCTTTATGCTACTCTATCTGCCTCCAGGAAATTCCCTTTGTTTGGATATCATGTGGAATACACATCTTTAGGGCCTCGATGTGGGGAAAATTAGTCATGAAGTTCTGGTGGTTTAGAAAACTCAGTGTGTGGTTCACATCTTCCACTGTCTGATGTCGGTGGCGTAGAACTAAATTCTGATGGTACGACTAAGTCAGCTGTCCAGATTTACTTTCACTGTGTTCAGTATCTGAGCTATGTTGAGCCCAGGAATATTACTGCTGGTAATGATGCTCCACTGTTATCAGTATATGACAATAAACTTCAGACTTGAACTTGGTACTTTAAGAGGTGGTAACGTGTCAGGATTTATAAGAGGATAAAGCAGAAGGTAAGTAAAAAAACAGTGCCGTGCTGTCACTGGGGCATATGGTAAGACAGAGTTATTGAAAGGCATCACAAATACGAAGTACGAGACGTGAAAACATTGCAGAAGATTTGAAACAAAACAGGGCCCTCTGTTCACGACTGTCGGTTTCTGCATCAGATAACCTCGTACCTAGTCGGTGTACTTCTTGAATGTAAATTTATTGTATTGCACTTGCTGTCCGCAAAACACCATTTACTTGCCTGAACTCGGTAGTGCATAAAAGAAATTGAAAATGCAATTTTTTTGATAGGCTATATTTGAATAAATCAAGCGGTGTGAGGTTTGTCCCTCTGGGCCAGTGACTACCAACATCTAGCAGTGGAAGACTCAGCAGCAGAATGGCACTTACAGAAGGCTAGTATTTATATGGCTACTGCGGTGTTAGATCCTGCCTGCATCATTTTATCTCAGGTGACTTGCAGTTTAGCTCTGCAGAATATTTCTGTGGCATTTTGATACAGCTAATCCCCTTTACGAGACGTGGGATGCTCATTTACTAAATGTAATACGGGACCGTGCACAGCTGCAGGGGGTGAACAGGCTTAGCTAAGCAGCAGCAGTCCTCAGTCTATACCAGAGGTATCTCACTTAGTGCATGGCAGCATTTACGGATGAATAGCTATAGTTTTTTGATTCCACGTGTAAAAGTCAAGGCAAACATTCAAGACGAAGTGCAGGATCACTGCAGGTCAAAGAGACGACGTGAAAATGAACAGATACGAAGCTGTAAATAAGTGGAGTGCATAGTCAGAGAAGAACAGGCAGCTCGAATGTGCACGTAACTAAACGGTCAGTATGTGCTTTCGTGGGGAGCGGTGTAGCTGCGGGTTCCTGAAAGTCTGTTCACTGTCGCCCTCTGGTGGTCAAGGCCATGACTTTCTGAGGATGTGACGCTGGTCAGGTAGTCAGTAAGAAAACCATGGGGCCATCAAGCTGCACTTCCCAGAGTGTCTTCTCCAGTCAGACAGGCTGGTTGGTGTTAAAGGCAATGGAGAGCATGGTCCTAACTGGTACCAGTGCTTATTTTCCATTTCATACCCTGAGCTACATAAGGTACAGGGCGTACAGATGACAGGAGTCCATTGGGCTCACTTTGTTGTACTTATTCGAGTTGCCAAAATTATCTAACACTCTGTTCACCTCACCACATGATTACTGAAAAGCATGTTTTCCTTTCATACGCAGGAATGCTGAAGAGACATTAGACAGAAGCTGGTTGCAAACTAGTAATCCACAGTAAAGTTGTCAAGAGGATTGACCTATTCCACAGTGGAGCAGGAACCTAAAATCAAACCGAGGCAACAAGCACTTAGCTGGTGTCACTGGCGGAGATAATCTGAACAGATTGCATGGTGATAAGAGAAAACTGCATTTGTAACTGACTGGCTGCAATAATGAAACGCCCACTTTGGTTATGTTGTACATCTTTTACTGCAAACGTTTCTTGGTGTTTTTGCCTACGGTGATTATGGAGGCGTTACGCGTGTGCGGGTATAAATGTTTCTTGGCGTTTTCGCCTACGGTGGTTATGGAGGCGTTACGCCTGTGCGGGTATAAATGTTTCTTGGCGTTTTCGCCTACGGTGGTTATGGAGGCGCTACGCCTGTGCGCGTATAAATGTTTCTTGGCGTTTTCGCCTACGGTGGTTATGGAGGCGTCACGCCTGTGCGGGTATAAATGTTTCTTGGCGTTTTCGCCTACGGTGGTTATGGAGGCGTTACGCCTGTGCGGGTATAAATGTTTCTTGCCGTTTTCGCCTACGGTGGTTATGGAGGCGCTACGCCTGTGCGGGTATAAATGTTTCTTGCCGTTTTCGCCTACGGTGGTTATGGAGGCGCTACGCCTGTGCGGGTATAAATGTTTCTTGCCGTTTTCGCCTACGGTGGTTATGGAGGCGTTACGCCTGTGCGGGTATAAATGTTTCTTGCCGTTTTCGCCTACGGTGGTTATGGAGGCGTTACGCCTGTGCGGGTATAAATGTTTCTTGCCGTTTTCGCCTACGGTGGTTATGGAGGCGTTACGCCTGTGCGGGTATAAATGTTTCTTGCCGTTTTCGCCTACGGTGGTTATGGAGGTGTCATAGATGTGCACGTATAAATAATTAATTCACTGCGGTCTGCCTTATTGGCTATTCTATGTTAAAGTTTCAGCTCTGCAAAAACAAAGAAAAATTTATGCCAAACACTACCACAGTGTCAGCGAGGTCAGTCATAGGTCATTAGACATTATCGACCCCTTCCAATTATCCAGGAGCCCAAACCAATGAGTGTTGCGCTTGCTAGGAGACTTTCTGAAATGTGTGAAGAAGTGATTGTAATTTATCATGCATGACCAATAGGCTCTGAATATACCGACGAAGCCATACATTCCAAAATGGCTGTTTCCCAGTTAGCGTTTCCTGGTTATAGCAACTGCAGTCTGATATCTTGGCCATGCTTTTGTTAACATGCATTTATATATTGGGATCATTTTGGAATCAAATTGAACAAGAAAACCCTGTTTTATATTTTAAGTGGGTACTGTAGAACAGATGATATGTACAGTCTGGCATGCAAGGTTATACAGCGCGAGGAGGAAGTGAGGAGATGTGATTGGCCAGGTCACTCATTTGCTGTTGCCAAATGACAATCCCCTACTTGCATAAGTACAGGTACATTGGAATTTGTCTCTTTGCTGATCATCCTGCTTTCCCCCTTGCTTGGGTGGTCACAGCACATGGTCCGGCAACATGCAGTGTCCCTGGAGCTGGGAGATAAGGGCTTCGCTCACAGGCATGTGACTGTTCTGCCAAGGCTGGGGCTCGAACCAGGAACCATAAGCACAAGCACAGCCCACCGAGCTGCTCACCCCTGGGTTCAAAGCAATGGTGGCAGCATTATTAACTTTTTGCCACATAACAGACGTTTGTTTTGCCCACTAAACGATGTTTAGTTGCAGTAAAGCATCCCTGAAAGGATTTCTGTCAGCGCTGGCATCTTGGTGATGATCATAAGACTAAACGATGTTTGTTTGCAGTAAAGCATCCCTGAAAGGATTCCTGTGAGCGCTGGCATCTTGGTGATGATCATAAGACTAAACGATGTTTGTTTGCAGTAAAGCATCCCTGAAAGGATTTCTGTCAGCTCTGGCATCTTGGTGATGATCATAAGACTAAACGATGTTTGTTTGCAGTAAAGCATCCCTGAAAGGATTTCTGTGAGCGCTGGCATCTTGGTGATGATCATAAGACTAAACGATGTTTGTTTGCAGTAAAGCATCCCTGAAAGGATTCCTGTGAGCGCTGGCATCTTGGTGATGATCATAAGACTAAACGATGTTTGTTTGCAGTAAAGCATCCCTGAAAGGATTTCTGTCAGCGCTGGCATCTTGGTGATGATCATAAGACTAAATGATGTTTGTTTGCTGATGATCATAAGGTTGTTGTTTGCACTCAGGTAATCACAACAGACAAACATGCGCAAAATACAAATGAGGAAAGAGGGGGCAGTCAAGAAAAGCTAATAAAATAAACTATGGAGATAAATATGAAGGTATACATACTGAGCTGAAGGGATTAGAATATGACTGGAGAGCAGAATTGTCTGGAAAGAGACTTAATGTCATTTTTATTTAGCTGTCTGAAAGTGTTTTTCATGCAAATGTTTGATTTTCAGAATGAAAGTGGCTTAATTGGTCTATCTGACAGTGTTAGGTTGTACTAGAGAGTGTTCAGTAATCTGGTCACCTGCAGGTAGAAACCGTTCCCACGACTGACTGTTTCGTAGCACCTGAAGGGTAGCAGATTGCGATTTTCTGGGCCTTCTTCAGTCACGATAAGCGTGAGGCTTGCCGTAAAGCTAGGAGCTTGTGGTCTGTGATGAGCACTACTGTCTCACCACTCTTTGGAGAAGCTTCCAGTCACAGGAGAACCATCTAGCCTACCATGCAGTACTGCAAGCCATGCAGGATGCTCATCTGTGGTGCAGCAGTAGAGGTTTGTAAGGGTGCTTGGGGTTCTGCCAGAGGACCAGAATGATCTGTTTTAGAAGGTAGCTCACGTGTCTAGTAACACACCTCGATTAAAGGTGGAAGGGCAGCATCATAGGGTTCAGCCCAGCTTAAGGTTCCAAACTGGTTTGCTAGAACCTTTATTTATGTCAGAATGTGGATGAAATCTTTGACAAAGTCACTTATAACTAACACGGCTTTAGCTTCTCAAAGGTGGCCAGATCCTCCTCTTCTTTAGCAGTAAGCAAGAATTCCACAACCTTCAAAGAGACTGCGATTGTCTTGCTACACTTTGCTTAAATTACGGCTCTTCATCGATTGGAGGCTGCAGCACCTGATGCCACGCAGAAATCATAGGTTTCTTTGTTTTTACATGCATCCTGATTCCTGGAATTTCTGAATTTAATGAGCAAAGCAGCTGAACTCGCATTTCCTCAAACTCCATGTCAGCTTCTTAATATGAAGATCCCATTGAGAGACAGAAGGATGGAACCTACACCTGTATATAGATTAGGTTTTGAAAAAAAAATATTTGTCTGTTGTTTTACATTCATGAATTAATGAATTCATTAATCAAACAAGTAATTATACCTGTTTAATGACACCGATGAAGGAAAGACTGTGATATGTCTGTGTGACTTGAGACTCTTTGTTTTTTCAGTGATTGCCATGACGACCAGGGGATGGTCAGGTAAGTCATACGAAACTGCATCTTCTTTGCCATGTGTGATGGAACACTGTTCGATTTTCTTCATATATTATGAAAATTCTAAAAAAGAATGATTTAAAAACGATTTTTTTTGTGTGTGTTTGAGGACAGTTTCTACAGCACAAATGGAAATGTCAGCATCTAATGAGCTTCTGACAGTATGTCGCTGCTGATGCTGTTGAAATGTTGCTGTTGTCCAGCAGCAGAAAACATCAACAAACAGAAAGAGCTGCTGTCCTCTCTGGATGCGAGAAGCCAACCAGTGCTGTGCAATGAGACGGCTCTCCTTCTGGAGATGGAGAGGTGTGGAGACTGGTTCAAGCGGGAGATGGAGCTCATACCTCAGAGGAACTGGTGCAACCTGTCGTATTTCATCTGGTGAGCAAGAGCTGTCTGTCTGTGTCCAGGTATACCTTACTTTGTGGGGACCAAAGGTCCCCATAATGTGATGAATTCCTGTTTTTTTTTTACTTTATGGGGACCAGTTTCCTGGTTTTCTACAAATGAGCACCTTCCTCAACTACTGAGACAGCCAACAGAAGGCCTGCAGGGGTGACATATTACCGTGACATCACACCTTTCATGAAAAAAGGAATACAAATAAATGCCTGCCTCAACTGCCGAGTCAGCCAATAGAGGGCCTGCATGGGTGATATATTAGAGTGACATCATACCTTTCATTGAAGGCTTTATACAACATATAATAGCTAATACCGATGTCTACCAATCCCATTACCAATCAATTTCCACTAATAGGAACATATTTTTATGTATTATGGTTCAAAGTCATCTCAAAACACAATGGACTCTAAAGGGAAACCAAACTGGGCAGAACCTGAGTCGGTCTTCTTGGCACAGCTGGTGCTTAAATGGAAGCAAGGAGTGCAACGAACATGAAGCCAAGCTGTTAATGAAAGACTAAGGAAAGCTGGGCGGACCGATGTGAGCTCCACACACGCCGTGTTTCCTCAGACAAGACGCTCTGCGAACCTTCCTGTGCCAGAATGTGCTTAGACGCCATCTTGGTGCACATCGTGCTGACACCTTGCTTTAGGATACCTCTCCGGCTCCCTTAAATTATTCAGGAGCTGAGACATAATCTTAGCACTTAAGAACTTTTATGCGTGCCACTTAGTCTTAATTCTGAGAGTAAAAGCAAAATCACGTAATTCTTAGAATTTTGACTCACTTAGGAGTGAAATTTGTATGCACACCGCCCCTGGTCTTGGTAATGACTGTAATTTTATTCCACTCCCAAGACTTAAAACATATGACGTGCAAATTGGTATCTTTTTTTAATTTGAATTCAAGCAGTTCTCATCTGAATCTCCAGAACACATCTTCTTGTCTATGGTGTGTCACAGCAAGATCTCAGCCCTGCCTTTGGTGGCTTTATATGGATGAAAACCCTGTAATGGTACTTTAATGGACAATGACTGATGAGAACATAATAGCAGTGGGTCCAGCAGCCTTTAACATGCTAATTCAGATCCCCTCTCTATTCTCACTGCGCTGAAGGATACAAGGCTCTCTGTCTAGTGCGACCCACCCGGGCAGCACTGACCACAGTCTAAGCTCTGGGTATTGCAAAAAATCTGAAGTAAAAGCTGCACTGAACGTGATTGGAAAACATGTTTTGGATCATGGTGAATTTCTGAAATTGAGGCTAATGTGGCTATTTGTCAAAGAGAAACTGCATTGGAAATTTATCCATCCATGTTTCCTCCATAAACACAAATCTGCTATAGAGGCAGGTGATGCCAGTCTGTCACAGGACACACAGAAAGCGGGCACTTAAGAGATACCAGTCTGTCACAGGACACACAGAAAGCGGGCACTTAAGAGATGCCAGTCTGTCTGAGGACACACAGAAAGCGGGCACTTAAGAGATGCCAGTCTGTCACAGGACACGCACAAAGCGGGCACTTAAGAGATGCAAGTCTGTCTGAGGACACACAGAAAGCGGGCACTTCAGAGATGCCAGTCTGTCACAGGACACAGAAAGCGGGCACTTAAGAGATGCCAGTCTGTCACAGGACACACAGAAAGCGGGCACTTAAGAGATGCCAGTCTGCCACAGCACACACAGAAAGCGGGAACTTAAGAGATGCCAGTCTGTCACAGGACACACAGAAAGCGGGCACTTAAGAGATACCAGTCTGTCTGAGGACACACAGAAAGCGGGCACTTAAGAGATGCAAGTCTGTCTGAGGACACACAGAAAGCGGGCACTTAAGAGATACCAGTCTGTCACAGGACACACAGAAAGCGGACACTTAAGAGATATCAGTATGTCACAGGACACACAGAAAGCGGGCACTTAAGAGATATCAGTATGTCACAGGACACACAGAAAGTGGGCACTTAAGAGATACCAGTCTGTCACAGGACACACAGAAAGTGGGCACTATAGAGATACCAGTCTGTCTGAGGACACACAGAAAGTGGGCACTTAAGAGATACCAGTCTGTCACAGGACACACAGAAAGTGGGCACTATAGAGATACCAGTCTGTCACAGGACACACAGAAAGCGGGAACTTAAGAGATACCAGTCTGTTACAGGACACACAGAAAGCGGGCACTTAAGAGATACCAGTCTGTCACAGGACACACAGAAAGTGGGCACTTAAGAGATACCAGTCTGCCACAGGACACACAGAAAGCGGGCACTTAAGATATACCAGTCTGTCACAGGACACACACAAAGCGGGCACTTAAGAGATACCAGTCTGTTACAGGACACACAGAAAGCGGGCACTTCAGAGATGCCAGTCTGTCACAGGACTCAAAGCGGGCACTTCAGAGATGCCAGTCTGTATTAGGACAACAGGACACCCGCTAACCTGAAGTGTATATAAAGAATCAACCTTGTGACTGATCACCCGCTAACCTGTAGCGTTTTTAACGGATCAGCCCTGTGACCAAGTCTGTGATGCTATTAAATACTTTATCCCAGTCAAAGGAAGCAAAACATATGGTACATCCTAAACAGTGTATTGACATCATTCCAAAGAAATACAGTCAGCCATTCGAATAATAGTTTTGTGTGAATCCAGAGAAAGGCACGTATCTGTCATGCAGGAAATGAAAAAACAACGATGAAGTGTTTGTATCCAGCAAAACTGGGTTTTCCTGCTGCTGTTGAGGGGTTTTACCTGGAGCGAATGGACACGCGTTTACTGATCTCCATCCACTGCCAGTTCCATCTTGCTGAGTTAATGTCACGGGGGAGAGATTTAGAAAATTACACAAACAACATTCACATGCCAGGGACTAAATTAAAAATATATTGTTATTCGTTTCCCTGTGTAACCCCTTTTTCGGAAGCTAGATTGTCAGGCAGTCGAGGGTGCAGTCTGAGGGACCTTTAAGGCTGCCTAACGGACCCAGTACAGTGGGGGTGGCCAATCTTACCCAGAAAGGGCCGCTGTGTATGTGGGGTTTTGGGGGGTCTCCCTCATTAGACCACTAATTACAGGACTGCTTGGCGGAGTCCTCACACGTGGGTCATGACATGGCCTCAGTAGCCTAGGATGTCGACATGTGGCTAAGTCGTGTACATACAGTACAATGAGCCTAAAACCAAGGGACACTCAAAAATGGAGGGAAGTGATTGAAAGGGTTCAGAGAGGCTACAGACATTGTCGCTGAATTAAATCTCTACCTAAAGTGAGCTGAAATTTCCCTTGATTAACTGAAAGACAGCTTTACATGATAGACCTGCCACAGCCTAAAACGTTCCAAACCGTTCATGTGAGATATTATTAAGAGTATACTGTCATGTTTGTGTTTCTTGAGGAAAAATAGCTATGATCCTGAAAAAATGCCATCCCCGCCGGTTTACTGTTCCTAGGCTACGGTGGCCCTGGAGGGTAAAACACAACACATTGAGAAAATGCAAAGGATACGAGAAAATGCAAAAACATTTTAAAGAGCACAATTCTTTTCTTAATATTTTTGTGTTTTCATAATGTTCTTTTGTACTTCAGGGCCACTCTACTAGTTGCTTTCAAGAGAGAAATTGGAATGGAAATTATATTAATTCTAAGTTGTAAACCATAAATGTAAGATTTCTGAAGGAGCTTCACTGCAGACGGAGACCTTGTGTCCAGATGGAGACACCTAACGGTACATGCCTGTCACAGTGGAGAGAGATGTTAAATTTGCAAGCATCACATAAACTGGTTCAGATCACAGAATTATATGATAATGAAGCGCACTGTTTGCTGTGCATAATTGGCACTAATGAAACATTGATAAGGCTGCTTGTGGTAATGAGGTGAGGTGGGACTAATCAGGCCCTAATGCTACAAATAAAGGGCTTTGGGGGCTTGTTAATTAATGTCAGGCACAGAAGTGTCAAAAAGAAACTGCAGGGAAGAGCGTGAGCTGACAGAGACATTACAGAAAACATTCGATAGTCCTAATAGAGAAGATTCTATGAATTCCTCTTTGAGTAAGATTAAGTTAAGAGAGCATCTTGCTTATGGACCTTATGAATGGATGTAAGGCCATTATTTCTGCTTTGATCTCCTCAATGATACTTATAGTCCAGGGATGTCAAACTCCATACCTGCAGGGCTGGGGCTCAGTGTAGCTTAGCTCTTTCCACAAATGATTCAGCTCAAGAGCTGTGTGGTAATTTGCACAAGGACCTGACTCAGGCGTGTTACATGAGGGGAAACACAAAACTGTGCAGGGCTCCAGCCCTCCAGGACTGGAGTTTGACACTCCTGTTCTAGTATCTCTGAGGTGACACTATCCTCTCCCTCCTCCTACAGGAAGTACAACCACTTTTCCAACTGCAGTGAGGACAAGGCTGTCAGCACAGGCTGCTACTGGCCCAACCCCCTGGTGGAGAGCTACATCATCCGCGTCCACAGGCTCTTCTTCTCCAACTGCACGCTGAGCCACATGGTCCTCATGGACCCGTCGGACAACATGCTTGCCATGCTCATCTTTGTGCCAGTCTTCCTCACGCTGGCCATGGTTGCGCTGGTGGTGTGGTGCAGCAAGCGTGGCGACTTCGCCGCCTAGTGCTCTTTCTGCTATCACTATAGTTAACGCTAATGTCCCTCCCTGAGCACTATTGGTAATGGCCCTTCGCTATCGTCCCTCCGCTAGCATTATCGCTAATGCTAATATCCCTCCGTTAGCACTATCGCTAATGCTAATATCCCTCCGTTAGCACTATCGCTAATGCTAATATCCCTCCGTTAGCACTATCGCTAATGCTAATATCCCTCCACTAGCATTATCGCTATTGCTAATATCCCTCCACTAGCATTATCGCTAATGCTAATATCCCTCCACTAGCATTATCGCTAATGCTAATATCCCTCCACTAGCATTATCGCTAATGCTAATATCCCTCCGCTAGCATTATCGCTAACGCTAATGTCCCTCCGCTAGCACTATTGGTAATGGCCCTTCGCTATCGTCCCTCCGCTAGCATTATCGCTAATGCTAATATCCCTCCGTTAGCACTATCGCTAATGCTAATATCCCTCCGTTAGCACTATCGCTAATGCTAATATCCCTCCACTAGCATTATCGCTATTGCTAATATCCCTCCACTAGCATTATCACTAATGCTAATATCCCTCCACTAGCATTATCGCTAATGCTAACCTCCCCTACTGTCACTATTGCTGAGCCACAGACTGGCCAGAAGGAAACCAGAACTCTTACCCAAGGTATCATAGACCTTTTGCTGTATCCCATCACCCGCAGAGAAGAGGAACGAAATACAAAAACTGATGCATTATAAACCAGGTGATACGTGATTGCTTGCTTCAAAGTCATGCTAATCGCTAAACAGTTGCATTTTTTTCAATGCTTCAAGCTGGTGTTTCTTTAAGTGTACAATGCTGTCTCCTGTTTCTGAGAAACCAGTCCGTCCTTTGTGTCACACCCTAAAACCTGTGTGGATGGTCCTTCCCAGTTGACCGCTCACATGATTCGGATCACATGCTCTGAATTCGCTTACGTAACTAATCAAGTAGATGATGTTTGGGAAGGTTTGGTGCCTCCTTTCTGTATGTACTGTAAGATCTACACTGATCTGTAATGTCATTTAATTACATGTTTGATCACTATAGAAGGAGGAGCTAACATGAATGGAAACTGACCTCTGTCAAGCAGAGCAAACACTGAACTAGCGTAGCGTCATGCTGAAGTCCAATTCTCATATTTGGTATTAAGTGAAACATGTATTATATAGATATTTAATGTGTTATTAAATGAATATGAATTATGATTATCATAGACTGGCTGATATTTCTGACTCCAGTTAGCAACAATCATATCCAACAATTATTTGCATTTCTATTGTAACAGTTTATTTGGAACAAAATATGTTGCATGAACAGTTTGACAACTGATACAACCAAATAATATGAAATCCTTAACTACACAATAACAAAAAAAACTAATGTTGGCATTTTTTAAAAGATAATGTGCAAAAAAATCCTCATGTATAGCTGTCAAAACAAGCTCTTGTAAAAAAAAACCTGGTCTGGAAATATAAATAAAAATTTCTGAGAAAAAGTACTAAGAGAATGAACAATTGTTTCTATACAAATAACTTTAATTTACAGTATAAAGAACAGCAAAACGATTCATTGTCAGACCCTTCATTGTGGGAGAGGAACTTGCTTCAAAAAAACAAGCAGGGAAATTTAAAACAAAACAGGTATTTCAGCACAAAGGGAAAAGATAAGACAGAGTGGAGACTGGACTGCGGACAGGCTGCGTGCACGTGGGGCTCAGCTCGGGGTCTGGCTGCTGCTGGACAGGAGAAAATGATGGAAGTGTTTAGAACATTCCGGAACAAAGGAGGAGCTTTACTTGCATGAGAAGTCCTGTCACTGGATTCTCCCCCATCCCAGACCACCCACTGCCCCGTCACAATGTCTATGGCACGAAACAAAAAAACAAAACCGCTGCTTGAAGACACATCTTGACGGAGGTTTAAGGCTGGTTTCTTATGCACGTGAAGATGATCTACAGGAAGGATATAAGATCCTTTCCTTGGGCAGGCAAAGAATCGGAGGAAGCGCACAGACTGCGGCTGCCAAGAAGCATGCGGAGCTCCCCACTCGAGTTTCCTTGTTTGTCGGCAATACGGCCGACATACTAAGAGCATAACCAGTGTACGCATCGTCCGCCACGTCCGTTAGCTTCCTGTTTCAAAGACGGAGGCATGTAAAAAAACACCATCTGCTTTTGTGTGCTCAGAAACTGCGTCAAGTGCTTTGAGCTGTTTAGCTAAAATAATAGCTATTAATAGAAGTAGCTTCTGAGGCTTTCAGACTAAGGACTCCAGCATCAAGTCAAAGTTAAATTCTTCGTCCATTACAGATGTAAGTCAGGTTCCCAACATTTTATATACAATGTGCTGCCCATGGACAGTATTGATCTGGGATGTACATTCTGTTCAGATTGAACATCTATAGCAGAACTCTCACGCTTCTGGTGTGACACCCACGATTTCAGACTCTCACGCAGGAAATGTTACGGCAAATTTATATTATTCCATTATTAACCTAAAATTACCTACATCAAAAGCGTTTGGGGTTGTTTTCAAAACCTACACACTATTTACAAGGTAAGAAACTGCTACATCCATGTAAACGTGTGTGCAGACTTGCATCACATCGAAAATCTCACTCCAGCTAGCTGACCAAAGTTGGGAGCCCTGAATCATATCTGCGTTCATCAGCCACACCATCACAAGAAGCAGTGCCTAGTGACAGGGCTCATGGATCACTGAGTTATTACACTGAGTTATTACACTGAGTTATTACACTGAGTTATTACACTGAGTTATTACACTGAGTTATTACATGCGCAAATGCCAGGCGAGATTCATCCTTTCAGCGCCTCCCCTTCCTCAGCTACTGGGTAGTATTGCCCATTATCTGCAGATCTCAGGAAGCGTCACCATGCATCAGGCCCAGCAAAACCGTTTCAACAGGGATGAATACAGATTACTTTATGTGGGAAAACAAACTAATAATATTTTCAACACACATTAAAACATGATATTTCATCTTGGCTCATGTTCGCGCTGCTACAGTGACAAAAGTAAAGGAAAGAAGAAAAATGAGAATGATTAGGGTGACGAGATAATCCATGGCAGGAGGAGACTTCGAGCCCAGGCAGGGTTTGCAAACCATTTCAATTAAAAGGACCTGGATTTCACGTGACAGGGTGGCTTGGGGTTGGCTCCTAATTGCAAGAAATGCAGGTGGAATCCCTGTCCTTCTTATCCAGTAAAGGGCTGCAGAGAGCTGGGGCCTCTCCCAAGCAGCAAGGGCCAGAGGTTGGATTTGAACAGCGCACCCTGGAGGCGGGAGGCCAGTGTGTCACCCAAACCCGCGTAACGTTTATGCTTGACGGCTTACAGAGGTTCCGCACATCCAGGGACAGTAATGTAGGAGTCTGACTTGATCTTGACCTGACATCGTTTCCCAAATAACAAAACAGTAAAAAGGAAAATAAATACGCAAACCAAGCTCTTCATGAGGCGTCGCCAAGCAACCGAAACCAGTAGGGAAAGAGGAAAAAAAGCTTTTTGTTAACTGCTCCACTGAGCTATTTATACAAAGCCATTATGTCTCTCCTACTTCTCAAAATATTTGCTTTCAAGATAATATTCAAAGTACTCTGAAGTAAAAAAACACGAACAAAGCTAAAGCACTTCCTGGCCTTCAGAGAGCCTCCACCTGGAAGCCAAAGAGCTGAATTATCAGGCCTTTAGATGACAGTCGGCATGCAGCCTGGCGGGTCGGTGTCTGTCCTGATCCAAAGGGGCTCCGACAGACAGGCCTTTGGATGACAGTCTGTATGCAGTCTGGTGGGTCGGTGTCTGTCCTGATCACAAAGGGGCTCCGACAGACAGGCCTTTGGATGACAGTCTGTATGCAGTCTGGTGGGTCGGTGTCTGTCCTGATCCAAAGGGGCTCCGACAGACAGGCCTTTGGATGACAGTCGGCATTCATCCTGGCGGGTCGGTGTCTGTCCTGATCCAAAGGGGCTCCGACAGACAGGCCTTTGGATGACAGTCTGTATGCAGTCTGGTGGGTCGGTGTCTGTCCTGATCCAAAGGGGCTCCGACAGACAGGCCTTTGGATGACAGTCGGCATTCATCCTGGCGGGTCGGTGTCTGTCCTGATCCAAAGGGGCTCCGACAGACAGGCCTCTGGATGACAGTCGGCATGCAGCCTGGCGGGTCGGTGTCTGTCCTGATCCAAAGGGGCTCCGACAGACAGGCCTCTGGATGACAGTCGGCATTCATCCTGGCGGGTCGGTGTCTGTCCTGATCCAAAGGGGCTCCGACAGACAGGCCTCTGGATGACAGTCGGCATTCAGCCTGGCGGGTCGGTGTCTGTCCTGATCATAAAGGGGCTCCGACAGACAGGCCTTTGGATGACAGTCGGCATTCAGCCTGGCGGGTCGGTGTCTGTCCTGATCATAAAGGGGCTCCGACAGACAGGCCTCTGGATGACAGTCGGCATGCAGCCTGGCGGGTCGGTGTCTGTCCTGATCACAAAGGGGCTCCGACAGACAGGCCTCTGGATGACAGTCGGCATTCAGCCTGGCGGGTCGATGTCTGTCCTGATCACAAAGGGGCTCCGACAGACAGGCCTTTGGATGACAGTCGGCATTCAGCCTGGCGGGTCGATGTCTGTCCTGATCGTAAAGGGGCTCCGACAGACAGGCCATTGGATGACAGTCGGCATTCAGCCTGGCGGGTCGGTGTCTGTCCTGATCATAAAGGGGCTCCGACAGACAGGCCTCTGGATGACAGTCGGCATTCAGCCTGGCGGGTCGATGTCTGTCCTGATCGTAAAGGGGCTCCGACAGACAGGCCATTGGATGACAGTCGGCATTCAGTCTGGCGGGTCGGTGTCTGTCCTGATCATAAAGGGGCTCCGACAGACAGGCCTTTGGATGACAGTCGGCATGCAGCCTGGCGGGTCGATGTCTGTCCTGATCACAAAGGGGCTCCGACAGACAGGCCTCTGGATGACAGTCGGCATTCAGCCTGGCGGGTCGGTGTCTGTCCTGATCACAAAGGGGCTCCGACAGACAGGCCTCTGGATGACAGTCGGCATTCAGCCTGGCGGGTCGATGTCTGTCCTGATCGTAAAGGGGCTCCGACAGACAGGCCTCTGGATGACAGTCGGCATTCAGCCTGGCGGGTCGGTGTCTGTCCTGATCATAAAGGGGCTCCGACAGACAGGCCTTTGGATGACAGTCGGCATGCAGCCTGGCGGGTCGGTGTCTGTCCTGATCATAAAGGGGCTCCGACAGACAGGCCTTTGGATGACAGTCGGCATTCAGCCTGGCGGGTCGGTGTCTGTCCTGATCATAAAGGGGCTCCGACAGACAGGCCTTTGGATGACAGTCGGCATGCAGCCTGGCGGGTCGGTGTCTGTCCTGATCACAAAGGGGCTCCGACAGACAGGCCTTTGGATGACAGTCGGCATGCAGCCTGGTGGGTCGGTGTCTGTCCTGATCACAAAGGGGCTCCGACAGACAGGCCATCTATCCATCTATCCATCCTTTGATCTATCTGTCCGTCTGTCCGCCTGTCCATCCATCCAGGATGCCTCTTTCTTTTATTATCCTAGAGTGTGACTTTTCAGACTGTGCTCAGCTGACCAGCCCTCTGAGAGAATACTGTACATCACCGGCTCTGAAAAACCTGCCAGTCTCACCCCCCCATTTTAGCCATCTAGTCATTGTCAGCCCAGGTGCCTTTACAATGCTCTGTCATGAACGCCTGAGTGGCTATTTCACTGTTTCTGTGTTCTGTTGTTATCTCTGTTAAGGATGTTCCACAACACCCTCCTGTAAAGCGCATTGGGACAACTTTGTTGTGAAAAGCGCTATATAGAAATAAATTGAATTGAATATTTGCCAGTACGGATGGATGTCCTGTGGTCAGTACATTTTTTGCTCCATCCTATAAATTAGTCCCAGCCCTGCAGAATTAAATATTCTATACCATCCACCCATCCATCCATCCATCTATCCATCCATCCATTTTCTAACCCCTTATACAGGTAGGGGTTGCAGGGTATATACACTTCCAAATGAAGCCATATATTCCAGCCGTGTGACTTTCACATCCTCTCTATCCCAGCTTTACCTGCCTTCTCTCGTTTCACTGCACATTCACAGCTTATAAACTCGGGAATTTCACACATTTTCCAACGTAAATGCTCCAAGTGACTCGGACTGTGCTCCCAGATTGGGGAAGATTGGGGAAGTCTGAGCAGTAGTGCAACTGTGGGCCTTCTGACTCAAAAAGTAGATCATTGTACTAACAACACAATGTTGTGGGTTCAGATCTCAAGGACACAGATCATTTGCATTGCAGTACTACTACTACTGTAAGTTGCTTTGGATAAAAGCATCAGATAAACGAGTAAAATTTCCCATTCTGCCGGAGCTGAAGGCCTTTCCTCTGCCTCAATGTTACGTGTGAGGATACTGTCCTTCCAAAATCCGTCTTCAGGTCGTTGCTGAGTTACTGGTGCTGTGTTTGTATTTCTGGACTCCACAGTACCTTAATGAGGCTCAAGAGATGGTTGTTTGCTGCTACCTTGCTGGCCTTCTGGACAGATCTATCCTAGTTTTTGGGTGTCTGGGGGTATTTTTAACGGACCGAGGTCATGCAGCCAGTCTGAAATATCTCATGTATCATTTATCACCCGCATGGAGGTACACTCGCATTTTAAGCTGCTTGAATAAATCATATGGTCGTTTGCTCGGTTGGAGAAATGAAGCCACGTTCCACCCAGTCGGGAGACAGAACCTCACTGCCTGGCCTATAGCCGTTGTGCAGTTTGGAGGACCTGTGCACAGATGTTCTGTCACTGCACAGGGCTCATGTACGTGAGTGAACGTCAAGATTGGTTTCATCATAAAGGTATTGTGGGAAGTCCTAATGGCCCAGGTGAACCTGTACTTTCTCCATGTCATTTTCAGTTCTGGCTGCGGACATCGGCAGGTTATACACTCATCCATGAGCGAAACTTTAATATAGGCGTTGATGCTATTGTGCAAAAGCTCCTCCTCAATGCCTGTATGTTGTAAAATAAACATCACATCACTATAATTAGCAAACTGTGCGGATTCAGTGCCACTAGCATCAGTGCTAAATGGTGCATGATTATATTACAAAATGTGGGGTGGATTTATGGATAAGCCATGACACCATCGAACATCAACGACTTGTAACAAAGCTGTGCTTTGCAGATCAGCTCCTCCCTTATCCTGGGTCATTTATGCTTACAGATAAAATATTCGTCCTTTTTATGCAGCCGACTGTCCGGTTTCATGAGGATATTTTATAGGTTTTGCCAGGAGAGTCCTAGAGGATTCAATCCCACTTCTCACAAAATTTCACAAAGAGCCGTCATGTGGCTTAGCTTAGCCAACAGACTTAGGTGCCATTCCTGTGCCAGGTGGAATCGAACCCTGGCAGCAATCAGAGATTTAATAAAGGCATAAGTTTAATAAAGTCACGCACGCTAATCTCTTGGCAGTGTTTTATATGAGATTTTCATATGAGAATTACTTTTTCACATCTCCTCTTACATCTTTCAGAACAATAACAGCTCTCTACAAATGCAACACTGCAGATGTAACGTGGTTAATAAATATTTCCACTTGCCACTGTGTCAGCTGTGGGTGTGTGTGCATGTTTTGGTTTTGTGTTCTGTGACTTTAAAATATTTGGCGGTTGCCTTTAAGAAGCTGACGCATTTTACGTTTCCCTCAGTTTGGAAATGCCTGCGCGAGCGGTAGGTTGTGCTAATAATTGTGTCTCTCATTTTAGAGAATTATTTACTTTTATCGACAATTTGATTATTAAAGTATATATACCTGAATGAGTTTACATATGAACAAAGTTTTGTGAAGTCGAGTGACTATAGATGCATTCTGTCTGTTCTGTGAACCTCGGCCTGTAGGCTATGTTGCTAGACAAGTAGCCAGCCACCAAGTTATGGCTGTGTGTGGTAAAGTGAGTGTTTTTGTATTTCCGGAACAGAACAGTGCTGTGATTCGCAGTGTTCATCTTGTCCACAGAATAATACCAGCTCGATTGGGAGTTTTGAGTTGCGGTGCATTTATTTTACACAACGCAAGATAAAGCCGGTTACACAGGCCCTAGCGAGGTTAATAAGATGTGCCTTTGCTGATGCTTTCCGGGTAGTTAATTTTAACAGCGCATTGACCGCATACCTTCTCATTACTGTAATACACCTCCATAATAACTTGTTATTCCAGCATTTCCTTCTTGAGGAATGCAGGGATGCCAGGAGGAATCCAGGGATGGCAGGACGAACGCAGGGATGGCAGGATGAATCCAGGGATGTCAGGAGGAATCCAGGGATGCCAGGATGAATGCAGGGATGGCAGGATGAATCCAGGGGGACTAGGAAGAATCCAGGAATGGCAGAATAAATCCAGGGGTGCCAGGAGGAATCCAGGGGTGCTACATGCCAAAGGTCAATGCGGCAGGAATATATTTCATCTCTGCTGTCATCTTTGTGGTTTATGGGGTTCATTTCAGTTTCTGGGCTGCCCAGTTTATAAATTGCATTTTTGCCCTCCCCCCCCCCCCCCCCCCCACCCGACCCTGAAAGCAGTACTGCATGCATGCACCGGCGCATATTTTGGCACATACTTGCCTGCGATTAAATGCCTGTTTCATATGCAGTGGGTCGCTCTACGGTGTGTCGCTGATAGGCTACTGTTTACTTGGCTTAATTTGGGACAGACGGCAGGCTGTGAAAGGGAAAATGGAACTGGAATAAATGATGGGAAACAGTGGGTTTGGAGAATTACATCTGCTGGTACTGGGAACGGAGACATGCAGGGCCAGTAGGGAACTGGGAACTCAATAAGGGAGGGGCAGTAAGCATCAGAGTATTACATGATGGATGGGAAGGGAGCAAAATCCTTTCAGTTCTATTACAAGGAGAAATCCTACACTGGAGAGGAGAGGCATCTTGTCCTGCAGCAGATGCAGAGTTCTGGGACATGGATGGATGGACATTGTAGAGTTGTGGAAGGTTGTCAAGATGTTTTCAGCAAACATTGCTGAGGCCCCTTGAAAGCTTTTCAAAAATGTTTTACATTCTGATGGATGGCCGGATGTATGGATGGATGAACAGATGTATGGATGGTTGTATGGATGGATGATGATGTACTATCCACAACATCACCTTGAAAAATGAATTGCTCTGTGATTTTACCATCAGTGGATAAATCGTAGTGCAAAGGCCTGTCTGTCGGAGCCCCTTTATGATCAGGACAGACACTGACCCACCAGGCTGCATGCCGACTGTCACCCAAAGGCTTGTCTGTCGGAGCCCCTTTGTGATCAGGACAGACACCGACCCGCCAGGCTGAATGCCGATTGTCATCCAAAGGCCTGTCTGTCGGAGCCCCTTTGTGATCAGGACAGACATCGACCCGCCAGGCTGCATGCCGACTGTCATCCAAAGGCCTGTCTGTCGGAGCCCCTTTATGATCAGGACAGACACCGACCCGCCAGGCTGAATGCCGACTGTCATCCAGAGGTCTGTCTGTCGGAGCCCCTTTATGATCAGGACAGACACCGACCCGCCAGGCTGAATGCCGACTATCATCCAAAGGCCTGTCTGTCGGAGCCCCTTTATGATCAGGACAGACACCGACCCGCCAGGCTGAATGCCGACTATCATCCAAAGGCCTGTCTGTCGGAGCCCCTTTATGATCAGGACAGACACCGACCCGCCAGGCTGAATGCCGACTGTCATCCAGAGGCCTGTCTGTCGGAGCCCCTTTATTATCAGGACAGACACCGACCCGCCAGGCTGAATGCCGACTGTCATCCAAAGGCCTGTCTGTCGGAGCCCCTTTATGATCAGGACAGACACACCGACCCGCCAGGCTGCATGCCGACTGTCATCCAGAGGCCTGTCTGTCGGAGCCCCTTTATGATCAGGACAGACACTGACCCGCCAGGCTGAATGCCGACTATCATCCAAAGGCCTGTCTGTCGGAGCCCCTTTATTATCAGGACAGACACCGACCCGCCAGGCTGAATGCCGACTGTCATCCAAAGGCCTGTCTGTCGGAGCCCCTTTATTATCAGGACAGACACCGACCCGCCAGGCTGAATGCCGACTGTCATCCAAAGGCCTTATGATTCAGTTCTTTGGCTTCCATGTGGAGCCTCTCTGAGGGCTAAGAAAAGCCTTTTGTTTGTTTGTTTTCCTTTAAACTTCAGAGTACTGGGAATGAATATTATCTTGAAAGCAAATATTTGGGAAGTTGGAGAGACATAATTTACTGACAACAGCCCAGTGGTTTAACGAAATGTTTTTTTTTAAATCTTATTAATGGTTTTGGTTGCTTGTCAATGACTCATAATGAGATGGATGGATGAAGCTGGACACCAGCCACCGACACACCTGCACCTCCCGGCCACTAGATGGAGTACTTGCTGAGCATGCCCAGACGTTAGGGTAAAGCTGGGAACGCTCCATGGCACCCAGTTTCACCTGTAGTCCGTTTCTGCAAGAATCACTCTGCACGACACACTCTCCACATCATCACGGTAACTGTCCTCAACTGATAGGCACAGGAAAACATTTTGTACTCAGGGTGCTGAAAGTCAGAACGACCAATAGACTCTGATGAAGTTCTTTTGCATCATCATTAGCTATCAACTGCTAATGACGGTCGTCTTTTTGGAGGAATCATCATAAAGTCTCCTCTGAGCCATTGTGAGGTAGCTAATGCTCTTTCTCATGGATGAAAGAAGAGGGGCTGAAGCCGCCTCAGTGCCATTAATTCCAGAATTTCTGCCTTAAAAAAGTTGGTGTGCAGTGTGCATGTTCTTCCCGTGCCACATGGGTGTCCTCCCAAGTCATGTGGTCAGGCTAACTGGCGGCTATAAAGCGCCCTTTGGGCATGATTGTATGTGTACCCTGTGATGGACCGGCATCCCATCCAGGGTGTCCCCTGCCCTGTGCCCTGTGATGGACCGGCATCCCATCCAGGGTGCCCCCTGCCCTGTGATGGACCGGCATCCCATCCAGTGTGTCCCCTGCCCTGTGCCCTGTGATGGACCGGCATCCCATCCAGTGTGTCCCCTGCCCTGTGCCCTGTGATGGATCGGCATCCCATCCAGCGTGTCCCCTGCCCTGTGCCATATGATGGACCGGTATCCCATCCAGGGTGTCCTTTGCCCTGTGCTGCTTGGGATAGACTCCAGGCTCTTCTGAAAATTGGGCTTTTTTAAAACAAAATACTTCAAAACAAACAAAACTGGCATATACATTGTCCATCATGATTACAGGATGTCTGATGAGGGTGGTCTTTTATGTATAAATGGCTTGACCAATTTAAATTGGACAATTTGAACCTGGATGGGGAAGAGAGCCTTCATTTGCTCAACCCACAACAGTTAGAAGCTCCAAAATACCTCGCTTTAATAAGGTAAGAATAAGCATTAAAACAACCATGTTTTCCTTTGTGAAGCAGCTTCTCAAGGTTGTAGGTATGACTGACAACAGGAAACTGATCCGCAGGGGAACCACTGCTATCTAACATTCATCAGGGGGGTAAAGCCACAAGCCTCTGGCAGGGCAGGACACACACTGCCTGAAATCCCTGGTTCAGAACGTTTCATTCTGGGGAATTCTGGTGCACAAACAATGATCTTCACAGAAGCCACACTGCATGCAAAGAGCGTAAGAACCCAGAATTCTCAGAATAACAAATTTCTGGGTATAGAACTGCTTCAAAAGAAGTGAAGATAACAAGATACTTACACATGAAAAAAACAATTCTAAGTGAAAGCATATTTGACAAATATATATAAAAAAATATATAAGGACATAGAACAGACATCTGAAGGAACCAAGTTACAAACCACACAAATAGCAAAATTTCTTTAATATCTCTCTTACCAAAGCACTGTCTATTACCAAAACACTGTCTATTACCAAAACACTGTTTATTATCAAAGCACTGCCTATTACTAAAATACTGTCTATTACCAAAGCACTGTTTATTATCAAAGCACTGCCTACTGCCAAAACAATGTCTATTACCAAAACACTGTCTATTATCAAACCACTGTCTATTATCAAAACACTGTCTATTACCAAAATACTGTCTATTACCAAAGCACTGTTTATTATCAAAGCACTGTCTACTGCCAAAACAATGTCTATTACTAAAGCACTGTTTATTACTAAAGCACTGTCTATTACCAAAACACTGTTTATTATCAAAGCACTGCCTATTACCAAAGCACTGCCTATTACCAAAACACTGTCTATTATCAAAACACTGTCTATTACCAAACCACTGTCTATTATCAAAACACTGTCTATTACCAAAATACTGTCTATTACCAAAGCACTGTTTATTATCAAAGCACTGTCTACTGCCAAAACAATGTCTATTACTAAAGCACTGTCTATTACTAAAGCACTGTCTATTACCAAAACACTGTTTATTATCAAAGCACTGCCTATTACCAAAGCACTGCCTATTACCAAAGCACTGTCTATTACCAAAACACTGTTTATTACCAAAACACTTTTTATTATCAAAGCACTGCCTATTACCAAAGCACTGGCTATTACCAAAACACTGTTTATTATCAAAGCACTGCCTATTACCAAAGCACTGCCTATTACCAAAACACTGTTTATTATCAGAGCACTGCCTATTACCAAAACACTGTTTATTACCAAAGCACTGCCTATTACCAAAACACTGTCTATTATCAAAACACTGACTATTACCAAAATACTGTCTATTGCCAAAGCACTGCCTATTACAAAAACACTGTCTATTAGCAAAGCACTGTCTATTACCAAAACACTGTCTGGAGGCACGGAGGTCCATTCAAGTCTGACCCTCTGCTACTGAAAAACTAATTACCTCCAGCTTTCAAACAGACTTGGCCAAGGGCAACATCAGCTGTGCCCATGGAGACTCAGTGATTCTCTGGACAGTTTTATGAACAGTGATGCGTCTTGGCTGTAATTCAGGAGAAGAGGATTGAAAACAAAGGCATGAAAGAGAAATCAAGTCTGTTTTTGAAGCAGCTCAACTGGCAAACAGCCTTTGATGTATTTTCAGGAGAAAAATAAACATACATGTTTATAAAATTACAGTTTCACTAAAATACTTCACATGAGCTTTTAAAAGCAATAACACCAAAGAGGTACAATGCAGAATGTGATTAAAGTTTACATTAGATTATCTGGTTTCCCATATTACTATTCCTAGGATTCATTTATTTTGACTTAGTTTAGTGCCTGATGCAACATTGCTGCCCTAAATAACTTACAATTACATTTAAACAATTACACTTACATTTAATTACATTTAAATAATGAAATTTACATTTAATTAAATTTAAACAATTATTACTAGGCAGTGGGGCGGCATGGTGGTACAGTAGTTAGCACTGTTGCCTCACAGCTCTGGGACCCGGGTTCAAGCCTCCGCCTGGGTCACATGTGTGTGGAGTTTGCATGTTCTCCCCATGTCGTCGTGGGGTTTCCTCCGGGTACTCCGGTTTCCCCCCACAGTCCAAAAACATGCTGAGGCTAATTGGAGTTGCTAAATTGCCCGTAGGAGTGCATGTGTGTGTGAATGGTGTGTGAGTGTGCCCTGCGATGGGCTGGCCCCCCATCCTGGGTTGTTCCCTGCCTCGTGCCCATTGCTTCCAGAATAGGCTCCAATCCCCCCATGACCCAGTAGGAAAAGCGGTTTGGACATTGGATGGATGTCTAGGCAGTGCATTTGGGACATGAGACAATCTATTTTTATCCACTGACTGCAAAACATCCCCCGTTGCCGCACAGTATAAAAAAGTTGATTTACCAATTAATATAGATTTTTTTCATGTGTTCATGTAATCTTAAGCCCCATGGCTGTCGTGATATTGACTTGAAGTCTCTGTTGTAGAAATCAGTACAGGATTGTGCTTCTCACTGCTTCCCTTGTCAAACAACACAAAAAATATTTATGAAACAAGAAGCCGCAACCGTCTCAGGTACAAAAATGTTAACATTACTCAGCTCTCCATTCAGATGCATTGTTATTTTGGCTATAAATCTATTTGGACAAACTGCTCGTATTTCATATACAGGCAGCAGCAAAACAATCAGAGATGTCACTGCCAAAGAGCTGGTGTCCTTCTCTGGTGCAGGAAGGAAGAGAGGCAGATATTTATTTTTTAGAGAATGCAGGATCTGGTTGCACTCTGATATTTTCAAGCACTGTCAGGGTCAGCACCCCTCTGTCTGAGTTCACCTCCCCATTTGGCCAGCAGGTGTCGCTGGTCATCCTGTCTTCCTGGTTTTTAGAGTCTTTAGTGTGTTTCCCCTGCTCCCTGCATAGCCGCATTCCTCAGTGAGTTAAGCATGTGGCGACCAAACCCTGTAGTCTCGTGTTCAAATCCTGCTTCCTTTGTATTTCATGGATTGTGTTCCCATAGTATTTCATGTGCATTTCAGTAGGCACGATTGAGAATGTTAGAAGTACCCCTGTCTTTAACTTTACTATTTTTGTAGTTTAATTGTTGTTTTGTGTTCCCTGCCTGCTCTCGGTAGCCCTGACCTTTTGCAGTTGCCCTTTGTTTTTCCCATTCTGCTTTTTAACCCCTTGTGGTCTATTTGTTTTGTAGTGTTCTCTGTGTTTTCAGTTCTGCTAACAAACCCCTGTGTTCCTGGAACCACCAGTGGATCGTCCACCTTGCTTTTCCCTGCCAGCACGATGCTCCGCTCCCATGCCAGAACCTCCAGAGTCCTTGACAGACATGGAGCAAAGATAATGTTGCTGAGATTACTGTCATATGACCTGTTTGGAGGGGTGACGATCTGGAAGCATTAAATCACTGCAGAGTTTTGACATATGGAATTACACTGAAGAATGTGGGATGCTACTCCTACCTCCAATACAAATTTAATAATACAAAAGCTGCTTTAGTGAAAAATGTATCCATAATGCTTCTAAAACCTGCAGCTGCAGACAGGAAACAACACATAACAAAAGAAGTTGTTGTTTAATGAGCTCCAGCAAATTCTGCAATGGCAGGTTGAAACACATTGCTCACCTACTGAGACACACTGCTCGCATACTCAAATGCACTGCTCACATACTCAAACACACTGCTTGCATACTCAAACGCACTGCTCACATACTCAAACACACTGCTTGCATACTCAAACGCACTGCTCACATACTCAGACACACTGCTCGCATACTAAACGTCAGTCTGCAGTGTCACCGACGCTGTACTGGGGATGACGGAGAGATGCTCATTTGCATGCTGAGAGAGTATGCAGGTCCACGCTGCTGTGTTCTCATGTGCCATGACAGAACGGTGTATGTGTGTCTTCGCTGCACGTCCTCACCTGCAGGGATATTTTCGCTGACGACGATGCTGTGGTTCTGTAACTTAGCATTTGAGCTGGTGTCATTCAGCAATACAGGACATGGAACCTTAGAGCTTGGGCTCTCAGGTCTGGACAGCGATCTGGATGCGGACCAAACCGTAAGTCAACCTGGACCCAGCCGATAATCCACCTTATGAATCAATAAGGTAAACCTGAAAAGGCTTACTGTGGTTTAAAGTATAAAACCACAATGTAGCACCACCAAATTTCTCATACATAACTTGTCATAATCCACCCCCACCCCCCCAACAATCAGCGAGCACTAAAAAGTTTTTGTTCATATCTATATCGAAGGTTATTGATTATTCATTTAAGTTCCTGAAGTGCAGTTTTGTTATTGAAAATTATTCCGGACCTCTAACTCTTAACGAAAATGCGGACCTTCGTTTGAGGACCCCTGCCTTAGAGCATCGTACAAAAAAATCACCGTAATTGTAGCCGTGCCGCTCCATGGCTGGATGGACAGCAGGGGGGGTTGGTGGCTCCCTCCAGCCGCTTGGGAGAGACCCTGGAAAGACCATCCAGCAGCCTGTAACTGGGAAAACATGAACTGGGGAATTTGGGGGGGGGGGGGGGGGGGGGTTACCGCACAATGCCTGCATTTTCAGGACGTTTACAGAACAAATTCTCACCTTCTGATAGATACAGCTTGATGTAACTGACGAGGGATTAGTTAATACTTCACTGGGGCACAAATACTCATTATAAAGTTTTCACCTCCCGGGTGTCGGCAGTTGGAACATGTGTACGACATACAGAAAGGGGAAACTGTATCATGTGACAGTGAATAACGGGAGCAGCAGTGTTAGCAGGTGACAAGTACAACACTGACACATTCGTGGATTTCTTTTATAAAACAAACAATTCCTATAACTGCATCTTCGAGGCCATGACGGTCCAGAGCCTCTCCTGGACAAAACCGGCCCAGTGCAGGGAAACCCAGGATGGGGGGCCAACCCGTCACAGTCAAACTTTGTTATCACAGGATAATTGACTTTACATGTTAGCCATCAGTACCCATGGACATGTGAACCAAACAATGTTTGATTTCCATTTTAGGATTTGTAGCATTCACTGGCTCATTTGGGTGTCTTACTCAGACTCGCGTGCCGACGGTAAGGAACTCTTAATTTGCTTTTTACTGGTTTTCTGTGACTTACTACATGACACCAGTGTCACAGGGTTCAACTTTAGGATGTTGAGGGAAAAGCCTGTATTTGGTTTTTAACCAAGTAATAAGGCATCGAGTAAAACAGGAAGCCGTTTGGCATCTTGCAGGAAATGTTCCCATGACATGTGACATGTTTGTGGTCTTAATCTCCAAAGAAATTCTCCTGTCCTCTGGGTCCTTTTAAAACCTTCTGTTGCTCAGAAAAAGAAGGATGTATGGTTTCACTGCAGCCGCGATATAATGCGACTTTCTTCACTTCTGCCAGGCCCAAGTTTATCTGAATAAAACTCATAATTTATGCCTAGATCCTTCATTTACACGGCTGCTCCCTGTGGTGGGACTAACATCAAATACCTAGGTTACTAGTCACAGAGCTATTAGCTGAGAAACAGCTCTGTCTTACTCATTACGCGTTCATAGGCAATAACGTCACACATAGCACTTTCTATCTCTAAGCCTAAATTAGATACAGCTCTAGTATCTGTAGTCATTCTAGGCTTCCACATACCACACAGACAAAAGTACTGGGACACCTGCCCATTACACCCACAGGAACGTCCCATTCTAAATCCACAGGCCTCAGTATGGAGCTGGTCCCTCCTTGCAGCTGTAACAGCTGCCACTCTTCTGGGGAGGCTTTCCACAAGACTTTGGAGGGTGTCTGTGGAAATTTTGTGTGGAGGAGCATTTGTGAGGTCAGGCACTGGTGTTGGACGTGAAGGTCTGGCTCACAATCTTCACCCCAAAGGTTTTCAATGGGTTTGAGATCAGGGTTCAGTGCAGGAGAGTCAATTCTTCCACATCAAACCCAACTAACCATGTCTTATGGACCTTGCTTTGAGCACTGGGGCACAGTCATGCTGGAACAGAAAAGGACCTTCCTTCCCCAAACTGTTCCCACAAAGTTGGAATCATAGAATTGTCCAGAAGGTCTTGGTATGTGTTCCTGCGAATGTAATGGCCAGGTGTCCCACCACCTTTGTCTATACAGGGTATCTCTCTGTACAAACACAAACGTCTTCAGCCACTGTTGTCTAATTGGCCATTTTCATATTTATTGATTAAGCCACAGACTGTGGATGCGAGTTTAAGTTCCTGTTGTGGGAAAGCAGAATCACATTCCTGTTTCACGGGTCGTTCACAGTCTGCTCACATATATTTTAGCCAAATGGTGATTGTACATCCAGTATTAGGTTAGAGAGCAAACAGGACAAACAGACCATTAATGGTGAAAGTTGTTTAGGTCAGAACAGCCTGAGTTCAACATGAAAGGAACTGATTTTATGCCGAATTAGCCCCAAAAAGGTATTTTGCTGCTAATTTCTAGGTGTCAAGACGGGGTCCCCGCTGTTTCAATATCCTTTACGTTTTCAGGCAGGTTCAGAATGTTTTTCTCTATCATGAGGAGTAACCAGAATAATGCAAGAATAACTGGGATCAAACGAGGCTCTTTAACCTACAGATATAAAAGGATAAAGGAATATTAAAGCGACAAACCTCGGGAGAGTAAACAATGGAAGAGGAAACAATCCACAATGATTACGGAGCCGTGTGCCGATGAAAGACGAAAGTGGATCCCAGAGGGACTGTGTTTCCTGTTATGCTTCGGGAAAAAGACTGCAAATGGCTGGGGGACCTTCATTTGGGAGATAAGTATGCGGCGTTTACACAGTCTGCTGTGGCGTGTCGCCATGGGAACGAGAGCCACGGCCCGATCTCATGCCCCCGGTTTGTCTGACGGCGGCAAAGGAGCCGATCGCCACAGAAACAGGACAGGAACCCGACACGTACAACGAGAAAACAAGCCTTCGAGGAGGCTTAAAACCTTTAAAGCATAACACTAAAGTGACACTTATGCAATAATTTCTGCAATTAATTTATCATTTATGCAATTAAAAATCTAAAATGGCTGTTACTGCCATTACAGTGGAGCAGCAATCAGGGTTTCCTGGCAAGGTCTGTCACACTTCATGACCCAGTGCTGTGTAACTGCGCTTCATGACCCAGTGCTGTGCAACTGCGCTTCATGACCCAGTGCTGTGTAACTGGCTGCAGAAGGTGGGTCAATGGAAACATGGAAGGGATCTTATTTCACCACGATATAATTTGGCTGAGAAAAATCAAACCAGGACTGAATTACATCCATTCATCCATTTTCCAAACCGCTTACCCTACTGGGTCGCGGGGGGTCCGGAGCCTATCCCAGAATCAATGGGCAGGGAACAACCCAGGATGGGGGGCCAGCCCATCGCAGGGCACACTCACACACCAGTCACTCACACATGCACACCTACGGGCAATTTAGCAAGTCCAATTAGCCTCAGCATGTTTTTGGACTGTGGGGGGAAACCGGAGTACCCGGAGGAAACCCCACGACGACATGGGGAGAACATGCAAACTCCACACACATGTAACCCAGGCGGAGACTCGAACCCGGGTCCCAGAGGTGTGAGGCAACAGTGCTAACCACTGCACCACCATGCTGCCCCTAACTGAATTACATTAATACCAAAATTAGACATTTAGTGAAGGTCAAGTTAATCTAAGGTCAAGTTAATCTAATTATTTATAAATAATATTCAACCCCAACCCTACACCCACTCACTGTTCCTTCTGTCCTACCAAACTATCATCTACAGAATTCTTGGAATTCAACAATTCGACATTCAGTTTGGATTCTGCTTGACCATGAAGTGCGAATCAATGGGTGTAACTAACCGGTCGCCCTCAGTGCAGCTGAAAGGGAAAAACTGCTTGGCTCAGGAATAATTTAATTTGCTAAATAAAGGCATTAATCAGCCAGTGGGCCTCTCACAGCCTCATTCATGGCGAACGGGGACAATAACTCGCTCGATATTATAAACAAATGATTCATCAGCTCCCCGACAGCCATTGGTTAAGGGCCGTAAACACGGAATATTATGTGTCCCCCCCAGATGTGAGAAACGCTGTGGACTTACAGCCTCACAGCATCGGATTCAGCCCCAGAAAGGCTGTGAGTCTTTAAGCAAAGATAGACAGAGGTGTAAAGGTGCAGGTGGTGCTGGTGGTGCAGGCGGTGCAGGTGGTGCTGGCGGTGCTGGTGGTGCAGGTGGTGCTGGTGGTTCAGGTGGTGCTGGTGGTTCAGGCGGTGCAGGTGGTGCTGGTGGTGCAGGTGGTGCTGGTGGTTCAGGTGGTGCTGGCGGTGCAGGTGGTGCTGGCGGTGCAGGTGGTGATGGTGGTGCTGGCGGTGCAGGTGGTGCTGGTGGTGCAGGTGGTGCTGGTGGTGCAGGTGCTGCTGGCGGTGCAGGTGGTGCTGGTGGTGCAGGTGCTGCTGGCATGGTAACCATGGTCGCAGCAAAAGCTCATGAAGGAAGCTCCTGGCCAGAAGGTGCCAAACCATTAGCAGGTTTCTGGAAGATTCATGAACGATACGGGACATTTTCTGTGTTACTGGTTTCAGATTTTTCCCCCAATATCTATCTTACTCATGTCTAACAACATTTGCCTAATGAAGCACAAAAGTGACACAATCTGCTATAACAAGCATTAGTAGCAGACTGGGTGGCTGTACGGAACAGGTCAGTGACTTTTCAGTTACCACACCTTAGAGCGCCATCTTTCCAGTTCACCAAACTTCAGCCCTGGTCAGTGTGACACGACTGTGAAGGTAAAACTGTCTGGAAGCATGTTTAGCTGTGATGTGCATCTGTGAGGCCCACAAGCTCACAGAAAGGAACCTGATCACCCAACATCAATATCCAACCTGAACGGCGGTGAATCCCGCCAGCAGGGTTCAAACATCTCATGGGACGTCTTGTCAGGACAGCAGAAGCTACTTCAGCACCAAAGGCTCTCTGGCTTTGGAATGAGAGGCCGCTGCTAATCGCTACTAGTGAAGAATGAAGGGTGAATTAGTTTTTTCCCAGTTCAGAACTCCACCGTGCGTGATCCTCGTTCAGAGTTTTTCGGTGGAGTAAGGGAGTTATGTCCAGCAAACGGAGCCCAGTACGGCTCCCTTTGAAGATGTCCTCCTCCCCAAGTCCACGAGATCTCTTCTGTCACATCTGCTAGCCAGAACGAGGGGTTTCTGCATCATAAATCTTAAACATGCTCGTTCTTTAATCCAGGAGCTACTACTGCAGCTATGATGACTAATATCTCTAATTCCTGCTGTCCTTCAAATGATTAAATGAGGTTTACAGCATCTAAGCATCTAACTTCTTCTGATCCTCCCTATGAAATAAAATGCAATATCAAAGAGCAAAGACACAGAAAGCCATTTCCCTGCTTTCTGTCCCCTTGGAAGCCACACGCTGCTTTTAGACAGAAACAGTCTGCAGAACAATGATTATCTGCCCCTGGCATCTACTCACTGACAGCAGCATAAAGGACGAGGAAGGCTTTGTCTTACATTTGTCTTCCTTCTCATACTGCTCATTACTTGCATCCAAGATGAAAACAGATATTTGCTGCCTGCTAGCTGCTAATATTGATACATGCATATTAAAGAGAATTCAAATTAGGGGCAGGCGAACGTGTAAATAAGATCATTATTTCAGTTATCAGAGAGAAGGTTATTCAGGAAGTGTTACACCTGTAGTGTAATGTGCCAGTTTCATCACATTAAAGTCTAATTCTTATACTTATACCAGAGATACGGCAATTTAAAATTAATCATTTGCTTACCTTTGCACACTGTTTGCCAATAATGGGATGCAGTAGCCCCTAGCAACGGCTAAGAAAATGATCAAGACATCGATGGGTGGGAGAGACTCTGTCCCTCTGATATGGGCCCACTTTATCTAATCAGACATGTTCCGCAGGCCATCAGTGAGCCTTAATGCGGGGGGGGGGGCAAGACAATAACCTTTCCGAACCACCAAAATAACATCAACTTTAATAAATTATTTGATTCACCATTTAACAGAATTTAATAAATTATTTGATCTGGGTGCAGAATCTGTTCTTTCTACAGTGACTCACGGTACCGGTGCTCAGTGGACAGTATCGCTGCGTCGCGCACACTTGGGGCTCCGAGTCCCGCCCCTACTCTGTGTCTGAGGTTTGCAGGGTCTTCCCATGTCACGTGGGATTCCCCTGGGTCCTCCGGTCCCCCTCCACTCAGCAGCTTTAAATCTCCCATGGTGTGTCAGTTGTTGTGTAAGTGTGTGCCCTGTGATGGACTGGCATCCTGTCCGGGGAGGGCATGAGCTCTGAGCTGCCCGGGATTGGCCCAGGCTCCTCCTGATGGAGAGAATGGATGGATGGATGGATGGATGGATGGACACACAGATCTGAGAAGCGGATTTTTCCAAGGCAGCAGGGTTGGGGCTGAGAATGTGAAGTAATCCAAGGACAATAAGCAGTCAGCACAGGGATTATGTATCTAGCATGAAAATAATGTTTCCTTTCCTATCGACGATCTTATCAGAATAACATTCGAAAATTTCTGCAGAAATTAACCTGATTAATTAATCTGGAAAAATAGCTGCACACAGGGAACAGGATGGGAAATAAATCATCTCATGACTCGTTTAAATGTCTCACCATTATAAATTAGCTTATGCACACCTTAATTAGGGATGTGTACAAAGTTATCTAATTATACTCTGTTTACAAGCCTCGTTTTAATTTAATCCTGATTACAAAATAGAGAAATTGTCCACATGGGGGCATTGAAGGTCTTAAAAGTTCACATAGATGCCGGAATGGAGCTCTTAGGTTTGCTTAATGCAGTGATTCTAATCAGTACAAGCAGGTTTGAATGGGTACAACTATTATGACATTTACATTCATCTTCACACCCATTTCGGAGGCTAATATATGTTTTCTTTTTAGATCCATAGATAACTTGTTTATGTCAGGTCAGGCTGGGGAGCTGATGCACCAACAGACAGCGAAACGCCTCGGGATCCCGGCCGGTGACCCCCCAGGCCGATACACAATCCAGCCCCACATTCCTGAAATGGTCTTTCAACTGCCACAGCCGGGGGTTACGTGGGCGTGGGCCTGGTCCAGCTGCTTAGGACTTCCTGAATGAGGATCCTGTGAGCCGGATCATCCTCAGGGAAACGCGCCACATGGCCGTAGTGCCGTAACTGACGCTCTTTCTCCATACAGGTAATGAGCCTCACTTGGATCTCCTCTAGCGACAGCTCATTTGACACAAAGTCACACCAGCGATAGCCAAGGACCAAAGTTTTTTTCTTGTGTTTTTAATAACCACACTTATGTTGATAAGTTAATCTAAAGAGCAATTAAATTCATCCACTGTACCGTTTGGCCCTTAACCATGATTAATGAATTCAGCTTAATGCCATTTTCTCATTAGGTTCTCATTTAGAGTTCTGCTGCTGTTATAATAAAAAGGTAGGACAGCAAAATACATAACAAAGATATCATGTAATAACTGGGTGGTACGAAACTCATATTTTATTGTGAAAGACCACAATAAAAATCATTACAGAATACAGGCAAAATGAAACTAAAAATGAAATACAGTTTATTGTAACAATATGCTCAGATTAACAGTAACGTCGTCATTAATGGAATTATGTCTACAGTCACTAGTGTTTTTTCAGTCATTTTCACTTTTGGACAATGAGTTGGGTTGTAATACCTCATTATTGAAGTATTTTTTGATAGCAAATACACATCGATGCTAAAGTTATAATTCCCGCCTATCTCACCCTGAAACAGGCAGCCAGTGTGAAACTTTCCGTGTTAAACGCCACACATGGGCCCCCGGGGGTGATCGTCCAGGGCCCCACCCCTCTGCAAAGCCCCAGTGACCTCTGACCCCTGGTGCCCCCACTGACCTGATTCAGCTTCCTTCCAGCTTCTCTGTGGAAGCCCAGTAATGTCAAACATGGCCTAGTCAGAGACGAGCTGCCGGCATGAGATACAAACTGCAAAGCTAAAAGGACTGTGTAAAATGTGGGGTAATAATCACTGTCCGTGTACATGAATCGCAGATGCAGGTATGATCCATACTCAGCTGCTACACATTATCACTGTCCTGCAGTTACTACTAGATCTGAACTATAATTAGCTGATACCGAGTGAAAATATAATAGAGTTCGTCCATGAATAATAATCACTACATTTAAAGCATTTCTTGCACACAAACATAAATTTCAGTCTTATCAAAGTATTTCTATGAAGATGATATAGGGTGACACATCTGTGCATCTCTTCTTCTGATTTCTGAGGGCGATACGCATCATTTCGGACGGAGCAGAACATCACATTGTTGTCCGTAATAAAACGATGGCATGCTGACCAAACCTAAATGCTTATTCAGACCTGTGGCTAAAAGCAGGAAAGGTTTGACGCATGACGCATGTCAAACTGTCGTGCGTTTAGCTTCTGGCTAATATCTCCTTTGACGTGTGTGCAGGTGAGTGACGTGTGTGCAGGTGAGTGACGTGTGTGCAGGTGAATGACGTGTGTGTGAGAGCAGGGCGAAACTCCAGGCGTGAAACAACGGAAGCTGGTCTCCAGTATCAGAGCCTCAGTCCTGGGGAGGCATGTGGCTGCAGGCTTTGTCACCATTCATCACGAAGCCTTTGTTTGGGCAGAAGATCAGGTGGTAAGTGGAGTGTTTCCTGCCAGAGGCTGGCTTGGGAGGTCTGACCCTGGTGAGATTTGAATTAGAGCTCATCACTCCGATGATTGTCGTGACTTGAGGGATGAAGGAGTCGAGGGGAGGTGTTGTGGCGAAGTAAAAGGGGGTTAAGGAAACAAATGAACAGAGAGTGGAAACAATCGTGTGGCATCACCAATGGGAGGACTGGCAACCAGGTAGGGCACAGCAAACAGGAAGGTTCATCGTTTCAGTGACTGGATTGGGGAACACAGGACTGGGAAGCATGTATGCATGGGACTAATGAGGGAGCTAACGAGAGGCAGATGGGAGTGATTTCCAGGAAGGAGAGGCGAGATGAGTGGGATAGGCGTGGTTTGTTAGGGCCATGACAGGGTGGACACAGGCAGGGACAAGACAAAGATGAGAACAACTGTTTAAAGTTCATTTGTAAATACTGAGGTTTTTACCTACACGGATCTGCAATGTCTTGTGCTGCATAAGCAGGCAGACAATAACTGCATAATCAGCACAGACACAAACGGCTTCCTTCTCCTTGTGTTTTTCATGTCACATTATTATCTGACACCATTTATTGTTTTTGCTACATGACACTACAGCTTTTTCAGCTGAATTCACACCAGTAGGTTACCAGTTTGAATCCCATCTTTCCTCTGTGTGTGTGGAGTCTGCATGCTCTCCACAGGTTATGTAAAAGTCCATCTTCATCCCAAGGACCTGCAGTTAGGCTAATTTGCCTCTAAATTTCCCAGTGTGCTGCGTGTATTTTAAACAAGTGACACAGAAAACACACCACTTATTTCTCCCGTAATAATGCATCTTGGAATAAACTATTTTTTTTTTGCTTTCATAATTGAAATGTTCTTGGTAATTTCAGGGAAATCTGACCTTTCCATGCAAAACAGGTCAGCAATCAAGAACAAAGACAGCACAATGAGCCGGATGAAGGCTGCTCACAGTATTACTGTTAGATCATTATGGCTGGAGCAACTCGGCCAGCCTGAATGCGGCTGTAAGAGACGAGCAAAGCCGGCTACAGTATGGAGTCCTCAGCTCAAGGAGATAAATTCAGTTCAGTTCAATTCAATTTCATTTGCACGGCGCATTTTCACAACATAACGGGCTTCACGTTATCCCTGCCCAATCACGCTCGGCAGCGGCACCCCCAGTGACGGACGGACATTCCATCCCATCCCACTGTCAGTCTGCAGTCACAGCCATGGTCGGCCTTAAACATCGGGTGATGGATGTTCTTGCTATTTTTCTATCTCATTTTTCTAGTTTAGGACATTTTCTGCCGCACTCTGAAAAGCCAATTTTGTAGTTACAGCTAGTTTGAAGTTACACCGTAACATTTCAAAAGACTGATAAGTGACAAAGTTTAATTAACCAAATTAAAGGTCGTACTTTATGAAGCTTCAGATTACTGGGAACTGACCATCATATTCTCTAAATGAACAGGTCATATGATGCCATAAAACTCATTCAGCTGTTTGAAATGTCATGTCCAGTCCTCTGCAGCTCTGCTCCTCAGACAGCAGGCAACGTACATCAGGGATGTGGACAGTCAGAGGTCACACTGCTGGGGGAGAAATGTGCATTGTACATCAACATGGAGGGGACACCCTGGATGGGATGCCAGTCCATCACAGGGCACAGGGCAGGGGACACCCTGGACGGGATGCCAGTCCATCACAGGGCACAGGGCAGGGGACACCCTGGATGGGATGCCAGTCCATCACAGGGCACAGGGCAGGGGGCACCCTGGATGGGATGCCAGTCCATCACAGGGCAGGGGGCACCCTGGATGGGATGCCAGTCCATCACAGGGCACAGGGCAGGGGACACCCTGGACGGGATGCCAGTCCATCACAGGGCACAGGGCAGGGGACACCCTGGATGGGATGCCAGTCCATCACAGGGCACAGGGCAGGGGACACCCTGGATGGGATGCCAGTCCATCACAGGGCACAGGGCAGGGGACACCCTGGATGGGATGCCCACCCATAGCCCTAGGGTGTCACATAGGTTTTGCCTCTAATGAGTGTGATTACAGGTGACGCAGTTCAACGACTGATCTGGAGGCGTCTGAAAATGGAAGTTAGCTTTGGTCTGTTAGATGGATTCAGGCTTGGACCCCAAAAGGGTGATCAGTGATCCTGCTCTCCAGCAGACGTTACAGCCGAGGTGTATTTGGTGCGAGCTAAAGGCGTGTGACGCACCTGTTTTCAGGGCCACTGCTCACCTCACATCAGAAAAATGTGAACTGGATGCATAATTTCCCTTTTTGAAAACAAACACTCAGATAGCATACAAAGTGTAATTTTATACTAAGAAATATTTAAGTTAAATTTATATTATTCTTACAAATTCATTTCAAAGGGGTAAAAACTTCTGTTAAGTGCACATTAAAGGAAATTAAACCAATCAATTGTTAAAAACATTTCAATAACATCATGGCATTAAAGTTGCTCATTACATTGTTTAGAATTTATTTTAAAATCTCAACCTCAGCCAGTGAATAAGGCCGAGATCTAGTTTATGAAACTTCTGTAAACCGCTCCACAGGTCGCCGCTGGTCAGTGTTATATTTCCGGGGTCATTATCGAGGATAGCCCAGATGCGAAGGGCATAGGTTAGATAAAGGCAGCGGCTCTATCCGGCCCTGCGTTTGTTTCTCACCCCGGTATTTCCGAATGGATCCCGCAGCCGAAGCTGCTTCTGTGGGGGTGCAAGTGAAGGATGACCTTTCTGAGAAGTGCCAGAAGTTATTCGTCGAGTTTCTGGAGGAGTAAGTTGAACAATCGTTGCGTTTATTTGCACACATAGCATCAGTATAAACTTTGCAGACGATCTTGCGTCGTTGTTTTTAAAAATGCATGATCGGTTTATGTGCTTATAAACAGATTTCGGAACCAGAACGGGGACATATTATACTTGCCCGACGCGGAGGAATTAATCCGACCTGAAAGAAACACACTGGCCGTGAGCTTCACCAACATAGAGCACTACAACCAGCAGCTGGCTACTACGATCCAGGAGGAATATTACCGGTACCAAAGCTCATAATAACGTCGGCGTCGCGCGTTCCTTCTGCTGCGACAGCTTCTCTTAAAATAATATTTGGTGTATTTCCCATGTGAGATTAAGCGCTGTCTTTGTCACGCTGTGTTGTCTTGTGTAAGATGATCATTCGATGCTCTGATGGACTAACGTGTGCTTGCAGGGTGTATCCCTACCTCTGCCGGGCTGTGCGCCACTTCGCCCGGGACCACGGCAACATCCCTCCATCCAAGGAGTTCTACGTGGCCTTTTCCGATTTCCCTACCAGGCACAAGTAACGTGTCCAATGCACATTGCAGTATATCTGCTTGATTTATAGCCTCCACACTTTAGGCTCTCCTGGGACTATACAGGGTGTCCAAGTCAAAAATTTATTTCAAAGGCAAATGGAAAGGCGGATATGAGGAAATTATTACAAAATGGGACGTATATATTTAAGTTTTTCCCCCTCATTTAACACAGCTCTAAATGGGCACCATTAGTTGCACGAAGCGCATGAAGACGGTACCCGATTTCCTGCCATGTTCGCTGTACCATACCCTCATCAATGGTGGCCATATATATACACCAATACATTTTTGAAATTGTAAAGAGACTTTATGGACACCATGTATATAAAATATCAGCTTGATTTATGCGAAGTTTAACCTTTTTCGCGTCGTAATTATATGCTTTAAGGGATGCAGCAATTAGAAACGTGTATATTTCGTACTAATTGCAGCCCTTTACTGCCTAATAATGGTTTGCGTGCGTATGACCAGCGGTCCGTGCCCGTGCCCCGCCAGGATCCGGGAGCTGTCCGCCGCCCGCATCGGATCTCTGCTGCGCATCAGCGGCCAGGTAGTCCGCACGCACCCCGTGCACCCCGAGCTGGTCAGCGGCACCTTTCTCTGCCTCGACTGCCAATCCGTCATCAAGGAGGTGGAGCAGCAGTTCAGATACACCCAGCCGTCCATCTGCAGGAACCCCGTGTGCGCGAACCGGCGCCGCTTCATGCTGGACACCGACAGGTCCCGCTTTGTAGACTTTCAGAAGGTGAGCTGAGCAGTAAACAGCTTTTAAAGGGCCTTTCTAACATCATGCAGACTTGCTGTTTATTAAATGGGAATTCTTGCCGGGGAAAGAAAGCCAATAAAGATGAATTGGCTGAGATTGCAATGATTTACAGTGTATTTTATTGTTTGAGCGCTTCTTTGGGAGATGAAGGAAAATTACATCCACTTTGTGTCACACTGCCCTGGCTTACCAGTGATGAGTATTTTCCTGTCAATAAATACACATACTCATGGTTTATGCTGTATTTTAATGCCGTTTAGGAAGAATATTACAAATTGATAAGACGGCAGCGCGGAGGTTTATGATGATTGTAGATTAGAAGTAGTAAGTCATATCCAAAAATGCACTTAATGTCACACTTAAATTCTGCAGATAGAATAATAGCCCTAAGACTGGTTTCGTTTAGCTTTATTTGCATCACGCCGCTTGAGTACTTGTATAAAGAGGGAGGCGTTTCCCCGCAAGGTGCGCATCCAGGAGACGCAGGCCGAGCTGCCGCGCGGCTCCATCCCCCGCAGCGTGGAGATCATCCTGCGCGCCGAGGCCGTGGAAGCGGCGCAGGCCGGCGACCGCTGCGACTTCACCGGCACGCTCATCGTGGTGCCCGACGTCTCGGCCCTGGCCGTCGCAGGTATCTCGCCGGAGAGCCCCGAACATTTACCCTCATTTCAGGTTCAGATCACAGGCAGGGACTTGAATATTAATGTTCAGGTTCTGTACTAGACCTTTAGACTGAAAATGTGTGCTAGGGTGAAACTCACGCACGTCAACATTGTACGTGTTGACTTACAATATGACGCTTAGAATAATCCATTTACGTATAGTTTAAACGGTATTTTCTGTACTGTTATTGGTTTAAGGATCGACCCAAAAAAAATAATTTGCCACAAGTTAAAATGCTGCAGCCGCCGCTATGTCAATGTTTCACGGCAGCCTGAAACTGCAGCCTCGGGGGCTGATTTATTTTCTAACCATCACGCGGGGTCCCCTATTGATGTGCTCACATCGCTATTAATATTATCGTTTCGTTTGGTCTGGCAGCAGAGTTGGAGGGTAACATTGATCACTGACGCTATTCTCTTTCTCAGTTTCAAGTCCAATATTTCAAGTGAGGCATATAGTAAATGAGAAAGGAATGAATTCTGTACCCAAACTGCATTTACACTCCAGTCCTTCCCCTGAATGCTGACTGGCTGTTTTCAGCAAAGTGCCCGTTGGTTCCTAGTCTCCATCTGAGAATATTTTACGGAGAGCGCTTTCCTCATCAGTATGAGTGATCACACCTTTCAGAATGTCTTGCGTCTCTCTTTTCCCTCATTATTCCTGTTAACATTTGTTTATAGTGGCTTAAATTTGTTTTCCTGTGTTTTTCTTCAGCTTGCTGAACTATGTTCTGTTATTGATAGTTGTTGTTCTGTCTGAGTCAGTCTTGGTGTTGCTTGTATGAGGATGTGATTTTGTTACTGTGCTGAATAATGATATATGATCTGTGCCCCCCCCCCCCCCCCCCCCCCCGTCTGTGCACACTGGACAGTTTTTAATCTTCTAGCATCAGATTACTTTCTAATTGAGCCCGGCTTACCTAATTGGTTTAAGCCCTCAGGTGCTCAGTGACATTGTACCAATATGTGTGGCCCTTTAATACCCAGATGGGTGACAGCTGAAGTAGGTGTAGATAGGCTCTATGATAGGTCTGTTGTCTAGCTTATCATAGAGCCTAAGAGCCCGCTCCCTTACACGCTCCCTTACACGCTCCCTTACACGCTCAAGGCGACGCTCTGTTTGATTATAAGTGTCGGGGGGGCTGAGGGAATGGCAGCCCTGTGGCCTGCAGCTGACTGACCTTCCTTCCGCAATCCTAGGCACTCGGGCCGAGACCAGCAGCCGGGTCACCGGCAAGGAGGGCTTTGAGGCTGATGGTGTCCAGGGCTTGAGGGCCTTGGGTGTGCGAGATCTCTCCTACCGGCTGGCCTTCCTGGCGTGTCACGTGGCCCCCACCAACCCCCGGGTGAGCTGGGGGGGGTGTAGTAATGAGGAGGACCCCTGGAGGTGGGTCGTGTGTCTGAGCACTACAAGGAGGGGAGCCCCGATAACCAGAGTTAGGGGATATAAATACTCATGCAGGAGGCTTAAGCCCTGAAGTACCAGGTGATGGTTCCTGTTCTGATGGCACTAAGGTGGAGTTTTAGGCGGTGAGGCGAGTCGTTCGCTGCTGGAAGGATTAATGGCTGTTTCCTAGTTTGGCGGGAAAGAGCTCCGTCAAGAGGACCAGACGGCTGAAAGCGTCAAGAACCAGATGACTGTCCAGGAGTGGGAGAAGGTCTTTGAGATGAGTCAAGACAAGAACCTCTACCACAACCTGTGCACCAGTCTGTTCCCCACCATCCATGGTGAGCTGGGGCCGTACTCTGTTAGTCGCTGCCTGTAACCTAAACATGTGTGATACTGATTATATAATCCATCCGTTAGTCTTCACCTTGGTGGCACCTTATTTAGCTTCTCGTTGCTTTTGATTGCAGGAAATGATGAAATTAAAAGGGGAATATTACTCATGCTGTTTGGTGGCGTTGCCAAGACAACCATGGAGGGGACGTCCCTCCGAGGGGACATCAATGTGTGCATCGTTGGAGATCCCAGCACGTCCAAGAGTCAGTTCCTCAAGTGAGCGCGGTTCCTCGAGTGAGCACCCTGACCCGTGACCGGCGGGGCCCTGACCCGCCCCGAGACCGGCGGGGCCCTGACCCGCCCCGAGACCGGCGGGGCTGTGACCCTGTAACAGTCTTTTCTGGTGATTCACTAGTCAAGGTCTGCTGCAGAAACTCCAAAACCAAGGTGGCCCGGTCCTTCTCCTGCAGACACGTGGAGGACTTCGCCCCCCGCGCCGTCTACACCAGCGGGAAGGCCAGCAGCGCCGCCGGGCTCACGGCCGCGGTGGTGAAAGACGAGGAGTCTCATGAGTTCGTCATCGAGGCTGGGGCCCTCATGCTGGCCGACAATGTAAGAGCACGATCGGGGGGGGGGGACTCCCTGGTTACCGTGGTTACTTACGCCAGCTTTACTACAGGCCCGTGTCCTTCACAGGGCGTCTGCTGCATAGATGAGTTCGACAAGATGGATCTCAAAGACCAGGTGGCTATTCATGAAGCCATGGAGCAGCAGACCATCTCAATCACCAAGGCGGGGGTCAAGGTAGTAAAGCCTGACACGGATATTCAGTATTCCTCCTAAAACAAGCATGTCCAGGATGCTGGTCCCTGTAAATGTGCCGGTTTTCCTGCTACAGTCAGCGGTCTAATTGAATATTTCCAGTCCCTTCGCTGTTTGGTGTTTATATAACTCCGTTGGTGTAATTCACTCAAGTGGAGGTTATTTTACCTGTAGCTTCATCAATAGACTATGTGTATGTCTGTTTATGGCTATTTCTGGAGGCTTGGTATCACGCCTGTTGACAGTACCCTGGGCAGCGACTAACGGCTTGACGGCGACTGTCTGCAGGCGACGCTGAACGCACGGACGTCAATTCTGGCAGCTGCGAACCCGATCGATGGCCGCTACAACAGGTCAAAGTCTCTGAAGCAGAACGTGAACATGTCTGCCCCCATTATGTCGAGATTCGACCTCTTCTTTATTCTGGTGGATGAGTGCAATGAGGTTTGTGCCACCGCCAGGAAAGCAATGCTCTCCTCAGTTTAACTCCATCTTTTAAGATGTGCAGTAACATTTTTAAAAATATTATTGCAAAGTGCGGAAATCGCGGAATACAGACTCGGGAAATATTCTAAACCATGGATAGTGATGAGTCAGTTTTTATCTCAGATCTTGTATCATTGATTTATTGCTTCGCTGATAGTTGTGTTCCTGTCTCTCGCATAACTTTGGCTTAATTTCCGCCTCATATCTAAGATTTCCTGATTTCACGTAACATTTTTAACTCGTGTTGAGACTGCTGTCTGGTCACAGCTGGTCGACATGGTTGCGTTCAAACTCTTTATTTTGCGGCTAGAGTTTAAGCAGGTTGGTTATGTAAGTATAATTTGCTCTGTGCAGTTAACAGTTAAAGCGCCACATTAGCTTGACTAGTAGTAAAATGTCAGATCTGCGGCTCAGGTTACAGATTACGCCATCGCGCGACGCATCGTCGACCTGCACTCCAGGAACATCGAGTCTGTGGAGAGGGT
This sequence comes from Brienomyrus brachyistius, assembly GCF_023856365.1. Taxonomy (NCBI): domain Eukaryota; kingdom Metazoa; phylum Chordata; class Actinopteri; order Osteoglossiformes; family Mormyridae; genus Brienomyrus; species Brienomyrus brachyistius. Next base: position 210,652 of record NW_026042356.1, on the reverse strand, counting down.
TTACTGCCCTGACGAGATCCAGAGATACATTCTCTTCGCTCGCCAGTTCCAGCCAAAGGTGAGCGAGTCGGGCTCTCCGCCATCTTCCTTACAGTGCCGTCTCCATCGCAGTGATCTTCATATCACCTCCACTTCAAAGCCGCCACCCATCCTGTCATTTTCCAGCTTCACCTATTATTTATGGTCGTTTCGCTTTTTGGAAATTACAAATCGCTGCTGTGGGGAAGGAATGACAGGGTGGAGAAAATGCCGCGTTCCTGTGGCGAGAGCAGGGTGTTTTACCCCAGATTCCCCTGCGGGGATGCAGCCGTTTTAACTGCACTGCCTCCCGTTCCATTCCAGCGTCTTGCAGTCGCTTATCCTGTACAGGATCCTGTGGTGCTGATTTGAAATGATGTGCTTGTTTGTTTGAAGTTATAAAATTATTTGACTCGCCTCCTGCATGTTTTTCTAAACAAGCTGAAACCAGTGTTGACCATTAATAACTGCAGCAGGTCAACAAGTGAACCTTTGCATCAGTATTCTGACTGAACTTATGCTTTCTGATGGTCAGTAGATGAGGATGGATGGATGGATGGATGAAGCATCACCAATCTGTTCGAGTGTGAAATCAGCTGTGCTGGAGGCCTATAAGGTCTTATTTGAGGAACTTTCTGTGCCTCTGCATTGAAGGTGGCAGCACAGTAGCCTAATAAAAACTTGAAAATATGGGTTTGGCCACACTGCATGTCGTAGAGCTTCTGTGGGCCGATGCTGATGCTGTGTCCTGGGCTTTGGCTCCCCCTGCCTGTGCCGGCTGGCATTGCGGGCCCAGATCACCAAGGAGGCGGAGGAGTTTGTGGTGGTTCAGTATAAGCGCCTGCGGCAGAGAGACAGCAGCGGCGCCACCAAGTCGGCCTGGCGCATCACCGTGCGGCAGCTGGAGAGCATGCTGCGGCTGTCTGAGGCCATGGCCCGCATGTACTGCTCTGACGAGGTGAGCGCTGTGCCCACAGGGGGCGCTCTCTGGCTGGGAAAGGTGGGCTGTGTGTATTATAGTATCGTATAATATCTGCGAGTGCCTTACCCACGTAAACCGCTGTTAGTGATACTGGGGCTGGTCTGTTCATTTTATCATTATATAGAATTACAGCTTTCTTGCATAACTAAAAATGTACCTGCGGTTTATAAAGGCACATCTGCAGTTCTGCTTTTACATGCATCTCTCTCCTTGGCCCCTGCAAGGTGCAACCCAAGCATGTAAAGGAAGCTTTCAGGCTCTTAAATAAATCCATCATCCGCGTGGATTCGCCCGACGTCAACTTCGATCAGGAGCGGGAAGAGGACGCGAGCGGTGAGTGTCTCCCCGCGCCCCCCGGAATCGCCGAGCGTCACTGCCGTTCCTTATACAGCTCTGTGATGGAGGAGAAAAAAATCCCTGGGGGTCAGAGGTCAACTGGCTGCCCAACCCTCCTGAGCATGCTGACATTATTGAAAAGGAGTGCTTGCTTGGTAAAAATGTGGTATAGACTGTGGTCAAGGGCAAAGTCCGTCAGTGAGTCTGATCTCCAAGCCCCCTGTGTAGGGTGCAGGTTGGAGTCTGCACCTGTGTTCAGGCACATACATGATGTCACGATTTTATGAGGTGGTCTGCTGCGTGTGCTGGTCTCTTTGGTCCCGCTGATGGGCGTCTCTGCTCCCCCAGATCAGAATGACGTGGAAGAGGAAGAAGTGAGGTCGGCCACAGTCCCGGCACCGGCCCGACCCAATGAGCTCCACAAGGCTGCGGTCCCCAAGCCTGCCCTCAGGATGTCCTTCACGGAGTACAAGAAGATCTCCAACCTGCTGGTGCTGCACATGCAGAGGATGGAGGAGCGTGAGTGTCCCCAGAGGGTGACGGGGTCCGTGGGGGGGGGGGCACTGAGGGTCCCACCAGCTGCACGGCAGAGCCACATGTTAGCGTAATGATGATAAAATGTCCGCAAATACTTCAGTGTCGGTAATGAGTTGGTAACGGTCTTTTCAGGTAATGAGGAGTCCTCCCTGAAGAGAAGCGAGCTGATCAACTGGTACTTGAAGGAGATGGAGAGCGAGATCGAGTCCGAGTCCGAGCTCATCGCCAAGAAGAACCTGGTAGAGAAGGTCATTCACAGGCTCATTCACTATGTAAGTGCTGCTCGGCCAAATGGCAGACTGGGCGAGGAGTCAGGCTGAGTCTGTTCCCATCACTGTGACTCCATCTCCATCAGGACCACATCATTATAGAGCTGACAAAGACGGGGCTGAAGAAGATGGAGAAGGGGGGCGAGGAGCCCATCATAGAAGAGGACCCCCTCTTAGTTGTCAATCCTAATTACGTGCTTGAAGACTAACTGCAGACATATATCTATGATTTGCATAAGTATCCTAGAGTCCTGTATACAGGTGGCAGCTGTGTTGCTTGAAGATTCTCTATTAAATGCTAAATATCTATGTCTGGGGTAGCAGCATAATAAATGTATTTTTGCATAACTGGCGTGTGTGTGTTGTGTGTTTTGGGTTTTTTCTCTACTAAAACACCAAGCGGAACCGGACATTCCGTTCACACGATCAGGTTTGTATATGTTGTGTGTTTTTAACTGTACAGCACTTTGGGCAGCAAATGCTGATTTCAAAGTGCTTTATAAAGTTTACTTTTCTTTTAGCAGTCGGCGTTATAGAGCCGTTGTCCCTGTAACCCAAGGAAGCAGGAGAACAGCGACGCTGAGAATAACCTGTCTATGGAATCGAAGATGCCTCGCTGCGCGTGACGCCCGACATTAACTGCTCTAGGTCACGCCACTCGCCTGCCGGGTGATTTTCGCTTGTATCAATTGCCGCATGATGTGTATAGCGATTTGCTATTTTATGGACACGCAGGCTGTTCCAACAGCTGAAACCACTTCTCTGATGTCCACTAGATGGCAGCTTGAGCCTATGATAGTACTGTGTTGCCATTGTTTAAAGTACTTTGAGTTTTATTGCATAACTATTTGTGTAAGGCCGTAATTAGATATTGGATACTCAAATATAAAATATAATTACGCCCCCCCCCCCAGTGTTTACTCCATGGCTATGACCTTGTATTGGTATATGATTAGTATTCGTTGACATGAAATATTTAAAAAGGTGTAGAAAACTGCCTTTTTATTCATCTACTTCGTAGTTTGCCTGGTTGTGCCGCAGAAACACAATTTTATGTCGGACCTCTTCTACAGAGACGCGAGTAACTCGTGCTCCCAAGCTGTATATAGGTTCACGTTGTTTTTAAGGGAGATACTAAAGAGACTGTTAGATATGAATGTCGAAAAGCACGGCAGCCCGAAGTGCATCTTGGGCCCTTATTCTGACTCGTTAATGGGCCCATATCCTGTAATCATGCGAGTTTCACTTTCTCTGATTGCCTCATAATGGCTCAGTCAGTAATATCAACGCGGTTCTCTAGGAATATTTTGCTGCTTAATAATGAAATCTAAACACAGCCTTTGTTTGGGTTTATTTTCTGCTTATTTTGAGAAATATTGCTGCCACTAAAACTGCGGCCAAAACGGAAATCGTGAGTCACGCAGAATGTGCTGTCCGCCCCCTGAGTGAGTTATCGGCTTATTTTATGCTCGGACCTTCTTCAGCTGTCAACATATCTGATGAATTTAATTTATTCGTGTCCCTTCCTACCACGGCTGTGTTTCCCTTTGAGTGTGCGGACACACATAAAGGTGGTGGTGCCCTGGCACGGACCGGCGCTCCGTCCGCGAAGCACCCGGCCGCTGCCCTGGCACGGACCGGCGCTCCGTCAGCTAAGCACCCAGCTGGTGCCCTGGCACGGACCGGCGCTTCGTCCGCTAAGCACCCGGCTGCTCCACGATCCAGGAAGACGCATGGTGTGGTACATGGATTATATTTCTGTGTACATTCATGTTAACAAGGATAATCTTCCTGTGAGGTCTAGTTTGCAAAATCGCGTAGTTATAATAAAAGTCCCACGTTGATGTGAAATAGATATGACTATTGAAAGGTTTGCCTGCACAGACCCTGCATCTCACCCCTACAGGCTGTCGGCACCCTGCCAATACCAATCATGGATCAACCTTCATTTTATCATACGTCATAATGGAAAATCATTCCTGAGTGCAGTGTCTCCGTTCCTGTGAAACTCTGTATTTGTGTGTTTTTCCTCTAAAGAGTGTTCTGATCTCATTTTCAGTTCCTTAGGCATAGCATATGCATTAACGTCTTTAATTGTTCACATTATTCACGACTGATTCTCGTCGGTCTGCCGAGGGAACGGGCCTTTGCATGGAGTCTTAAAATGAACCCCATTCAGTGTACTGAGCACGTGCCGATATTTCCCGGCCATTCAGTGAATGGATCCTCTGATGTATTATCTATAAACACGTGGATTACGTAAAAATCCTTTACCTGACTACCTTTCCTATCTGTTGGATGTGTGGTTCCGGTGGGTTACATGGAGCAGCCTGGACGTTCCCCGTTGGCGTGCCGTTCTGTGCTGCGTTTCAGGCAGGCGATCCGAACCCTTTTCACATATCAGGACTCCAATCGCCCGCTGATGATATCTGAACGGTGTGGTAACACCAGTCCAGTTCTGTCCGTCAGGGGTCACGCAGCCTTAGTGATCGTCAAATGCGCTGAATTCCAGCAGCGCCGAGCGGGGAGGGAAATCACTTCCTAAGGATTCTTCTGCTTTCAAACTCCTGGGTTTTATACAAAAATATATGAAGTGTCAGTGAATTTAGTTCGCTATTTTTTCAGCAGTATATTTCTGATAAGTGCCTATACGGTAAGTAAGCTCCATGAAAGAAACTGAATTATTGCATTAATTAGATCTGGCAAAAAAGAAATCTGCACATCGGGTCAGTGTGCTATGAACTGGTGTCAATGGACATTAATCTGCATTGTTCTACATTTCCAGTGGGCCGATGCTTCCTTCCAGTGCTGTAAAGGATACCCCTCACTCACCCATGCAGTCACATCTCGGAACCGTCCACGTTCCTGATGAAGCAGAAGTATTCCTCTGTACAAGGCATCATGGCCTAAATATTTGATCATCTAGCTATGTTATAGGCTTATTGTTCTAAATGCTCTGTATACAGTATATTATTTTAGAAATGAGTTTGTTTTTTTTATTACTTAACATCGTATGTTTTATCATTCTTCAATAACTGTCATTTCCTTACTGATTTACACTTCAGACCGAACTGTTTTGTCAGCTGGACTAATCTGGCAAAATAGTCCAGTTTTAAAGTAAATTCTCTTAAGTTAACAGCCTTAATAAAACTGAAGTCAATAGCTGATGTTAAGTGAGACTGAATAGTTTTTACGATTAAAAAAAACATTTTTGCAATATTTCATTTTTCAGTAAAAATGCGTTTTTATTTTGCAATATGTTGAATTGTTATTATTAACTTTCGATTAAGAATTCTTAATCTTATAAATCGTAAACTAAATTCAAATGAAAAAGTTTACAGGTAAATATTATAACATTTAAGTATATGTAACAGAAGTACTTGTAGCCATTAATAGTCCCAAGTGCGTTACATATAAAAATAATTACGTTGGGTAATGTTTTAGAATTGGTGCCGATGTGGTGTGTTAATATGAGGCGAAATGAGCTTAAAGGGAAGTTGAGTGCTCTATTGTTCAAGGATTAACTTGAAAAAAGTCTTGGTCAACTTTTAGAATTTGCGAAACGAATGTTTTCGCTCCATTTAAGGTTTAATGAAGTATGATCAGTCACTAGACCTTTGAAAACGACGCGAACCCGAGACAAACCGCGTTTCAGACAAAAATTATTTTCTTAATATGAAATTTGTAGCGGGTTCCCGCTAAAGAACTTGCCATGGCAGCCATTCATATTTTAATAAAGAAACCGTTAGTTTTAACTTAATAACATGAGTACTCTTGGTCATGGTAAGTACTGGTGTGTATTTAAATCCCAGTACACACGAGTACATCGACTCTTCCCATGTTCCAAATATTTATCGCATGTGGCGAGTCAGTAGACCTTCTTCTAAGCATTCACGACTGAAACGAACAGAGAAATTATTATGGGTGACAGCACAAATAATGGGACGAAACTACACTTGCCGTTACTTGAAATGACAGATGAATTGGATCGGTACCGGCCAGCTAAAGCGTACTGCAATGTTTTTGAAATTGCTTAGGCTACTGAACTAATTGCCCATTCAGTCCCATTAAAAAAAAGTAAACCAAAATTACTCGTATAATGGTGATATCGACATTCCGGTTGGTGCTAATATCCGAGAAAAGGCGACCTGTCGTTTGTTTCCCTTAATCACTATGTTGCATAATGCTTCAATGCCTTAAGAGAATGACTTACTTTAGTTGCGCCAGTACGTTTCATCGCTTTGTTTTCCTTGCAGACTCGTCTGTAACTCGGGTTCACTTTCACCAAATTTCACACTATGGGCTCTATGAAACCCAAGCAAAGAGTCCAATCCGAAACCCCATCTGCCTTTGTACCCTAATCTTATACGTGGATCGGACTTTAAGGGAACGCGGTTCCACGTGTATTCTGTTTACTGTACGAAAAACTTCCAATAACTCCCCCCCCCCCCCCCCAAAGGAATGTATGCCGGCCATGCACCTCCCCTGGCGTTCGTAGTGGACGGGGTTGCCTGCGATCCCGCCCGTCGATCGCGACCCTGTATGTGTGTGTCTGTCTGTCTGTGTGTGCGCGTGTGTGTGTGCGTGTGCGCGCCCGCGTTTGCGAGGCCGGCCGACTTGCGTGCGAAGAGCTCGCCTTGTCATTCAGAGGAATCCGCCACCTGAAACACAAGGAAGTGGAGGCGACCCGGGCTGCTATAAAGCATCCAGCACATCTGCCGTCTGACACGAAACAGAAATACTCACTTCGAGTTTTTATTTTAACCAACCAAAAACATTCCTGTAAATCCACACTGAAACTGCACAGGGACAGATAAACATTAATAGAGCTTTTAGGTAAGTGATTTGTTATGTGCGTTATCCATAGCTAATGTTTTTGGGAAGTGACATGCGGAGTGTGTAACATTTTATAATTGCTGATTTAACTGTAGTATTGTAATAATACTACATTAATAAGTATAGTAATACGTCTGTGCGTCTGCATGTCAGTGTGACGGTATTCGTACCGTTTGTGGAATTGCTGTTGGTGCTGTTGGTAAATAATGGTTAATACTTAGTCCATATGCTTCGGGAAATTGCAAATACAAACTAAGATATTAATATTTTAATGCATTCAGTATAATTTCTTTTGCTAGTGATTTAGCTAATAGATACAAGCATGAATGCCCTCCTTTTAGACGTGATTGCCTGTTGCTGGCGTACTTTACAAAAGTGTGAAAAGCCCGCCGACTTTGTCTTTTCTGTTAAAAATATTTCTAATTTTCCGGCTTTAGGGCACCTGTCACCGCCCCCCTCCCTGAGCGCGAGAGCATGATCCCGCCGGGAGACTGCATGTATGCCGGCCGCAAGCGACGCAAGCCGGTTCAGAAACAGTTAAGTATCCATGAAATTACCCTGTATCATCATTACAAATAACGATTCAATCATTACAATTAATTTCAAATCAATACAGCTGCAATTTCAAATTTAATCAACTTTATCATATTAACTCAGTCAGATTTATTGAGTTATTCCTAAACAAAGATACTCAGGCTACATTTTTCAACATATTCAATAAATATTTAAATTCATTTTAATGAGTGCATATTTTGTTCTATATTTGTGGATAAAAATACTCCTCATTCCTCCGTTTTGTTTTATAAATTAACCAGGTTGAATACTGCAAAAAAGCATTATGATATTTCAAGCATAACTTTTGGTGGAATTTGATGGAGTCAGAACACGAATTCTTATCCACTGCGTAAAAGTGATTTATGTAATAATTTTCAGATGTTGACTAAATTTGCATAATTCTAAACAAGTTTAATTTTGTAACTGCAGGGAAGTCAATGGTAGCTTGAATTGCAATATAAAAATGGTCTTATGCCTAAAATATTTTTCCTGTTGATATGTATTTCACTGATGAATTACTTGATGTGACTTCATGCTGTACTTTAATATATGACACTTTTTATTTGCAAATAAACATCTAAATAACTGGAAAATAAAAACAGTGGTAAGAAACCCAGATAAAATGTGTTGCGTTCAGTATTTTGAATATTGAAAGCAAATCTTTTATTCTCTTTTTACACCAAAGAGAATGTAACGTAATTGTTCTGTTTTCACGTCAAACGTTACAGCGTTCCGAATAAAAGCATAAGTTCAATATGATCAGGGCTCCAGAAATGGAAGAAAGTCACAGCTATATAATATTAGTGGAAATAGAAGATGCTGTATGTTGATGGTGAGTTAAGACATTTTAGAATATCTGAATGATTCACTTGAAAACCTTTAATTTAGATAAAATGCTGGTGTGTGATTAGATGGCTGTCTCTCTCGCACGTGAAGATACTAAGAAAAGATGAAATGGGCCGACAGTTGGACCTGCAGACACCAGAGCCAGGAAATGAAAGTCACACTCCCCGTTTATTTAAAGACGGGGGGTGGGGGCGGGGGGGGCGGGGGGGGGGGCGCCACTGTGGCTAGCTGGGGGAAACCGTCCCCACAGGATCAGGACCGCTGTGTTCGAGCCGTACTGGTGCTGCACTGGGAGGACCGACGCTTTCTGTGCTGCCCTGGCAGGATTGTTTGAAAGCTGCTATTCATGCGGTTCACCCCTTTAAGTTTTGCTTATTTGTTGGTCCCCACAGATGCAAAGTCATTTTCACTGCTGGTATTTCTCTGACTGGAGCTGTTAGGAGTTGCTGTCACGTCCTGCTCGTCTGACTCTCCCGTGTTCCACGCCCCCTCGCTACCTCGTGTGGACTCCCGGTGTTCTCACTTGTGTCTAGTTGTCGTTAATCAATTCTATACATTAAATGCTTCCAAGACTGTCTTACCCTCTCTGGTCATTGACGTTCGTGTTTGTATCGCTGTCCTGTGCTTTGGTGATTAAACCGCCATTCACCCGACTTCACTGCTTTCTGTGCTACTTCCCTGGACGCAATCTGTAACAGCTGCGTTTTGTACCAGTGGACAGATTAGGCTTCTTAGATCCAATGTGGACCAGCCAGCTTTCTGGTTACTAGCTAGTGAGTACACCTAACTATCCACTATGATTCTTTGGCACTTCAAACGTCGAATTATTCATGTCATTCATGAGTCTGTTAAATAGGTAATTTATGGTAAAGTAAAGTAACTATGCAATAAGATAAGATAATCCTTTATTAGTCCCACAAGTGGGAAATTTGCATAGTTATGGCAGAAAGTGGACAGTACAAGAATTGGCTGGCATGTGTGGCTGTTGTTTAAAAAGATATGTTTGGAACAGTGGGGTTGCGTCCACATAAAATTAAAATGCCATAATATTCTGGATAATTCCCCAGCTGTAAAATGGTAAAGGTCAAAGGTCACCCTCTGGCCTGCTTCCATTGGCTGCTGTGACAGAACACAGCCTGGAGGATGCTGGGATGTCCCTGACCCTGTCTCAGCACCATGTCCTCTTATTGTGCCAAGAGGGGCTGTGGTCACCAACCGGCTTTTGCTGCTTCTGTCGTCAGGAAGCCGCAAGCAGGAAGTCAGAAATCCAACCCTTCGAAGAGGCACCGCGACCGGCTGAATGCCGAGCTGGATCGCCTGGCCGGCCTGCTGCCCTTCCCCCCCGATGTCATCTCCAAGCTGGACAAGCTGTCCGTCCTACGGCTCAGTGTCAGCTACCTCCGGGTCAAGAGCTTCTTCCAAGGTAGGTGTCTGTGTACTGACTTATTTCGCTGACACTCTCATCTAAAGTGACACATGCATTTTGAGAGAGCGCAGTTGGTCAGAGTATCTTAGGGGTTAAGGGCCGATTGGTGAAATCACTATGCTTAACGCAGGATTTGAACTAGCGACTCTCTGATGACCACCTCCCTGGACACCCCTTGCTGTTGACACCCCTCCTTGGACACTCCTTGCTGTTGATACCCCTCCTTGGACACCCCTTGCTGTTGATACCCCTACTTGGACACCCCTTGCTGTTGATACCCCTCCTTGGACACCCCTTGTTGTTGATACCCCTACTTGGACACCCCTTGCTGTTGATACCCCTCCTTGGACACCCCTTGTTGTTGATACCCCTCCCCGGATACCATTTGCTGTTGATACCCCTCCTTGGACACCCCTTGCTGTTGATACCCCTCCTTGGACACCCCTTGCTGTTGATACCCCTCCCCGGACACCCCTTGCTGTTGATACCCCTACTTGGACACCCCTTGCTGTTGATACCCCTCCTTGGACACCCCTTGTTGTTGATACCCCTCCCCGGATACCATTTGCTGTTGATACCCCTACTTGGACACCCCTTGCTGTTGATACCCCTCCTTGGACACCCCTTGCTGTTGATACCCCTCCCCGGACACCCCTTGTTGTTGATACCCCTACTTGGACACCCCTTGCTGTTGATACCCCTCCTTGGACACCCCTTGTTGTTGATACCCCTCCCCGGATACCATTTGCTGTTGATACCCCTACTTGGACACCCCTTGCCGTTGATACCCCTCCTTGGACACCCCTTGTTGTTGATACCCCTACTTGGACACCCCTTGCTGTTGATGCCCCTCCCTGGACACCCCTTGTTGTTGATACCCCTACTTGGACACCCCTTGCTGTTGATGCCCCTCCCTGGACACCCCTTGATGTTGATACCCCTCCCCGGACACCCCTTGCTGTTGATGCCCCTCCCTGGACACCCCTTGCTGTTGATGCCCCTCCCTGGACACCCCTTGCTGTTGATACCCCTCCTTGGACACCCCTTGCCGTTGATACCCCTCCCCGGACACCCCTTGCTGTTGATACCCCTCCTTGGACACCCCTTGCTGTTGATACCCCTCCCTGGACACCCCTTGCTGTTGATACCCCTCCCCGGACACCCCTTGCTGTTGATACCCCTCCCCGGACACCCCTTGCTGTTGATACCCCTCCTTGGACAGCCCTTGCCGTTGATACCCCTCCCCGGACACCCCTTGCTGTTGATACCCCTCCTTGGACACCCCTTGCTGTTGATACCCCTCCCCGGACACCCCTTGCTGTTGATACCCCTCCTTGGACACCCCTTGCTGTTGATACCCCTCCCTGGACACCCCTTGCTGTTGATACCCCTCCTTGGACACCCCTTGCTGTTGATACCCCTCCCCGGACACCCCTTGCTGTTGATACCCCTCCTTGGACACCCCTTGCTGTTGATACCCCTCCCTGGACACCCCTTGCTGTTGATACCCCTCCTTGGACACCCCTTGCTGTTGATACCCCTCCCCGGACACCCCTTGCTGTTGATACCCCTCCCCGGACACCCCTTGCTGTTGATACCCCTCCCCGGACACCCCTTGCTGTTGATACCCCTCCCCGGACACCCCTTGCTGTTGATACCCCTCCTTGGACACCCCTTGCTGTTGATACCCCTCCCCGGACACCCCTTGCTGTTGATACCCCTCCTTGGACACCCCTTGCTGTTGATACCCCTCCTTGGACACCCCTTGCTGTTGATACCCCTCCCCGGACACCCCTTGCTGTTGATACCCCTCCTTGGACACCCCTTGCTGTTGATACCCCTCCCCGGACACCCCTTGCTGTTGATACCCCTCCCCGGACACCCCTTGCTGTTGATACCCCTCCTTGGACACCCCTTGCTGTTGATACCCCTTCCCGGACACCACATGCTCTTGATACCCCTCCCCAGACACCCCTTGTTGTTGATACCCCTCCCCGGACACCACATGCTGTTGATACACGGAGCCTGACCTTATTGTAATACCCGCATACACTGTTTTGCGAACACTGGTGAACAAAGCAGTTAAATTGTGACCAGTGTTTGGAAACACTAGATGTTTCATGGACAATCTTGCAATAATGAAAAGATGGAGGCTGCCCATTCCCATACAGGACTTTCATGGAGAGCTTCCAGAACACCAGCTGGTGTCATTACAGCCCAGATGCCCCCCAGTGTCATGTTTGGGGGCCTTTGTCCTGGCAGTTTGCAGTCCCGACGCGGTTTGTGATCTCACACTTTGCAGAAGCAAGTCTTTTCACCTGCCAGTCAGTTATACGGCAATCCAAAGGCCGCTGAGATCTTTCGATCGTCAGCTGAGGAAATCGTCGGTTAGATGATATTTCTTTGATCTTTTCTTCCATTGTGAGTTTCATAGGTTTATTTTTCAGGGATATATTCAAATGAATCCAGCCCTAAGGCTGAGGAATGTTCCTTATACATCCGTCATGCGCACTTTCCTGATCGCTGTCTAACCAAGGTCACACTCAACATCTTTGCCTTGTTTTGTTTTTTGGTATTTTTTTTTTCCTGACGTGAGTCATAGGGAAAATGACTCTTAATTTCTGCCATTTACCCCTCTAGTTATAGAATAAAATTAAGAAAACAGTGTCACAAGGACATGTTTTGGTAGTTTAAGTAGGGTGTCACTATTCCATGCACAATATTGTGTAATAACTACCCCAAGCCCATATACTTCAGATAAACAGGCTTCACTGTATCTGCACAGTAGTGATTTGCCAGTGAGAAGCTGATACTTTGCTGTGCTCTAGTCTGTGCAGTGTGTTAACATGTAAATCGTATTCTGACATGCGGCTTTTGACGTCCGCCGTGGGCGCTGTCAGCTGCAGCCGGTTCTGGGCCTTTTCCAGAAGGTCTGACACCTGTGTACGTGCCTGAAAGCAGCATTTGTCACGACGGCCTCCGTAAAAATGCTGCTTCTTCTGTTTTACTGACTGTACAAATTTCATATGTATTTAGGCTTTTTCTGCTGTCTTTGTCGTGTTTTCATGTCAGTGGCAGTGGCTTCAATGATCTGAGGCATAACACACACACACAGACACACACACACAGACACAGAGACACACACACACACACAGACACACACACACACACAGACACAGAGACACACACACAGACACAGACAGACACACACACACACACACAGACACACACACAGACACAGAGACACACACACAGACACAGACAGACACACACACAGACACACACACACAGACACACACACAGATACACACACACACACACAGACACACACAGACACAGACACACACACACACAGATACACAGACACACACAGACAGACACACAGAGACACACACACAGACAGACAGACACACACAGACACACACACACAGACACACACACAGACAGACACACACACACAGACACACACACAGACAGACACACAGACACACACACAGAGACACACACACAGAGACACACACAGACACACACACACACAGACACACACAGACACACACACAGAGACACACACACACACAGACAGACACAGACACACACAGAGACACAGACAGACACAGACACACACACACAGACAGACACACAGAAACACACACACACAGACACACACAGAGACACACAGACAGACAGACAGACACACACACACAGACAGACACACAGAGACACACACACACAGACACACACACACACAGACAGACACACAGAGACACACACACACACACAGACACACACACACACAGACACACAGACACACACACAGAGACACACACACAGACACACACAGACACACACACACACACAGACAGACACAGACACACACAGAGACACAGACAGACACAGACACAAACACACACACATACAGACACAGACAGACACACAGAGACACATACACACACAGACACACACAGACACACACACACACAGACAGACAGACACACACAGACAGACACACACACAGACAGACACACACACACACACACACACAGACACACACAGACAGACACACAGAGACACAGACAGACACACACACACAGACACACACACACACACAGACAGACACACACAGACACATATGAAGACACACCGACAGACAGACACACACACACACACAGACACACCGACAGACAGACACACACACACACACACACATATGAAGACACACCGACAGACAGACACACACAAACACACACAGACAGACACACAGACACACACACACACAGACACACACACACACAGCGGCGCCGTATAGAGGTACCCCTAAAAAATGTCAAACGTAATTGGATTGTTCTGGGTTGAGAGCCCATAATGATTCTCTAGCACACACACAGTGAGAGCTGTATTGCGGTTTTAATGTTGATTTGTAATTTATGATCTAGGATCCAGAGTGTAGATGCAAAGGACCTTTCGTGGTCTGGAAAGACAATTATTGGCTAAAGGGAGGGTAACAATGACACTATTAATCACCATTTTTAGTTTTTATCGTTTACTTAAATGAGAAGAGCTGTATGTAATACCGACCATGAGCTGTAGCTAGAGAACAGCCCCCCCCCCCCCACTCAGATAATTGGGTAATGTACTCCGCTGTCAGACATCACTTCTCTAATCACACCATAATACCTCAACTGCTGTTTCTGATTATATATGTGGCACATCGATGAAAAAATACAGAACGTTCTCCAGCAAGGAACTGCAGTGCAGTATGAAAATGAGATGTGGAATCGATAGGGAAATGTAGACCTGGGCATAGTTTATGAAGATAATTTCCTTTTGGTGCCTATAATTGTTATAGTGATATTCTTTATCTTTATTCCCATTTGCTTATATGTCTCCATGGCCAGCGGCTGGGGGATTAAAGGGGATTTCAGTGCTTGTTGTCAGGTGTTTATCCTGAGGACTGACACCTGGAGGAGGGCCTCAGATGGCATTTTCAGCGCGAGTGCAGAGCAGCTGGCAGCTGATTGGCTGAGTGATGAGTCAGTGAGAGACAGGTGAGCAGCGTGATTGGCGGCAGTCTAGCTCTGCCGGTGGCTCGACACCCAATCAGCGTGTAGCTAGTGGCATTGTGTCTTTCTGTCAGCTTTTCTCAGTCCAAAAACATGTGGCTCAGTGTCCTAAACTTTCCCAGAGTGTGTAATTGTGTTGTTGTTTCTCCAGTGATTCCCAGTTTCTCACTGCATTCTCGTCTTTTTTTGTTTTTGGCTGGAAAAAAACAAGAACTAAGTATATCTTAAGAGGGTTAAATTGTTTGTTTTGGTGTGATTTCATAGTAATGATGCTGTACTGAATACAGTGAAGTTGAAGGCTTACTAATTAATGTTCCTGTTTAATTAAAGATAAAACCCGTGGAAGCAGAACAATAAAGGATGTTCATGGAGTTCCTTCCTGAGAAATGTGTTGCAGCAGCCTGTCCTAAAACATTTGTTCGCTCTAGAAGCCGTTCTCAGGACCGACTTGTGACATATTTCCTGAAACCACTAGGGGGACGATGACAAACCTGTGTCTAACAGGCGCTGAGTGAGCAGAGAGAATCATTAATGGAAAGGAAATTTGATAAACATGCACAAGACTGGGGTGGCATGGTGGTGCAGTGGTTAGCACTGTTGCCTCACACCTCTGGGACCCGGGTTCGATTCTCCGCCTGGGTCACATGTGTGGAGTTTGCATGTTCTCCCCATGTTGTCGTGGGGTTTACTCAGGGTACTCTGGTTTCCCCCCACAGTCCAAAAACATGCTGAGGCTAATTGGAGTTGCTAAATTGCCTGTAGGTGTGCGTGTGAGTGAATGGTATGTGAGTGTGCCCTGAGATGGGCTGGCCCCCCTCCTGGGTTGTTCCCTGCCTCGTGCCCATTGCTTCTGGGATAGGCTCCGGACCCCCTGTGACCCAGTAGGATAAGCGGTTTGGAAAATGGATGGATGGATGCACAAGACCATTTGATAGCAGCTGAAATGCTGAGGCATAGAGCTAGGCTGAGGCATAGTTAAAAACACTTCAGTCTCTATTCTTCAACAGCGTTTGCAAAGATTAGTTTAAGCGCCTTGCTCAATGGCATAGCAGCATCTTCCTTCTGTCCAGATGCTCAGTCTTTCTTCCTCAAACGTCAGTTTCTCAACAGGCTGCCCACAAGCCGAACCTCCAAGGACTAAATATGTAAGAACGCCACGCCGACAGGATGAACTTCCCGCAAAAGACTTTTATTACGAAACCAAAGTCGTTTTGACAAATTTCCCCACCTGTCACATGACCTTTTTAAGCAGCCATTCTCGCTGATCTGCTGTGTCATGTGTTCCAACCCTGCTTTCGTAACGCATGTCAGAGCTGTCATGCAGACACCCGTGTCACAATGACCCCCCCATGCACAGGATGCGTGATGTTTTAACACCAAGTTTAACTCTGGAGTTAGTGTTGCACAAGTTAACCGAATAAGATTTCATTTGGAAACTTTCTCCACAAAGTTCAAAAAGCATTAGTTAATACATCCATCCTTCCATCTTCCAACTTGTAATCCCGGTCAGGGTAACAGGGAACTCAGGAGGCCCAGGGCGTAAGGCTGGGGTACAGCCTGGATGGAATTCCAGTACATCATTCAACAATGCACCGATCGCTTCTCGGCCTTTTGGCTAATATCAAGTGTAGTACCTGTTCTTAGTTTAACATCTGAGACGTCCCCTGTCTGGGGGCCATATAAATTTATATAATACATTTATTTTTGGAATAGGGGCTTGCTCTGTCCACTCCATGCATCCATCTGGTATTGCAGTACCTCCAGGAATGGTGCACCCCCTACCAGGGATATTTATGTGGGCAGTGGTGTCTTAATGGTTGGGGAGGTGCACTAGTAATCGAAAGCAACCCGACCAGCAAGACACCACTGAGGTACCCTGAGCAAGGTGCCGCCCCCAAGCACTGCTCCCTGGGCGCTGAATTAGCTGCCCCCTGCTATGTCACGATGTCACATATGGGTTAAATGCAGAGGACACATTTTGTTGTTTTGTGCTGTGGTGTGTCAACAATGACCACTGATCACCTAATTCTAAATTCATCCTGGCACATAGGCACAGCGCCCCCAGTGTCGGGACAGGGAACTGCGGAGGATGAGCCGTCCTCCTGCTTTGGGGTGACATTCTTCCCTCATTTGTTTCCCCCGTGTGCGTGGTTACTGTACTGACGTGACTTACTTTTATTGCGCAGCAGTCCTTGGACCTTTCAAAGGCACCCCTGTTTTACATTTTTATATTACGTTTTTACATTTTTATGCTTATAATTGCTGGCTGTAAGAAAACATGAATGAACAGACCCCCATAAATATGGAATGAAGTAGCTTTCATTCAGTATTTCATAGCAGGAACGCCCCTTTCGCTGTTCAGCTAATTATATTAATTTGTTATAAGCTTCTGAATGCTTCTCAAGGGAAATATATTCTGAGTTATGATGAAATATGACTCTCCAAGTTAAACAAATATTTTAAAGTGATCAGATAGCTCCTTTTTGCTCACCAGAATGCGAGCTGAAAAGCGTTTTTCATTCCTGTGATACTTTGAGCATCGGCAAATCCTTTGATTTTTCTCTTGTCTCACAGAGCAGGCTACAGAATCGAATGCACGTAAAACGTCAGACATGATAATGCATTTGACTATCTAAGACAAGATGTCAGACTTGAGCCCACGCCTTAGGAGAAACTCCTTGGCCATTATTTCTCATTGTCTTGCAGGTAAATGTTTCCTGCCCATCTTTAATGCCTGAGTTTGCAGTGCGTGAGGTCATGAGAAGGGCTCACACACCAGTGGCTGGGTGTCGTTCTGAAGATGACTGTGCTGTCAGAACAGGATGAATCGAAGACCTGAATGTGCCTCCACATCCTGTCCTTCCTTACAAGTCTAACATCAGCTTTTAAGTCTGATGCGAATCTGCATCATGCATCAAGGCTTATGCATCAAAGCAAGAATGCAAGTCTAAATAACACCTGAAGCATCCCACTGCTTTTAATTCATTTCAGTTACGCCCACTTTGAGGAACTCCTGGTCAAGCTTTCTTCAATTTTACCCAATTTCAACAGGTGCTATGATGAGCCAGGAGATTTATTGCGTCTTGTGGCATAATCCACCCATGCATTGTGGTCTTATATGCCCAAACATTGTGGTCTTACATGCCTATGTGTGGCAGTCTTGGTGTGGTTTGCATACTTGTATCTCGGGGCCTCATTGTGGCCTTATATCCCCACGTGCTGTGAGCTTGCTGTGGGTTTATACACTCGACCCTCGGGCCTCATTGTGGCCTTATATCCCCACGTGCTGTGAGCTTGCTGTGGGTTTATACACTCAAACCTCGGGCCTCATTATGGCCTTATATCCCCACGTGCTGTGAGCTTGCTGTGGGTTTATACACTCAAACCTCGGGCCTCATTATGGCCTTATATCCCCACGTGCTGTGGGCTTCCAGTGGGTTTATACACTCAAACCTCGGGCCTCATTGTGGCCTTATATCCCCACGTGCTGTGGGCTTCTGGTGGGTTTATACACTCGACCTTTGGGCCTCATTATGGCCTCATATCCCCACGTGCTGTGAGCTTCCGGTGGGTTTATACACTCAAACCTCGGGCCTCATTATGGCCTTATATCCCCACATGCTGTGAGCTTCCGGTGGGTTTATACACTCAAACCTCGGGCCTCATTATGGCCTTATATCCCCATGTGCTGTGAGCTTGCTGTGGGTTTATACACTCAAACCTCGGGCCTCATTATGGCCTTATATCCCCACGTGCTGTGGGCTTCCAGTGGGTTTATACACTCAAACCTCGGGCCTCATTGTGGCCTTATATCCCCACGTGCTGTGAGCTTGCTGTGGGTTTATACACTCGACCTTTGGGCCTCATTATGGCCTTATATCCCCACATGCTGTGAGCTTGCTGTGGGTTTATACACTCAAACCTCGGGCCTCATTGTGGCCTTATATCCTCACGTGCTGTGGGCTTCCGGTGGGTTTATACACTCGACCTTTGGGCCTCATTATGGCCTCATATCCCTACGTGCTGTGGGCTTCCTGTGGGTTAATATACAAACCATACTTGACCATGAAGAGAGACTAGTTACAGCAGGGTTCCAGCTTGATCTGGTTTTTCACTGCAGAAGGGTCGGCTCGGTAAAGGCTTTGCTGGTTTTGGAGACTGACAGTGACGTAAAACTGAAGGCGTTTTAAGCTTTTTTAAACAAGAGGTTGAAAATGTTTAAGTTCCAGTTATTGAGAATGCGCCGTTACGTTGTGATGTCCAATACAATATAGAATATACACTTTTTCATTCATATAATCCATACTTAGAACACTGGTATCCTTGGGCATTTTCACCAATCAGATGGTGGTGACGCTACCGGTTCGGATTGGTCACGCTTTCGGTGCTGCTAGTAAGCTGGGCTGCGTCAGCACAGGTACGGCTTGGGAACTGACAATGGAAAACCGCCAGTTTGCTGTACAGCTTGGTTCTTGGTGGCAGTGGAAAAGCACTGATACTTTCTTGAAGATAGCTTTCACTAAAATCCTAACCAAAAATCATATATAAAAAAAAAAACGCTCGTTGGTTGAGATGGAGAAATGAGATATTTTAGTGTCTCTGTTCCCGTTCTTGCGATGTAAAGGGAAGCTGGGGAGTGTGACGTAAGTAAAAGAGGGAGCTGCTTCTCTGTACCCCCCAGGACAAAGCCACCTCACTGTCACTGAACACCTCAGCCTTTACGTTTTTGTCCAAAATTCAAGCATGCACTGGATCGTGAAAGACAATTATATTAAAGCCTAGTTGTTTTTTTGCTATATGCCTGGGTTATTTAAAAAACATCATTTCAATTTAGCTTAGCGTAAGTCTCCATTCAAAGAAATTCAAAGAAATCATTCTCTTGTGTTAGAATGCATTGTGGATGGATGGACGGCTCTTGGTTTCCTCTGCGTTCATCACATGGATATGGAAAACAGAGGAAGTTGCCATTAAGAGCGGCACTGCGCGCACGGTGATCGTAGGCCCTGATGGAGTGATTACTGGCAGTGTGATGCGGAGGGAGACGGTAGTGAGAGATGAATAAAGGGCTTGTTCTTCCCGAATGTTGCGTGACTACTGCCTGCCGGGGCTCTGGGTCCATGAATAGCATGAAGAGCAGAGAGGAGACAGGCAAGCCCTATGTACCGAACTGTAAACACGGCTGCCGATGCCCAGTGCTTCACTGTGCGTGACAAGAGCCACTGGGTTTGAAGTTCCAGCAGTGAAAACTTGGGGGGGGGGGGTGGCAGAATCGCCGTTATGTGTGGGCGGAATGCAAATTCTGTTATTTAGTATTTTAGAGACTCAAGACTTTAAGGTCATGAGACCAAAGATTCACGGAAATGCAAAAAAGAGGAGAGAGTACAGGGTATTTACTGCATTCCTTAGTTATACTGCCTCGTCCTTGTGGAATGTGACTGGCAGTGGTGAGTTTAACATTATAACTTTTTTAATTATAAGGCGCCTCACTCAGGAGCACTGTGAAGAGGGAATGTTATGGCAATTCCAAGAGGGGGCCTTCAAAAGAGTGGGATGTAATCGCATAGGCTGGATAGGGGGGCCAATATGATGTGGTTTCTTGGGGCCCAAAACCTCTAGCGGCACCAGGTTTTGGGTCACTGCTGCCTGGTATAGGCTCACAGCAACATTCCTCAAGGTCCATTGTTAGACGATGAATGGATGGATGGATGATGGATGGAGGTCAGTAAGGTCAGGTCAGGTTAGGGAGCTGATGCAGCACGTTGGCGCACCCACTACATGACGAAACTCCTCGTGATCCCGTTTGGCGACCCCCCAGGCAGATACACGGTTCAGTCCCACCCTCCGGAAATGGCCATCCAACTGCCATAGCCAGGTGTTACGTGGGCATCCCCTGGACCTAGTCCAGCCGCTCAATGAGGATCCTGTGAGCCGGATCACCCTCAGGGAAACGCTGCACGTGGCCGTAGCGAAGTAACTGACACTCCCTCACAATGCAGGTAATGTGCCTCATTCAGGACTCCTCTAGCAACCGCTCATCCGACACAAAGTCAAACCAGCGGTACCCAAGGATTCTCTGAAGAGGCAGAGTATATAGGGAGTAGATAGGGACTTCCAGTCAGTTGGGATGATGCCTGACTCCCAAATGGAAGCAAAGATTGCCTGTAATGCAAGGAGCACAGCCTTACCACCAGCCTGGAGAAGTTTCCCCCGAACACCACAGACCCCCTGCAGCCTCCCCTACCCCCCAGGTGATTAACCACCTGTGCAATCTCAGTGAGATTGGGTGGTTCTCAGCTGATCAGAGAATCAGCCTTGTGAACTACGGAGCCAGAGATGTCCAACATCCTAGCCGGAGGGTCAGCTTTAAAAAGTCATTTTCCCTTCGAATATCATCTGAAGATTGGCAGTCATGTTGATTCTTTTATTTTTGTTCTCCTTATCAAACAACACAGGATTAAGCTCCGGGGACACTTTTCAATTTACGAAACAGAATGAATGATTTGGCAGTGCTGTCAGTAACGGAATGAATGATTTGGCAGTGCTGTCAGTAACGGAATGAATGATTTGGCAGTGCTTTCAGTAACGGAATGAATGATTTGGCAGTGCTGTCAGTAACAGAATGAATGATTTGGCAGTGCTGTCAGTAACGGAATGAATGATTTGGCAGTGCTGTCTGTAACACAATGAATGATTTGGCAGTGCTGTCAGTAACGGAATGAATGATTTGACAGTGCTGTCAGTAACAGAATGAATGATTTGGCAGTGCTGTCTGTAATGGAATGAATGATTTGGCAGCGCTGTCTGTCATGGAATGAATGATTTGGCAGTGCTGTCAGTAAAGGAATGAATGATTTGGCAGTGCTGTCTGTAACAGAATGAATGATTTGGCAGTGCTGTCAGTAACGGAATGAATGATTTGGCAGTGCTTTCAGTAACGGAATGAATGATTTGGCAGTGCTGTCAGTAACACAATGAATGATTTGGCAGTGCTGTCAGTAACACAATGAATGATTTGGCAGTGCTGTCTGTAACGGAATGAATGATATGGCAGTGCTGTCAGTAATGGAATGAATGATTTGGCAGTGCTGTCTGTAACGGAATGAATGATATGGCAGTGCTGTCAGTAATGGAATGAATGATTTGGCAGTGCTGTCTGTAACGGAATGAATGATTTGGCAGTGCTGTCTGTAACGGAATGAATGATTTGGCAGTGCGGTCAGTAATGGAATGAGTGATTTGGCAGTGCTGTCAGTAACGGAATGAATGATTTGGCAGTGCTGTCTGTAACAGAATGAATGATTTGGCAGTGCTGTCAGTAACGGAATGAATGATTTGGCAGCGCTGTCAGTAACACAATGAATGATTTGGCAGTGCTGTCAGTAATGGAATGAATGATTTGGCAGTGCTGTCAGTAACACAATGAATGATTTGGCAGTGCTGTCAGTAACACAATGAATGATTTGGCAGTGCTGTCTGTAACGGAATGAATGATTTGGCAGTGCTGTCAGTAACGGGTTGGATTTCTTTGGCAATTGCAGGACTTTTATTCACAACCTTTAAATCCCTTTTGCAAACATCTTCACAAAGGCCTGTTAGTTACAGTTATCAGTCTTGTCATTATCAGAATGCACCGAGATGCTTTGTAAGATATAAACTGTTGTAAATGCCTGTTTGATTGTTTCTGCTTATAAATAGCATGTAATCTATCAATAAATAACTGAGCTAATAATATTGTGGCTGGTGCTTTGGTGGTTTCCGCCAGCGGCCCCAAGGTCTCGTTCATCTCTCCTCCCGTGTGCTGCTATCTGCCGGAGCCTCCCTGTGAAACTGAAACTTGCTGTTGGCCGTACTTGCTTAGTCAAGCGGGGGGCGGGGCTTGTTTGCGTACTCCTGCATAAGTCAAAACACAGCGATGGCAGAGCCCCTGAAGGGGAACTCACTACTAAATACTGCCATATAGAAGAACAATAGATGATTCTGTTAGAGAAAAGGCCGATTCCTGGAAAGAACACAAATGCCGCTATCAGACTTTTGTTGATAGTGACGTGTTCCTGTCCTCACATCTCTGTTTCATTCATGAAAGGAACGGCTCTTCTCTAAAGGGATCGCTTATGTTCGGGACATCAAAGATTGACCACTGACTTGTTTGTTCAGTGTCAAATTTCCCTTTAAGTGATTCTATTGCCTTATATTTTATAGACATTACTGGGAAGTGCGACACAAATGGAGAAGTGAGTGATTCTCCTTTAGCCCAGAGTATCATGTTTAAATGGGTCTCTTTTTAGGTTAATGTCCACCGGCTTTTACAACAAAAGACACGCCATTACTGTTTGTTTGCGTCAGATCACATGACTTAAGTGTGCATTATGCTAGTCAACAAATTATTCTCTACAGACACAAAGAATTGATTTTTATTGTTAAAGTGTGAAGTCCTAATGGTGTTTTTGCATTGATCCTGTTCGAGTACGGACTTATCACTGCTCACTCACTGGGAGCTCAGCCTGGCAGCACTAGTTTCTAAGTTAACTCCTTGACAGCTATATGCTTGTGATGTATTTTATGCTAAAATTGTATGTCGCTGTGGATAAAAGCATCTACTGTATAAATCAAAATATATTTCACTTGTGCTTTCAGAAGCCGTTTGAGTTCATTATTTAAGAAAACATAATGTTTGGGCAGTTATTTTTTATAAAGCATAAACGTGTCAAGGATAAGCATAGGAAGATGGATGGATGGATGTTATGAAGCTCTGGGTTGGATTTTGTGCTGGACTTTGTGAGTGGATGCATTTATTGTGGCACTATTTCTCAGATCTGACCTTAATGTGTTATAACAGGCACCAAAAGAACCTCTTTCCATTGATATATGGGGGCAGGACAGGGGGGGGGAGTTTGAAGTGAGCCCTTGTGATCATTTGCTGTTAAGCAGGAAGAAACATCTCTCCTCTGCATGGAAGCCTTCCAGTGCACACAAACGCATTCATTCATCTGCAGTGTGGGGTTTCAGCATGGAGCAGCGCAGTGGCCCTGCATAGAGCCAGTCATGTTACAGTGCGAAGTCCCGAAGCTGCTTATGATCCGCCCATTTGGGGAGAGGAAAAAAGGGTTCAGTCTGTGACTTCCCTGTCACTCCCGGCAGGGCACTGTTTCCGCAGTGGAGGACACTTTGTATGTGCCACTGCATTCCCATGCGCTTGCACGCGATGGTGTGTCAACTAGGAAAAACGACTCTGATCTCTGACTCGCCTCTGCATGCAGGCCGGCCCCGCCCGCCCCCAGCCCCCAACCCCCGGCCCTTGGCAAGCACCGGCTCTTGTTCTGCATCTGCTGCGGCTTTGCTAACCTGCCTGTGCTCTTTCCTATCCATTACTTTCCAGATTGTTGTCAAAGAGATCTCTTCTTAATCTTTATCGTAATAGCAGAGGGTCCCTATCATGGCGGCAGATATCAGGCCACAAATGAGTCTGGTGATTACCGTGAACCAAGCTAACAGTTCTAACACTGTGCACGACGCTCCGATAACAGTTGTTTTTGAGCATTGCTGGTTTCCTGTTACCGTACCTGTTGGTGTATTTACAATAAACATTTTCATATATTAAAAAAAATATTATAAGGCTCCTTATCAATTGAGAATTTGACAGAATGTAGTTTTTTTGTTATAAAAATATTTTGGAGGAATACCCAGAACTGGCCACTTTTGTGTTGGTTAGAGAGAATCATGTAGTGATGTAGCACGATCTGGAGTTTAAGGAGTTTTCATTCACAATACGCATATCAACACGATTATGCAAGTCTTCATTAAAAAAAAAAACTAATTAGTTCCACTGTAATCACATTACCTTCGTAGTAATAGGCTTTGCAGAGGTCATGGATTTCAGAAAAAAAATAATATTCTTAAAGTAATTAAAATTACAGAAAGTTTAAGTCACTTCCAGTCAGATAAGCGCTTTGAATATTTATGCGGTTTGATTTCAGGCAGGACGGTGGTAGGTTCGGCGGTGAGGTCACTGCTTGTGTGTGGGGTTTGGTTAATTAAACATATTAATATTGGCCATTGTAGTCCTTTCAGTGGAATTTTTAGCTAGTGCAGTATCATGAATCTGTGAAATTGCTGTGATAATGTGATGTACTGCCTATTGCAGCTAAAAGAAGCAGATTTGTCCTAATTATGTGTCGGCCTTCCAACTTTATTCAACGGATCGAGCACAGATACCCTTAGCTGTGAACTTAATCTCATCAGCTCTCTTTGTACATCTGGAAATACCTGAACTGGTGGAGGGGGGACTTTTCCATCTCTCTCACATTTAGGTGTCACATGAGCCCCTACTGCCAGAACATAAGTAACCAGACTGATCGATTACGCACTTCATCGTCACCGGGATCTCCGTTATGCGTAGTACTGATCGAAACTTGGTGGTTGAGCGAGGAAGAGAAACGGCTGCTGTTTGAACTTCCCTTTCTTTGAAGCCAGCGATCAGCTCCAATAAAGATTGGGTGGTACGGCCTGTCAGGCCGGAGACTGTGGGGGTACAGCGTTTCAGGCCAGAGAGTGTGGGGGTACAGCGTTTCAGGTCGGAGACTGTGGGGGTACAGCGTTTCAGGCCGGAGACTGCGGGGGTACAGCGTTTCAGGCCGGAGACTGCGGGAGTACAGCGTTTCAGGCCGGAGACTGCGTTGATACAGCGTTTCAGGCCGGAGACTGCGGGGGTACAGCGTTTCAGGCCGGAGACTGCGGGGGTACAGCGTTTCAGGCCGGAGACTGCGGGGGTACAGCGTTTCAGGCCGGAGACTGCGGGGGTACAGCGTTTCAGGCCAGAGACTGCGGGGATACAGCGTTTCAGGCCGGAGACTGCGGGGGTACAGCATTTCAGGCCAGAGACTGCGGGGGTACAGCGTTTCAGGCCGGAGACTGCGGGGGTACAGCGTTTCAGGCCAGAGACTGCGGGGGTACAGCGTTTCAGGCCGGAGACTGCACAGGTACAGCATTTCAGGCCAGAGACTGCGGGGGTACAGCGTTTCAGGCCGGAGACTGCGGGGGTACAGCGTTTCAGGCCAGAGACTGCGGGGGTACAGCGTTTCAGGCCGGAGACTGCGGGGGTACAGCGTTTCAGGCCGGAGACTGCGGGGGTACAGCGTTTCAGGCCGGAGACTGCGGGGGTACAGCGTTTCAGGCCGGAGACTGCGGGGGTACAGCGTTTCAGGCCGGAGACTGCGGGGATACAGCGTTTCAGGCCGGAGACTGCGGGGGTACAGCGTTTCAGGCCGGAGACTGCGGGGGTACAGCGGCTGTCCCACTGACTGTATTTGTTTATTCAAATGTTGGTTTATATTTCTGAGAACCATTCATGAAGCTTTTCACTGCAGAGCCACTGGCACAGGAAGTGGCGGTAATTGTGACTGGAAGTGGATTTCATGCTCTGTCAGGTTCAAGCCACAACAATAATAATGTGCTTGGGTGTGCAGCATATGTTTCCCACACAGAGGTACACTTAACAAAGCCGGCGACTGAGCACGGAGCGTGGCGAGGCACGCTGCCCACACAGAGCTACACTTAAGCGAGCCGGCGACTGAGCACGGAGCGTGGCGAGGCACGCTGCCCACACAGAGCTACACTTAAGCGAGCCGGCGACTGAGCACGGAGCGTGGCGAGGCACGCTGCCCACACAGAGCTACACTTAACAGAGCCGGCGACTGAGCCCGGAGCGTGGCGAGGCACGCTGCCCACACAGAGCTACACTTAAGCGAGCCGGCGACTGAGCACGGAGCGTGGCGAGGCACGCTGCCCACACAGAGCTACACTTAACAGAGCCGGCCACTGAGCCCGGAGCGTGGCGAGGCACGCTGCCCACACAGAGCTACACTTAAGCGAGCCGGCGACTGAGCACGGAGCGTGGCGAGGCACGCTGCCCACACAGAGCTACACTTAAGCGAGCCGGCGACTGAGCACGGAGCGTGGCGAGGCACGCTGCCCACACAGAGCTACACTTAAGCGAGCCGGCGACTGAGCACGGAGCGTGGCGAGGCACGCTGCCCACACAGAGCTACACTTAAGCGAGCCGGCGACTGAGCCCGGAGCGTGGCGAGGCACGCTGCCCACATAGAGCTACACTTAACAGAGCCGGCGACTGAGCACGGAGCGTGGCGAGGCACGCTGCCCACACAGAGCTGCACTTAAGAGAGCCGGCGACTGAGCACCTAGCGTGGCGAGGCACGCTGCCCACACAGAGCTACACTTAACAGAGCCGGCGACTGAGCACGGAGCGTGGCGAGGCACGCTGCCCACACAGAGCTACACTTAAGCGAGCCGGCGACTGAGCACGGAGCGTGGCGAGGCACGCTGCCCACACAGAGCTACACTTAAGAGAGCCGGCGACTGAGCACGGAGCGTGGCGAGGCACGCTGCCCACACAGAGCTACACTTAACAGAGCCGGCCACTGAGCCCGGAGCGTGGCGAGGCACGCTGCCCACACAGAGCTACACTTAACAGAGCTGGCGACTGAGCCCGGAGCGTGGCGAGGCACGCTGCCCACACAGAGCTACACTTAAGCGAGCCGGCGACTGAGCCCGGAGCGTTACAAATCAGATTCCTCTTTATTTCTTCACTAAAAACAACCTCCAGCTGTCATTCTATATGTACAAGAGAAACCTCAAAGACATTCACAGTCTGCAGTTACTGTCATTCACAGTCTGCAGTTATGCTCATTCACAGTCTGCAGTTATGCTCATTCACAGTCTGCAGTTACTCTATCACAGTCTGCAGTTACTGTCATTCACAGTCTGCAGTTATGCTCATTCACAGTCTGCAGTTACTGTCATTCACAGTCTGCAGTTATGCTCATTCACAGTCTGCAGTTACTCTATCACAGTCTGCAGTTATGCTCATTCAGTCTGCAGTTACTGTCATTCACAGTCTGCAGTTATGCTCATTCACAGTCTGTAGTTACTCTATCACAGTCTGCAGTAATGCTCATTCACAGAGCTGCTGATTCATATCTGCTGTCATTTTTAAGGCTACTTTGTGGCATTTACTGTCCTGTTAAGTATCATCCAATTCATGCCAGTCAGCCGTTTCTGTAATGATCTTAACGGTTCCTCTGCGCCGTTAGATTCCGTTACCGTTTAGAGATTGTTCCCTTTGACAGCAGTGCTCCTGCACTATGGGCACTGACTGTTTGGCCTGTTTGGAAGAGGTTAGTCACCTGTTGTTGCCCTGAAAACTCACATATATGAGCCAGTTGGTAAACCATGGTAGCTATAATTAGTTTGTAACTTTGCTTACCTTTCATCAGAATATATCATGCTGTGTTTTCTTTTTTTATTATTTTGTTTAATCCCTGTATATCTGACCTTATTCTATATGCGTGTGGCTCTGTGGGCTAAGCCTGTGTGCCTGTAATCAGAAGGTCGCAGGTTCAAACCCCGCCTAAGACTGTGGGTCCTTGTGCAAGGCCCTTGACTCCCAGCTCCCTGGGTGCCGCTACGGGTGGCAGCCCTTCGCAGACAACTTCCTCTATGAAAAAACAGCAAGTTGTGGGAGGTGTAAAGACAATTTCCCTACAGGGACAATAAAGTATCGATTATTATTATTATTATATGTGCACTTTCAGCTGTAGGAAGCGGGTTTCATGAGGAATTGTGAGGTTAATTTTATTTCCCGCTGCGCAGACTTTCACAAATTGGATCAATTTCTTACTAAGGAACTAACTGGGGAGGCAGACGGCACTGCAGAGGTGTTCCGTGCGCTGAGACAGACCGTGGTTTGTACTGCGGGCATTTTCATACTCCAGAAATGATCAGATTGGTGGCAGATATGTGACAATACGTGTCATTTCAGTATGACTTTAACTCGTTACAGAATTATTCAGCATTATGCAACAAGCGCGGTGACAACGCTGAAGCTATTCTAAATCAGGCCTAATGACAAAATACCCAGCATTACGCTTCATATCTTATTTATGTGCTGTCATACCCACACACCCCTAATAGCAACTTGAAAGCATTGCAGGACCGGTATACTAATCTGTGTTGTATTATGCAGCTACAGCTAATGTACGCTTGCACATTTTAAAGGAAACTTAATAGCGATTGTAAAGGCAGTGATTTGTATTAGCATAACTAAATAAGAAAGATACATGTTATATAACGTATAAAAACTTTCCGCACATGCACTGCACTTGCATCTCCAGCACAAACGGGAAGTGGTTCGTCTTTGGTTCTCTGTCTCTCGTCACAGCTGCCCAGTATGGTTATGTTGGTTACGTTTCTAACTGACTTATTAGGCTCGTACCGAAGTTCCTCGTCTGGAAGCTTAGCAGAAGCCGCTCTCCATTGCACTGTCTTCTACGTGTCAGACATGTAGGCATGCTCTTTGATGTCTGCTATTGGGGCTGACTCGCACAGCGGTGTCCCACAGGCTGGCTGGGGCATTCTCGGCGCCGGGCGCTGGTTTGCTTCTGCCCTGCGCTGTTCGGAGAGGGCGCCCCCTGCTGGCTGAAGATGCTGGGCTTTCTGCAGGAGGAGGTGGGGAGGAGGTTGCAGGGGAGTGCGCTATTTGCTGTGGAGGTGTGTGGGATTGAGGTAGCCGCCCCTGAGACATGCAGCTCAGGGGTCAGTGTCACAGGAAATGGGTTTCAATTGGGTGGGGGGGGGGGTGGGGGCAGCTGAGAAATGTGACCATGAATTATTATCACGGTATTTTTCACTTTTTGGCAGGCGACGATATCACCATATTGCTCTTTTCGAACTTTAAGTAAATTAAACCATTTAAGTAAATTAATATAAACTAAATAATAAATATTTTATTATATATTAAGTACAATTGATTAGCTAATTTACACTTTAGTTACAGTTGGGTATGGAAGGTTTTATTTCGAAATGAATTAAAAAGCGACATAGTGTTTGTTCCTCGTGTTTGTTTTATATATTTGTCTGAGTAACAACGCAAAGGGAATAACAAGTGGTTTAAGCTGAAAACAGTGTATTTTACAATTCATTTCAAATAAAACGCAGTGTTTCCAACTTTGGTCAGCTATCTGGTGTGACATTTTCAATTCGAGACAAATGCACACATTTTAATGTCTGTAACGGATCTTTTACCTTGTTCACGGTCTGTAGGGTTTGCAAACTACCCAAAGGCGTTCGATGTAGCTAATTTTAGGTTGTGCCTTTACCACACACATTGCGTAATATGCTGATTTAGCGAATGTGATATGCTTTTTACTTTGCAACTACACATATGTAACCAGGATATTTTGTTTAATGTGTATAATTATGCAAAATCTGTTTAGAGTGGAATAAAAAAAATCACACAACGCAGATAAAGCAGATGCACAGACTACATAAGAAGTACTGAGATTTCAACTGAAGCTTTGAAGAAAATAAAATGTTTTACTTTTCATAAATAGGCTGTAGTGTAATTAGGCTGTAGAGCCGTGGTGTGAATGCACAATCACTCCGGTAATGAGCATGACACCAGTCTACTGCCCACCCCTAGTCTCTGATTAATGGTCAGTTCATACATCAGTCTATCTTCCGGACGTTTACTGTGGTCTGGGGCAGGTGGGCCTGGAGCCCATCTCAGGCCACGTAGGGCACAGGACCCGGGCACGCATTGGACGGGATGCCAGTCTATCATGTGGCACAGACATACCCGCAGACACACGCTATCCTGCAGAGGTGGGGAGTTCAGGTCCAGAACGTTCAAATCCAGACCATGATTTTGTTTCATCCAACCAGTTGAGTTGTGACTGTGACCCTTTATACTCAGCTAGTAGGTTGAAACAAAATATCTGTATGTAATATACAGAAATATTGTTCAGCCATTATAAATAAAATAGTAAGAACCAGTACTCTCACTTGTACTTGCTCCTGTCTAAATGTAACTGGAAAATCCTCTTTCTGCAAAGCCTGTGGCTCCTGGGCAACCAGCACGTGCCGCAGTTACACGTCAAAGGTCAGGCAGGCTTTCGGGCCCGGGTCCCGTACGCTGTCCCTTTAAGAGCTGCTCGCGTCGTTTCGCAGCGGTAAAGCCAGCCGGCCGGGCAGGCCGTTGCGTGACTGCAGCAGACTGGGCTCTGACCTCAGAGAAGTGGTTATGAAAACGATCTGTCGATCAGAGGAGCAGGGGAGACCAGGCGGGCACAAATGAGCTGGCTTCCTCTGCGCCGCACAGGCAGGGTTGCCCTGTCCCCAAAGGAGGAAACACATCCGCTCCACACGCGCACAGACACACACACACACACACACACACACACACACACACATACCCAGACACACACACACACACACAGATACCCAGACACAAAAACACACACACTCATGCACACACACGCACATACACACTCAGAAACATACAGACACACACACACACTCAGAAACATACTACAGGCACACACACACACACACACACACTCAGAAACATACAGACACACACACACACACACACTCAGAAACATACAGGCACACACACACACACACAGATACCCAGACACACACACACACACACTCAGAAACATACAGACACACACACACACTCAGAAACATACAGACACACACACACACACACTCAGAAACATACAGACACACACACACACACACACTCAGAAACATACAGGCACACACACACACACACACAGATACCCAGACACACACACACACACACTCAGAAACATACAGACACACACACACACTCAGAAACATACAGACACACACACACACACACTCAGAAACATACAGACACACACACACACTCAGAAACATACAGGCACACACACACACACACACACAGATACCCAGACACACACACACACACACACACACACACATAAAAGACACATGGACGCATGAGCATGCAAACACACTTAGGAAAGATACACAATGCAGAAGCCAGAGATACAAGCATGCAGATACGCACAGGCATTTCTCGGAATACATGGCCTGCGTTTATAGAAGGCCTGTGTTTATACAAGGCCTGCATTTCCTGTCATTAATCTCAGGTAAAGCTGAAGAGCCGTGGCAGGTCAGAAGGTAGCAGAAGGTCCACTTGTATGATTTCGTAATATCTACAGCGCATTGGTCACGCACACCCTGCTCTCTGGAGTCACAGCCCCCCCCCCACACCCCCAATAATGTGACCAGATTATTATTCACTACAGGGATCGTAAACATCAACCTTTGCTGGTCAGACTAGACACTTTCGCTGACTATCTTCTAGCAGATTGGGATATCTCACCTTACATTCATATAAGGGGGGGGCTCAGATACTCAGGGTGGGGAGGTTCCTGTACTGTGGGACAAGAGCATGTGGGAGGGGGAGGGACTGCCATTGCCAGGATGTGCGTACCGGTGACAAGGTGAGTGTGATGTTTGTGAAGGTCGTTCACGGCACCCCAGCCCCCCAGCTCATAGACATTTATTTACCTTCCTCTGTCAGCTGTTTGCATAATACTTTGTTTGGATATAATCTGATTTACGCCCCCTGGTCCGCTGGGGCTGTTATCGTTCAAGCTCACGGGTCTGGCAGCTACCGGGGAGGAGGGGGTCGGTACTGCCGAGGACGGCACCCGTGTTTCGGTGACCGGTGAGTGCATGGATGCGGGCGTCTCTGCGGAGGATTGCGACCACAATTTTTCCGGGATGCGCGGGCCCCAGAATATACCCCCCCCCCCTCGCCCGCTGTGTCTGACCCAGATATGAAGGCTTCTGTAGGGTGGGGGGGCGGCGCTGGCTGGCTGAAATTTGTGCTGTGGTTTCGTAAGCTTGCACGCCAGCCACCCACCTTGCTACGAAACAGACATGATTATCAGAAAGTCGCCGGAGGACAGGCCCCTTTGAGGCAGCACTCGGGGCCAAATGGCTGCCGCGGGCACTTTGATTACCTATAATGCATCATATGCGATACCTGCCCAGACGCTGACGCAGGCCCGTCGTTTTTACGCTGGGGAATTTTAGGGCTGCAGGTTTTTCTCTCTCATTTTTATTTGATCTTGAAATTACCCCACCATTGTTTTCAATTCTACAGTGAAATTTTCCCTTTTGAATGCTTCTCAAAATCCAGCACATTGGACTTTTAACTAGGATTTGTTATAATAATAATGATTATTATTATTATTATTATTATTATTAATAGTAGTAGTAGTATATTTTCATACTGGCAATCAAACCGAGTACCGCGCAGCAGGAAGCCCCCCGGTGGCATCCGAACGTTATTGCATTTGGCTCATCCAGATGTACGGAGAAGACGCCTGCATGAAGGCATATTACTCGCACTTTCATCAGCTGTGCTCTTCCACATGCTGAGCAAAATCCAGCGTGAAACCTGTGTGAAAGCCTCTTTGTAAAGGACAGTCGCACAGAGGAGCTCTCGTCTGCCAAACTGTCCCCCCAGGGGCCGAAATCGTCATACATGCAGCGAGCAACGAGAGTTTAGAGCTGACGCAGAGTGCGGTGTCCCTCCGCCTCCCCTGCCACACGCTCCGGTCTTTGCATGTTTCCCTTCCCTGAAATGTCGTCTCCTGCGTTTTTCACTTGCATTTGTTACTAATTTAGCGATAGCTCAATGAAGAAAAAACACTTATTTTTGGTTTACTGATGAAGGTTTCAAAAGTAAGACGACAACAAGCTAATGTTACCTATATAACGCAGATTTCAATCATTTAAATACGATTAAACATGGTGCTAAATATACTGTCTGGATGAGCATTATTAGCAATTAGCGTGAAAGCCAGCAGACTCGATCGCCGCTGCCATCGGCGCGTCATGCAAAGTCTTCCACTCTCATCCCAGACAGTATTTTCCTCCCTAGAAACATCAGTACTTTGCCTGTTTCCTGTAATATGCCATAAAGATGTGAAATTTTGCCTGCGAAGTGAGTAAAATAGGGAGCTTTGCCCTCTCAGACCTCTTGTTTCACTGAAAACACCGGATTTGCATGTGGTCATGATTTCCATGGAGGCGTTGCGTTTTTGTTATTACGCAGCAGGCTTGCAGGATGAATATGGCTTTTCTCCCCGTAGATCGCTGGCTTCCTCTCCTTCGTGCAGACGCTTGTGTCACTGAGCAGTTAAGAGTTAAGAAAAAAAAACGGTAAATGAGGCTTTTGCAGAACGCTGGCGGTTTGCCAACTGCCATATCAAGTTGGCATAGGGGAGTGATGTAAAAACACCTGACGGCACACAAATAATACAGTATTATGCTATTTCTTATGTATTAATTAACCACAAACGAAGTGTTATTTTAGTTAAATAATGATCTCATGTTGATTCATCATTAATGAGTCGTGATGAATCTTGTATCTCAAGCAGTTACTATCTTTGTTACTATATCTGTAAATTCTGTAAACCTTCGTGAACCACTGAAGGAAAAAGTAATGAATAACACAAGTGAAATACTGCTCTGATGTTTGTTCATCATTAATGAATCATGACACGTCTTATGACTCAGACTATATATATATATATATAAAAGGCTGCTGCTGATTGAAAGTTGAACTCTACAACCTGCAAATGAAGTAAGCTTGCACAATTTTGACTTTACATAACTTTGGTGACCTCTCCGTGAGTGAGTGTGTATGTGTGTGTGTGTGTGTGTGTGTGTGTATTCTGTCATGTTAGTGTCACGGACAGCAGCACCAGTCAGTGGAAAGCTACCAGGGAATCCCCCTTTACCCTGAGGATGTGATCCCGGCCAGGATAGGCGGTGTGATGAGGTGACCTGTGATTGGCCAGGGAGAGACCATGTGAGCGTGTTCAGTGTGGTGCACAAACAGGCACATTTCACGTTTTCTCGTATGTGTTGCTGTAAATTTATTTGATTGTTTGTTTGTTGCTCTGTCTGTTTATGTGTTTGTCTGTCTTTCTATCTATGTTTGTTTATTTGAAGTCCTTGCACTCCCTCTGCTTTCCAGTAAATTTCTGCTTCAGCTCACAGTGGCCTGTGTGCAATGGCTGAAACCACAGAAATGCATGCTGGGAACTCTCAAAAGCAGAAACAGAGATGCAGACGGGCTACGGTTTACCGCAGACGCTGTGCCGCAGGAACTCCTAAGGGCAGGAGCTGAAGTGTGAATGTATCGCTTTCCACCGCTGGTCAGTGACCAGTCAGAATTGTACTGACTGATGACCTGAAATGCGACTATGTGGGACCAGCATCCATCAGCCACCATCTTTCATCATCAGTTAGTGTCTGTAACCACCATGCTTCTTGCCTCATGGTGCAAACAAGTGAAGATCCCCACTCAGCTGAGATTGTTTTACACTGATGGTTTTCAGATGACTCAAGCACAAATAAAAACTATGCAGTCCCTGGGAATCACAGGCAGCAGGCTGTGGATGTTGGTCTGCTAGTGAACTCAGTGGCTGCACAGGGACAGTGGTCCCCTGCTGGGGACTCTCAGGCTGTCAGAGAGTGAGAGTGGCTGGCTGTGGATGTTGCTCTGCCAGTGGACACAGTGGTTGCATAGGGACAGTGGTCCCCCGCTGGGGACTCTCAGACTGTCAGAGAGTGAGAGTGACTGGCTGTGGATGTTGCTCTGCCAGTGGACACAGTGGTTGCACAGGGACAGTGGTCCCCCGCTGGGGACTCTCAGACTGTCAGAGAGTGAGAGTGACTGGCTGTGGATGTTGCTCTGCCAGTGGACACAGTGGTTGCATAGGGACAGTGGTCCCTCGCTGGGGACTCTCAGACTGTCAGAGAGTGAGAGTGACTGGCTGTGGATGTTGCTCTGCCAGTGAACTCAGTGGCTGCACAGGGACAGTGGTCCCTCGCTGGGGACTCTCAGACTGTCAGAGAGTGAGAGTGACTGGCTGTGGATGTTGCTCTGCCAGTGAACTCAGTGGCTGCACAGGGACAGTGGTCCCTCGCTGGGGACTCTCAGACTGTCAGAGAGTGAGAGTGACTGGCTGTGGATGTTGCTCTGCCAGTGGACACAGTGGTTGCACAGGGACAGTGGTCCCCCGCTGGGGACTCTCAGGCTGTCAGAGAGTGAGAGTGACTGGCTGTGGATGTTGCTTTGCCAGTTGACACAGTGGTTGCACAGGGACAGTGGTTTTGGCATTTTATAAAGCAGGCATGACGTATCAGCACTTTACAAATTCATAAACAATAGCTTATAAATAACAATTTGTGTGTATAAATTTTGAAGGCTTGTGTTGTATGCTGTGAACTATAGAATAGAGAATAATAGCAGTGATGAGGTTTGTCTTTTTTGTGCTTGGCTCTATAGTGTAGTGGTTATCATGTCTGCTTTACATGCTGTAGGTTTTGGGTTCTAGCTCCAGTTGAACCATGATAACTTTCCAGTGTGATTTGCCTGTTTGGTGGGGGCGATAAGTTGTTTATGGTCTGTAGCATAAACAAACGTTTTGGTTTCTAGGCTGCTGCAGTGTTTCCAGTCAGCAGAGAGGAAATCACTGATCCCATTGCAGTGTGGGAACGTTCTCAAAGTCATGTCTGTACAGTTAAATTCATTTCCTTATGGAACTTGGCCCACATCTTCATGCAAACACAGATGATTATATTTTAACATGTTGGCTTTTGAATTATGTTAAGCTTCTGATTTGACTGACTTGTCCATGTCATCTTACTGCCTGAAGCTTTCTGCACTCGTGCCCATGCCACCCGACATGGAAAAGTTTGCATCCCAATAAGTAGTATGAATTCTTATGCTTTTTTCCCGATGCTGTCTCAGTCCTTCATGTGAGACAGTGTAGTTTTACATGAGCTTTTTCCTATGAACTGGAGCCTTTCCCAGTCTTCCCAGGAGATGACGTCCCGCTAGGACTATTGTCTGCAGTTTTCCACAAACGGAAACAGAAGATGTGACTCAACGGAAGGAGCCGGGTTTTGCTGTTGAAACCTGGCAGACACCATGTGGCCCGGAGATCCGCCCAGTTCCAGCATCTGTCTGCAGGGCAGGGTGTGTGCTAAATCCCGTTAGACACCACCCTCAGCGATGCTCATGAGGCACGGGCGTGTGCTAAATCCCGTTAGACACCCCCCTCAGCGATGCCCATGAGGAACGGGCGTGTGCTAAATCCCGTTAGACACCACCCTCAGCGATGCTCATGGGGCACGGGGCGTGTGCTAAATCCCGTTAGACTCCACCCTCACTGCAGGCCAATGAGCTTGTGCCATCTGCCCACTGCACATGGTGCCCTATAGATCCAGGTGGGGCGATCATGTGACAGCGGGGCGATCAGGTGACAGTGGGGTGATCAGGTGACAGTGGGGTGATCAGGTGACAGCAGGGAACCTGCTCGCCACATCCTCTCACCATGGCCTCGCTGCCTGTCCCCTCCTCACACGCAGTGCACCTCTGTACGCGTGTCGGCGGTCTCCACTTGTTACTCCCGCTTCTGCATGCGAGCTGATAAATGAAAGGCGCTTTTTTTTGGTGGATTGTTCTGACCAAAGCAGCTCCCCAAGTCTCACCGCTTCCCAGAAAGCTGTTTCATATCTGCATGTGAGCCAAGCTGCACGCAGTGACCATGAGAGCAGGTGTGACTGTCTGAAGGCTGTCCGCTTGTAGGGTTTATAGTTGTTATTCTCTAATAAAGAAATAAAGTTTTAATGCTCATGTAATATTAATATGTAAACATGAAATAGATGGATGGATGTTTTTAATATTGTTGTGATAAAATCAGTTATGAATAATTTGGTGATGGATGAAGGATTAACAGTTTCCAGGCTGTTTATGTCCTGTCTGATATTACGTCAGTTTCCAGGTGAAGTTTTGTTCTACTTTCAGTGAAATATGAGCTGCCTCTGGACGTCTGGCCATCGCCACCAAATTTCCGAGGGCTGCATTTCCTGACTTTATCTGGGAGGTCGTGGATCTGACCGCTGCCCCTCACAGGCCTGAGATGTTTTGCTCGCATTTATTATTCTGCATCACAGTCAAGATGCCATCTAGTGACCCTGCTGATTTTCACCATAGACGTTCAGCCCGGCCAGTCTGCTTCATCACGGGCTCCATGGCCGCCCAATGCCCTTGTCCTCCATGCCGCCCCCTAATGGCCAGGAAAAACTGTGAGATCTATGACACATCTGCTCGCTCTTGCTGTTGAAGTGGCACCGCAGGTCGACGCCTGCCTGGGCCGCGTCTTTGAACGAGCCAGTAAGTCGAGCCTTGAGCCTTATGTGATGACATCCTGCCCAATAATCAAAACAGAGGTGTTTGTCCCACACAATATTTCCAGGATTTTGCTATTAAAAATATGAATAAACTTGTCAGGAGAATTCAGTTCTCATCTAACCTACTGACCAAGACGAAACACTTTTAGCCGCCGATATTAGTTGCACATCTACGCCAACCTTTATCGGTGAAAGGGATTTTGGGGATAGTGACACTCGCCTGGGACTCGGGAAGGGACAATCTAAACGCTACACTGCTGTGATTGGCTGTATCACTGTCAGGCAGCTGCTGCCACTCCAGACATTTAAAAAGGTTTATTCGGATGTGGCAGCTGTGTTACACGCATCGTTTGGTCAGGACACTTCAGGAAGTGACACCTCTGGTGATGTCGGAACAGGAGACTGAACACCTGTAATGTCATGGATGCTCTGACGACGTCCTTACAGAGCATTTCTCTTAGAAAATGCAGACAACACTGTGTGACAAATTCCTCGCACTCAGCTCCCAAACGTAAACAGAATTTGACGACACAGACGTGCGTTCAGTTGTGAACTTTGTTGAGCTGCTTGTTTGATGTCCAGCTGCTTTGCTGCTGACAGCTAGCCTGTACATTGGTACAGAAAACACAATGACGCCCTTGTGTACAGCCATCATCCCCGTAACCTGTATACAGAGTGTGGTAGAAAAATTTTAAATATAACACTTAGAATAAAAGTCGGACCTCTCAGTTTGATAAGGTAAAGGAAATCTCTTTTATTCCAGCAACTCAGCAAAGCCTCAGCGTCACACTCTGGTATTTGGTACCAAGTCACCCGGAGCTCACAGAGCAACCAGCCGATAAACCATAACTCCCAATTCCCAATAAGGAATTCTAAGTCCTGATTGGTCACGAAACACCAACAAACTGAGCTCAAACGTATAACAAACACAATTCTCCTGCTCTATTGGTTTACCTTGGTAGCAAGGTAAAATCCACCCATCTATCAGTTTACCAGAACATGTCTCGACTGCTAGGCTCCTACTTGAGATATGAATATAGATATTGATTACATGGCATTGAATCACTGTAAATACTTGGTTGTCCTTTGATTAATGATTAACGTATTGACATATTGTCATTGAATCACTGCAAATACATGGTTAACATATGATTAATATGATTACCATAATTACTTATACATTTGCACTACCGCATAGCTTGCTATATATTGTCTGCCACAACTATTTTATAAAGCTATAACTGGCTGTGCACCAGTTGGGGCAGCTTCGAATCTCCTCCTGCAGGTGGTTTCTCCCCCCTTTGTTCCGCTGTCTGCCTCTCCAAGGCCCGAGCTTTCCTCAGGGTCTGCGGAACTTACTGCAGGCAGCTATCGCGAAGCGAGGTCACACAGTATTTAAAACAATCTCTTCTTGCCTAAGGCCTAAGACATAACAGACCCAATATGCCAACCTCCCGGACCTGCCAATGTCCAATTTTACTTCCACAAGAGCTCACAGAAAGTCTTGGGACGCGTACTTATTTTAACTCTCTAAAAATGTTGCAAATTTATTGGTCTTGTAACGAAAGACCATTGACAAGCGGCGTTTAACATACCTGCACATATCTTCTGCACAGACATTTTCTTTTTAGTAATTGTCAGTTTTTTGACTGACTCAGTCCTGTTTTTGCCATTTTGCTATTAATTGCTCTCAACGGGACACTAAACACAAATGTTTGGTGCTTAGTGTTATTGCAAAGGTGTTACTAATTAAAAAGCACCCAACGAGACTGCTTGTCAATGAACCTATTAACTCGGAACAGCTCACTGGATTAACATCAATAAATAAATATCTAGCGTAATGTCAGTCAATGAGGACACGGTAATGATACGAGGACTGGCGCAGCGGACGGGAGCGTCTGACAGCAACGTTCACCTCCTCACCTGCTTACTCCTCTGTCTGCTGTGGTGTTTGACCTGCAACCAAATGGACACTCCTGGGGGAACCCAGCCCTCTCTTAGGCTGAGGAGTATCTGTATGTGAAATACATCTGTATCACAGCAGTGCGGTGGCAGCTCAGCCGTCAAAGGCCCCCCCCTAGGGCTGCCAGGCTGGACCCCTCCCCTGCTGGATGCGTCTGCAGTTTGCATGTGTCATACTGGCCTCCCCCCATGATCCAAAGCCTTCCTCTCCAGTTAAGTGGCTCCACTGATTGGCACTCAGTGTGTGCATGTGACACGCTTCAGACCTCACTGTGCCGGGGTCCGAGACCCTTAGCTTACGTAATACATCTGAAGCTAAGCAGGTTTGGTCCAGACTGGTATTTAGATGTGAGACCAACTAGAAAAGCTGGGCTGCTGACCCTGTGGTCAGTGTGGGTCCCAGTGCCCCAGTGCAGTGACAGGTTAGCCCCTCCTGTGATCTGTGTGGATCCCAGTGCCCCAGTGCAGTGACAGGTTAGCCCCTCCTGTGATCTGTGTGGGTCCCTGTGCCCTAGTTCAGTGACAGGTTAGCCCATCCTGTGGTCTGTGTGGATCCCAGTGCCCCAGTGCAGTGACAGGTTAGCCCACCCTGTGGTCAGTGTGGATCCCAGTGCCCCAGTGCAGTGACAGGTTAGCCCACCCTGTGGTCAGTGTGGATCCCAATGCCCCAGTGCAGTTACAGGTTAGCCCATCCTGTGGTCAGTGTGGGTCCCAGTGCCCCAGTGCAGTTACAGGTTAGCCCATCCTGTGGTCAGTGTGGATTCCAGTACAGGGACACTGTGCTGTAAAAATGGTGCTGTTATTCGGATGGGATGTAAAACTGAGGCTCTGACTCTCTGTGGTTATAAAAGATCCCAGCACCCTCAGATAGAGTAGAGGTGGTGCCCTGATGACCTGGCGAAAATTGCCCGCTGTTGCCCTTTCAGGTCTGGCCTCCTAATCATCCCCTGTATCTAACAGGTGAATTCTCTCCTGCCCCTTCACCACCTTAGCTACTGTGTGGTGGGTGTACTGATGCAATATGGCTGCCGCCGCATCACCCAGGTGGGGGCTGCACTGTGGTGGTTGAAGTGGCTCCCCATTGGGTCTGTAAACTGCTTTGGGTGTCTTGCAAATCACTGTTTATATAACATTAACTTTTATATTGTTATCAATGACAAGGTGGGGCAGGCGAGGAATTCCAATGTTCTGGTACAAATGGCAAATAAAGGATTTATCATTTATTAATTAATTTAATCCTTACCTATATCAGTTGCCTTTGAAGGTTGGCAGGGGGCGCTGCGGAGATGCAAAGTGTCTTTCGGACTTTTGGAATGTGGATGTGAAATTCCCCTGGCTCTCCCGAGCTCATGGGCGTCCTGAGGTCTGATTACTCGGGGCTATAGCCCTGAGTATTTTAGCCCCAAAGCCCCAAGTAAACTTAACTCTTTTCGATAGCTGCAAACTCCCCTGGCCCAGTTTGTCTCACCGTTTGGACGACGCCACTGGAAACCTCTGTTAGCTGGAAATGTTACCCCTCCAAGCACAGTTTGTCAAGTAAATCAAGCAAGAAAATCAGTTACTCACATATGCTCGATAACAGCAGGACTGTAAACAGGAAGTTTCTGACATTTCATTAGTCCTGTAATCTTTATGCCGAATATGAGGAATCCTGCCCCCTTCAGGACACTTGCAGTAGTGTCCTCCGTGTTCCCAGAGAATGGCAGTGTCTCACTGTCCCGCCAGACGTGAGCACGGGTTGAAATTCGGCAAGACATTACCGGGTCCATAATGCGTTCAGTGACATCAACAGAAGACTGAGGTGGCTCTGCGATGCTGTAGATGTTCGGCGTTTGCCTGCATCCCCTGTGTCTGTAGTGGACAGCAGTGGGATCACCAAAGCAGGTCGATGTGTCGTGTGGGGACTGAGTGCATTTGTCGCTAATGGAATCAGAAAAAGTCACTGCAACTCAAGGGATACTCTGTCACCCAGACTGTGTTAAAAGTTTGTGTGAACAGACTAATAATCAGGCATAAATTAACAAAACTGACCTTATCTACTACATATGTGCAAGTGAAAATTAATGAGTAAACATACGACATATAATAATGAGGGGCCGATCCAATGGCGCCTCACGCCTCTAGGAGCAGGACGGCTGTTCACACGTGTTCACAGTTTGCATGTTCTCCCCGTGGCGGCTCGCACCTCAGGCCCAAATCACGTTAAGCTGAACAGGAGTTGCCAGATTGTGTGCATGTGTGCCGGCGCTTGTGTACTGCATTACCACCCCCCCCTTTTTTACACGGATAGATGGGTGCACGTTTTCAGTGAGTGTATTAAAGGGAACTTTCCTTCGCTGTGGACGGTAATGAGCGGCGCACCTGACGGGCCCTGCACTGGGCAATGGCCTCCCCAGCGGCTCTCCCATGCCAGCCCCCGCCGGCTGGGCTGCTTCCTTCCCCCGTGCCTGGGAATTCCGCCCGGACCCTGAGGCATTTTTGGCTTCGGAAAGGGTTTGCCCCTCCATTCTTCTTTTTCCGATTTTGTGTTTAAGTTGGCCACTTTTGCCTTAAAGAGTGAGCTCCTTTTTTGATTTCTCATTGGGGGGGGGGGCAAAGCACAAGTGGCTCCCCAGGCAAGTTCACTGCTCAGGACAAAGTGAGCACCCCCTCAGAAGATGGGGTGACTGGTACTGTCCAAAGGGACAGAGAAACTGTGAGCCAGCAGGTTAGAGGATGCCTACACACTGACAAGGCTTAGCACACTGACAAGGCTTAGCACGCGAGCAGCGCTTAGCACACTGACAGCACTTAGCACACTGACAGCACTTAGCACACTGACAGCACTTAGCACACTGACAGCGCTTAGTGTATGAGCAGCGCTTAGCACACTGACAGCCCTTAGCACACTGACAGCGCTTAGTGTATGAGCAGCGCTTAGCACACTGACAGCACTTAGCACACTGACAGCACTTAGCACACTGACAGCGCTTAGCACACTGACAGCACTTAGCACACTGACAGCACTTAGCACACTGACAGCGCTTAGTGTATGAGCAGCGCTTAGCACACTGACAGCGCTTAGCACACTGACAGCACTTAGTGCACGGGCAGCACTTAGCACACGAGTAGCTCTTAGC
Organism: Brienomyrus brachyistius; assembly: GCF_023856365.1. NCBI lineage: Eukaryota > Metazoa > Chordata > Actinopteri > Osteoglossiformes > Mormyridae > Brienomyrus > Brienomyrus brachyistius. Next base: position 167,576 of record NW_026042356.1, on the reverse strand, counting down.
AATTAGCACACAAGCAGCGCTTAGCGGATGAGCAGGGCTTAGCGCACTGACAGGGCTTACATGGGTGTCTTCACACAGGACTTATGTAAAGCAGATATTAATGATCTGCAGAACTTTTCTTTGGTGCGCAGTGACGGGACACATGGCGTGAAAAGGCCTCTGGATGCGACCGCAAGCAGACCCACATGGGCAGGGAGCAGGACTGAGGTTCGGGGGGGGGGGGGGGGCAGATGGTGCTTGTTGGCTTGGGATGAACGACAGGCACCAGGAAAAGACAAAAAGAAAACTGACCTCTCAGCAGGGACCATAAAAAAGAAGCGAAAGAATTAGCGACAGGTGGAAGCAATCACCCTGCCGGCGTGCCCCGGTCACCTGACTCCCCCTGCCGGCGTGCCCCGGTCACCTGACTCCCCCTGCCGGCGTGCCCCGGTCACCTGACTCACCCTGCCGGCGTGCCCCGGTCACCTGACTCCCCCTGCGAGGCGGTGCCCCGGTCACCTGACTCACCCTGCCGGCGGGCCCCGGTCACCTGACTCACCCTGCGAGGCGGTGCCCCCCCGCAATGTTACAGTATGTCCATAGCATATTCACTCCAAAGTAACTCGTACTGACATACACAGATGTAATGTAATCCATGGCTATATATCTAACATAATTACCTTTCCACACAGGAAAAGTGATACGCGCCACCGTTGATGTGTAATATATGCCGGTGCAGATATCACTTACGGCTTTTGTTGCCTTTTCACATAAATATGACAGCATTTTTCTTTGAACATGTAACTTCATGATTTTCACGAAAATGAGACGCCTGTGTCCACGACGCGAGTGCCTTTAATGCGCAGCCGGTTTCCATGGCGTCACTCACTCTCGCCCCCCGCGGAGCACCAGCGATTCTCCCCAGCAGTCATCAATATTTAACAGCTGTTCTTATTGTGTAATTCCTTATAGTCTAATGCGGCCTGTGGGTTTGCACGCGAGGATCTGAAGTGAGGCCAAGCCGGGTGACAGACAGCTGGGCGGGGCATAGCATAATGGGGTGGGGCTAAGACCTGGAGCCACACCCACACGCCCCCTCTTATGCTTTTCAGCAAAACTGTGTTGCTGATTAGGTGGAAAAGCTGTGCCGCACTGATTGACACATACCAGAGATGTGTGCTGATGTTGACAAACATGGGGACGAGGCGCGTGTCACTCCAGGGCGCTCTGAGCAGACACGAAGCCACAGAACATCAGAGAGAAGCACACTGCAGAAAGGAAGTGGTTTGTAGACATGAAAAGAGGCATCTGACCCATAAAAGTCCGGCACAGACCTGCAGATGCTGTGCTCATAAAATGGGTCGCAGTAATTTCCTCTCATGGGGGGGGGGGGAGGGCTGCATTCCTTGTGTGGATCATGGGATGAGGGCGGATTTATGTACTGACAGTGGTGAGTCGCAGCACTGATGAGGACCAGCGGCATTTAAAACGGCCGCAGCCTGATTGGGTCTCACTCACACCAGATGTTTATGGGGTCTTGGCCCTGGGGCTGCATGGCCCCAGCCTTATTGTGGCTGGGAGGGTCTCCTTTGGCTGCCTGAGCTTGACATTGGCCATCTGACACATGCTGTGGGACCTGCACCTGTGTCGGGGTGCCGCTGTCGGGGCAGTCCCCCCGAATCACACGGCAGAGACACTTCCCGGTATTCACAGGGAGTCATGTGATCTCCCGGCTGGTGGGCTGGCCTCCCTGGCCTCGATCCTGTTACCGCGTGATGTACGGGTGTTCCAGAGCCCCGTTCATGTGATTCTGTCCGGCCAATCACAGGTGACGCTTTTCGCAAATCATACATACCCTCCCAGAGCGTATTGAAATGCTGACTCAGGGCTACTCGCCGTCGCCCCGCGCTGGAGAAGCACTTATGGCGCCTGGCTGGACATAATAGATATTCTGTATGAAAGTTACTCTGTATGTTGAAATAAGGAGCATATAAAACCAGCCTTACATCACTCAAAGACCATTAAAAGTTATTGCCTTGGTCTAGAATAGTTTGTGCCCGTCTCCAAAACAGAAATGTAACCATACAGCACTGCTGCATAACTGTCCATAGTACTGCGAAATACATGTGCCCCGCTGCATAACTGTCCACAGCACAGCGAAACACATTTGAACTGCTGCATAACTATCCACAGCACTGAAAAATACATGTACCCCGCTACATAACTGTCCACAGCACAGTGAAACACATTTGCACTGCTGCATAACTGTCCACAGCACTGCGAAATACATGTGCCCTGCTGCATAACTATCCACAGCACAGTGGAACACATGTGCCCCGCTGCATAACTGTCCACAGCACTGCGAAATACATGTGCCCCGCTGCATAACTGTCCACAGCACTGCGAAGTACATGTGCCCTGCTGCATAACTATCCACAGCACAGTGAAATACATGTGCCCCGCTGCATGACTGTCCACAGCAGTGCGAAATACATGTGCCCCGCTGCATGACTGTACACAGCACTGCGAAACACATTTGCACTACTGCATGACTGTCCACAGCACTGCTAAACACATTTGCACTGCTGCATGACTGTCCACAGCACAGCGAAACATATGTTCACTGTTGCTTGACTGTCCACAGCACAGCGAAACATATGTTCCCTGCTGCATAACTGTCCACAGCACAGCGAAACATATGTTCACTGTTGCTTAACTGTCCACAGCACAGCGAAACATATGTTCACTGTTGCTTAATTGTCCACAGCACAGCAAAACATATATTCCCTGCTGCACCCACGGTCTGACCCACGGTCTGCAATTCGTATAATAAAAACAACCATGGAATGAACTGATCTTTATCCATCCATCATCCGTGCACCCATTCATCCGTACAGCTGTCAATCCATCCGTCCCTCCATCTATCCATCTGTCCATCCATCCATCCGTCCTTCCGTCTATCTGTCAATCTTCCTGCCAATCATCCATTGCTGGGTTGCTACCTGCATGTAAGACCACTTTCCAGTTGTTTGTTTAATTCAGTAACAAAACCTTTCATTATCCAGTGATACAAAATCTCAAGGTCTAATAATTCAATTAACTTTCCATTATAAACTTTAATATTTCATTTTTCATTAGAAAGTCTTATGCGACATTATTAGCTTGCCCAAAGATTTAGTGTACTTGGAATATTTTTATGAAGGAGAAATAAGAGTTTTTGAGTATAGCTGAACCTTTCCTGAACCCTGGCCTACATTTTGCCTGTGTTGCCATTTGTTTCTGCTGCAAAAATATCAGCATGTAAATTTGCTCTTGGCAAATATGTTGGTCTGTTATTATTCATTTTGGCCACATATAGATTTAATAACCAAATAAACATTAAATCAGCCATAATGTTTGCTGAAATGATTTCAGGAAGCTTCCACTTTCCTCATACATCTCACCTCACTTCTGCCAGGGGTTTGTGGGCCTTGATTTTCTGTTTACATGGCGAGATCATTTGTTCCTTTGATGGGTATATAACTGAACTGATTGCAGTTCAGCAGTGACATGTTCAGGTGAATAACCGTCTTCTGTTTGTTTATCTTGGCTGTTAGCCATCCAGGAGAAAGTGGCCGGGGAGAGCAGCTCTCAGCCAGCTAGGAAGGAGGCCTCGCTGGAGATGCCCACCGCCATGGAGAGCGAGATGTTACTGGAGGTATGGGGAGCACTGGCTGCTGGGTCTGGGGGTAGGGGTGGCTCCATCAGCAGTGTGAGTGTGGAAAGTCTCTCAGCAGTGTGAGTGTGGTACGTCTCTCTGCAGTGTGAGTGTGGTACGTCTCTCTGCAGTGTGAGTGTGGTAAGTCTCTCTGCAGTGTTAATGTGGTAAGTCTCTCTGCCGTGTGAGTGTGGTACGTCTCTCAGCAGTGTGAGTGTGGTACGTCTCTCTGCAGTATGAGTGCGGTACGTCTCTCTGAAGTGTGAGTGTGGTAAGTCTCTCTGCAGTGTGAATGTGGTAAGTCTCTCTGCAGTGTGAGTGTGGTACGTCTCTCAGCAGTATGAGTGTGAAAAGTCTCTCAGCGGTGTGAGTGTGGTACGTATCTCTGCAGTATGAGTGTGGTAAGTCTCTCTGCAGTGTGAATGTGGTAAGTCTCTCTGCAGTGTGAGTGTGGTACGTCTCTCAGCAGTATGAGTGTGAAAAGTCTCTCAGCGGTGTGAGTGTGGTACGCATCTCTGCAGTGTGAGTGTGGTAAGTCTCTCTGTAGTGTGACTGTGGTAAGTCTCTCTGCAGTGTTAATGTGGTAAGTCTCTCAGCAGTGGTGGTGGAGCTGTCAATGAGGTGCAGGATATGTGGTGTAAAGGATCCCAAAATCATTGTCACAGTGCAGAGACATTCCAAAGAAATTAAACGTTAAATGGTTAGTCCACTGCTAGGAGAAGCAGAAGGTCTGAAAATGACGTGAAGGAGCATGAATTTATACTGACAGCCTCTCATTAATAATACATTAGATTTGGTGATAAATTAAATCCTCAAGACCAGGAGTGTCAAACTCCAGTCCTGGGGGGCCAGAGCCCTGCACAGTTTTTGGTTTCCCCTCATTTAACACACCTGTTTTGTTTTTTTTAACACACCTCCTTGTACTAATTACCACACAGCTTTTGACCTGAATCATTTGTGGTGGAACAGAGAAAGAACTAATCTACAGAGGGCTCCAGCCCCCCTGGACTGGAGTTTGACATCCCTGCTCAAGACCAACAAAGCTCAAATTATTTAAATGATTTAATCCATCACACAGCAGCAGATAGATTCCAGGGTTTGATTAGTGACCAGAGTGAGCCTGGCATTTTGAGAGAATGAGGGTGAGAGAATGTGTGAGAGCGTGTGAGAGTGTGTGAGAGCGCATAAGAGTGTGTATGAGTGAGTGAGTGTTTTTGAGCATGTGAGAGCGCGTGAGAGCATGAAAGAGCATGTGAGAGTGTGTATGAATACGAGCGTGTGAAAGAGCGTGAGAGAGTGTGTGAGAGTGTGAGGGAGTACTGTATGTGAGCGTATGTATGAGTGAGCAAGGTGTGTGAAAGCATGTGAGAGCACATGAGAGTGTGTGAGAGCATGAGAGAGTGTGTGAGAGCGTGAGGGAGTGTGTGAGAGCGTGAGAGAGTGTGTGAGAGCGTGAGAGAGTGTGTGAGAGCGTGAGGGAGTGTGTGAGAGCGTGAGAGAGTGTGTGAGAGCGTGAGAGAGTGTGTGAGAGCGTGAGGGAGTGTGTGAGAGCGTGAGGGAGTGTGTGAGAGCGTGAGAGAGTGTGTGAGAGCGTGAGAGAATGTGTGAGAGCGTGAGAGAGTGTGTGAGAGCGTGAGGGAGTGTGTGAGAGCGTGAGAGAGTGTGTGAGAGCGTGAGAGAGTGTGTGAGAGCGTGAGAGAGTGTGTGAGAGCGTGAGGGAGTGTGTGAGAGCGTGAGAGAATGCATGGCCCCTGAGTTGCTCTTGCTGTATAAACAATAAACAAAAGAGGTCACAGTGACAGTAGAAGGTCGCAGGCCTCAACGCAGCCGCTGCAGCTACTGCAGGCATGTCGTTACTCGGGCCCTGTGCCCATTCATCAGGCTCCCCAGGTCCCAGCAGGTGCAGGGATGCCAGCTTTATGTTATTTGGGTGAAGGCCAAGACACGCGAAGCGTGTGAAAGATGCCGCGAGCGCAGCGGCTTGCCTTTGATGTCTGTGTGATCCTGCCAGGACGCTGAGAAAACAGCGAGGAGGCAGGAAATGCTCAGCAAACCCACATCCTATATTTTACAACCCTTTTTAAAAATTCTAATAATACAGTCAATCTTTTGTCACTTCCCTAACTATGCAAATTAATATTACAAATATAGTTTCAGAAATATGTCTATACTTGTGTGCTTTTATTTAGAATATTTAGCATGCAATTCTGTGCTATATTCTAAAAACATTTTTATATTCCTCACATTGTTTGTATGAAAGTTGAAACAGTATTCTGCAGCTCTTTCTATACACAACACAAATTTAATGATCTGTAGCTGGTTTCGTGTTCCCTGTCAAATAGGACTGTAAAAAAATGGAAAAAATAACAATCCTGCAATGCAAAGCACGATTCGGGGGCATTTCTGTAGGAGGGGGGGGGGGGGGAGCTCAGATACCCTGGGGGCTCAGAGACACTGATTAAGGGCCCTTTCATAAGAACTTATAATAAATAAAAACAGAATGCTACTGCAGCTTCATGCCGTCTATTCAAACAAAACCAATCAGGTTGCAGAAATCCACCCAATCAGGCTGCAGAAAACCACCCAATCAGGCTGCAGAAAACCATCGAATCAGGCTGCAGAAAACCACCCAATCAGGTTGCAGAAAACCACCCAATCAGGTTGCAGAAAGCCACCTTCCGTCAGCTACCTCAAATATTTTGAATTGGCCCCCCTTCCAGCCAGAGAGTGTGTAAGAGCAGGAATAGGCCTAAGACCCGTTAAGTCGTCATGGCCCCAAGGTCTGATGCGTGAAAACGCCCTGTCTCTGAGCGCTCGGCCCTGCCGTCCGGGGGATTCTTTGGCTACCTGATTGGACCTGTGAAACAGCCCCCTCGCCAGACAGGAAACCCCTCTCTTCTGCCTCTCCTGCGTTCCTGTCTTCATGCAGGTCTGCGATTCTCGCAGAGAGAATCTGCCCAGTACTCGCTAGCAGGCAGTACCTTCCGCATAGTCGCTTATGTTTCTGTAAAGTATTCTGTTCATAATTACCATAACTGTGCGATGTGGCCGCATCTTACGAGCCGTTTCACTGATCGCGGTTCTCTTCTCTACCGTCCTGTACTGTGCATGCACAATGTTTTCTGTAACTTTTCCCTAAACAGTTCTATAGTTTTTACATAGAATTTACATTCTATGGGTACAATTCTGTAATCTAGCCATGATTTAGAGTATTGTTGTTGGGAATCGGCGCAAATACTGTAAATAGGCACTTTGATATCGAATTTACTGATCATAGGTTATTGTTGACACACCACAGCACACAGTGCACAACAATGAAATGTGTCCTCTGCATTTAACCCCTATGTGACATCATGACACAGCAGGGGGCAGCTAATTCAGCACCCAGGGAGCAGTGCTTGGGGGCGGCACCTTGCTCAGGGTACCTCAGTGGTGTCTTGCTGGTCGGGGATTCGAACCTGCAGTCTTTCAATTACAAGTGTGCGTCCCTAACCATTAAGCCAGCACTGCCCACGAGGGTCCTGAACGTACGCGTGGTCGGCTGTGGGAGCCACTCTGCTGTTTGTGTCGGCGTGTAACATGGAGCCCCACCTTTGCGGCTGTCTCTTACAGTCCTTGCCTGGATTTGCGCTGGTGGTGAGCACCGACGGCATCATCTTCTACGCCTCACCCACCATAGCGAAGTGCCTGGGCTTCCATCAGGTACGTCTCGGTCACACGACCTCAGGCTCAGCGGGGCGAGGTAGCCGCCCCCGTTTGTCATCCTATCCGTATTAAAGTGCTATACTGTTTAAGCTTTATTCCCAGTAATGGTCTGGCTAGTGATAAACATTAATCGCATGATATTCATAATATCATAAATATTACAAGTTTCATTCTGCATATAAAAAATGTACATTGAGTCCAATAAGGGTGATGTTTTATTTTCAAACATATGATCGCAAATAATTCCGCGAATTACTGTAAAATCTGACATGTTCATTACTGTAGCGTGAGAATGATCATTAAAACAACCCCCGCCGATGTGCTGAGTGTCGGATTCGGCCCCCACCGAGCACGACAGCCCCGGTCTGGTCGACACAGTCCGGGTTTACAGCTGAGCTTTCATTGTGTCGCTTGCTCCCATACTGATGTCATTAATCAGTACAAAACAATATGTATGAACCACAGAGGTATTTTGTTGTTCTTCATGCCTTTGAAGTGTCTCACAGCTTCTCCACGTTTTCCTTCCCAATGGTCCCCTAAGGCTGTAGAGAGCATTTCCTCTCTGGGGCGAATTGCTGTTCAGTCCGCATGTTTTCTGTTTCTGACTACGCTCTCTGTGGCCACGTGAGCTGAGAGCTGCGTCTGTAATCTCAGGACTGCTTGTGTTATGCTAAGTACCGTCCACCTTTCTGTCACATGATCTTTGCAGTCACATGGTCTTTCGGTCACATGGTCTCTGTGAACAGCCATTGGGGATAACCTGAATGCAAAGGCACATCTTAGACAAACTCAGGTGACGGTGTCATTGTCCTTGAAGTCAGGGGCACCATTAAGGGGGAGGAAGTTAGGAGCTTTCCGGGGACCCTGAGTGACATAATGGAGCGTAATTGCATTGGCTGGGTAGGAGGCCCAATAGGAAACACTTTCTAGGGCTCAAAATGATGGAATCACTGAAGGTTAAATCCATAATGCGCTTTGCTGCACGTTTAAAATATCTGATTAATTAATTGTTTTTCAGAATTAATCGTGTAATTTTCTGATGGTTGATTCATATCTTTCAGAGCAAAGTGGATAAGAAATAAAAAAAAAAAAAGATATTTAATGCAACAAAGATCAGATGGCCCTTTCTTTGATGTTAATATGTCCAGCGAGATCCTTGAGGGCGACACACTGTCATTTTCCCAGCCGATGGCAGCTTGAGTTATCTTACTAGGGATATGGCTGTGGGACCCAAAGTCTCTCAGGTGGGAAACTGGAGAAACTGGACATTTCCCAGAGCAGCCAATCAGAAGTGTGGAGCTGGAAAGGGGGGGGGAGGTTACAAATACAGGGAAAAGAGCTGGCCAGTCAGATGCTGCCAGATGCTGACGCCTCGTTTCTTGGTTAGACTGACGTCATGCACCAGAGTGTCTTCGATTACATCCACCTGGAGGACCGGAGGGAGCTGAGGCGACAGCTGCACTGGGCCATGAAGCCTTCACTGCAGGGCGGCCCGGAGACACAGCCGGCAGCGGGGGCAGGTGGGCGCCTATATTTTTATGTGTGTGTGTGTATATTTATGTGTGTGTCTATTTCTGTGTGTGTATATATATATTTCTATGTTTGTGTGTGTGTGTGTGTATATATATTTCTATGTTTGTGTATGTCTGTATTTAATTGTTTGTGTGTGTGTGTATATATATATATTTCTATGTTTGTCTGTGTTTGTATTTAATTGTGTGTGTGTGTATATATATTTATATATTTGTGTGTGTGTGTTTAATTGTGTGTGTGTGTATATATATATTTATATATTTGTGTGTGTATATATATTTATATATTTGTGTGTGTGTGTGTTTAATTGTGTGTGTGTATATATATATTTATATATTTGTGTGTGTGTGTATATATTTATATATTTGTGTGTGTGTGTGTTTAATTGTGTGTGTGTATATATATTTATATATTTGTGTGTGTGTGTGTGTTTAATTGTGTGTTTGTGTATATGTATATTTATATATGTGTGTGTGTGTGTATATATATATTTATATATTTGTGTGTGTGTGTGTGTATATATATTTATATATTCGTGTGTGTGTGTTTAATTATGTGTGTGTGTATATATATATATTTATATATTTGTGTGTGTGTGTGTGTTTAATTGTGTGTTTGTGTATATATAATTATATATGTGTGTGTGTGTGTGTGTGTGTATGTGTGCGTACACAGGTGAAGACTTCGTACTCGGCTCCCTCTTCGGCTCCCAGGATTCCGACGTCATCCCCCCCGAGTTCCAGGCTTTCCTGCAGCGCTGTTTTGCCATGCGGATGCGGTGCCTGCTGGACAGCACATCTGGCTTCCTGGTGAGTAGGGGGCGGGGCACAGGGAGGCTCCTCCCATCTGACCACCCAACAGTGACAGCGAATCAGTGACGGCTTTGGCTCAAAGTGCTTTGTATCTATTAGATCACAAATTGTTAAGTAAGCTGCTTAAATTCTTCAGAATGTTCTTAATTAAGTAAAACAAGATATTTCAGCTGCTCCTGCTTTTGTTGAAGCCCATAATGACACTGATGGAAAGTGCAAACTGATTCATGTTGTTTCATAAACAAGCCACATGAGGGCGTCCCTGCTGTGAGGCAGCTTTTAAAAACCCCTAAGGTCATGGAATCTTGTGAGGAACCTTCAAAGCGACATCATTAAAGCCTGCTGGTGCACATAAGCAGAGACTCTCCTATCTGTGCCCAGGACAGCCTTCCTATACAAAGAACTGGAGCAATATAGATGATAAATGAATGAATGAACTGAAATTAAATGAAAAGGGGGTGGTGCAATGGTTAGCATTGTCTCACACCTCTGGGACCCGGGTTCGAGTCCCCACCATGGCTCCATGTGTGAGGAGTTTGCATGTTCTCCCCATGTCATCGTGGGGTTTCGTCTGGGTATTCTGGGTTCCCCTACAGTCCAAAAACATGTTGAAGCTGATTGGAATTACCACACTGCCTGTAGGTCTGCATGTGTGTGTGTGACCGGTGTGTGAGTGAATGGTGTGTGAGTGACTGGTGTGTGAGTGAATGGTGTGTGAGTATACGGTGTGTGCGTGAATGGTGTGTGTGTGACCGGTGTGTGAGTGAATGGTGTGTGAGTGAATTGAGTGTGTGTGACCGGTGTGTGAGTGTATGGTGTGTGAGTGAATTGAGTGTGTGTGACCGGTGTGTGATTGGCCGGTGTGTGTGAGTGTGTGTGACCGGTGTGTGAGTGGATTGAGTGCGTGTGACCGGTGTGTGATTGGCCGGTGTGTGATTGGCCGATGTGTGATTGGCCGGTGTGTGTGAGTGAATTGAGTGCGTGTGACCGGTGTGTGATTGGCTGGTGTGTGATTGGCCGGTTTGTGATTGGCCGTTGTGTGATTGGCCGGTGTGTGATTGGCCGGTTTGTGATTGGCCGGTGTGTGATTGGCCGGTGTGTGATTGGCCGGTTTGTGATTGGCCGGTGTGTGATTGGCCGGTGTGTGATTGGCCGGTGTGTGCTGCTTCCAGGCGACGCAGTTCCAGGGCCGCCTGAAGCCCCTCCAGGGGCAAAAGCGGAAGACGGCCTTGGGCTCCCCCCTGCCCCCCCAGCTGGCTCTCTTCTGCATGGTCACGCCCTTGCAGTTGCCTCCCATTGCTGGGGTCAAGTCCCGGGGGACCGTGGTGAGGAGCAAACTCAGGAGTTCAGCTCTGTCTGTTCTGGAACACAGGTGAGCACCCCCTGTGGACAGTGACTGGTACTGCATATACACTATACATGGGTTACTGTGGGTGATGTCCATGGTCTGAATGACTTGGTGTATGATAACTCTTGGTATGTCTCCTACAGTGAGAAAAGGCTTCTAGGTACTGGGGATAAGGTGTTCAGTGAGGATACACAGCTTGTAAACCACACCCCCTGGACACCTCCATCAAGGAACGAGGGCCTTTATGTCAGTGGGGAGCCCTTGAAATTTTGCAGACCTGCTGTGGATGTACAGAAAGCTCTTAGACATGAGAGCATGTGGAGAGCACACACATCTTCAGGGGCACTCATGCTGGGCCAGAACTGCAACCACCTTGCAAACAGGCCCGGCAAAGTCGGCCATTACGGAAAGGGCTGGTCCTACCAGGATGATGCCCAGCTGGCCACAGTCTACAATAATATACAGACCACAGAGCAGGAGAGCTTCTGCCCAGGTGGTATTAAGGAGGAGAGCGGCCTGAGCCTGCAAGGCGAGGGTCACAGCAGCCGAATACTCCAGGACATGCCCATCAAGGTGGAGCCGGACTCGGACTCGGACAACGGCTGTGATATCTATGGGATGCCCCCCGGTCGGACATGGATAAACAAGGGGCTCTCGGAGCAGAACTGTGAGATAGGTTATGGGCTGGACCTTCCGGTCAAGAGAGAGTATAGCTGCTGTGTGTACACTCCCTGCCAGACGGCTAGAGACAGTTCCGGTGCTCCGTGTGACGGATTATACCAAGTATCAAAGGGGGGGCACGGGCCGGAGAAGTATCCTTCAGCAAAGGTGCCCCAGTTCAGTGTGCAGTGCTTTTCATACCCAGACGGCCAGGCCAGGAATGGCATGGAGAGTCACCTGTACGGCAATCTGTCAGTGGAAGACAGAGACTACGTAGAGCATGAATACAAGTCTACGTGCAGGAGTCACGGTGTGCTCCACGCCATCAAGTGCGAGCCTGCCGACTCCCCGCCTTGGCATGACAGCCATCAGCATTTTGGCCAAGTGTTCCCACTGCGAAATGGTGTCCCAGATATGTTTATGAATGCAGTGGCCAACAAGTCAAACCCATATGTGTACATGCAATAGGTATAGCTCACTTTTCCATTTAAACTTTACAGAAATAGCATATAGTGTGCTATTTACACTCCGTGATGAACTAGTATCCTGGGTGTCCCGTCCTTCACGTCCTGGAATTCCTGGAATAATACCCAGACTCACTGTGACTCTACACACAAATGAGAGCACCCCCCTTTGCCCTTACAAGTGCCCTTTTTCGATAACCGATGATCAGGCAAAATTTACAGAGGGGGCCCCCCACCTTTGATCGCAAAAATGTACCTAGGGGGAGTTTCAGCACCCGCCCCTGTCTGTGTATATCACTGCTTAACACTGTTTTAGATCAATTCCCTGTTATTTTGTTGTGTTAGTCAGTAAGTTGCACACAGGGTAAAAATGAGCACAATGCAGTGCAAGGAGACAGAGAGAGACAGACAGAGAGTGGGAGGGAGAAAGAGAGAGACAGAGAGTGGGAGGGAGAAAGAGAGAGACAGACAAAGAGTGGGAGGGAGAAAGAGAGACACAGAGAGTGGGAGGGAGACAGAGAGAGAGAGAGACAGAGAGTGGGACGGAGACAGAGAGACAAAAAGAGAGTGGGAGGGAGACAGAGAGAGACAGAGAGAGAGTGGGAGGGAGACAGAGAGAGACAGAGAGTGGGAGGGAGAAAGAGAGACAGACAGAGAGTGGGAGGGAGACAGAGAGAGAGAGAAAGAGTGGGAGACAGAGAGAGACAGACAGAGAGTGGGAGGGAGACAGAGAGAGAGACAGACAGAGAGTGGGAGGGAGACAGACAGACAGAGAGTGGGACGGAGAGAGAGAGAGAGAGAGAGAAAGAGTGGGAGACAGAGAGAGAGAGAGAGAGAGAGAGAGAGAGGCTTGTGGTGGTCAGATAAGGACCGTATTCTTCAAGCCAAATGAAATGTGGTTTATTAAAAGACATTATGCCCTGATATTTACCTTTTTAAATTTCAAAGAAAAATAAAAAACATATTTTACATAAATGTTAAAAATAATACCTCCTTCTGATATACGTCCTTCAGGATTCACCAAGTAATGAGGACGAGCTTATTCCCATTACTGATACTGGTTTTGGAAGATGGAGACCAGTACCCGCTCAGAGGGAAACGAAAGATGTCCATATGAAGGAATCGACGGACAGCGCCCTGTATGACTGTGTGACACGGGGAGTCAGCGCAGCAGAGTCGGGCGTCACTGCATAGCCGTCACTGGCCACTGGATGTGCCTTAATACTTTGGAAACAGATTGTGAAAAAATGTACTGGAATAAAATAAATATGTTAGTGCTTAATTTGACTGTCTGTGTGAGGAATAGTATGACAGAGGGGGTGTGAAATGCTCTATACCGTATGGATCTGATTCAGTGTTGCCAGATCATTACTGGTGTGAATTTTTAAGCCATGCTTGAGAGTTAGCATCTGAAATTGAAGTCGATCTTTTGTGTATTACAGCCAGATGTCTTTGCACTTTCAACTTTTGTCATTGCCTTTATTTAAAGGTTGACTAATGTCCATTTGGTATTCTTTGTAGGCAGTAAAGTCATGTAGAAAGTATAATATATATCTACATTGTCATATTTATTGTCACCAAGAGCAGAACTGCAAGTGTAAATGGACGGCTTTAAGGAAATGTGCTTTGGTTTATTTTCTATAGTACATAAGAAAGCATCAGCAGGAAAAGCTCACTGGCTCTTGGCTGATTTTGTAGCTGCAAAGCAGCTAATGTCTATTGCAGCATTTTCTCTACATTTTTGTGTGTATTTTCGTAAATTTGGGGTATTAATAAAAATACAAACTTTCCTTAGATATGTCATTTTTCCTTTACGTCTGTGTGTTTACATGTGCAGGATGGGGCCAAATCATGGCCCCTGCTCACCAGCTTGTGCTCCTTAGGGTCCTGGTGGTCAGCCTGTGCTCTGCAGGGCCCTGGTGGTCAGCCTGTGCTCCGTTGGGTCCTGGTGGTCAGCCAGTGCTCCTTAGGGTCCTGGTGGTCAGCCAATGCCCTGCAGGGCCCTGGTGGTCAGCCTGTGCTCCGCATAGCCTTGGTGGTCAGCCTGTGCTCCGTTGGGTCCTGGTGGTCAGCCAGTGCTCCGCAGCGTCTTGGTGGTCAGCCTGTGCTCCTTAGGGCCCTGGAGATCAGCCTGTGCTCTTTAGGGCCCTGGTGGTCAGCCTGTGCTCCTTAGGGTCCTGGTGGTCAGCCTGTGCTCCATAGGGTCCTGGTGGTCAGCCAGTGCTCCCTAGGTCCATGGTGATCAGCCAGTGCTCTGCAGGGCCCTGGTGGTCAGCCTGTGCTCCTTAGGGTCCTGGTGGTCAGCCAGTGCTCTGTAGGGCCCTGGTGGTCAGCCTGTGCTCCCTAGGTCCATGGTGGTCAGCCTGCGCTCCTTAGGGTCCTGGTGGTCAGCCAGTGCTCTGCAGGGCCCTGGTGGTCAGCCTGTGCTCCGTAGGGTCCTGGTGGTCAGCCAGTGCTCCGCAGCGTCTTGGTGGTCAGCCTGTGCTCCTTAGGGCCCTGGAGATCAGCCTGTGCTCTTTAGGGCCCTGGTGGTCAGCCTGTGCTCCTTAGGGTCCTGGTGGTCAGCCTGTGCTCCATAGGGTCCTGGTGGTCAGCCAGTGCTCCCTAGGTCCATGGTGGTCAGCCAGTGCTCTGCAGGGCCCTGGTGGTCAGCCTGTGCTCCCTAGGTCCATGGTGGTCAGCCTGTACTCCTTAGGGTCCTGGTGGTCAGCCTGTGCTCTGCAGGGCCCTGGTGGTCAGCCTGTGCTCCGTAGGGTCCTGGTGGTCAGCCAGTGCTCTGCAGGGCCCTGGTGGTCAGCCTGCGCAGCGTCTAAAATCTAATTTTATCCTGTTGCTATTCTTCTTTAATCACATTTGCATTTATATGGATTTAAAAATAATAATATCTGAAAAAACTATTATACATGAAGCCTAGATAGGTTTAGGAGGGCGTTTCAAACTGGTAGCCCTTGGTATGGCTCAGTGCCCGTGAAGTAGCTCTCAGTTTCAGAAAGGTTGGTGACCCCCGTTTTAGACTAATGATTCTTTCTATATTAATACTAATAAACATTTCAGCTCTAATGAAAACATCGTGCATCGTGAGAGCAGGACACGCAATTTAATGCTCTACTTCTAGACTAATTGACATATCTGAATTTTAAACTTTTACGATGTCGTTTTTTATATATACTGTTACAGTAGCCTTTATTTAACGTGCGCATGCGGGTGATGTAAAAACTACAAATCCCATAATGCAGCCGCTCTGATCAGCCTGCAGCGGTCAGCTGCTGCCGCTTTCGGGCGCTGCAGAAGACATCAACCACCGGGAACGGCTTCTCTCCTTTATTACATAATACGTAACTGTTCCCCCAATGTTTTCAGTGAATTGCTGATAAACTCGGATTATTTTGCACAGGTAAGATTATAATATTGTTTTTTTATTAAGGTTTCTTGTCTGTCTTAAGGGAAAACGCATTGCTGCCTGTAACGAGGCCCTATTTTTATTATGCTGTGACTGTTAAATTTAGTGTTTTTGTAATTAAGTAGCCACCAGTGACGGTGCATGTAATAGTATTAATCAGCTGTTTACATAATGATAATGCGGTATGCCATACGCTAGATAAGCGGTAACTGCGGAAACTATACAGAGAAACCGTAACCGCGACTGTATGCGGCGTGAGACAATGCGGTTTGAATACGTCGTTTTTTTTGTCGGCTGGTTTTATGGGTATAAAAAATAGTTTTCGCGTCTGTGGCTAAATCGAGTCGGCGAGGTGGCACGTAGGTCTCGGTCAGCATCGGAGATTATGTAGGTCAGTGAAGCTGGAAATAGGCGCGGGGCAGAAACCGCTATGCGCCGTGATGTCACCGGGATTGGCACCGGCGCGTGGGTACAGTGTCCGCTAGGCCGTGTGACGTCACAGGGATCGGCCCCGGCGCGTGGGTCCAGTGTCCGCGCGATGCGGCGAACGCATCTCCAGTTTGGGTTGTTCCAGCTCTCATTTAAAATGACTAAATGAATCATTCAGTCATTCCACGCTGTCACATCAAGACCTGAAGTAATGAGCTTTCATTTGTTTGCTTTAATTACTAGCAAGCAAATTTGGCCGTTTAAACACAATTTTGCCAAATTTGATTGCAGTCCTTGACGGTAATTCAACCATAAGAGTTACCTTTGTCCCTTATATTACATTAACCGTTTGGATGTGTGTAATAAAATAAAACGAGCTCTGATTAATTTTAACGAATAAAGCTGGCAGTTATGTAAATGGTCTCCTTTAACGTTAGTAATAACTGTCAGTAAAATAAACGCCTTGAACTTAACTCTTAAAACATAATTTGGACTCTTAAAAACCCTTTTTAAAATTGAACTGTTTTGGTTATCTATCTTATTGAATGATTCTGCAGCATTACTGAAGAGGATGGATATCCTGACCTTTAGTCGGTTGGTATGTTTCTGTGAGCCCCCCCCCCCCCCCCCCGTACTTGCCTGGCATGCCCCCAGGGGGCAGGGGACCTCAGGTATGACACCACTGGTCTACCTGATATCCTTACTTAGCATATAAACCATGTTCGTGATCATAATCTCCTTATTTTGATTTGGGATCTTAAGGAGCACAGCCTCAGTTCGTCTTGGGTCTTCTTGTTGATTTCAGCTCGCTGTCGCCATGGAGGAGACTGACCGTGAGGCTGTTGCCACGGCGGTACAGAGAGTTGCCGGCATGCTGCAACGCTCAGATCAGCTGGACAAAGTGGAGCAGTACAGGAGGCGGGAGGCCAGGAAGAAGGCGTCAGTGGAGGCCAGGCTGAAGGTAGGCGGGGCTCAGCCCTCCTTCACGTCGCCTCCTAGCACTGACCCGGGGCTCAGTCCTCATTCAGGTCGCCGCCTCGCACTGACCCGGGGCTCGGCCCTCATTCACGTCCCCGCCTCGCACTGACCCGGGGCTCTGCCCTCATTCACGTCGCCGCCTCGCACTGACCCGGGGCTCGGCCCTCATTCACGTCGCCGCCTCGCACTGACCCGGGGCTCGGCCCTCATTCACGTCCCCGCCTCGCACTGACCCGGGGCTCTGCCCTCATTCACGTCGCCGCCTCGCACTGACCCGGGGCTCGGCCCTCATTCACGTCGCCGCCTCGCACTGACCCGGGGCTCTGCCCTCATTCACGTCGCCGCCTCGCACTGACCCGGGGCTCGGCCCTCATTCACGTCCCAGCCTCGCACTGACCCGGGGCTCGGCCCTCATTCACGTCCCAGCCTCGCACTGACCCGGGGCTCGGCCCTCATTCACGTCCCAGCCTCGCACTGACCCGGGGCTCGGCCCTCATTCACGTCCCAGCCTCGCACTGACCCGGGGCTCGGCCCTCATTCACGTCCCAGCCTCGCACTGACCCGGGGCTCGGCCCTCATTCACGTCCCAGCCTCGCACTGACCCGGGGCTCGGCCCTCATTCACGTCCCAGCCTCGCACTGACCCGGGGCTCGGCCCTCATTCACGTCCCAGCCTCGCACTGACCCGGGGCTCGGCCCTCATTCACGTCCCAGCCTCGCACTGACCCGGGGCTCTGCCCTCATTCACGTCGCCGCCTCGCACTGACCCGGGGCTCGGCCCTCATTCACGTCGCCGCTTCGCACTGACCCGGGGCTCTGCCCTCATTCACGTCCCAGCCTCGCACTGACCCGGGGCTCTGCCCTCATTCACGTCCCAGCCTCGCACTGACCCGGGGCTCGGCCCTCATTCACGTCGCCGCCTGGCACTGACCCGGGGCTCGGCCCTCATTCACGTCGCCGCCTCGCACTGACCCGGGGCTCGGCCCTCATTCACGTCCCCGCCTCGCACTGACCCGGGGCTCGGCCCTCATTCACGTCCCCGCCTCGCACTGACCCGGGGCTCGGCCCTCATTCACGTCCCAGCCTCGCACTGACCCGGGGCTCGGCCCTCATTCACGTCCCAGCCTAGCACTGACCCGGGGCTCTGCCCTCATTCACGTCGCCGCCTCGCACTGACCCGGGGCTCGGCCCTCATTCACGTCGCCGCCTCGCACTGACCCGGGGCTCGGCCCTCATTCACGTCCCAGCCTCGCACTGACCCGGGGCTCGGCCCTCATTCACGTCGCCGCCTCGCACTGACCCGGGGCTCTGCCCTCATTCACGTCCCAGCCTCGCACTGACCCGGGGCTCGGCCCTCATTCACGTCGCCTCCTGGCACTGACCCGGGGCTCGGCCCTCATTCACGTCGCCGCCTCGCACTGACCCGGGGCTCGGCCCTCATTCACGTCGCCGCCTCGCACTGACCCGGGGCTCGGCCCTCATTCACGTCCCCGCCTCGCACTGACCCGGGGCTCGGCCCTCATTCACGTCGCCGCCTCGCACTGACCCGGGGCTCGGCCCTCATTCACGTCTCCGCCTCGCACTGACCCGGGGCTCGGCCCTCATTCACGTCGCCGCCTCGCACTGACCCGGGGCTCGGCCCTCATTCACGTCGCCGCCTCGCACTGACCCGGGGCTCGGCCCTCATTCACGTCCCCGCCTCGCACTGACCCGGGGCTCGGCCCTCATTCACGTCGCCGCCTCGCACTGACCCGGGGCTCGGCCCTCATTCACGTCCCCGCCTCGCACTGACCCGGGGCTCGGCCCTCATTCACGTCCCAGCCTCGCACTGACCTGGGGCTCTGCCCTCATTCACGTCGCCGCCTCGCACTGACCCGGGGCTCTGCCCTCATTCACGTCGCCGCCTGGCACTGACCCGGGGCTCAGCTCTCATTCACGTCGCCCTTGCCCTAGTTTAGGCTGCACCCTGGAATACTTTCCCCATTATGTCATTTGCATTGCATCATTTTGCCTCCATGTATAATTTTCAGTTTTATCCTTTTGCTGCAACTTTTGAATTATATCCCAAATACCACAAAATAAATTTGATTTAAAAAAATTTAAGTAAGCAATGTGAATTCTGAAAACATCAGAATCAGGTTTATTGGCCAAGTGTGAGTGTGGCACACAGAAGGAATTTGATTGCGGCGGTTGGACATTACAGACAGACATAAACAAATGTACAGGAAGTGCAAACAATATACAAAGTGCAAAGTGTATGGGTGTCTTAGATTCAGTTCAGTGGTGTGTTGTGTGGAGCAGGGAAGCAGGTGCAGGTTGATGTTTCAGGTCAGATGTGGCAGTAATGTTGCATGTGTCCTGTGAGCCCAGCCCCGCTGTCTTCCTCAGCACACAAAATGCTCGGTTTAGCGTGATGGATCTTGTAAGACTTCCAGGACTGTTGCGGTCTGGTCCCCATTGCCGCGCGTGACAGGGGCCCTTTGTGCTGTCCCACTCCCAGCTGCTGGGTGTGTCACTCACTCGCGTTGAGAACAGAGTGTGATACACGCGGCCCTGAACCTTGTTATTCTCTTGACTGCAGTGTGGGCTCTAATTCTTTTACTGCAGATCACCCCCTGGGCTCGACTGCAGTGTGCACTGTACTCTCATTTATTGTCTTTTGCCTGCGAATTCCTGTGAAGTACCTCTGTTATTGGCCATTATATTTGGGCTCACTAATCCAGTTTGGCAGTGGCAGTTTGTTACAGTTCAGCACTTCAGAGCTGCGAAGTCAGTCCTGAATATTTTTGAGTCACAGTTAAAAATTTTGCTGTTGTGCATCTTTTCGTTGCTTTAGATTAAGAAACAGGAGAAACTGCAATAAACCAAGGCTCCTGTGATCCCTGCGTAAGAACAAGCAACAAGAAAATAGTAATAGTTATGATAATAGTAATAATTCCACCCGATCTACATTGCACCCGAGCCCCACGGCTCCCCCTCACAGGACGGCGGACCCATGTTATGTTTTCGGGCTACGCCCGGCTGGGTCCCATGGGTGGAGGCCCAGCCTCCTGGCGCTCGTCCTCGAGCCCCCACCCCAAGCCTGGCTCCAGGGTGGGGCCCCAGTCTCCCCAATCCGGTTGGGGTAACATTGTCCCTTGTTTTCATGTTGTTCTTCATGGGGGTGCTCGGAATCACACTTTGGTCTTTGGCGAGCGGCCAGACTATCTGCCTTGGGAGATACCCTACCAGGGGCACATACGCCCGACGGCTTAACTCCTAGGATCACGGGGCACGCATACCCCTCCACCACTATCAGGTGGCGATTCACTGAGGGGGCTGCTTATCCCTGCAGAGATTGCTGCCCCTGCAAACCAACCCTAGATAAGTGGCAGAAAATGGATGGATGGAATATTAATAATAATAATAAGTGTAATTCATAATTGATAAATCCATTGACTTTCATAGAAGATAAGTATAGGGAGATTCTATGGCCTCCACAATACACCTACTCCGGTAAATCAGCACAATCCTCCAATCTTAAACTAATCTGTCTGTCCAGCTTTACTGTATGTATTTAATCCTGTTGTTTGAGCTGATCGCGATTATTCTGTATAATGGCCAGAATTAACTCCATTCATCCGTATAAAAACTGCTGGATGAAACACAAATGCTATATTTCTGTCACTGTTTCCACAGATCGGGAATAGATCAGGTAGGCTGTACGGATCGGGTAGCGACATGTACCGCCTGCCGTATTTGTACGTACCTTGCATGCTTTACAACGGTCCCTGATTTTTACCACTTTCTTTTACAACATTTTGTTTCTTTGACAAGTTACCTGGCTAAGCAAGAAATCCTGCTTCGTGATACGGACGCCAGTTCATGCTGGACGATAAAACTACCACTGTAGTTTGCTGTAAATACAGACAATATGGTTTGCCGTAAAATGGCAGGATGAACCGTTCGGGGCAGTGGCAGAATGCGGTTTTCATGTGCTTGAGCATTCTGCACATGTGCAATGCTGCGGGTGTAAATCAGGCAGAGGACACAGATCCGGCTGACAGCACCGACTGTGTATCTCCAGGTCTTTACCTAATTTTTTTTGTTATTTATCAAATCTGCCCTGTACAATTTTTGTACACAAAGCTTAAAACGCCAATGCAGATTTTTACTTGTATATTCCAGTATTTAATGGCAATAGTTTCTTTATAAGGTGTATGTATATGTATTATTAAACTCATTTGAGGCTAACCCTGTAATAGTATTTATTATAAAATGAAAAAAGTCAATTTGTTAATCGCAGTTATTTGCATGACCACAAATAGTCATCAACTAAAATTAAATTATCGCGATATCCCTCTCTTTATCTAAACACTGAATATGTTCCTGAGAATGCATTGACGGCCCGGTTCCTTATCCATCAGTAATGAAGGCTCAGCGGTAGCATTTCCTGGTCATATGACACTGACACCATGGCTGACCTCCCTTAGGATGGCAGTGAGTGAGAGCAGACTGCACTGGTTATAGGGACAAAGTGATCGCAGAGATCTGGGCTTGTGCATTTCCGCATTCTCAGAGCAGGATCTCGTCCCCGTTCCTCCTCCGTCAGGCGGCCATCCAGTCCCAGCTGGACGGGGTCCGCACAGGGCTCCTCCAGCTCCACAACGCCCTGAACGAAGTCAAAGCCATCCAGGGCTCCCTGGCTGACGTCAGCAAGGACTGGAGACAAAGCATCAACACCATCGAGAACCTGAAGGACGTGAAGGAGGCGGTGGTGCAGCACAGCCAGCTGGCGTCTGCTGTGGAGAACCTGAAGAACATCTTCTCAGGTGGCGCGCTGGGCCGGTCTCTGTGGGGCGGGTTCCATGACAGCACACCTTAAACTCACTCACAGAAGGTCTCGTGATCTTTGGTTGCACTGTGGCGCAGAAACACTGGGGTCTGCAGACGTAAGTTAATGGTCTTTGCCACTTAATGCCTTTAAGACCTGAGCTGTTGCTATGAGAAAAACACTGAAGCAGCCTTGATGTTTGGATGTTAATTACAGTAAGTTCTCATAAAGCAGCCCAGTGCTAAGGTCCCCATTTACCTGCAATGTGGCTGTTAGTTTCTAGCAACACTACAGTGACAGGGAACAATCCGTGGTTAATTTTACAGAAATGATTTGTAATGTTTCTAAATTCTAACTACAGCTTATTTCGCAGCCATTGGAGTGTAATCACAGTATGAAACCCACCTTTGCTGAGTTTGATTGAGGAGCTGCTGACCGCTACTGCAGCTCTGCTCACACAAGCTGTTTTTTTTCCGATTACCGAAATTTTGTAAATTCTCTATCCATTACATCATGGGTTCCCAAACCTTTCAGCTCACGACCCTGAAAATGACAGTGCCAGAGACCCCTGACCCCCACTTTGCTCCGTGACAGATTGGGGGAAAGGGGTCCTCCTTGGTAAATTTATCACAGTTGGCTGGTTGCATTGCAGTTACGATTAAAATTTGAATTATTTTCCATGTTTTAATATTTTCTAAACATACTCTGGAAATCATCTCCCAATGGGAAACCCCGTGTTTGACTGTGTGACTGTGTAAGTTTACCGCTTCCCTGGACGTACATCTGCAGTGGATGTGTCCGCAGTGTGGACATTTCACGGAGGGCAATCCCACTCAAACACTTGCTAGCCCCCAAACTGCCACCTGCACAAAGAATGGCGCGACGGACGGGCCCTCCCGCCGTAAGGGCCGGGCGACGGACGGGCCCTCCCGCCGTAAGGGCCGGGCGACGGACGGGCCCTCCCGCCGTAAGGGCCGGGCGACGGACGAGCCAGGCGATGGACGGGCCAGGCGACAGATGCTCCCCCACCTTAATCTTTCTCCCTGATGCTCGTTTTGAGTTTCCTTCTCCCTGCCTTTTCTGCTTCCTTCTCTGGTTCCTCTGGCTCTTTCAGCTGCTTGCATCAGCCCCGTTCTTGCGCCCACTCGCCTTTTGCGAGGGTGTAAGTGAGCCGACCGGCTTGACGGTGCCCCCGCTGCCTCAAGCGATGCACATTCAGAATGTTCTGCTGTTGCTGCTTTGAGAAACTCTTGGTGGGGCACCAATGCTTTATTGTAAACATTACGTGACCGTTTTGCCTAAGGAAGCGGCGGGTTCATTGTAATTATTTTACGGCTTAATTCGACTCCTGAAATAAATCACCAGTAGATGTCGGAATGAGCCTGGCAGCTGCAATTGTTTATCCTGCTGTGGAGGAAGGAGCGGACCACCCTGTCCGGGACCGGCGAGCAAATCCTCAGCAAGAAAATGGCGACCAGTGGGGTCCGAATCGCTGAATTAAGTAACGGCACAGGCTTGATATCTGGGTTTCCTGTGCTCCGGTTAAGCAAAAGGAAAATACGTCACCCCAGAAAGCAGGGACTTAGGTGATGTGCCCTTGATGCGCTCCGGAATCCGCTCGCGGTCGTGATGGGCCACAAAATGCCCTGAAGGGGTTTGGGCAGGCTCTGCCGGGCTCCCCTCTGTGCTGCCTTCATCCACGGCTCGTCCTGCTGCAGATTAGGGGTGCTGAGCTGCAGCCCTCCTCACACCTGGAGATGTAACCCCAGGTGTGGCTGGTCGTTGGCTTCGATTAAGTATTTACTGAGATGTGTCGAGTGACAGGTGTGGACCAGCAGGTGTTGAGATCCAGAGTTCACTGCTTCGATCCCCTTTTCTGCACAGGCTTGAGATCTTGCATGTGATGTGAAAGACAGAGCTTCCAGAATGCTCTTGTTGACCCTTCTCCTCACCCCTCTCCTGCAGTGCCCGAGATTGTGCAGGAGACCCAGGAGCTGATCGAGCAGGCCCAGCTGCTGCAGGCCCACCGCAGGCTCATGGACCTGGAGTGCTCTCGCGATGACCTCATGTACGAGCAGTACCGCGTGGACAGCAAGAACGTGCACGACATGAACCTGATCCGCGGCTACTTTGACGAGGTGCAGGTGCTCTCTGAGGAGCTGGGCAAGCAGCTGTGGATGGTGTTGCAGCGCGCCATGGTGACGGTGAGGCGCGACCCCACCATGCTGGTGTCGGCTGTGCGCATCATCGAGCGCGAGGAGAAGGTGGACCGCCGCATGCTGGACCGCGAGCGGCAGACCGGCTTCCTGCCCCCGGGGAGGCCCAAACGCTGGAAGGAGCGCATGTTCGCGGTGTTGGAGGGCACGGTGGGCGTGCGCATCGAGAGCACGCAGGCCGAGACCCGCGAGCTGGACAAGATGTGGCTGGTGCGGCTGCTGGAGATCACACGCAAATACGTGCTGGATGACCTGCTGGTGGTGAAGAACCTGATGGTGCAGTGCTTCCCTCCGCATTACAACACCTTCCGCGTCTTCTTCGACCTGTACCACCGCGCCGTCTCGGTGAGGGTGCAGGAGCTGGCCGCCGAGGAGCTGGAGGCCAATGAGATTGTCACTCTGCTCACCTGGGTGCTCAACACGTACAGCAGGTATTTGGGTTCCGCCCCGCCTGATCCCTGCCGCTGCTGACGTAGGTCTTCACTAGTTTGCTGAAGTAGGTCTTTACTAGTTACATTCAGTCCTTTTTGCTTGCTTCATAGAAATAAACCCACCAAAGCAGTCTGCAGGTATTTAAATATGTATTTTATGTATGAATATTAAGCAGAAGAACAGCCTTGTGAATGTTGTCACGTGACTCAGGAAGTGTGTCAGGGGCTCTCACGCTGATCTGCGTGGAGTTATGCTTGATGGGAATGGTGGCGGTGGGCGGCTGCAGGTCGGGCGCCCAAGGCGGCTCTCTCTCTTCAGAGTGATGAGCGTCCGCCTCATTCTCGCCTTGTGCTGCTGGTCTAGGTGACCCCTCTTAGTTTTTTCAGATGAGCCTCTTTTCTGCAGATCTGTTTGTCTGCATTAAAAGTTTACTTGTAGGACATTAAACGTAATTCAGTGATTGTAGCACTTAACCATGGAGTACTGGGGGATCAGTGCAGTAAATCCAAGCTTAGGACGGCGTGATCCTGACACCTGACTCTGAATGGAATAGAAAGCCCACGGCCAGGCATGGCCGCCGTCTTCCTCAGTGGCTGTCCTGGGTCCCCGATTGTCCTTTGGGCCTTGAACACCCTGTTTTTGCAGCGACGAAATGATGGGCGACCCTGAACTGGCCACCGAGTGCGACATCAACCAGTTGGAGCCCTTGCTGACTCAGGATGTCGTGGACGAGCTCCTCAGCAAGTACATCCAGACCATCACCGTGAGTCCAAGTTCCCCGTGTGTCAGCATGACCAGTGGAGGTCAGATTCATTCAGGCTTGGTGTGGCTTCCTAATGTCCTGATCATAGACATTTAATCTGTGGAATGTCGCTGATCTGAGGCCTCTGGTGATTGGCTGATATTTCCATAAGACTCTAGTCCGGAATTAGGTCTACGTGTACAACTGTGCGTTACCATCACTTTGGCTCTGAGCGTCTGTCTGTCTGTCTGCCGTCCCAGTCGAACATCACAGGCTGGCTTCGCAAAGCCCTGGAGACCGACAGGAAAGACTGGCAGAAGGACACGGAACCCGAAGCCGACCAGGACGGCTACTATCAGACCTCGCTCCCTGCCATCGTCTTCCAGGTACGGCGCCGCCTCGCCGGCGGGTGCCAGAGCGTCGGACCCAAACCTGGCGCTGAAGCTTACGCAGGCCCTCTGTGTCCCCATAGATGTTCGAGCAGAACCTGCAGGTGGCAGCCCAAATAAACAAGACGTTCAAGGAGCAGGTGCTGCATCTGTGTCTGAAGCAGATGGGCTCCTTCCTCCTAAGGTGAGGGGGCCTGGGGGGGGGGTAGCGTTAAGGGGGTCACGCTTCAGCTGGGGCTGCCAGCTTAACACCACACACAGGCTACCGCTAAAATGCCCGTTATCTCTATCTTACCCATATGTGCTTATATAGTGCAACCTGTGTAACCTATTTGGTCATGCTTTACATTAACAGCACCTTCATAATACCTCTTATAATGCATTCATAGAACATTCATAAGCAGACTGCAAGTACACCATCCTATAACATCCTAATTACTGTAACAGCTGTAATGTGCATTATTAACAAACATTATTGGATTATAATGTTATCATATAATGTTGCCTATTAATGTGTATTAAACTGAACATTCTATTAATGTATTATAAAGACATTATGAAGGTGCAGTTGATGTAAAGCGTCACGCTTTACTTTCGCCTATACAGAGATTACCTGGCTTATTCCGTACAGCCCTGACTCAGTAATTGTCCTTGCAGACAGTCCTGGTTAGTGGACATTAAGTTCCGTTGATATGGACTCGTTTAGGTACCAAGAAGAAGCAGTGGCCTATAAGAACGACCACCTGAAGGATCGGCAGCAGCCGCAGTGTTACGTTCAGTACATGATCGCCGTCATCAACAACTGCCAGACGTTCAAGTAAGTCGGGGGCTGGCAGGTTCTGCGTGAGGGACGGGGGCTGCTGAGGTGTGTCCGCCTCCAGGAGGCTCCTTATATGCGTGTGCATTTAACTGATGCATCTCGGGTACATTTTCGATGCTTTTTCGTAATATGGTGAGTTTCTGAGTATTAATGAGAAACTTTCTGTCTCTCCGCCAGGGAGTCAATTAATAGCTTAAAGAAGAAGTACACCCTTAAAACGGAGCCGACGCAGCACGACGCCGCCATCGAGGGGACGCTGAGCGAGGTGGCCAGGGAGGGCTGCCAGTTCCTGCTGGATGAGGTCTTCCTGGACTTAGAGGTAGGAATGCTGGCAGACGGCGGTCACCCGGACCGTATGGGCCTGTAGCGTTTCCGTGTTATGAGAGTTGTGAGCTGGGAGCAAGAGGAGAGTTGTTGCCATGGTTCCCCATGGGTGTGGCCACAGAGGGTGTGTTGCCGTGTGGGTGTGGCCACAGAGGGTGTGTTGCCGTGTGGGTGTGGCCACAGGGGGGCATTTCTGAGATATTGAGTCTGAGATGCCCGGAGACCATGCCAGCGCCCTGTGACACTGTCAGTGTGACTGTCCTGCATTTCCATCAGATAGGAAATGCAGAGAATCCCATAAATCGAGGTTAAAATCCCATTGAAGGCAACAGTATTGAGCTTAAGGTACTTTAATACGTTATGAAGTATTAGGGTGAAGCACAAAATCGAATGGAATATAAAATGGTGCAATAAGGGTGCAATAAGTTTAATATTCACAGAACAGGAATCTTTAATCTGCAGTGTGACTTTTTAATGCGTTTTTCAAGGTCACTGAGCAGCTTTTATGAATTTCCTCCCTATTACACCCTCACTGTAACGTTCTACTTCCAGAGGTGTCGCTGTTCATGTTACACGTTAACTAAGGGCTAAATTAATAGTCTGAGGAACGTTTGAGGAATTCCAAAAGTGGGAACTTCTGTCTGAGATGTGATAGGTAATCATTCCAAAGTGCTGTATGCCCTGGCCAGGCTCAGACCCAGACCCAGGCTCCAGAACCCGCTTGTCTGTGGAGCAGACCCTGGCTGCAGAACCCGCTTGTCTGTGGAGCAGACCCTGGCTCCTTTTATCTTCTGTCATCCAGGCCTAGCACTTTGGTTGCTCATGGACCTTTGCCTCTTCCTAGCACCACCTCAGCGAGCTCCTGACCAGGAAGTGGCTGGGTGGCTCTCATGCCGTGGACACCATCTGTGTCACCTTGGAGGACTACTTCAATGACTTCTCCAAGATCAAGAAGCCCTACAGCCAGGTAGGTTGCGCCCGACGCGGGCTTCTGCACGAGGCTTCTTTGGGGCGCCATGCCCAAATGACGAGAACTCTGCATCGGATGGTTCCCCCATGAGATGTCTCCAAGGATGGTGTCCTGTGCATGCTGTCCTGCAGGACATGACGAGGGAGGCGCATCGCAGGGTGGTGCAGGAGTACCTCAAGGCCGTGCTGCAGAAGCGCGTCACCTTCAAGAACGCAGACGAGCGGCGGGAGGGCGCCGAGCGCATGATCAAGGAGGCGGAGCAGTTCAAGTCCCTCTTCAGGAAGCTCTCCGCTGCAAGTAGCCCCGCCTTCATCACATGCCCTTAACCTGGAATCTCACCATCGTCTTCATCATGTCTGTGTCAGGTTCACAGAGCTCTCCTGCGGGACCATGTGTGTGCGCTCATTGCTTGCTTTTGTTTTGTCTTTACCTCTAATAGCTGCCTCACAGATGTGTGTCCTTGGCGTAATTGTTCAGTGGCAGGGCCTGCCACAGCGCCCCCACCTGGCCTGTTTGCAGACTTACCTGCAGCTTTTTCGTTTGCGAGTCCCTGCAGCCACTAGGTGGCTTGTTTCCACCAAAAGAGAGGCACTAAGCCAAGGCGCCAAATCTGGACCTCGATTCCAAATCCAGACCTTCTTTTCAGTTCTTACAGGTAGTTTAATGATTACTGATTCTGATTGGCCAGGGGCCTGACAGCTGGCTCACAGGTAAAGGAAGGCTGGAGACTCGGCAGGGCTCGGACCTTGAGGACCGTGATTTGAGTAGCCCAGCACTGAAAGCTCTGCTGATATATTTCAGGGCTCGGACCTTGAGGACCGTGATTTGAGTAGCCCAGCACTGAAAGCTCTCCTGATATATTTCAGGGCTCGGACCTTGAGGACCGTGATTTGAGTAGCCCAGCACTGAAAGCTCTGCTGATATATTTCAGGGCTCGGACCTTGAGGACCGTGATTTGAGTAGCCCAGCACTGAAAGCTCTGCTGATATATTTCAGGGCTCGGACCTTGAGGACCATGATTTGAGTAGCCCAGCACTGAAAGCTCTCCTGATACATTTCAGGGCTCGGACCTTGAGGACCGTGATTTGAGTAGCCCAGCACTGAAAGCTCTCCTGATATATTTCAGGGCTCGGACCTTGAGGACCGTGATTTGAGTAGCCCAGCACTGAAAGCTCTTCTGATATATTTCAGGGCTCGGACCTTGAGGACCGTGATTTGAGTAGCCCAGCACTGAAAGCTCTGCTGATATATTTCAGGGCTCGGACCTTGAGGACCGTGATTTGAGTAGCCCAGCACTGAAAGCTCTCCTGATATATTTCAGGGCTCGGACCTTGAGGACCGTGATTTGAGTAGCCCAGCACTGAAAGCTCTGCTGATATATTTCAGGGCTCGGACCTTGAG
Source organism: Brienomyrus brachyistius (assembly GCF_023856365.1). NCBI lineage: Eukaryota > Metazoa > Chordata > Actinopteri > Osteoglossiformes > Mormyridae > Brienomyrus > Brienomyrus brachyistius. The sequence continues at coordinate 138,465 of NW_026042356.1, read as the reverse complement.
GACCGTGATTTGAGTAGCCCAGCACTGAAAGCTCTGCTGATATATTTCAGGGCTCGGACCTTGAGAACCGTGATTTGAGTAGCCCAGCACTGAAAGCTCTGCTGATATATTTCAGGGCTCGGACCTTGAGAACCGTCATTTGAGTAGCCCAGCACTGAAAGCTCTGCTGATATATTTCAGGGCTCGGACCTTGAGGACCGTGATTTGAGTAGCCCAGCACTAAAAGCTCTGCTGATATATTTCAGGGCTCGGACCTTGAGGACCGTGATTTGAGTAGCCCAGCACTGAAAGCTCTCCTGATACATTTCAGGGGGAGGACACCGACCGTCTCTGTGACAGCATAGCCGCCATCGCCGAGGTCTTCAAGCTGACGGACCCCTCCCTTCTCTGCCTAGAGGTCTCCACCCTGGTCTCCAAGTACCCTGACATCAGGTGAGACTCCCCCTCCCCGAAGCGATCAAGACTTTGACGTTTGCCCCATTGCATGATGGGTAAAACGATTCCCCGAGCAGCTTCTGATGGTCCGCGCTCCCGCAGGGACGAGCACGTGGTGGCCCTGCTGGCCGTGCGGGGGGACGCCAGCCGGGACATGAGGCAGACCATAATCGAGACGCTGACCCAGAGCAAGTCCTCGCTGCCGGCCACCGCGCAGCCCATCTTCAAGGACATCACCGTGTCCTCCATCACCTCCATGGCCGTGCCCAAGCTGCTGAAGTAGATGCGGGTGCAGGACTGCGTCTGGTGTCTGCATGGACGTGCCCTCCGTAAGAGTGGGTGTCTCACGAGGGAGCAGCTGAGCGACGATCTGCAGGAGGGTCTGATACCCGGGTGGCATGACGTAGCGATAAGTCAAAGCGAACCATCTGAAGGACAGAGACCCTCCGTGTTTGGAGCCGTGCTGATCTGCCTGAGAGTGGGCAGTTAACTCTGGGCAGTGGGTCTAACAGCTTCGGAAAGTATTTAATCTTTTATTAAAACTAAAACAGTTTGTCATCTACTTGCTTCCTGTGTCCAGAGGTGTGTAGTTCATGTGGAGAGAGTAGAAGTCCAGACCAAGATTTTGTTTCAACCAACCAGTTCATTACTCTCTGACTGCGACTATACTCAACTGGTTGGTTGAAATAAAATGGATTTCTTGGTCTGGATTTGCACTCACTGGACCTGAACTACCTAGTTTGGCCAGAGGATTGTTGTTGTTGTTGTGAATATTTAATAAAATAATACTTGTCAGTATAGAATGGTGTGTGAAATAGATGGTAATCATTCTTAGATTTCCTGTGCTCTGTAACATACGCATTCGGAGATGTAGCTCCCATCCTGCAGCATTAAAAGGCTGCATGTTGCTTTGTCTTGTGTGGGTTCACAGGATTGACGTTCCTCCAGGATGACTGTGGCATCGTCCATATTTGTCAGGTTGCCTGTGATTTATACCAAGATAAAGCCCAGTGGTGTGCAGCTGATTGTAGAGCCGCAATCTAGCCGGCATGCAGCTGACAATGGCAGCTCCATCGGCCCCAGTGGCCAGGTGGGGGCGCTGTGGCAGTACCGACAGCTGTAGCAAGGCAGCTGTCGGGCGCTGAGTTGCGTGACCTCTGCTAATTGTTGTTGTTATTCTGGTACCATTTGGTCTAACATGGGAAGTGACTCAGACAGCAGCCACTGATACTGCTTTCAAGCTGCGAATCAATGATACTCTCCGTTCTACTCTTGGCAGTTTGCTTGGAAATAGGACCTACTGCTTTTTTTGTGTTAATAATGGAATGGAAAGTCCTGGAAGGTTGGGAAGGACAGAACAGGACTGGCGAGGTAGGTCAGGCTAAGAAGGTGGTCGTGTGCACATTCACGCACGGGTGGAGCAGCACCCTTTACGCTACGGAGCGGGATCCTGGATTGGCGATTTGTTTACCGTAATTCACTTAATAGATTAATCACGTCTAATGAATGAACTCTGCTGGAAAGCGGCCATGGCGCAGTTGGCTTTCAGAGTGATGTAAGCGATGGAAAACACCCTTACATCACTGTACTTGTCTAATACTGCCCCCTTCTGGACATTTTAATATATGCGATTTAAAGTACTATGCTACTCTGAAGTGCATTTTTTTTTTGGTCACCTCAGGTGCATTCATTCACAAATAAATTAAGACACAAACTCAAGAACTACAAACTTCCAATATTTTATTTTTAATAAGTGCACTTCTGCCTCCTTGCTCTAGGAATGCAGTTATACTCTAGTCAAAGATTAACAAAAAAAATTATTTCTATGAACTTGCAATGGGGTTGTCGGCATCTCTCTGGACACAGAAAGAGCTCTGATTAAGTTGGGTCTATGAGCGATACACTCTGTCCTTCCGTTAATCCAGTTTAGTCCTCTGCTCTGGTTTATAATGGCAAATGATCTCCACCAGGACATATGTGTTTATGAGCAGGAAGAGCAGGCCGGCCAGCCAGACAAGCACAAAGGTATTCTGTCCCTCGAACTCCAGGCAGTAAGCGGGGGCCAGCCAGACGGCCTGGGAGACAAAGCCAACAACACGACTGTCAGGCTAATCATTCTTCATCTACCCACTGTCTGTCACAGGACTTTCAATAATGCAGCAACAACACGGCTGAATGGATATTTCCAGGCCATACGTTTTGTGGAGTTGTGCTGAAATCTAGTAGTTTTCTGAAGTATGTGAATAACTGCAGTGCAGCGTCTTGTACATCTATTACGTGGCTAAATCACACCCAGTGCCGAAACGGAGTTACCTGTCCGGCGAACCAAAGCACCAGGAGAGCCAATCCCCTCCTGAGTGACATGGCGAGCCGAGGGAGGACTAGCGGCATAAGACACAGGTACCACAGGAAGTACTGTAACAGACAGGCGGCAGGGTTAAGGGTGCCACGGGAAGTACTGTAACAGACAGGCGGCAGGGTTAAGGGTGCCACGGGAAGTACTGTAACAGACAGGCGGCAGGGTTAAGGGTGCCACGGGAAGTACTGTAACAGACAGGCGGCAGGGTTAAGGGTGCCACGGGAAGTACTGTAACAGACAGGAGGCAGGGTTAACGGTGCCACGGGAAGTACTGTAACAGGCGGCAGGGTTAAGGGTGCCACGGGAAGTACTGTAACAGACAGGCGGCAGGGTTAAGGGTGCCACGGGAAGTACTGTAACAGACAGGCGGCAGGGTTAAGGGTGCCACGGGAAGTACTGTAACAGACAGGCAGCAGGGTTAAGGGTGCCACGGGAAGTACTGTAACAGACAGGCGGCAGGGTTAAGGGTGCCACGGGAAGTACTGTAACAGACAGGCGGCAGGGTTAAGGGTGCCACGGGAAGTACTGTAACAGACAGGCGGCAGGGTTAAGGGTGCCACGGGAAGTACTGTAAGACAGGCGGCAGGGTTAACGGTGCCACGGGAAGTACTGTAACAGACAGGCGGCAGGGTTAAGGGTGCCACGGGAAGTACTGTAACAGACAGGCGGCAGGGTTAAGGGTGCCACGGGAAGTACTGTAACAGACAGGCAGCAGGGTTAAGGGTGCCACGGGAAGTACTGTAAGACAGGCGGCAGGGTTAACGGTGCCACGGGAAGTACTGTAACAGACAGGCGGCAGGGTTAAGGGTGCCACGGGAAGTACTGTAACAGACAGGCAGCAGGGTTAAGGGTGCCACGGGAAGTACTGTAAGACAGGCGGCAGGGTTAAGGGTGCCACGGGAAGTACTGTAAGACAGGCGGCAGGGTTAACGGTGCCACGGGAAGTACTGTAACAGACAGGCGGCAGGGTTAACGGTGCCACGGGAAGTACTGTAAGACAGGCGGCAGGGTTAACGGTGCCACGGGAAGTACTGTAAGACAGGCGGCAGGGTTAACGGTGCCACGGGAAGTACTGTAACAGACAGGCGGCAGGGTTAACGGTGCCACGGGAAGTACTGTAACAGACAGGCGGCAGGGTTAACGGTGCCACGGGAAGTACTGTAACAGGCGGCAGGGTTAAGGGTGCCACGGGAAGTACTGTAACAGACAGGCGGCAGTGTTAAGGGTGCCGCGGGAAGTACTGTAACAGACAGGCGGCAGGGTTAAGGGTGCCGCGGGAAGTACTGTAACAGACAGGCGGCAGGGTTAAGGGTGCCGCGGGAAGTACTGTAACAGACAGGCGGCAGGGTTAACGGTGCCGCGGGAAGTACTGTAACAGACAGGCGGCAGGGTTAAGGGTGCCACAGGAAGTACTGTAAGACAGGCGGCAGGGTTAACGGTGCCACAGGAAGTACTGTAACAGACAGGCGGCAGGGTTAACGGTGCCACAGGAAGTACTGTAACAGCACACAATCTGTGCATCAACCAGCTCAGTATATTATTCATAACAATGTGTATTTTGGCTGGAAGCAACAACGTTCAATGGAATAATATTCTATCACAATTATTTGCACGAGACAATTTACTTTGACTTGATCATTATGAATTTCAAGATACTTCTCTGGGTTACATGGAGTGGGGGCTGGTACCTGGGACGTGCAGACTTTATTGAAGGAGACAAAGATGGCTGTGTTCAGGAAGCAGCAGAAGGCCAGGTCAGAGTGGTAGGCCAGGGAGGTGAGCAGGATCAGCACTAGCTGGGGCAGGAACGCGGCCAGGCCCAGCGCCAGGCTCCAGGAGCTCTCCGCAGTCAGGTACAGCATGTAGAAGTAGGCAGAGAAGTTATGCCGGATGTCCCTTCTGGTCAGGTGGTAGAGGTAAGTTTCCTGTAGGAATTCCCAGCCATACCTTTGACAAGGAAAGACAACAAGGATCACAGCCGAGCAAGACCCAGGCCGGCAGATAAGCCTCATCATTGACGGCAGGCACTTAAAGCTCAAACGAAACAGGAGGAAGCTTCAAACGGAGATGCCTCACAACTACGGTTGCCACCTCGGTCCTGTAAAATGCTGCACATCCATTCACTGGTGTTTCAGAATTAAACTAGTTCCTTAAAGGACAGAGGAACAAAATGCAGGGTGGGTGGCAAAGCTATTCACCAGGGGCCCGAGTAGCTAGACTGGCATCATTTAGCATGGTTTAAGGGAGAAAGGTTCCCTCCAAAATGTTAACCACAGCTACCCCCAAAATGCTCTGTATAACTGCCTGATTGTACGCGTTCCTTCCTTTCTGCCAGTTTCACTTACATCCGGTAGAACAGTAAGGTAAATCCACAGAAGACTGCTCCTGAAACAGCAGCAAACACAAGCAGGTCCCTGCTTAAGAACCTCCGGAGGGTTTTCACCAGCTTTCCTCCACAGCGGGATGGTGCTGCGTCCGAGGTGCTGCGTCCCGGGCCGGCCTGAAGTGACAGGGCGATGGGCAGGGCGTAGGTCACCGGGTAAATCTTCATGTGCACCGAGAGCCCGTATAAGGCGCCTGCTCGGGCTGGGTGCCCATCCTCCAGGCAGGCCAGCGTGGCAAGCACCAGGGCAGCCAGCAGGCCTTCCGCGTTCCCCCGGCTGGAGACGCCAGCAGGCAGGGGGTTCAGCAACCACAGGGCGCAGTACCGACAGGCCAGCTGACACGGCATCCCCCGCCGGCGCAGGATGCTGTACGTCAGGTAGCCAGAGATGAGGTCACATGCGATGAAGAGCAGCTTCCCAAAATGCACGCTCAGGTAGATGTTAGGGGCCAGCATCCAGGCCAGCAGAGGGGTGTAGCGGTAAGTGGATCTCCTGTATGGCGACGCTCCCTATTAGACGTCATATAGGCAGGGATGCACATAAGTCCGCATTCACCTGGTATAACAGTGCAAGTGCATGCATATTTTATGTGTATTTGCACTGCTGTGGCAAGAAAATATCATGCATTTTTACCTTTACATCGCAAATTTAAGATGAATCATCCATCCATCAATTTTCCAAACCGCTTATCCTACTGGGTCGCGGGGGGTCCGGAGCCTATCTCGGAAGCAATGGGCACGAGGCAGGGAACAACCAAGAATGGGGTGCCAGCCTATAGCAGGGCACATTCACACACCATTCACTCACACACGCACACCTATGGGCAATTTAGAAACTGCAATTATCCTTAGCATGTCTTTGGACTGTGGGGGGAAACCGGAGTACCCGGAGGAAACCCCATGATGACATGGGGAGAACATGCAAACTCCACACACATGTGACCCGGGTTCCAGAGGTGTGAGGCAACAGTGCTAACCACTGCACCACCATGCCGCCCCCTAAGATGAATCAGTATATATACATAAAGATTAAAATGCACGATAATTTCTTGTCATATTAGCGCAAATGCGCGAGCTGTCACAACAATCGATTGCTCTGCATATAGACAAACAATATAATGACTTGCAAGAACACGGTCATGGTGACTTCTCTTAAAACCGCGTGCAGTATACAGATTTTGTGCAACAACAAAAGCCACAGACCGCATTTATAAGGCGCCAGAATACAAAATTTAAACAGACGTAACCAACCTGTGTGATGAATCTGGATGCATCTGTGAATACGTGGTAGTCGATGTCTGTGTATTTCACCTCCATAGTTTTATCCTGATACATCCCAAAGAAAGTCAGGAGAATTCGTATCAAAAGCGCCGAAGCGAATAACAGCCGCTTCCCGGTCAGGACGGCGCCCGCCCGGTCCATAGCGGAGACCGTGACTGCGTTCATGGCTCCACGGCGGAGACCGTGACTGTGTTCATGGCTCCTGTCACCGTACCTAAGCCTAAGATGAAGCACGCCGTCCAGCTGCTATGACACCGCGTCCCTTAAGCCCCTACATCCCTCACCTCACACTTCACCCCCGCGCCAGCAAGCTTCACAAGGGTTATATATTCTTAAGTACTGGCAGATTTATTTAGCAACACGGCCTATAACTATAACCATACACGACACAGACAGTCAACCACCCGCTCCTAAGCGCTGTCTGGCGGAAGGTGCGCCGTATAGGAAGAAACCTAAGCGGGGGCGTCCTGACGCCGACCGGCCCCCCCATCCTGCGATTCGCCAAGAGGCCTTTACTTCCGTATGGCTGCGCCAATGGCTTTCAGCAGGAATCATGGCACCCGAACGTGGTTCTCCGTCGCTTTTCCGTGCGTGTCAGTGCTTTAATAAGGAGGAAGAAATGAGCCGCATGTACGGACAGACGCTGGCGACGATACCCACACGTTTAGAGAAAATGTGGGCCTGGTATTCTTTACAATTGAAGAGATTATTGTGAAAACTTCAGGTTTTTCTCGCGTACCCGTTTGACGTCATCTTCCCTGGCCGAAGACCAGTTTCAATACTAAGAACAGAAGTGCAGAGGAAAAGTCCTCAGAATCATGGGATCGGTCTCATTCGGCGTGGACACAGCCGACACATCGCTCTCGTCAAGATAACCTCCATTGCAATTCAGTGGTGTCGCCTAGAGTAATGAGGATTTCCTAATTATGGTGTTTGCTGTCGGAAAAATAATCATGAATCAGCTGCACCGAACCTTTAAACTGAGCGCTCATGAATGGGACCGACATGAGTCGCTTCATATTAAGGAATAAAAACGCGTGTAATCAGTTGCTTAATTGTTCTTGTGCAATCACAGCTTAATTTTTCTTTTTAAAGAATTAAGTGGTATAGTTCCGAACACCTGTTATATGTGTTAGATATAACGTTATTTAAATGCACATGCACTAATCCCTTGCACAGTACAGACACATGGCACACCGGTGCGCCGCTTGGACCCTGTAAGATCTGTTCGTCACCAATGCACAAAATTGCGTAACAAACAAGCGAGAGACGGTCTATCGATCACATGTGATTAGTGACATACAAAGTCAGAGTGTGATAAATTTTATTTATTGCTGAAAAAATCTTGGGGGAGGGGATCAATTTGCATAAAAGTCAACTTTGCTTTAGAAATATTTACCTTACTAATTAGTACACAACATTTAAATATCAAAGTACAGTAAACAGACTGGAGGTAATATGCCCTCCTAGTAACACAGCATTTCAATCCTTTGTAGAAATTTAACAAACGGGAGGTTCCGATGTAGTCTATATGATCACGTAGGTCACTCAGCTCAAATACCTAATCCACATTTATTCTTCCTTATTTTTTATGCATTAACTGCGATTTTAATCAAAATAAATTCCACATCACCCACTGTTCATTTTACGTCAATATAAATGATATCGTTTTCGCCATTACAAAAGGAAGGACTTGTACGCGCAACTCGGAGTGTTAAATACTTTTAAAACCATTTTCACCATTTTAAAGAAACTAAGGATAAAGTTCTCTCTGACAATCGGTCAGAGACCTCCAAGAAAGAAAGAAAACTGAAAATCCCATTTTCTTGGAACTGGCTGGAATCAAGCAAACAGGACGCGTATATTCCCCACCACAGAGTAAACACAGATGTGCTTCTCGAATGTTCCTAAAAATTTCAGAAATCCTCTCCAGCCTCCAGTGTCTTATGCTTTAGTGTGTGTGCCTCTACATATGTGAACACGTGCATAAGTACACAAAGCATGCCGGACAGAGCGGCCTCCCTCTGCCGCTGGAGGGAAGAAACGAAAAGAACAAAAAGAGAATAATAATCTAATTTGCATCCAGGGTGACCACAACAGAAGCTACGGTCGGCTCGCCACAGAAACTGCAATACGCTCGCATGGAAATCAACCACTTCCCAATCAACGTTGCAGTGCAAGCAATGACGCCTCTGAACTACGCCCTCTTCTGGCCACATCGGGAGTGCATAATGTCCAAAAGGTATACTGAATGCATAACGGCGAAGTGTGTAGGCAGCGGCGCCCCCACACCGAGCAGCGCTGCCTCAGTGCACTTACGGACCAAGGGGATTAACTCCAAGTAGCTATAGTGCATATTGACAATAACAACAGAGCAGCATTAAACGTAATGACGTGACGTACACATGACGATTAACTCCTTAATATACGCTTCACATTTTATCAAGTTGCAGATGCTTTTGAAACAATTACTTTGTAACATCAAGAAACTGCCAGAAAAGTATGAAATTCAAATAAAACATTGTACATTCAAAACTGTTTCCAAAGAAATTCAGAAACACAGGAAATGTGTGCGGTATGCAAAAATGTCCATACAAACCATATTCTTAAACATTTACACATTGTACTTTAAATAAATATAAAAGTTGCATTTTTAGACAATTAGCTGCTGTAACAGTCCTTGATAGTTTTCCTTCCCTCATGGAAAAATCCTTTGCATTTCCACCTTTTAAACATCCGCATCTGTAATCTAACCCAAGGCAGAGGCACAGATACAACACAGTCAATTATGGTTCTGTTTTAGAGTTTTTCTCTTTTTTTTATAAGTAAATTGTGCATTGAGATGTTAATGAAATCTGTCTGAACTATGAGCTGACATCGGACCTGCAGAGAGACACCAAGACTGCAAGTTGTTCATACAGAAAGAACCGGAGAACAGGAAGCAGACATATACAATGATAAAAGTCTCCCCCGCACAAACCAAACCCTAATAGAATTTCCCTGCACCCCCTGAATAAGATCAAATCTCCAGGCCTTCATACTCCTTTAAGAGACATGGTGATTTTTACAATTTAAGAAAATAACTTTGTAAACAGATGTCAGGTGTCACTCGCCGGTCTTCAGTGCAAAGTCCCAGAGTCCGGGGAGGAGAGTCCACCGTCAGCGGAGGAGAGTCCGCCATCAGCGAGGGCTTCCTCTCACCTTGGCAGAGGCGAGTTTCAGGCACAACATTTTTACAGGTTCTCCAAACCCCCAAAGCACATTCTAAAAGGTGGTAGGATTTAAAAACAAAAAAAAACGGACCCTTAAAAATTACAGGCCTCTGGAATATTTTTTTTGTGGCTGAACCGGAGCTGCAGTGATCTTCAGTCGGCTTTGTCCAGTCCGTCAGAAGCATGAGGGCCGACGATCTTCAGCCGAAAGCCACCTGAAAGACAGAGAGGGAGGGAGGATCACGTCACATGCCAGGGGACATGGAGAGACCGTGGCAGGAAGAAGAAAAATGGAGGAAAAAATGAGGCAAAAACGAGAGGCTCTAAGGGCCCTAACTCCACATGGGCGCCTACTGACAGCCAGTCCCGCTTTCAGACATATAAATAAAGGAAGGGGGGAAAAAAAGACCCCACAGCTTGGGCATCAACGGGGGGGGTGGGGTGCGTGCTGCTGTACCACTGTACAGCCCCTTCCTCCTCTTAAAGTCTTGTAGGCTGGTGGAGGGCGCCCCCCGCAGGCAAAAGTCAACCTTGCGCGCCTAAGCATTGACTGTGCGGGGGGAGGCAGCTCGGCGGCTCTTCTCACTTGGGGGGGAACGGCAGGGTTAGTAGGGGTCCTCTCCAGTCCCTCCCCCTGACTGTGGTAACATTACCTTGCTGCGCTGCGTCAATGGAGGGCTGTTTGCAGTCCTGTGCATAGTGCCCACTGACCCCACAGTTGTAGCAGGACGCGCCGGCGCCCTTCTTCAGGCCGGGCAGCACCCCCACCGACGGGAAGAGCGGCTGGTAAAAGCGGCCGAAGGCGGCCAGGTGCTGCAGGCCGTAGCCGGCCTGGGCCCCCAGCACGGGCTCGGAGGGCGTGTGCAGCAGCGGCCCGCCGCCGTAGGGCGAAGGCGCCGCCGGGAAGAAGGGCAGCTGGGTGGCGCCGGTGCTCCCGGCCCCCTGGCTGAGGTAGGCCCCGCCCCCGCCGCCACAGAGCGACGTCAGGTGCAGGAAGGGCTGCATGCTGAAAGCCTGCCGCGCCATCTGGGGTGCATAGCAGTAGCTGGGCGGGTGCATGTTTCCGCAGCTGCCACGGCAACCGCAGGCACCGCAGCCGGCTGGCTGAGGAGGGCCGGGCTGTGGCGGCTGAGGGGCGGGGCTGTTGATGAAGGCGGTGCTGTCACTCTGGGCGGTGCTGTGCGTCAGGGCGGGGTTCGGCGTGGGGGCGGGGCCAGGAACATGCGGGGGCACCGTGGCGGCCTGCGACTGGCCCGGCGTGGAGGTGGCCGAGGAAGCCGGGGGCCCGGCAAGCGTGGGGGCGGCGAGGCTGTAGGACGAGGGCAGGGCGGAGGGCAGAGATATCCCTGGGGCTTTGGGATGGAGCTCCGGCAAGGAAGGCTCTGTGCTGGGGAAGGCCGCCTGCAGGGGGGACACGTAGGCGGGGCTGGGCGGGATCACGCTGATGGCGCCCATTGGTGGCTGGTGCACTGTGGCGGAGGCCCCGCCCTCCGAGATCGGTGGGCCAGGAGCGGGGCTGGGGACGGGGGCCATCTTGAACCGCTGAACCAGGGGCTGGGTGGCTGGGCTGGCGGGGGCCGGCAGGCCCAGCTGTGAGGGGGGTGCCGGCGGATGCTTCTCGACGTCCCCTAGGGGGCCTGTGGCGAGGGGCTCGCGGAAGGCGGCAGGCAGCGGCACCATCACACCTCCAGCTGGCTTCTCTGTCCTGCTGGTGCCGTTTGGCACCACAAATGCCACAGGCTGCATGAAGGCCATCGGGGAGAGCTCTGGAGGGGCTGGGGGTCCGTCCCGCTGCGCTCCGGGCAGCATGGGTCGCACGGTGGCCACGACGGCGCCCCCTACAGGCTTACTGCTGGGCAGGAAGCTGTCTGCTCTGCCTTTACTGGAGTCGTCGGAGTTACTGTCCGTTTCTGCGGGAAGGATCAGAACACAGAGCTCCGTCATGAAGGACCGACATCTTCAGGAAGACACCAGGGTTCAGACCTAATGGAGTCGCCCTGATGTGCATTTAATGGTGTGCGAGCTACGGGAAACACGCCCACCTCTGTCCTTCTCGTCCTCGCTCTCCAGGCTCTCCCTCCCATCATGCTGCGGACTGGAGGGGGGGCTGTAGCTCTCCGAGGACGTCTCGCCGTACGCATCGGGGCCCAGCCCTGTGGGCACAAGCACAGCACATTCACATGTGGGAGGTTAAATAAAGACAACTGCCCCTTTACATAAGGCTCTTCCTCAGCTACAGAACAATCGACAGTGCTTGGCATGACGAGATCTGGATTGTATGGCTCTTTCCTACTGACAGTTTAGTGAAAGTTAATTAAACAAGAATGTATCTGCAATGAAACCTGGCAGCTGGCGAGTGTTAGTGTGGTGACGCCAACATGTCTGGCCCTGCCTCGCCTCACCCTTCCCAGCCACGGACTGCCCCGCCCTCCTGACCTCACCCATGCCTCGCCCCACCCTTCCCAGTCATGCCCATGCCTCACCCCACCCTTCCCAGCCCTGGATTGCCCCACCCATGCCCGGCCTGATCCAAGCTGGCAGGAACAGCAGCAGCAGCAACCGCCGCCTGCGCAGAGAATGAAGAGAAGCTCACAACGGCCACAGCCTGGCCTGCCCTCCCAAAGGGCTCGCGACATTTACCTTTGCCCCGTCTGCCGCGTGAGCTGCTGAGAGCCCGGCCTGCCCTCCCGAGGGGCTCACGACCTTTACCTTTGCCGCCCGGCTGCTGAGAGCCCGGCCTACCCTCCCGAGGTGCTCACAACCTTTACCTTTGCTGCCCGGCTGCTGAGAGCCCGGCCTACCCTCCCGAGGTGCTCACGACCTTTACCTTTGCTGCCCGGCTGCGGAGGGCCCGGCCTGCCCTCCCGAGGTGCTCACAACATTTACCTTTGCTGCCCGGCTGCTGAGAGCCCGGCCTACCCTCCCGAGGGGCTCACGACCTTTACCTTTGCTGCCCGTCTGCCGCGTGAGCTGCGGAGGGCCCGGTCTGCCCACCCCATTAGAGGTAGAAGCCGCCCTGGCCTCTGGCTTCTTCAGCTTCTCCCTGAGAAGACAAACACGGGGCTGTCACATGTCACCACGGGGCCAGGCGCACAGACCCTGCCCCTTTGACAGGAATATGGCTGCAGATCCACTATGTGGCTGATCCACTGTGGGACGTTAGATCCACAAGACTTTTATTCTGAAATTCCGTGGTACTGACGGAAGTGATGTCACTTCTGTTTAGAAGAGGAATGGTTTGTATTAGGTATATGTACGGGGATTGTTTTTGTTTGCTGTTTTTTGGCTGCTACAAAATAATTTGTGTTTATGTTTGCTTTTGGTTAATAGTTTAATTCACTATCATGTGTGGATTGCTCTGGTCTATTGAATAGAGTTACACTTCATGTATATATGTATGTGTATAAGTCAGTCTGACTCAAAACAAGCTTTTTATTTTGAATAGTGCGTGTTTATCGTAACCCTTACCAGTAAGATTTAGTCAGTTAACAGACATTATACAGCAGCAGCATAACTTACATAGAGAGAAATGCCGTCTTTTGAGAAATCATTCCTTAATGGTACAATGTTATTTAAAACTCAAACATCACAGAAGGTGTGATAATTGGTGTAGTTTTTCCTTATATCCAACACAAAACAATAGCTGTAAGAATTACATTTTAAATAGTGCACATGATCAATTACAATGTAGCAGATACCAAAAAAATTCTCCATATTACATAAAAATCAAAACAGTACTGGTACCACAGTAAACTTCCGGTCTGTCTCACAGTGCGTCTGCGCCTCACCGTGGATCTCCCTCAAAGCGCGTCTCCCTCACAGAGGGTCTTCCTCAAAGCGCGTCTCCCTCACAGAGGGTCTGCCTCAAAGCGCGTCTCCCTCACAGAGGGTCTGCCTCAAAGCGCGTCTCCCTCACAGAGGGTCTGCCTCAAAGCGCGTCTCCCTCACAGAGGGTCTCCCTCAAAGCGCGTCTCCCTCACAGAGGGTCTCCCTCACAGTGTGTTAACCAGGTAACAATGGACCACTTTATGCCGTTTCCCCTAATTAAGAGTGACCAGCTCCCCACAGCCCCCAGTGTGATGCTCCTTACCTGTCTGCTGCCGAAGCTCTCGCTTTGCTCTTGATGGCGGGCGGCCCGGTCCGTTTCTCATCGCTGGGGTGCTGTTGACAGAAGACAGACTCAGGAGACATGGACACAAGCAGGGCGACACTGTGGGGGTTCTCAGGGTCCGAGTGCTGAGGGTGCAGGACACCCACTTCTGGGCGACACTGTGGGGGTTCTCAGGGTCTGAGTGCTGAGGGTGTAGGAGACCCACTTCTGGGCGACACTGTGGGGGTTCTCAGGGTCCGAGTGCTGAGGGTGCAGGAGACCCACTTCTGGGCGACACTGTGGGGGTTCTCAGGGTCTGAGTGCTGAGGGTGCAGGAGACCCACTTCTGGGCGACACTGTGGGGGTTCTCAGGGTCCGAGTGCTGAGGGTGCAGGACACCCACTTCTGGGGGACACTGTGGGGGTTCTCAGGGTCCGAGTGCTGAGGGTGCAGGACACCCACTTCTGGGGGACACTGTGGGGGTTCTCAGGGTCCGAGTGCTGAGGGTGCAGGAGACCCACTTCTGGGGGACACTGTGGGGGTTCTCAGGGTCCGAGTGCTGAGGGTGCAGGAGACCCTCTTCTGGGCGATCTGGATGATCGCCGCTGTCGCTCCGATCACGTCCCTGAACCTGGGGCAAAGACCCTCACGCTACCTGCCACTACCACCCACTGGACCCACTGAACCATCATCCATCTCCATCAGCTAAACTGATGGGAGGGGGGTCCACAAAGTACACACAGCCAGGGGAGAATAAATGCTGGTGAAAATACAAGAGGGTGGCAGAAAATGGTAATGATCAGCGGGCTTCCCCCGCTCCATAACGTTAGGCTGTCGTCTCGGAGGTCTCTGAGGTCTCTCCAGCCAGTTCTGACCAGCATACAGAGAGCCGGAGGTCAGTGATTCTGACCCGCATGCAGTGAACCGGGACCCGGCCGGTTCTGACCCCTGTGTAGTGAGCCAGGGTCCAGCCGGTTCTGACCCCTGTGTAGTGAGCCAGGGTCCGGCCGGTTCTGACCCCTGTGTAGTGAGCCCAGGCCCGGCCGGTTCTGACCCGTGCACACACCTGTATGCCCGGTCCATCCCAACCTCACATACCTTCTGTGGTCCTGCCCCACAGGGATCCGGGCCAGACTTCTGCACAGGATTCTTCCTCCTCCAGTCTGTCACTCCGTTCAGCTCTGGGTGGGGGGGTCTCCGACTGTCAGTCTGTGGGCTCCTTACACCCTGGAGTCTTTGAGGGGGGTGGGGAGGGTCCATTAGCATATGGGGGGCACTGACCCTCAACACAAACCAAGCTATAAGCAGAGAAAGCAGTGGCACGAGGCTGCCCCCTGCAGACTCACCCGAGGCTCGGGCTCTTGCTGCCAGGCTTCTTGCGGTACCCAAGAATGAAAGACTCCATATCTGGTGGGGGGGTGGGGGGCGGAGAGAGGGACTCATGAGCAGAGTGAGCATGGCTGTCACACCGCCTCCTACAGGTTGCTAGGGAAACAGCAGCCTGGGACATTCCTTCAGAGAGAGAGAATGCCCAGCTCTCGTTTCCTGTTCCGCTCTAGCTGTCATCTGATGGATCTACATCAGATTTACGGAAAGTATTCGTTTTAGTGTTTAGTCCATATAGAACACGCCCACACATCTGCAATAACACGACTAGTACGACAACTACAGTACAAGCAGCACTATTCCATTAGAGGATTTCCAGTGTTTGCAACTTGAACTGATGATTTAAATCAATTAAGTCCCATTTGAAATGAACAATCGTGAAAGAAAACACACAGGGGTACTTCTGCTTTCTACGGACCCTGGGAGAGAGACGCTTGCTGGAGCTAACGCACTGCAGGCAGTCACTGGGGAAAAGGTTTAAACCTCGCCTTATACAGTTTATCTAATAAAAATGTACATGATGAAAGAGTGTGTGTGCCATTTTCCGGATCAGATTAATTTGGGAAAATGGGGGGTGGGGGGGTGATATCTGGGAGAACGGCGCGTGGCGTGGTGTGCCAGCGGTAATTAGCGCGCAGAGAAAGTCTCAGACTGCGTTAAGCACCGTAATCAGGCAGGGGAAGCAGCGTTATGGTAGAAAGAGCTCGACTTAAACACAGTAATGGGCTGTGCTTTTAAAAGCTTTACCGTTTCTGTGTCTAGAAGCACTTGGTCCTTCAGCCTTAGCGGCGTGGGACTGCGCGATTCTCACAAAAGGGCGAATCATGATTCTTTTGCTTAGAATTGAGATTCTCTGTAACAAGCATTTGTTCTTAAAATTTTAACATTTATTACGTTCAAACTGCAAACGGAAACACAATAAAACATGACTGTGCCAGACATGCGACTGATCCAGGAGCGACAAACCAACTCCTGACAGCAGAAAGGAAAAACGCTCAACTGGCCATTAAGTTAGGGTGGCCAAGACAGCCAGACCAAAAGCTCCAGTACCAGAACTACCACTGGGGTACTTTTTGGTGCTTTGGGGTGGGACTCGAAACACTTTCTTTATCGAACAGTTATGCAAATAGCATCCCTCTGAAACACAATGCAACCGGCGCCTTGAAAACAGTCATGAAAATAATGATAAATGAGGTCAAATGATACTAATGGATGCGTGAATAAATTAAGTGACCCAAGTCTGAACTGCGATCTGGTCGGAAGAACCAGAGATCAGGAAAACATGTAAGGGAAGTATTTTGTACAACGTAATAGGACAGCATGATATTGGGAAAAGTATTGCGATGTGTGATTTTGTTGTAATAAATATTGCAGTATTTATATAACAAAAGAAAGAGGTTCACCATGAATTTCTCAAAAACCAACTAGGAGTCATTTAACGAAGGATGATTATCATATAGCACTCATGCAAAATCAGCGGAGGTAAGCTTTAAACTGTTTTTGAACGTATGAGACTATCTTGGAATAATCATTAAAATTGCAAAACGTGATCAATTGTTTTCTGGGACAGAGTAAAAATGTTATGGAATCCTAAATTCCCTACGCTTTACTGTTCATGCAGAACCGAAAGTAAGAGAAAGCCTGACCTTAATCCAGCCGACGCGCAGTAAGAACAGCACATGCACAACATGCCGTGTTGGTATGAATATCGCACATCGTCCAGCCCTATAATATACAGCCATGTTTCAAATTCAGTACAAAATACCCGCCTCAAGCTGTGATGTCATTCAGTACTGGTACCGGTTTTTGAAGTACCACAGTAAGGTACCCGATGCAGTGGAAAAGCATCCTTTAAAGACCACGCAGAATTATGGGATGCTTGAAACACTCTGGGGAGGAGTAGAAGCACTTGTTTTGATCCAGCTGATGTAATACAATGCAGGAGAACCATTGTAATTTAGAAATGAAATTGCATAGAGGTGTGAATCAAGATTGCATTTTTTTTATGATTAACTGAACCCCCCTCCCACTGTGTAAGGTGGTTCACTCCATGTTTGGAGCGGCAGATGGAGGCTGATCACCGTAGTGAGTGACGCACAGACCCTGAACCCCCCTCCCACTGTGTAAGGTGGTTCGCTCCATGTTTCGAGTGGCAGATGGAGGCTGATCACAGCCATGTGGGGGACGCACAGACCCTGAACCCCCCTCCCACTGTGTAAGGTGGTTCACTCCATGTTTGGAGCTGCAGATGGAGGTCGATCACCGTAGTGAGTGGCACACAGACCCTGAACCCCCCTCCCACCGTGTCGGGTGGTCCGCTCCACGTCGGGAGAGCGGGCAGAGGTAGTACTCACGCGCACCTTCCTCCTGGCTCGAGGCCTCGGAACCGTCCTCCACGAAGTGCTCGCCTGCTGTGGCAGGCTTCCCCAGGGGGGGTGCCGTACCTGCAGAGGGAGACGAGAGCGGCCGGGGCTGTGAGGGGGAAAGGTGTCTGGCGAGGGCCTGGACACCACGAGCCTGGTGCGTGCTCTGGGGTGTGTGCTCTGGTGTGTATTCACCAGGACGGCTGGACTAGCAGAAAAGCAGCCGGATGTTCCAGCCACACGAAGCCAAAAGCACCATAGTGCCATTGGAGCACAAAGGTGCTGCTGACATCCAGGTGAAGCAGAAATATGCACGTAAATCTATGCTCCCCCCCCCCCCACCTTGCATTAACCTGCTGATGATCAGTTTGCACTTTCCGATATTTACCGGTGAATCACCAACATCACAAACGTTTTCCTCCAGTCTAAGAGATACATCTCAACCACAGTATTTCTAAATTCCACAAACACATCAATGTCTCCATTTTCTGAGTGTGAAACCCCTCTGCCTTCTAATTTTTGTATTATTTGCAGAGTTAAAAATACTCAGAACAACAGAAACCAGCTTGAGTTTGCTTGAAGCCAGTTCACACTGGGGACGGTCGTCGGCACTGCAACTTGTGTTCAATCTGCATTTAGCTACGGAGGTGGATGGTTGTGGTCGGTGCTGCACACAGCAGTGATACTCCACCCGACCAGCAGAGGGCAGACCTATCGCTACACGTATATACAAGCAGTGTAGCAAAATGGGTAAACGGGTGGAAGCTTTGCATAATGCACGATACCTCCTCAATACACATAAGTCACCCCCAATCTAAGCGCAGCTCGTGATCTGAGACATTGGTACTGTGCCTTCAAACATAAGTGTTTGGGAACTGCAGAGCGTCAAAAGCACTAGGACCTACAGGACCCGCCCCGGCACCGCACAGGAACCGCCCCGGCACCGCACAGGAACC